>NW_024871040.1:4340833-4947500 GCF_019054845.1 Dipodomys spectabilis | reverse complement strand
ATGTAAAGCCCTGAGTTCAAACTCTTGTACCACCAATAGATAAATAAAATAAAGAGTTTAGCCCAATGCAAATAGAACAATAAATTCTACCAGCCCGGTTACAAGAGAGAAAGTGGAGAGGTTTCTAATGTGTGGTTCTCTCATCTGCAAGATAAGTAGAGGTACAATTGTCCTGGGCTTCCACAGAAATAGACCTAGTCTCCCCACCCAGCAATGGAGAAAACTACTACCTTTCTTTCAGGGTTGCTAAGAGGTATGAATAATAATGGGTCTGTATACATATACACCTTAAGCCAGCTGTTCCTTCAGTCAAGAACAGTTTTCATTGCCTCATCCTGCATTCAAGGTTTGGAGCTTCTCATGCTGTGCCACTTTCATCGTACTGTGCAAATCTTCTGGCCTTTTGTATTGGTATGTTCCCTGCCCAGGAAATGTGCTTCTCTCTGGCTATCTGGTCTACCTGGATGGGTAATCCCTGTCTTGTGTCATCCCTTGGTGAGTCCTCTGCAGACTCTCTCGGCCTCCTTTGTGCCCCTGTGGCAGTGCTGTTCCCATTGTGCTGCCACTGTATGTCAGGAAAATATCCTTGTCACCTCTCTCCTTGGCAAAATATCTGGCACTTGGGAAAACAGAATGTTGGTTCAAAGAAAGCCTAAAGGAACCAAGCTGGAAGCCCAGAGTATATACTCTTGCCTGAGCTTTTATTCTCATCCCCTGTGAGGCTGTGTGTGTGTGTGTGTGTGTGTGTGTGTGTGTGTGTGTGCGCGCGCTACAGAGCTCCAATTATGCTTGCTGTCAGCCATGTGAATACCTTAATTCCACATTGACAGTATTCAAAGTCTACTTCGAGGTACGGTGGGAGCAAAAACATCTCTGGCCTTCCAACCTGACAATCTGGAATGAATGAGATAGTATGTTCACTAACAACAAGTCCAGAGATTAAACTGAGAATCAGACATTTGGGACAGGAGTATTTCGAATCAAACCCATGGGCTGGGAAGGTGGCTCAGTGGTTAAAAGCGCTTGCTTTGCATGCCTGAGGCCCTGGGTTCGATTCCTCAGCACCACATAAGCAAAAAGAAAAAAGCCGGAAGTGGCACTGTGGCTCAAGTGGTAGAGCGCTAGCCTTGAGCTGAAGAGCTGAGGGACAGCGTCCAGGCCTAGAGTTCAGGCCCCATGACCGGACCCAAAAAAAAAAAAAAAAAAGAAAACTCGAATCAAACCCATGGACAAGGGTCCATGCAAGAGAAAACCAAAGAAGCTATCAGAATTTCAGCAGTTGAAAAACTGATGTGAAGACATACACAAAATCATCTCCATCCAGGACATGTTTCTTTAAACCAGTAAAAAAGGAACTGGGTACTGGCAGCTCACTTCTCTAATCCAAACTACTCTGGTGGCTAAGATCTGAGGATCAGGGTTCAAAGCCAGACTAGGCAGGAAAGTCTATGAAACTCTTGTCTCCAATTAACCACTTAGAGAACCAGAAGTGGCTCAAGTGGTTTAGCCCTAGCCTTGAGCTGAAGAGCTCAGGGACAGCACCCAGGCCCAGAGTTCAAACCCCATGACTGGAAAAAAAATTCCAGAAGTGAAGCTGTGATTCAAGTGGTAGTGAGCCAAAAGGTAAATGACAGTCTCCAAGCCCAGAGTTCAAGTTCTGGTACTGGTACAAAAAATAAATAAATGAATACATGAAAATAAACAAAAAAGGCTATCAAATTGACCTGTTAGGTCATAAGCCTAGATCTGTGCCACAGATCTGTGGGCAGCAGAGAGACTTCTGGGTACAGTGAAACCTGCTCTGTACAGAGAAACATGAGATGATCCTGACCAATGTATGTTGGCAGGCAGGGAACTGAGAAAGAGCTTCTCATAGAGAGAGCTTGAACCAGCCAAAAGGACTCTACCTCCCAGTAGATAAATGGAACTTTGGACCAATAACTGGATAGGAAGGTTTGGAAAGGAATGAGAAGGAAGAACCAGAAGATAAAGAAGAGTGGAAACCAAGACTAGAAAGAAGCAGAGAGGATACGGCAGAAGCATTTTAGCTACATTTTGAGGTTCATAGTCCTGTGGACTCAGTGAGTTGCCAGCCAGGGTCTGCAATGTGTTCAAATGTGTTCAAAAGAAAGCCTAAGGATGGGTGATGGTGACACACACCTGTAGTCCCAGCCACTATAGGTATCAGTTCAAAGCTAATACATGGAGGATCATGATAGCTCGGAGATCACAGCTCAAAGCTGGCCCAGGTAGAAAAGGCTGCAATAATATATCTCTGAGTAACCAACAAAATGTTGAACAAGAAGCATAGCTCAAGTAGAAGAGCTTCAGCCATGAGCAAGCAAGAGAGCTGAGCTAGAGAGTGAGGCATAATTCAAGCAATACTACCAGCAAAAAAGAAAGGAAGGAAGAAAAGAAGGAAGGAAGGAAGGGAGGGAGGGAGAGAGGGAGGAAGGGAGGGAGAGAGGGAGGGAAGAAGGACTGTACCTGTTCTGTCACAGGGGTGGATGCAGGGAGGGGAGTTCTGTTTTGAACTAGTCCCACACGCACAATTCTGGGGCATCTCAGCTGCTCCTCAGCAGCCTCAAAGGCATATCCCTGCAGTTCAAAGCCTCTTTCTGAAGCAGCTTCAAAAGCTCTTCTGGGCAGGTTCAGCTTCCTATAAGTGCAAGAAACAACAGGGAAGTGGATTTGGATGATGTCTGCTGCATTTACTACAAAGCCCCCCCAGGGATGGGGGCGTAGCTCAGATCCAATACAGGCTTTAGCATGTACAAGAGCCTGGGCTCTATCGCCAGTATTACAAACATAAAATGAAGTAAAATAACCCCTTCCTCCCATCAGGTTGTTTATCAGGTAAAGAAGAGCTGGGAATGTTCTGGCAAGAAAACTAGTTCCAGAGTCCAAAGTGTTTCAGTCAAAGGAGACTGAGCCATGAATGGACACTGTAGTAAAGCTGGACTTTACCTGACAGTAGGTGAGGAGGCAGCATGCTTAGGTTTTGCAAATGGAGGCAGTGTAAATAGTCAAGAGATTAGTGTTTTGGAGTTTCTGACATTGGGGCAAGGATTAAAGTCCTAGCAGTACACACAGAAGGAGAGAAATGATTTCATTTTTGAAATCATTACTGGCTCAATCTATAATCCTAGCTACTTAGGAGGCAGAGATCTGAGGATGGTATTTCAAAGCCAGCCCAGGCATGAAAGTCCAAGAGATTCTTATCTCCAATCAACCACCAGAAAACCAGAAGTAGTAGAGCACTAGACTTGAGCAAAAGAGCTCAGGGATAGTACCCAGGCCCTGAGTTCAATCCCCATGGCCACCCCCCCCCCCAAAAAAAAAAGATTCGGAGGTCCATGAGGAGCCTAGGGGCTGGAGTATCCTGGGCATAAGGGTGCTCAGGAGACAGGCCTGATGGAGACCAAGAACTGACTATGAGGAAGGCCTACAGGAAGGACTCTAAGGAAGTTGAGTCTCAGGTGGGTGATCCCCAGAGCCCCGTCCTCTGCTGCTCCTGCTGAGGGGTCTGGTACATACCTGGTCCTAGCTGGGCTCCATGGGCTCAAGTATTCAAAGATCAAATACTCACCCAACATTGTAGTTTATTAACAAAACCTAAAGGCTTATTTAGAAAACCTTCCACCCAAGTGACCATTGGTCAGGCAGCAAATACCTCCTGACACCTGTTGCATGCCAGGGCTGGGGTAAAACCCCCAGAGGCACAGTTCATGGCCCCCAGCCAAGAAGGGCTTACCATTTAAGGATGAGAGGATTATGAAATGCTCAGAGAACACCTCAAAAAAGAACCTGACAGCCATTATCTAATAATAATATTTCTCTCCTACTTTAAATCGCTTTCTTAAAGACATTTCTTTCAAAATCACAGCCCTGTCAGTCCAAGCCCCCTGTTGCCGCCCCCTGCCAAGTGCTTTCCATGTGACAGCCCTGACAGCTGCGAGTTGGGTTCCACCCCTGACAAGCAGCCTGCTTTTCAAATAGTCAAGGTTCCCTTCCCTCTGGCAGTTAGAAATAGCAGCAGTGCCCACACCTCTCCTTCCCTGGCTGGGACTGTCAGTCCTCCCACCTTCCAGTAAGTAGAAGACTCTTCTTGTGGGTTACAGCCTTGGGAAAGCCATTTGTGGTGGACAGAGTCATACAGCTTTCTCTTCAGAAGCTACAACCAGGGGACTCAGAGCAGTCACAGGGAGAAAAAAGCAGGCTGATGGCCCATGGAACAGGATTCATCTGGGAGAGTCCTGTGTTCTCAATCCATGAAGACAGGGAGATCAAGATTGTAACCACCACTCTATAGACATTTCTCTTCATCCATCATTCTGTCCTACTACCATCAGCTCTATTGTTCCATAATTGCCTTTCCTTCTACCCTTCCTGTGCCCACTGCTGCCTCTATTCCTTCCAGGTCTGAAACTGTACTCATTCTTAGCATCTTGCAGACATTTATTCTCCTAGAGGTTGCTGCTGGCATAATATAGTATACTGTTTTACATTTATTCTCCTGGATTAAGGTACTTTTAGATCAGCTGTCTTTAAAATCTACCTTTCCTCAACACTTCGATCTATTTTCAAGATTACCACCTATAAATAATTTTCCTGCCCACCCGGTGCCTGTGGCTTACACCTGTAATCCTAACTACGGAGGAGGCTGAGATCCGAGGATGGTGATTTGAAGCCAGCTCAGGAAAAAAAAAAAGCACATGAGACTCTTATCTACAATTAATCAGCAAAATGCTAGAAGTGGAGCTGACACCCAAGTGATGGCATGACAGCCCTGAGCAAAAAAGTTAAGGGACAATGGCTAGGTACAGAATTTGAGCCCTATACCACTCAAGGGACACAGACCATGATTAATAAATAAACTGTGTCCATCAAAGGCTTGGCATGAGAGGTGGTGGTGATGTACTGCACCACCTCTCAGTCACATGGTGAACACCCTCAAGGGACAAGATCAGGTTATGAGGGTGGACCCTCACCATCAGGATTAGTAGCCTCGTAAAAGAGGACTGGAAGAGGTTCCTTGAGCCTTGGACAGAGCTATCAGGCACTATCTCTGAACCATGAACTGGCCTTCCCAGAACTGGTTAGCTTCTTCCTCTTGGCTCCCACTGCCTGCCTTCTTTGGTCCTTACTGTTGACTTTCAGTCTCTCACTCTGCTGAGGATCCTATCCCTCCTGCCCTCATCTCCAGCTTTAAGAAGAATAGCAAGAGTGGCACTGTGGCTCAAGTGGTAGAGCGCTCGCCTTGAGCTGAAGAGTGTAGGGACAGCGCCCAAGCCCAGAGTTCAAGCCCCACGACCAACCAAAAAAAAAAAAAAGAAGAAAAGCAAGTTACTTCTGGTTCTGCTGCCACACACCCCTGGGCCCTCTATCCTGTCCCTCCACTAGTTTAGGCCCAAGGACCCTAAGCATCTGCTTCTTCAGAAAGCTCTCACTTTAAGAACTTCATCTTTCCTCTGAGTCTTTCCCACGATCATTTAAAATTATAAAACTAGAGTTTTGTTACAAATGGAACATGGTCGTGGTGGGGAGCGGGGGAAGGAAATAGTAGAAAGGGTATAAAATTTAAAAAATTGGTTTTCTTTTCCCTATAAGTCCTAGTTCCCAAATCAGTGATAACACTCCAAAAATGTTGCATTCTTCCAAAACTTCTATACAAGGGCAGATGTCTCAAATATCATGGTTCTCTGCATTTTCTTCTCTTTACCTTGCCTTTTCATTTGACAGTAACACACCACATAAATTTCTTTCAGGGCTGAAACCCATGCATGTCTGTGGTCCCATGGGATATAATGACACCTTAATGGAGCTGAGAAATTTTTGTCACCTATTGACATCACAGCTGTCATATCATAATGTAACACATTACTTACATGTTTGTGGGAATCTTGGTATACACAAACTTACTGTAGTGCTAGTGATAAAAGTCTAGCACATAAAATTATACATAGTATGTAATACTTGATAATAATAACTGTATTATTGATTTTCTATATGTACTATACTTTTTTTTGGTGCCAGGTCTGGGGCTTATACTCAGGGCCACCGCTAAACTTTTTTGCTCAAGGCTAGTGCTCTACTGCTACAGCCACAGCTCTACTTCCAGCTTTTTTTGGTGCTTAATTGGAGGTAAGATTCTCATGGACTTTCATTCTCTGGCTGGCTCTGAACCACAAACTCAGTTATTAGCTTCCTGACTACATAGGATTATAGGCATGAACCACTGGCACCCAGTTATTTACTTTTTTGGTGATACCTGGAATGAAACTCAAGGTTTACTATCTCTAAAATGTTCTTTTAGAGTGTATTTTCTTAGTGGTCCTGAGGTTTGAACTCACAGCCTTGTGCTTGGTAGCCAGAGGCACTCTACCACTGAACCATGCCTCTACCATAGAAAATATTTTCTACAAATAATAAAGGTTAATGTAGCCAGGTGCCAGTAGCTTATAGCTATAATTCTAGCTACTAAGGGAGCTGAGATCTGAGGATAATGGTTCAAAGCCAGCTGGGGCAGGAAGGTCCATGAGACTCCTATCTCCAATAAACTACTCAGAAAAAGCCGGAAGTGGTGCTGTGGCTCAAGTGGTAGAGCACTAACCTTGAGCACAGAGGCACTCAGGGACAGAGCCCAGGCCCTGAGTTCAACCCCCAGGACCAGCAAAAAAAAAAAGGTTAATTTAAAACAGTTTACTATATTATGCCAGTAGCAACCTCTAACCGCTAACCTCCCATGTTTACTAGATCTGACTGCATCAAGAGGACATGTTGAGCCAGATGCTGGTGGCTCATGCTTGTAATGCTAGATACTAAAGAAGCTGAAATCCAGATT
Organism: Dipodomys spectabilis; assembly: GCF_019054845.1. Lineage (NCBI taxonomy): Eukaryota > Metazoa > Chordata > Mammalia > Rodentia > Heteromyidae > Dipodomys > Dipodomys spectabilis. The sequence goes on along the minus strand of NW_024871040.1, from coordinate 4,940,656 downwards.
CAAAGCCAGCTCAGGTAGAGAAGTCTATAAGACTCCATCTCCAAAATAACCAGCAAGAAGTTGGGATGGAGGCATGGCTTAGGTGTTAAAGTGGCAGCAAGGGAAAGCACCAGATTTCAAACTTCCAACTGGTGGGAGGGAGGGGCACGTTAAAGAGCTGGGACAGCTTATAGCTCAACACTAGATTACTAGGCTAGCATGTGAAATTAAAACAATCCAAAAAACCCACTTTAAGTCATTGATTTAAACTGAAAGTTTGTGTCAGTATGCTTAGTATTTACTATTATGTTCAAACTACCAAAAAAAAATCACCTAAAGATGAAAGTATTGCTACTGTTAAATGATATATGTCTATGTGGCTCAGGTATCTTTCCCTATATTTAGCATATGTAAACTTACACATTCACCATTACAAGCTGATTGATTTTCCCTATTAAAAAAGAAGAGACTGGGCTGGGAAGGTGGCTCAGTGGTAGAGCGCTTGCCTTGCATGCAGGAGGCCCTGGGTTCGATTCCTCAGCACCACATAAGCAGAAAAAAAAAGCCGGAAGTGGTGCTGTAGCTCAAGTGGTAGAGCGCTAGCCTTGAGCTGAAGAGCTGAGGAACAGCGCCCAGGCCCAGAGTTCAGGCCCCACGACTGGACCAAAAAAAAAAAGAAGAAGAAGAGACTATTTCACACATTCTCTCCTACTTCAGTCTCTCTCTCTTCCACCTAAACTTCCCTTTGCTCCTCTCTCATCTCTAATTCTCTCCTCGTTTCTCTCTTTTCTGGCCCCCACTTCCCATCTTTGGACTGCCCCTGCTTTTTTGTCATTTAAGCCAGAGATTCCTCACCTATCAGACATCTCTGTATCAACTTATTTCTTTCCAGTCCTGCCTTGGAGCCTTACCTCATCACTTCTAGAGTTTCTGTCCTGAGACTCCTTTAATATGCCCATTCCCCAGCATTCCCTCCTGGCCTCTCCCACAAATACACACTTCTTCTCCAGCCTGCAGGAGCCATTTCTAGCACTAGGCTGCCTCCAGCCTCATCTCCATAAAGCAAATAACCTCAAGATATTTCACCTAGAGGTGACAAAGATACCTGCAGCTAGCAGAAACATAGCTAGGACTTAATATGGCCTTATTTAGAGAAAAATGTTTTCACAGTTGTAGAGGTAACAATCTAATGCTAAGGTCATCTGGATTAGCCAGATAAGCCCTAAATCCAAGGGTAAGGATTCCTACAAGACAAAGACACACCCAGAGGAGATACACAAGGCTAATAGGAGAAAATCAAGGCTGGTTGACTATAGGTTGCTACAGGCCAGGAATGCCAAAAGTCATCATAGAGTAGAAAAGAAATGGAAGCATTCTCCCAACACCCACATACATAGTGTTTGGGAGGAAGACAGATACCTTGGTCTTATACTTTTAGTGTTTTAAACTATCTAGTTTGTGGTGATTGTGACAACCCTAGGAATGAAACAGCACACTCCAAACTCAATTAACCCAAAACTAAACCCATCATTCTTCCAAGACTAGTTCTCATCACTTGAACTTATCTGTGAGTCCAAGCCAAAAGCCAGACATAATCCTCACTACCTCTGACACCTCCCCATCCTGTTTACCATCTCTCTGAGACCTCAGGACTCCCACCTCTACACTTCTCATCCTTCATTGTCCTATAGACAGGACTAAGGAATATTTTTAAAGGCTTCTTCCGTTACGTGCAGACAGAGCCCTCAGGATCTACAACAGCCAGTCCTCCTCTCTGCAAATGAATCCCTCTGTCTCCAAGATGCAGCTCAAAATAGCAGCCACTGGAAAGTTTTCTTGACTTCCCCAAACAAGTGAATTTCTTTAGGTCCTTCCTCTATCCTTCTATCAAGATGTAATACAACCATCAAAAGATGAAAACACTGCCAGGTACTGGTGGCTCATACCTGAAATCCTAGCTACTCAGGAGGCTGAGATCTGAAGACTGTTGTTCAAAGCCACCCAGCGTAGGAAAAGTCCATGAGATTCTTATCTCCAATAAACTACTCAGAAAAAGCTGGAAGTGGCCCTATGGCTCAAATGGTAGAACACTTGTTTTGAACAACAAAAAAATTCAGGGACAGTGTTCAGGTCCTGAGTTCAGGCCCCAGGACCAGCAAAAAAAAAAGAGATGAAAATAGAAGGCTGAAGCTATAGCTCAGTGGTATAGTGCTTGCCAAGCATGCATAGGACTCTAGATTTGATCCTCAGCAACCACCAGAAACAAAATACAACCACCACCATCAAAAAGCTATAGTGCTCAACACAAAAATAGTGATCAATAAATCTTTGTTGGATCAGTGAATGCTTCTTGCTTCTGGCTATCTTAAAATTGGAAGTCTGATCCCTGGGGATTTTATCTGTCTGGCACAGGCAAAGCCCATTTAGTTCATTCACTTAGTAAACATTTTCTCTATATTGGGAAAGGCAAGTAACTTGAAGAGAAAGTGGTCTTTGTGTAGAGCACAGTTGAGAAGCTAAGAGAAAGGACTGAGAACTCTAGGCTTATCAGGCCTTTGCCAAGTGGCCAAGTCCAAAGTTGACTGAAGTGTGAACCAGAGTTTTAGTGGGAAGTAAATTTTTAAAAGTAGTTAAGAATAATTTTCTATTCAGGCAGGAAACCTGCTCATAAGATAGCCCATCCAGTCACAAAGACTGAGCAAGTACAAAGCTTACAATTTGAAAGACAAAACCTGGAAGGGCTATGTGGTAAATACAAAAGAACAAAGAAGAGCAACTTCAGTTATTGTGGGCCAGATCTGAGGATGAAGCCTAAGAAATCACTGGTCAACAGAGGTTGGCTGCATTTTACCTCCCACTCTACAATTTCATCCCATTCCACTCTATAATTCTCCAAATGTTAATAAAATTCCTTTACCTACTCAGCCTGCTATCAGTCATTTCTTTGGGAAACATATTTCTCTTTTCCTAAACCCTTCAACTTTACTTCCTTCTAACACCCACTAACTCATTCCATCATTTTCTCCAGAACGTGCCTACTAAAAACAAGCTAATTCCACTGGGTGCCAGTAGCTCAGGCCTGTAATCCTAGCTACTCAGGAGGCTGAGATCTGAGGATCACAGTTCAAAGCCAGCCCGGGCAGGAGTGCCTGGGAGACTCTTATCTGCAATTAACCACCAGAAAACTGAAAATGGCACTGTGGCTCCAGTGGTAAAGTGCTCGCCTTGAGCCCAAGCCCAGAGTTCAAGCCCAATAACAACAATAACAACAATGCAAGCTAATTCCCTTTAATAGAATCTAGCTTGAGGCTGGCTGCCATGCCTGTAATCCTAAACCAGGAGGCTGAGATCTGAGGACCAAGGTTCAAATCCAGCCCAGGCAGGAAAGTCTATGAGACTCTTATCTCCAATTAACCACCAAAAAGGCAGAAGTAAAAGTATAGCTCAACTCAAGAGTGCTAGCCTTGAGGACAGAGACAGCATCTAGGCTCTGAGTTCAAGTCCCAGTACTGGTGCAAGACAAAAAAAAAGAATCTAGCCTACCAAGACAAGAGCCTCAAATTAAACCCTTCCTAAGTGACTAGTCTTTACAGGTGCAGTAGAAAATAGAGCAGGAATGGATATACTGGGAATGGACTTGAGAATCATCCAACCCCTGCTTAGGTGTGAAGAAAAAAAAAATGCCAATCACTATCTGCTAAGCCATTTTTGCATTTGGCCTCCCTGCACTAAATTGCACACAGTGTCTGGGAACTTTTCACTCAATCATTACCCCCGCCCCCCCCCCCCCCCCCCCCCCCAGTTAGAAGTGAGCTGCTCAAATTCCTGATGCAAAACCACTACACGTGGAGCAAGCAGTCTTGCTGTACGGAGTAAGGCCCGGAGCCCACAAATTGGCAGGGAAGTAGAAGGAATTTAGTCAGTCTCTAATTTGAGAGTCAGAGTTTGTACTTTATTCCAATAGCCCAAGAAATCCCTTAGAGAGTTTTAAGTGAGCTAGCTAGCCACAGGATGTAATTTACATTTTAAAGACATCTTTTTGGTTGTGGCAAAGAAGGATGGACTGAAAGAAATAACAGTGGAAGAGCTTTGAAAGTCCAATGTCCAGCAGGTCACTGCCCTCAGAAAGCCCTAGTGATGCACACACAGTTGCTGATGAGTAGAAAATCATTTGCACTGTACATGGTAACTAATTTTTGTGGCTCAACACAACTGAAAAGGTTTCCTTTGCCAATAATATTCAGAGGCCTCTAATTCCAAGGCATGGTCACTGTAGAGAGGTGAGGTACAGCAATCAAGAGTAGCTGCTGGGTGCAGGAGGCGTGCCCTGGTTAAAGGTATTGAACTGACAAAACACACAGAATTCACCTGGGAAAAGGGGATCAAAGGGGAGAAGAGAAGCCAGGTGGCCAGGAGAGAGCCCTAGAGAGTAACTCCCCCTTACCCGTCGTTACCCTCCATTTTGGGACAACACTGGGGGGGGCACATGATTAGAAGGTTCACCCCAGAATCCTGTAACCCATGAAGGCCACAAGATCACATCTAGACATTCTGCCTAGATAGACAGGGCTTCATCCTCGCTGAGAGGCCTTCAGACCTTAAGTGTCTCTTCTTGGACCCCCAAACATACACTTGGTGGTCCCAGAACCTCGCAACTGAGCCTCCATGCCCCGCACCTGGTCTCCTTGCCATACAGAATGCGCTTCACTTCCCGTAAGTCTGCCGACGGCACGTGAGCCTCCAAGCACTGTTCCAGCGACTGCCACTCGGATCCCGCCATTGGCTGAAAGCCACAAGCTCTGGAGTCTGATCCGAAATGCCTGCCTTTGGGGCCCAGCAGAAAGAAGCGGTAACGCGTGGCTCCCTGCGGTCTATTTGAGCGCCCAGAGGGCCAGCGCGGACACCACGTGACACACCTCTCGGTCGAGAGCAGCCAATCAGCGCTGCGGAGCCTCGAGGGTGGGACCGCCGCCCCCTTGCCCTTCGCGCCTCTTTTGCCAGGCGCCAGACACGCCCCCTCGGGTCTCAGGCCAGGGAGAGCCCTGGCTCCTGAGGCGCCCGCCGGCCAGGTCCACCTTCGCTCGGTCTCCACCGGGTCGGAGGGGACTGTCCTCTTCCAACAGTTACCCTTCCTGGCCCGGCGGCTGGAGGCGGGGCCCTGGAGGCTGGTTGAGCGGGGAGGGGCTGGGCGTGGCCTGGCGGAGCCCCGGGCGCGGGGTGAAGGTAAATCGTCTCGTGGTGGAGGCGTCCTGGGGCGCTTTGGTCCCGGAGGCGAGTAGTTCTCGAGGCCCCAAAGGGCCCGAAGCTAAGTGGGTCCGCCCCACCCGCCAGGACCGCCCAGTGTCTCTAGGGAAGGAAGAAGCACCTGTTATGAGAGTTTCGATCTGCCTGAAGCCAAGCCTGGAGTCCTGGTCACTGAGGCCAGAGCCTGGGCAACAAGACTTCCAGCCCCAGGTCAAAGCTACAGCCCCATGCTCCTTGGAATGGGGGTGCTCCGGGGTACAGGTGCAGGCTGCGCGCCGGGTCCTCCTCAGCCCTGCTTTTTGTAATGGGTGCGCCCATGGAGGCACTTGGCGGGTGTCAGGGGCCGGCAGCTTTGGAGATTTCACAGCCAGTAGGAGGGAGAGCATCCAGGGGATGTCACTTGCTGGGAAGCCAGAAAGGGGATCTCTTTGTAACCCTCTGACTAATGGAATAGCAAGACCAGCCTCTCTTCACATTGTCCAAACAAATCTTTGTTTAGCCTCTTGCAAACCTTTCGACCTCAAGGAAAGTGATCAGTCACCTGGGCCTCTGCTGCTTTATCTGTAAAAGTGGTATGCAGTTGACTACCTAGCAGTATTTAAAAGTAAGATAAGGGTTGTAGGGTAGCCAAGGAAATTAATTGTAGCAAAAGGATGATATGGCTTAGGACATATTCACAATAAAACCACAAATGGAAAGACGGAGAAAAGTACAAGGTAACTAAAAAGAAGACATTGGTTTAGAGATTCTCAAGCTCAGCAATTTTTATCCTCAGTTTCTGAGTTTCTTCAGCCTTCAGTTAGAATCTTAAAATCTCTTGTTAAAGAGAAACACCTGTCTAGAGCAATGACAGAAAAATGACTAAAAGCTAGCTGCTCTAATACTTTTGTTGTTGTTGTTAGTGGTGGGGCTTGAACTCAGGGGCACTGTCCCTGAACCTCTTTTGTGCTCAAGGCTAGTGCTCTACCAGTTGAGCCACAGTGCACAGTGCCACTTCCAGTTTTTGAGTAGTTAATTGGAGATTAGAGTCTCCTGGGGAATTTACTATCCCAGCCAGCTTCAAACAGTGATCCTCAGATCTCAGCCTCCTAAGGAGCTAGGATTACAGGAGTGAGCCACTACCTTCTAAGACTGAAAACTAGATCTGCTGATCTCACTTGGACTCTAGACATATGACTAGACTCCCTCCTCTGAAAGCAGATTTTTTTGATTTTTGTTTTGGCAGTGCTGGAGTTTTTTAATTCAGGACATTACATTTTTCCAGACAGGCACTCTATCACTTGAGCCATGTCCGAGCTCTTTTGGTTTTACTTATTATTATTTTTTTGTTGGTTGTGGGGCTTGAACTCTGGGCCTAGATGCTGTCCTTCAGCTCTTCAGCTAGAGGCAAGTGCTTTACCACTTGACTCACAGTGCCCCTTCCTAGTTTTCTGGTGGTTAATTGGATATAAGTCTTGCAGACTTTCCTGCCTGGGCTGGCTTTGAACTGCGATCACACACATACACATATATAAACATATATGATATATACTATATAGATGATAGTAATATGATGATTCTGTGATTCTGGTTAGGCACCAATTACTCACACCTGCATTCCTAGCAAGTACAGAAGCTGGGACTTGAGGACCAAGGTTCATAGCTAGCCAGAGCAGACAATCTTCAAGACTTTTTTCTCCAAATAGTGAAAAGGCAAAACACTGGAGTCATGCCTAGAACTATCATGATCAGAAAAAGCCAAGTGATAAGGCCCTAAGTTCAAATCTCAGTATTGGTGTACATGTACCCACACATAATGATTCTGGTCTATATCAATATAAACAAATTTTTATGTGGTGGTAGATGTGACTGGTTATTATGCTGTGGATTGTGGACTAGTTTTGCACTTGGTTAACATCCTTCTGTTTCTCTTGCTAATGAGTTTTATGGTTATATGACAGGTACTTTAAAAACATATTAAATGGCTAGATATACTGGCCTGCAAGCCTGAATTCCAGCACTCAGCTCAGAAGGTGGAGGCAGGAGGATTATAACTTGGGCAACATAACGGGGTGGGGGCGGGGGGAAGGAAGGGGAAGGAAGAGATGAGGCAGGGGAGAGGAGAAGAGAGAGGAAGGAGAGAGAAGAGAGCTCTGAAACAAAAGTGACTTTAGAAAGCTCAAGAAGTCTTTTTTAGGTTGGATGAACATAGAAAGTATAGTTTTTCTTGCTCATTAAAAGGCTGCACCTGGGGCTGGGAAGGTGGCTCAGTGGTACAGCACATGCCTTGCATGCCAGAGGCCCTGGGTTCGATTCCTCAGCACCATATAAGAAAAAAAAAGCCGGAAGTGGTGCTGTGGCTCAAGTGGTAGAGCACTAGCCTTGAGCTGAAGAGCTGAGGGACAGCGCCCAGGCCCAGAGTTCAGGCCCCATGACCGGACCCAAAAATAAATAAATAAATAAAAGGCTGCACCTGGTCAGAAAACAAGTTAGATTTACCAAGTGGATAAGTTTTATTTGCAAGTCTTTCTGCTGATTAGTCCTTATGAGTTTTTCACTTTTGCTTCCACTGGGCCTTTCGGTGTTTAGGTTAAGTTCTGGGTCTTTGGCATAGTAAAACTACTTTATTTCAACCTTTGGAAGTGCAAAAGATTAAGGATTACTTTGGGCTATGGTATCACATTATAATCTAAAGAAAAACTTGGCAAACAATGCAATGTAATCTGTAGCATATTTCTATCATGTGTAGTGTGCATTTTATATTATCTCTCTATTGGTGTGCTTATATTTTCATGTTGCTTACATGGTATTGAAATGAATTTAGAAATAAATGAGCATTGATGAGTTAAATAAAAAGCAGGAGCCCATTTATTTATTTACCTTTTATTCTTTTATTTTTTTGTCGGTCATGGGGCTTGAACTCTGGGCCTGAGCACTGTCCCTCAGCTCTAGGCTCGCACTCTATCACTTGGGCCACAGCGCCACTTCTGGTTTTCTGGTGGTTTATTGGAGATAAGAGTTTCACAGCTTTTCTTGCCCTGCTGGCTTTGAACTGCAATCATCAGATCTCAGCCTCCTGAGTATCTAGGATTACAGGCATGAGCCACTGGCACCCAGCTTTTCTTTTTGATTTTTTGAGACAAGGTATCACTAGCCCAATCTGCCCTCAAAGTTATGGTATTTCTTCCTCCCAAGTGCTGGGATTACAGGTATATACCATCATGCCCAGCCCCAGATGCTTCTCAAGATCTACTTGGGGAAATCTTAGGTAGATAAGATTTGTTGAATATTAGTTTCATAAAAAAGCAGCCACATCTTCTCAACAACAAAATACTCATGCTCTTAAAGAACTCTTGCTTAAGTAAACATTCCCTAACATACACATGGCTGTAAAATATGATTATATGATATGTATCTTTCCTCAATGCCTCCAAACCTATATTGTAGCTTAGAAAAATGGGTACATTTTCTAAATAAAATGAGACAGATATTTGTAGTATGTTTTTGTTTTTGTTTTTGCTGGTCGTGGGGCCTGAACTCTGGGCCTGGGTGCTGTTCCTCAGCTCTTCAGCTCAAGGAGAGCATCCTACCACTTGAGCCACAGCGCCATTTCTGGCTTTTTTCTGCTTATATGGTGCTGAGTAATCCAACCCAGGGCCTCATGCATGCCAGACAAGCATTCTACCACTGAGCCACCTTCCCAGCCTCTAGTATGTTTATATAAGTTAAAATACTGAACTATCAGTTGATAAATACATATTCAAGTACCCTTAGCATTTAAGGCCTGCTCTAAATGTAGCTCTAAATGTGACCATAAAGTGTTAGTATATATAGAAACCATCAGGATCACCTTTTTTCCTGGCTCTTTTGTTTAAAAAAAGATTAGTAAGAGTTTAAATTTTAATTACTTTTTGGAAAAAGAGCTGTTTTTTTCTCTTTTTTTTTGTATTTTTATACTTTTTTTATTGTGAAAATACTGTACAGAGGGGTTACAATTACATGGGCAAGATAATGAGTACATTTCTTATCAAGCATTGGAGCCTCCTCCTTTGTTTCCCCTTCCCATCCCTTCCCATCCTCCCCAGTTTTTTTCTAGATACAAAGATTTTTATAAGGTAAAATATAAATCTAGGAGAAGTGGGGCATAAACAAACCAAATAAAGAAAAAGATGAGCTGGGATCCAGTGGCTCAAGCCTGTAATCCGTGACCTGAGGATCACGGTTCAAAGCCAGCCCAGGCAGGAAACTCCGTGAGACTCTTATTTCCAATAAACCACTAGAAAACTGGAAGTGGAGGTGTGGCTCAAGCAGTAGAGTGCTCGCCTTGAGCTTAAGATCTGAAGGACAGCACCCAGGCCCAGAGTTCAAGCCCCACGACTGGCCAAGAAAAAAAAAAAATGATATAATGGAGATATATTTAGAGGAGAGAAAGATTTAAAGAAAGAAAATCTTTTTGAATGAAAAAGGACTTTAAATGTTGTTGTTGTTGTTGGTAGTGGGGCTTGAACTCTGGGCCTGAGCGCTTTCCCTCAGCTCTTCAGCTCAAGGCGAGCACTCTACCACTTGAGCTACAGTGCTACTTCTGGTTTTCTGGTGGTTTATTGGAGAAAAGAGTTTCACAGACTTTCTTGCCTGGGCTGGCTTTGAACCTCGATCCTCAGATCTCAGCCTCCTGAGTAGCTAGGATTAAGATTTTTATCCTAAAATAAAATGGTCATATTTTTCAAAATGGAACAAAAAAAGAAAATCTAAAGATTGAAAGGAATTATAGTCTAAACAAGTTATAGAAAGTTTATAAAAGATAGATGTTACAAAAGGAAATTTGTAATTAAGCCAACTTCGATTAAGAAAAAAGATTATGTTTGTATTGGGGGCATGGCTCAAGTGGTGTAGAGCCTGCCTAGCACCTCATGCTTATAGGTAGAATGCTCACCTGGAAGGCTAAACTACAGGGATATATCTTACACTATTTCATCCCTCACTCTAAGAGATGCCACAGGACAAAAACAGTACCTTCCCAAAAGGAAAAGAAGAACACAGAAACAGATTGGTTACCTGTTCTTTGGTGATGCTGAGGATAGGGCTTGAACTCAGGGCCTTGGCACTATCCCTTAGCTTTTTTTTTTTTTTTTTTGGTTGGTCGTGGGGCCTGAACTCTGGGTCTGGGCACTGTCCCTTAGCTCTTCAGCTCAAGGCTAGTGCTCTACCACCTGAGCCACAGAGCCACTTCCGGCATTTTCTGCTTATATGTGCTGTGGTGTGTGCATGCAAGGAAGCACTCTACCACTGAGCCACCTTCCCAGCCCCTCCCTTAGTTTTTTTTTTTCTAGACTGACACTTTACCACTTGAGCCACAGTTCCACTTCTGGCTTTTGGTGGCTACTTGGAGATGAGAGTCTCAAAAACTTTTCTACTTGGACTGGCTTTGAACTACCATCCTCAAATCTTAGCCTTCTGAGTAGCTAGGATTATAGGCATGAAGCCAGAAACTCCTAGCAAGCACTGCCATTTGAGTCTTTAACTTCATTTTCTCCATGAGGAACAGGAAATATTTCTCTTTCTGTTTCTCCTTTCTTTAGGCCAGTTAAACTAAAATAAATCCTTGCTATGCTAAAACTTTCCAAGAAATAAAAAGTATAGTGTTGAGAACATAAAGTAGATGGCTAGCTCATTCTGTTTTACACTGAAACACACCTGAAGTTCATCTAGCTCTAAGTTATTGTCTTTTTTTTTTCTAGGTTATTATCTTGAATGTTTACCAAAGCAAGAGAGATGATTTCAGAGAGAAAGATGATTTTGAAGCACTGGGAACATTTGTCCAGTAAAACAAAGTAAACAAACTTGGAAAGGAGACGTCTGCTATACTTAGATTCTGAAGGTCACATATAAAAGGTTTATATTTATTTCATATGACCCTAAGGAAAGTTGGAATTTAAAAAGGAGGTGTATATTAGCCCAACACAGTTATCCCCAACTGTTGATGTCAAAGATGAGCTACAAAGACTACAGTAGATAAGTTCTCATCACTCAGGGCATTCAAATATAGTCAGGATGACCACTTGGTGGGAGTATTGTAGAAGAAAAATCAATCATCTGCTAGATCCTTGAACTGTGGAGACTGATGTGTACAGTAACATGAAGTACAGTACATGAAGCCAAAACAAACAAACAACAAAAAATACCAAAGATCAAGTCCAAATGACCATAAACAAGCCATAGAAAAATAAAAGACAGTTGGAATCTGAAGATGTGAAAGTCAAGATGTCTTACTGAAGGACATGTAATGGGAAGATATTTTTATTTTAGTTTGTATTAAAGTATTTTTTTTTCTGGGAATTGAACTCAGGGCCATAATCTTTTCAGGCAGGCACTCTTCCACTTAAGCCATACCTCCAATTCCTTTTTGCTTTGGTTATTTTTAAGGTGCCTGGACTGCAATCCTACTTGTGCTTCATTATGTTGCTGGGGATGATAAGACACATACCCCCATGGCCAGCCATTATGCTTCTTCTGTGTCTGTGCTAACAGGTGCATAGTCTTGTGAGCTTTTTGCCCATACTGGTCTTGAACCATGAGCCCCAGAAATCTGCAGAAATCTGCAATGGCTTGAGCCATTGCACCTAGCTTATTTTTTTTTAATTAAATTTTTGGTGTGTTTGATTGGCTTCAGTTTAAAGGGAAAGATTACCTTATTACTAAAGCCTATATACTCTTTTAGATTCTGGAACCTGTTGAAGAAAGGAGTTCTGGCCCCAGAGTCAGAGTGAAACAATTTCATTGTTGTAAAGAACAATTTCCATGTGAAAGTGGCTGTATCAGACTGTGTCAATTAGGAGAAAGAAAGAAAAAAACAACTCCCAACAGCTATATGGAAGTGAGAGCAAGTAGGTACTCAGACTAGAGGTAAAATAAGTATTTAGAAATAATTAGATATTTGTTGAGCCAGTCAAACAGACTAGCACTCAGTACCAATACTTTACCATTTATAGATAACTAGAATTCTTAAACCATAGTGTAGGCTGAGAGGCTGTATACTAATGATGTTGTAGAAGACTTGTAGTATCAATAACTTACCAAATTCTGAGCTCTACCAACAATCTTAGTAAGGTCAGCCCCAACTCAAACACTGTCAGTCCTGCCTTTAGTACCAGAATCTGAGTCCTATTTCAGATCCTCAACCTTGCTGCTATCCCTGCTGGATTTCAGAGCCCAAATCTAGTAACTAGTCTTCCATGTTTAGAACATCAAACCACTTTGTGCTCCAGTTAAGTATTTGACTTTCAGGTTTTTTTTCCCTTAAACTTAAGTCTTACTCTGGTTTCACAGTTCACAGCCTCCTTTCAAACTTGGCTTTGTTAAGATGCCTCATTAGCATAGTAGATTGTGTATCAGTTCGATAAACTTAGCTTTGCCAAATACTATAGGATCTGAATTTCGAGTCTCATCCTAATCATTGGGTCCTCCTAATTTTGATTAGGTCCCTTTTCCCCTTCCACTCCCACTCCCCTTCTCTTCCCTTTTCCCCTTCCTCTCTCCTGCTTTCCCACCACAACCGCCCCCCCCCCCTTTCTATACTAATATCAGGGCTTGAACTCAGGTTCTTCCACTCTCACTTGGCTTTTTTTGGGGGGGGGGTTCAGTTGTGGGGCCTGAACTCGGCCTGGGCGCTGTCCCTCAGCTCTTCAGCTCAAGGCTACTGCTCTACCACTTGAGCCACAGTGCCACTTCCGGCTTTTTTCTTTTTGCTTATATGGTGCTGAGGAATCGAACCCAGTGCCTCATGCATGCAAGGCAAGCACTCTACCACTGAGCCACCTTCCCAGCCCCTTGGCTTTCTTTTTTATGGCTGTCATTGTACCACTATAGCCATACCTTCAGCCCAGTTTTCTGCTGGTTATTTTGGAGATAGAGTCTCAAAGACTATCTGTGCCCAGGCTGGCTTTGAACCATGATCCTCTCATCTCAACCTCCTAAGATACCTAAGAATACAGACATGAGCCACAGGCACTTGGCTCTTGTTAGACTTTCTTTCTTTCTTTCTTTCCTTCCTTCCTTCCTTCCTTCCTCCTCCTCCTCCTCCTCCTCCTCCTTCTTCTTTTTACTTGTTAGCCATGGGGCCTGAACTCGGCCTGGGCACTGTCCCTCAGCTCTTTAGCTCAAGGCTTGCACTCTACCACTTGAGCTACAGCGCCACTTTGGGTTTTCTGAGTGGCTTATTGGAGATAAGAGTCTCATGGACTTTCCTGCCCGGGCTGGCTTTGAACCATGATCCTATCTCAGCCTCCTGAGTAGCTAGGATTACAGGCATGAGCTCTTGTTAGACTTTCTAACACAGACTGCCATTGCTAAATCCCAAGGCCCCAAAGCCTCCCCCTTGGGATCATGTGACTGCTAGAATAGCTTTAATTCTAAGAATCAGGCATCCATTTGTCTTCAAGAATCTCGTTTAAAATGCTTTCTCTCTGAACTAAGGTCAAGTTGGCCTTATTCTGTCTCACAAAACTGATGTTGACCAGTGTCCCAAACAATCTATCAAAAGCCCTCTTAAAACTAGGCCTGTATGATCTCTAGAGAAATAAAGCTTCCTCAGCCTCCTAACTATGAATCCTGCTGGGCTTTTCAGCTATGCTTCTGGGCAACACAACTCCATCTCTGTTAACTGTGTGCTTTTCACATCCAGAGTCTGTGGAATTAGTTTCACCACTCCACAACAAGCTTCATAGTTTGCTCACAAGGGTCTTTTTAGCAAATCAACATGTGTTAACTGTATTGCCTAGTTATATACACATATATAAAGTGAAATAGATGTGATTTTTTTCAGGGACTGGAGTCAACCATGAATGTAATGGTTATTCTCATTATCATAATAGCTTCATTTCTTGAGCACCTGCTATATGCCAGGCACTGCTAGGCAGTATGAAAAGCATAGGTGACAGATATTATAGGAGAGGGAAGTTAGAGACACAGACCATGGTTAGTGCTTAATAAACAATAGCAATGTTTTAGTGTTAGACAATAACATTACCAGAAGTGCCATATAAGCCAGAGGTGGGAATACAAACATCTGAGCCACAAGAATGTGGAAAACACAGGAAGGTCAATCCATAAAGGAAGAAAAGCAAGCCTCTAAGTAGAAAAAGAAAAAAAAAGCACAATCCTTACAGAGTAGCCAGTGGGTCTGGAACAGGAGTAGATGAAAGGTCATAGAGGAACAATGTATGGGAAACTGATCTAGACAGTTTTAGAGACAAGGAGAATGACTCTCTACTGCATTCACAAGAGAAAATGACTGCCTGGCTTTGTAAAACCCAGAAGTATGAGCACAAGCCTGAAAAGTAAGCAGTGAAAGGAAGGAAGATGGCAGATTGCTTAGTCACCTGCAGGGAGAAAAGGGCTTACAAAATGAGAGGATTACATTACTTAAGTGAGCATTGATCCGCACACTTGGCAGCAAAGTAGAAATATTTTTCTTTTAAATAATTGAAGACTGCAGGCTTCCAACTCAGTTTAAGATTGTCTGAGAGTCTGCTGTATATAAATGTATATTGTGTTCCAGTGGTGAATGAGTGGAAATTAGAGAAGGAATATGTAAAATGTACTGTGTTCAACGAACAGTGAATGAATAAAGGTACAACAGCCTTCATTTTACCACATTGTATAAGGGGAAGGAAACACTATTGCCTGACAACCTGTCCTATAACATAAACTCTGTTGTGCTGTTCTAATCACAGGGAGTCAAGCCTGTTGAACCAAAAGCATTTTTATTTCTGGTGTTCTTTATTTATCAGATAGGCTTAATTCAAAATCTATAACACATTTTAATGAGTGATTGCTTAAATTTCTCTTAATATTTTCCTGAATTAATCGATACAGAAAGTGGTAGGCCAGCAAATGAAATTAAGAGCATTAAATTTAAAGGCATAAAATTACACAGTAATCATGCTGTTTAACTAATAGCTTTTCCATCCATGTTGGAAAGTAGTGTTTCTATTTCATTAGAAGCAGCATGGTGTACAGTAGCAAAATTACAAGTGTTTCTTTTGGTTTCATTTGTTTTGCAGTACTAGGGTTTGAACTCAGGACCCTGTACTTGCCAGATAGACATTATTACTTAATCCACATCTCCAGCCATTTTTGCTTTCAGTATTTTTCAAGTAGGGCATTTCTTTGTTTTGTTTTGTTTCTTATAGTAGTTTGTTAGAACTTGGTTTGTGGCTTTACATAAAACATGTTTTGTTTTGTTTTTTGTCCATCATGGGGCATGAACTCTGGGCCTGGGTGCTGTCCCTCAGCTCTTTACCTCAAGGCTAGTGCTCTACTACTTGAGCCATAGTGCTACTTCTGGCTTTTTCTGCTTAGTCATGCTGAGGAATCGAACCCACGACCTCATGCATGCGAGGCAAGCACTCTACCACTGAGCCACCTTCCCAGCCCCATAAAACATGTTTTAGCCATGATAGAGAAATTATATTAGGATCTTTGTGTAAAATATATACATATATACGTATTTTTTTCCTGGCTTTTACTGGGCAGGACTAGACTGTGATCCTCCTATTATATTTCCCATGTAATTGAGGTGACAGGTACATGCTACCACACCCAGCTTTTTGTGAGTTGAGGGGAGGTATCTTGTAAATTTTTGCTCAGTCTGCTGCCTCAAACCACAATCCTCCCATTTTCAGCTTCTAGCCTAGGAATAGAGACATGAACCATTGTACCTGGCAAGATTTTTGTTTGGTTGGTTTTGGGTTTGGGATAGAAGTGTTTGTTTGTTTGAAACAGGGTCTTGCCATGTAGCTCAGGTTAGCCTGGAGCTTGATATATAGCCCATGAGAGCCTCAGACTCTTGATCAGTCTAAGCCTTCTCAATGCTAGGATCACAGGCGTCCACCAGCTCAAAATCTTTAGTTCATTAGTTTTCCTCTTTTTTTATGTTTTGTATGTTGAGACCGCATTTTTCTTTTTTTTTAATTTTATTTTATTGTAAAGATACTGTACGGAGAGGTTACAGTTCCATGAGTGAGGCAGTGAGGACATTACTTGTTGATTATTGTTACTCCTTCCCTTGCCATCTCACTATTCCTCCCCTCCCCCACCTCCCACATTCCTCCCCACCCCACCCCCCAATCCTAAGGTTGTATGGTTCATTTCCAATATACTGTCCTGTGGGTCTCATTGTTGCAATGGGTCATCCTATGTCCTTGTTTCATCCTTTTGTTATTCTCCTTCCCTTCCAAGATTAGACAAATATATATACAAGATGCAGGGTACCAAAATCAGGTACAGTGACATCAGGGGATATACCATAGGAGGAAGAACATACAAAGGAAACAAAAAAAAATCAAATAGTACATTTAAAACAACAGCATCAAAGACAGACCTCTTGTGTCCATATCTAGAGTTCTAGGTCAGTCTGGGCTACATAGAAAAATGGTGTTTGGGGGCTGGGAAGGTGGCTCAGTGGTAGAGCGTTTGCCTTGCATGCATGAGGCCCTGGGTTCGATTCCTCAGCACCACATAAGCAAAAAGAAAAAAGCCGGAAGTGGCACTGTGGCTCAAGTGGTAGAGCGCTAGCCTTGAGCTGAAGAGCTGAGAGACAGCGCCCAGGTCCAAAGTTCAGGCCCCATGACCGGACCCCAAAAAAAAAACACAGAAAAATGGTGTTTTGACAAGGACACACAAGGGTCTTCCACTCTCACTTGGCTTTCTTTTTTATAGCTGTCATTGTACCACTATAGCCATACCTTCAGCCCCGTGTTCTGCTCGTTATTTTGGAGAGAGAGTCTCAAAAGACTATCTGTGCCCAGGCTGGCTTTGAACCATGATCCTCTAGATTTTCCTGCCTTGTCTTCCAAAGCTATAATTAAAGACATGGACCACTATACACAACCTCTTATTTTTGAGTTAGTGTCTTATTAAGTTGCCTAAGCTGGTGCTGATTTCCTGGAATTTAAAGATCCTGCTGCTTAAGGTTCCCCAGTAGCAGAGAATATAGGCACACACCATGATGCCTGGCTCCTTCATTCTTCTTTAGCATAAGAAGATATTCCTTTTTTTTTTTCTGGGGCGGGGAGGATCCGGTCGTGGGGCCTGAACTCTGGGCCTGGGCGCTGTCCCTCAGCTCTTCAGCTCAAGGCTAGCGTTCTACCACTGGAGCCACAGCGCCACTTCTGGCTTTTTTCTTTTTGCTTATGTGGTGCTGAGAGATCGAACCCAGGGCCTCAGGCATGCAAGGCAAGCGCTCTACCACTGAGCCAACTTTCCAGCCCAGAAGATATTTCTTGTATGGTTGCTTCAAATATGAAATAAAAAGCAAGTCTGAAATAGTAAGCAGTACAATGGCCAGCTCTCAACAGGATATCATAGCTAAGCTATGTTGTTTTTTTTTTTTTTGTCAGTTGTGGGGCTTGAACTCTGGGCTTGGGTGCTGTCCCTGCGCTCTTCAGTCAAGGCAAGTGCTCTACTGCTTTAGCTACAGCGCCATTTCCGGTTTTCAGTTTTCTAGAGGTTTATTGGAGATAAGAGTATCTTGGACTTTCCTGCCCAGGTTGGCTTTGAACTGTGATCCTCAGATCTCAGCCTTCTGAGTAGCTAGGATTACAGGCAGGAGCCATTGACGCCCGGCTAAGCTATGATATTTTGATATAATGGTTTACAGATACAGTGACTTTATCTGTTGTAATCTCTAGGCAAATCATAGAAAATTTCTAATTGAACTATTGATCAACTCTGAAAGCAACTCTGACAGTTTCAGAATAATGATAACCAAAATAGCATTTTAAAAAATTATTATTATTTTTTGTCAGTCATGGGGCCTGAACTCTGGGCCTGGGCGCTGTGCCTCAGCTCTTCAGCTCAAGGCTAGCACTCTACCACTGGAGCCACAGCGCCACTTCCAACTTTTTCTGCTTATGTGGTGCTGAGGAGTCAAACTCAGGGCCTCATGCATGCAAGGCAAGCACTCTATCATTGAGCCACCTTCGTAGCCCGAAAATAGCAATTTTGAAAACCTTTTTGGATAAATTCTTTTTAATTAATTATTTTTATTAAGTAGTTAAAGAGGTTTCAGTTCTAGAAGTCAGATTATTAGTACAATGCATCTTGATAAATGTCAACCTTCCAGATAAGTTCTTGTGTGTTTAAGCTTTGGCTTTGTTACTTTATAATATCCCATTTCCATGGAAAGAATGATGCCAATCAAAATTAATTATAGAGACTAGTGGGCAGGGAGTAAAAAAGAAAGCTACAGAAAATACATAGTGTTAGAGATATCTCAGGATATTGAGGTATTGGAAAAGAGGACACCAACTCGAAAAGAAAGTTTACTTCTGTGCAGAAGAGCACACAAGGATATAAAGTTAAACACACAGACATGCCCTGGGCATTGTACTTCTCTCTTTTATCCTGTACAATGAGCCTTGCCCCTTACCTACATTAGTCAGGTTCGGTTTCATAATTGTCTAACACTCAACATTTTACCAAAAGGGTTGGTTGTCCTATTGTTGAGCATTTAATGAACAAAAGGTAAGGCAGCAAGAGTCTAGGCAAGTCTAATGGGCTTTATATTTCTGTGGGGGGCAAGTTTAACACAAGGGAGGAGAGGCTTAGCAAAACAATAATCCAGAAAAGAATCCTGAATAGGGCAAGTAAACATGAAGTCTTGCAAAGTAACACATTTTGACCAGGCACTGATGGCTCACACTTGTAATCCTAGTTACTCAGGAGGCTAAGATCTGAGGATCACAGTTCAAAGTCAGCTGGGCAGCAAAGTTTGTGAGACTTATGGCCAATTAAAAACCCACCCCAGAGCCAGACACCAGTGGCTCATGCCTGTAATCCTAGCTACTCAGGAGGCTGAGATTTGAGGATCACAGTTCAAAGCCAGCCAGGGCAGGAAAAGCTATGAAACTCTTATTTCCAATAAACCACTAGAAAACTGGAAGTGGTGCTGTGGCTCAAGCAGTAAAGCACTTGCCTTGAGCTGAAGTGAGCAGGGACAGCGCCCAAGCCCAGAGTTCAAGCCCCATGACCGACCAAAAAAAAAATACCCAGGGCTGGGAATGTAGCTTAGTGATAGTGTG
Organism: Dipodomys spectabilis; assembly: GCF_019054845.1. NCBI lineage: Eukaryota > Metazoa > Chordata > Mammalia > Rodentia > Heteromyidae > Dipodomys > Dipodomys spectabilis. The sequence goes on along the minus strand of NW_024871040.1, from coordinate 4,921,373 downwards.
CTTGCCTAGCATGCATGAATCCCTAGGTTCAATTCTTTAGTGCCATATAAACAGATAGAAGTGGTGCTGTGCCAACGACAAATGCTGGAGGGGATGTGGAGAAAGAGGAACCCTATTACACTGCTGGTGGGAATGTACACTTACACAACCGCTTTGGAAAGCAGTCTGGAGGGTCCTTAGAAAACTAAAGATTGACCTCCCTTACGACCCAGTCATACCACTTCTAGGCATCTACCCTGAACAACAGGAACCAATATACAAGGACACGTGCACCTCCATGTTTATTGCAGCACTGTTTGCAATAGCTAGGATATGGAAACAACCCAGATGCCCCACCACAGATGAATGGATCCAAAAATTGTGGTATCTATGCACAATGGAATATTATGCAGCCAATAGAAAGAACAAAATAATGGCATTTGCAGGGAAATGGATGGAGCTAGAAGGAATCATGTTGAGTAACGTAAGCCAAGAGCAAAGAGACAAATGGTACATGGTCTCCCTGATAAGTGGATGCTAAATCCAAAATGTTAAGTGATACGACAAAATTAACAAGACTTAAGAAACAAAGAACTCTCACTCATCTGGTCGAACCACTACTAAATATCCCCATGCTGCTGATCACATGTATGGTGTATATGTGTACACCATTCTATGTTATAGACCGTGATAGACAATTTGCTCCAGAAAAGTTAGAATGAACTTGTGACTTTAAATGAGCATCATTATTCCACAATACTGTGAAATTTGGGAAATTATGTAATCACTTAATCACAATTTAAAAAAAAAGAACCTGGGGAAGGTAGGGAGGGAAGGGATGGTAGGGGGAAAACAATGGAGGGAGTAACAATGCTCAATAGGAAGTGTACTCATTATCTTGCTCATGTAACTGTAACCCTCTGTATAGTATCTTTACAATAAAAAATTAAAAACAAAAGAATAAATGGAACTTACATATAAAAAAAAAAGTGGTGCTGTGGCTCAAGTGGTAGAGTGCTAGCCTTGAGCAAAAGAAGCTCAGAGACAGTGCCCAGGCCCTGAGTTCAGCCTCCAGGACTGACAAAAAAAATCTAAAAAATACAAAACACCATCCCCAAAAAGCCAAAAGCTCTAGTGGTAGAACATTAGCCTTGAGCAAAATAAGCTCAGGGATGGCATATAGGCCCTGGGTTCTAGCCCCAGGACCATCACAAAAAACAAAGTAACACACTTTGGTAGAAAAGACTATCTCTTACAATAGAGACAATCAACTGCCATAAGAGCCTAAATTAAGCATTTAAACAATTTTAATTGGCTTATATTAATTATACCAGGGGAGGATTCACTGTTAAATCTCCAAACATGTTTATGCTGTATTTCAATCAATCTCATCTTGTCTGTCACATTTTGTCCCCCTACCTCCAAATTAAACTTCAACTTATTTTTTGTTGTGCTGGACCTGGGGCTTGAACTCAGGGCCTGGCATTATCACTGAGCATTTCTGCTCAAGGCTAGCCCCCTACCACATGAGCCACAGCTTCACTTCAAGCTTTTTGGTGGTTAATTGAAGATAAGGGTCTTACTGGGCTTTCCTGCTCAGCTTTGAACTATGATCCTTAGATCTCAGCTTCCTGAGTAGCTAGGATTACAGGCATGAGCCACCAATGGTCAGCTAAACTTCTTTTTTATATACAACTCAACCCTGGTTGCTAACAATTATAAAAGTATTATATCTGAATCTTTTTTTGATGAAAATACCATACAGAAGGGTTACAATTACATGGACAAGGTAATGAGTGCATTTCTTATCAAGCATTGTTGCCTCCTCCTTTATTTCCCCTTTCCATCCCTTCCCATCTCCCCTATCTGAATCTTACTATATGAAAGACTGTTATATTTTCACAGAATAAAGTGGTTTGTCTTTGACTCAGTATACCTTAAAGTGAATTAATCTTCTTCCTATCAATATTATTCTTTGCATCAGACATAACTAAATTATGATCATTTTCCTTACATTAAACCGATAATATCATTCTTGCTTGTGAAATGTCTTGCATTCTGCCTCTCCTTTCAGAGAGGATCTACTTTTCCAAGCTCCATCCTGTCTGCATCAGGAGGCTGCACTGTGTTGTATTTGTCTTCCAATAGGGCCTTTCCAAGTTTCTTTTCCTCCTGCAACACTCTCATGTTCTGCATCTTTTTTCAATAACTGAAACATTACCTTATAGATTGTTTGCAAGATATCTGTATTGCTGTTTCTTTAGTTAGAGTGTGAACAATTTGAAATCAGAATCTTTAAATTTGAAAACAGGAGCTTCCAGATTTCCTATCTGCTCCAGTAGTACTTATTATAGGGCTTTGTATGTAGCTGTTGTGACTTAGCTCTGTGCAAAATGTCCTCATCTGTAAAATGGGGAAAATAGCAGAGGTTGAACATCGCTTCTTTAAAAATTGGCAACCCAAAATACTTCAAAATGATGTAGCAATGATACTCAAAAGTTTTTTACATCTTGGAGCATTTCAGATTTCACATTTTGTCTTTAGGCATGCTCAAAAAGTAGTCTATACAAATATTAAAAATTTTCTAATATTTGAAATCTGAAATACTTCTAGTCCCAAACATTTTGGATATGAGATACTCAACTTGGATCTCTATTAAACAACTGCTGTAGTAAAGTGTGTGTGTGTGTGTGTGTGTGTGTGTGTGTGTGTGTGTGTGTATACATTCTTAAGGTCTTGAATTATTCAAGTTCATATATTATAGTTTCGTAATTATATTTCAACCACCTTATCTCCTGATGGTGTGTGTGTGTGTGTGTGTGTGTGTGTGTGTGTGTGTGTGTGTGTGTGTGTGTACATTCTTAAGGTCTTGAATTATTCAAGTTCATATATTAGAGTTTCTTTTTTTTTTTTTTTTTTTTTTTTTTTTTTTTTTTTTTTTTTTTATTTTTTTTTTTTATTGTAAAGCTACTATACAGAGGGTCACAGTTACATGAGTGAGGTTATGAGTACACTTCCTCTTGAACATTGTTACCCCCTCCATTGTTTTCCCCCTACCATCCCCTCCCTCCCTCCCTTCCCCGAGGTTCTTTTTTTTTTTTTTTTTTTTTTTTGATTGTGATTAAATGATTACATAATTTCAAAGTCACAAGTTCATTCTAACTTCCCTGGAGCAAATTGTCTACCACAGTCTGTAATATATAACAGTGTTCACATGTTATATACCATATTTGTGATCAGCAGCATGAGGATATTTAGTAGTGGTTCAACCAGATGAGCGGGAGTTCTTTGTTTCTTAAGTCCTGTTAGTTTTGTCGTATCACTAACCTTTTGGATTTAGCATCCACTTATGAGGGAGACCATGTACCGTTTGTCTCTTCGTTCTTGGCTTACCTCGCTCAACATGATTCCTTCTAGCTCCATCCATTTCCCTGCAAATGCCATTATTTTGTCATTTCTAATGGCTGCATAATATTCCATTGTGTATAGATACCACAATTTTTGGATCCATTCATCTGTGGTGGGGCACCTAGGTTGTTTCCATATCCTAGCTATTGCGAACAGTGCTGCAATAAACATGGAGGTGCACGTGTCCTTGTATATTGGTTCCTGTTGTTCAGGGTAGATGCCTAGAAGTGGTATGACTGGGTCGTAAGGGAGGTCAATCTTTAGCTTTCTAAGGACCCTCCAGACTGCTTTCCAAAGTGGTTGTATAAGTGTACATTCCCACCAGCAGTGTAATAGGGTTCCTCTTTCTCCACATCCCCTCCAGCATTTGTCGTTGGCTGATTTGTGGATGTGGGACATTCTGACTGGGGTAAGGTGGTATCTCAGGGTTGTCTTTATTTGCATTTCCTTCACCACCAGGGATGATGAACATTTCCTCATGTGTTTCTTTGCCATTTTTATTTCTTCATTTGAGAAGCCCCTCTTTAGTTCCCTTGCCCATTTAGTAATTGGTTTGTTAGGTTTGGGAGGGATTAGTTTCTTGAGTTCCCTGTATATACAGGATGTTAACCCCTTGTCTGATATATTGCTGGTAAATATTTTTTCCCAATTAGTTGGTTGTCTTTCTAGCTTAGTTGCGATAGATTTAGCTGTGCAGAAGCTTTTTATTTTAAGGTAGTCCCATTTGTCGAGTCTCTCTCCAACTTGTTGTGACCCTGGGACTCTGTTCAGGAAGTTCCTTCCTGTGCCTATTAGTTCAAGTGTCTCTCCTACTCTGTCCTGCAGTAGTTTCAGAGATTCAGGTTTAATGTTAAGGTCTTTAATCCATTTTGAGTTGATGTTGGTGCATGGTGATAGGCTGGGGTCCACTTTTAGTTTTCTGCATGTGGCTGCCCAGTTTTCCCAGCACCAGCGGTTGAAGAGGCTGTGTTTCTTCCATTGTATGTCTTTGGCTCCTTTGTCGAATATCAGCTGGCTGTAGGCCTGTGGATTTATATCTGGATCTTCTATTCTGTTCCATTGGTCTTCGGGTCTGTTTTTGTGCCAGTACCATGCTGTCTTTGTGATTATAGCTCTGTAGTAGAGTTTGAAGTTCGGCATGGATAGCCCTCCCATATTGTCTTTATCCCCTAGAATTGTTTTGGCTATTCTAGGTCTTTTGTTGTTCCATATAAATTTTTGGACTGTTTTCTGTATTTCAGTGATGTACGTCATTGGGATTTTAATAGGAATTGCATTGAATTTGTATATTAATTTTGGAAGTATCACCATCTTTACTATATTAAGTCGGCCTATCCAGGAGCATGGGAGGTCTTTCCATTTCCTAGTGTCTTCTGCAATTTCTTTCTTTAACTTTTTATAGTTCTCATTAAATAGTTCTTTTACATCTTTGGTTAGGTTAATTCCTAAATATTTTATTTTTTGGGAGGTTATTGTGAATGGGGTTGCTCCCTTTATTTCCCTCTCTTCCTGTGCGTTATCAGTGTATAGGAAGGCAACTGATTTTTGTGGGTTTATTTTGTATCCTGCTATTTTGCCGAAGTGACTTATGATTTCTAAAAGTTTGGGGATGGAGTTTTTGGGATCGTGGAGGTATAGTATCATGTCGTCTGCAAAAAGGGATAGTTTCACTTCTTCTTTCCCTATGCGGATCCCTTTAATGTCTTTTTCTTGCCTTATTGCCCTGGCTAAGGGTTCTAGGACTATGTTGAAGAGGAGTGGAGACAGTGGACATCCTTGCCTTGTTCCTGTTTTTAGGAGGATTGGTTGTAGCTTTTCCCCATTAAGTATAATATTGGCTATTGGTCTGTCATAAATGGCTTTTATTGTTTTTAGAAATGTTCCTTCTATTCCTATTTTCTCCAGAGCTTTTAGCATGAATGAATGTTGAATTTTATCAAAGGCCTTTTCTGCATCTGTGGCGATAATCATGTGATTCTTGACCTTGGCTCTGTTGATATGCTGGATTACATTTATTGACTTACGTATGTTAAACCATCCCTGTGTCTCTGGGATGAAGCCTACCTGATCATAGTGTATTATTTTTTTTATGTGTTTCTGGATTCTGTTAGCTAGAATCTTGTTAAGGATCTTTGCATCTGTGTTCATCAAGGAGATTGGCCTGTAATTCTCCTTTTTGGTTGGGTCTTTGCCTGGTTTGGGGATGAGTGTGATATTGGCTTCGTAGAATGAGTTTGGGATAGCTCCCTCCTTCTCTGTTTCTCTGAAGAGCTTGAGGAGTATGGGTATTAGTTCTTCTTTAAAGGTCTTATAGAATTCTGCTGTGAATCCATCTGGTCCTGGGCTTTTTTTTGTTGGAAGACTTTTGATAGCTTCCTGTATCTCATTATAGGATATTGGCTTATTTAATTGGTTAACTTCTTCTTTGCTCAGTTTGGGTAACTTGTATTTCTCTAAAAATGCATCCATTTCCGCCAGATTTTCTTCCTTTAGAGAGTATAGCTTTTGAAAGTAGTCTGTTAGAATTGTTTGGATATCTTGGGTACGTGTTGTGATGTTTCCCGTGGCATCCCTAATCCTATTAATATGGGTTTCCTCTCTTCTTTTTTTAATTAATCTTGCCAACGGGCCATCAATTTTGTTTATTTTTTCAAAGAACCAGCTTTTTGTTTGGTTTATTTTGGTTATGGTTTTCTGATTTTCTAATTGGTTAATCTCTGCTCTCAATTTGGTTATCTGGCTTCGTCTAGTAGCTTTAGGTCCCATTTTTTCTTGTTTTTCTAGCTGTTTTAGTTGCAACATGAGATTATTTACTTGGTCTGTCTCCATTCTCTTGATGTGGGCACTGAGGGCAATAAATTTGCCCCTCAGGACTGCTTTTGCTGTGTCCCACAAGTTTCTTTGTGAGGTGTTTTCATTTTCATTGAGTTCTAGGAAATGCTTTATTTCTTCTCTGATCTCTTCTGTTACCCAGGCCTTGTTAAGGAGTGTGCTGTTCAATTTCCATGTATTAGAGAAATTTCTGCGGTATGCTTTGTTATTGAGAGCTAGCTTGATTCCACTGTGGTCAGATAGGATACAGGGGATTATGTCGATCCCTTTGTATTTGCTTAAGTTCCTTGAATGAACTATGATATGGTCTATTTTGGAGAAAGTTCCATGAGCTGCTGAGAAGAATGTGTACTGTGTTGTTTTAGGGTGAAATACTCGGTAGATGTCAGTTAATTCCGCTTGAAGTATGGCCTCACTTAATTCGGTAGCTTCTTTGCCAATCCTCTGGTTGGTAGACCTGTCCTTTGGTGAGAGTGGCGTGTTAAAGTCTCCTAGTATTATCGTATTGGGATCTATTTTATTCTGTAAGTTTGAGAGCATTTGTTTGACATATCTGGGTGCACCGATATTTGGGGCATATAAGTTGATGATGGTTATATCCTCCTCTTGGATTGTTCCCTTTATTAATATGTAATGTCCGTCCTTGTCTTTCTGTACTGATTTTAATGAAAAGTTTATTTTGTCAGATATCAGGATAGCTACACCTGCTTTCTTATTGGGGGAATTTGATTGGTAGATCCTTTTCCACCCCTTCACTCTGAGTTTGTTTGTATGTTTGGCTGAGAGGTGGGTCTCCTGAAGGCAACAGATGGATGGGTCTTGTTTTCTGATCCAGTCCTCAGTTCGTTTTCTTTTAATTGGCGAATTCAGCCCATTTATATTAAGAGAAAGTATAGAGAGATGCATTGTTGTCCCTGCCATTCCGTTTTCCTAAGTTTTTCTTCTTTCCTTTCCTCCTGTGCTTGCTCAGTTAGACTTTGAGTAATGCCTGTTTGGGGCAGGTCCCAGTTCCTGGTTGCTTTCTTCAGGTTGTGTCCCCCCTCTTAGAATTCTTTGTAATGCTGGCTTAATGTTTATGTATTCATTTAGTTTTTCTTTGCTATTAAAAGTTTTCAGTTCTCCATCGAATGTGAATGCTAGCTTTGCCGGGTATATCAGTCTGGGTTGGCAGTTATTGGCTCTCAGGGCTCGTATGGTGCTTTCCCAGGCTTTTCTTGCATTCATTGTTTGTGTGGAGAGATCTGCAGTGATTCTAATTTTTTTCCCGTTGTAGTATAGCTCCTTCTTCATTTTTGCTGCATGCAGGATTGTTTCCTTATTATTCAGATCCATCATTGTTACTATTATGTGCCTAGAAGTGTTTCTCCTGGGATCTTGCTTGTTGGGTGTTCGATAAGCTTTTGTGATGTAGTTAAGATGGTCGTTTTTGAGGTGGGGAAAATTTTCATTGACTATCTTGTTAAATAGGTGTTGCATTCCCTTGCTCTGGAATTCCTCACCTTCGTCCACTCCGATTATGCGAAGGTTAAATTTTTTAGCATTATCTGCTTGCTCTTGAATTTCCCTTTGGTTTAATTTGAGTGATTTTTCCATATCTGTCACTTTTTGGTCCAGTTGGTGTATTCTGTCTTCTGTATCTGACACTCTACCTTCCATTTCATTCACTCTGTTGACCGTGGCTTCTATTGTGGTTTGCATGATGGAAATGGATCCCTTTATGGATTCAATGTTGGTTCTCAGAGTACTGATCTCACCTCTCAATGAGGTGATATCAGTATGCATTACCTCTAATTTGGCGTTTATCTCACTTCTTACTGAGGTTTGTGCAGCTTCTATTTTTGCATCCAATTTTTGTTTGATATCCTGTATATCTTTTGATAGTTCATCCTTGTGCTCTTTCAATTTCTGATCCATTTCTCGCTTTATTTCTTGAGTCATTGCCTCCAGCAACCCTCGGATGTAGTTTTTGTCTTCCATTCCTGCTTTGCTCCCACTGGGGCTCTCCCCTGCGTGGCTGCTGGCTTTTGAGGTGAGCTTGCTGTCCTGGGTAGTGGTAAACCTTGTGATTTTTCTCTGTGATTTTCGCATGGGGGTTCAGGAGACTGCTCTTCAATCTTGTTTTGGTGTGTCTGTCTTTGCTTGGTTGCTGATTCTCTATTGGTAGAGAGAGTCTGTGTCTGATCTGGATTCTGTTGGGAGCCTATTTCCAGCTGCTATTCACTTAGGATTCTCAGCTCTCTGCTGTAGCAATTCCCGCCTTTGGAAGGGTTGAGCAGCCTAGACTGCTTGTGTTTGCTCCTGCGGGTGCTCTTGGGAAGATCAGATGCTCTGGATGCACTCTCCCAAATACTGGAGTCTGCTATGGGCTCCTGATGTGTTTTTGTTTGTTTTGGGCTGGTTGTGGGCTTGAACTCTAGGTTTGGGTGCTGTCCCTCAGCTCTTCAGCTCAGGGCTGGCACCCTACCATTTGAGCCACAGCCCCACTTCTGACCCTTTTTGCTTTGTTCAGGCGCCGGTCCCCTGGCCTGGTTCCGGCCCCAGCCTGGAGCGCGCTCGTTTGGCCTGTGCTAATGTGTATACCACCTTGGTTATGCAGCCTGGAGGACACAGTTCAAATTTCTTCTACTGTTGGTAGTCTTGACCCAGGGGCACTGTTCCTGGCTTGAGCATTTAAGCTCCCTTCCCGGGGCGCTCTTGCTCTGGCCTGGCCAGCAGAGTGTGCTCCACCGACTGGTGGGGCTCTCGAACAGTTCCCAGTTTTAGTGGGTCCTGTGGTCCGGGTGTTGGGGTAGGGAGTCTAGGTCAGGGTCTGGGGATTCCCTCCAGCTCTGGTCTCCCTTGATGGATTCCCTGTCCCCTGATGGGTACTCACCCTGTAGGTCGTCAGTTGTTGTTGCAGTCCGTCAGTTGTTGTTGCAGTCCGAGTTCAGTTGGGGTGGTTGCGGGCTGGGTTGGGCGGCCCCCCGCCGGGTCGTTGCGATCGCGACAGGTCCCTTTGTGGCGCTGCTGGTGCCGGGCGGCTTTGGCGGGATGGAGCCTCTCCGCTCCGGTGGAGAGTGATGGGTGGGGTGGGATCCTCCTGGAGACTCCCGGCTGGTAGGTTTCTCTGTTCCTGGCGATCCGCTGTTCTGCAATCCGGTACCTGGTGATCTGCAAGCAGCCCCCTGTGTCTCTGTGGCTCCGGCAGCCCCTGCCGGGCCGGCTGGCCGGCGGCTTGGCGCACTGCCGCGCGGCCAGTAAAGGTTGGGGGAGGGGTCTTCGCTCTTCTCTGTTCTGAAATTCTTCTTTTCCTCTCTTTCTTTTTTTGTTATTTTCCACCTCTGGTTTTTCTCTGAGTGTTCGTCTTTTTGTTGTTGTCGGTCTCTTGGGGAGATTAAAGGTTGGAACTCGAACTCTCTTTTTGGTTGGAGAGAGCTGTGGCGTTTCCCTACTGCCCCGTCGCCATCTTGAGATCCTACTCTAGAGTTTCGTAATTATATTTCAACCACCTTATCTCCTGATGGTATGTGTGTGTGTGTGTGTGTGTGTGTGTGTGTGAGAATTATTGGAGATAAGAGTCTCACAGACTTTCCTGCCCAGGCTGGATTTGATCTGTAATCCTCAGATCTCAGCTTCCTGAGTTGCTAGGATTACAGGCATGAGCTATTGGCACCTGGCTCCTATGTCATTCTTATTCTGGTACATCCTGCTCTCTCAAATCCTCCCCATACTGTTAGAGCTGGATGGAATCTTTTTTCCCCTGTGATGTCTTCACCAACAGTTCCATCTTATAGTCACCTCTGTCTTATCTGAATTTCCCTGGCACTTAGAGTTATGTCTTGGTTTAGGCATGTAAAAATTTGATGTGTCTATTTTATCTCTCCATTAAGAGTCTGAGCTCCCAGAAGACAAGGCCTATCCTGTATTTCACTCATGGTTTTATTTCTTTCATATTCCCTACTGCACACGGCATAGTTTTGGGTATTCATTTATTAAACACTTACTAGTGTGTATTTAATATAGAATAGTAAGCAGTAAGACAGTGAGACAAAGTCACCTAATTTTGAGATACTTTCATTCTAATGAGAAGCTAGAAATTTCAAAATCCAGAATTCAGCACTATGGAAGATTCTTTTTTTTTTTTTTTGGTGGTGGTGGGACTTGAACTCTGGCCTGACCGCTGTCCCTGTGCTCTTCAGCTCAAGGCTAGTGCTCTACCACTTGAGCTACAACGCCACTTCCGGTTTTCTGGTGGTTTATTAGAGATAAGAGTTTCATGGACTTTCCTGCCTGGGCTGGCTTTGAACCGTGATCCTCAGATCTCAGCCTCCTGAGTAGCTAGGATTACAGGCGTGAGTCACCGGCACCCGGCTACTATGGAAGATTTTATAGCAGATATTTAATATGTATACATATATCCATTAGCTAAATCTTGGTTCTGAGCAGAAAATGAGCAGGGTAAAAGACTACATGTAAAAGGCTGCTGGTCTGCAGCATTAGCTAAGATGTGATGGAAACCTAAACTAATGCACCAGAAACAGAGGGGATGGACTCAATGCCACTATGGAAATAAAAATTTAAAGATCAAAGAGATTGTAATCACAGAATATCGAGTATACAAAACAGAGATCTTCCGGATGAATCCAGTTTCTTGCTTGTGGCAGGCTTAATGATAAAAAATGATTAGAAAACAAAGCAAATCAGTGTCCACAGGAAGGAAGAATGCTATGAGCACCTGAAAAATCTGGCCTGGGCCAAAGGATTGGAATTTGGACTAAAAAAATTTAGAAATGTACGGGGCTGGGAAGGTGGCTCAGTGGTAGAGCGCTTGCCTTGCATGCATGAGGCCCTGGGTTCGATTCCTCAGTACCACATAAGCAAAAAGAAAAAAACCAGAAGTGGTGCTGTGGCTCCAGTGGTAGAGCACTAGCCTTGAGCTGAAGAGCTGAGGGACAGCGCCCAGGCCCAGAGTTCAGGCCCCACGACCGGACCCCCCCCCCCAAAAAAAATTTTTAAATGTAACCAGTAACCATTGAAGCCATAGGAATAGAAGGGATCACCCAGAAAGGGGATACTGAAAATCAAGAGGCGAAAATTGCTTAGGACAGAAATGCTTAGATAAGGTAGAGCAGATGCAGGGATAACAAGGTCAGAGGGCCAGATAGATGCCAAGCTAAGACTGATCTGCTATAATTATGTATTGGATACAGTATTTGGGAAAGTATTGAAATTATCTGAAGGGGTATCTGGTAGGAGTGCAATAAATGGTAGTCATAGTTAATTGAATAGGAATGAGGAAGGAAGAGGTTTTAATAAGCTTGCAAAGACAAGAAGGGGAAAGACCAGATCATTATTTGAGGATTTGATTGAGCTTTTTAAAAATGGACACCCAGCAGGGCTCACAACTCTAATCCAGCTCACAACTGTAATTCTAGCTACTCAGGAGACAAATCTAAGGATTGAGATTTGTAGCCAGCCTGCTTGACAGGAAAGCCTGTAAGACTCTTATCTCTAATTAACCAGCAAAAAGCCAGAAGTGAAGCTGTGGCTCAGGTGATAGAATGCCAGGTTTAGCAAAAAAGCTCAAGGCCCTGAGCATCCAGGCCCTGAGTTCAAGCCTTAGTACCAGGGAACTGGGGGGGGGGGGGGGGGGAGGGAGATAGAACAGAGCAGTGTTTATTGTGTGACAGATGTGATGGAGTAATTCCAAGGCACTTTTTTTGGGGGGGTGGGGGGTCAAGGGGCTTGAACTCTGGGTCTATGTGCTGTCCTTCAGCTCTTCAGCTCCAGGCAAGAGCTCTACCACTTGAGCCACAGTGCTATTTCTGGTTTTCTGGTGGTCTACAGGAGATAAGAGTATCACGGCCTTTCCCGCCTGGACTGGCTTTGAACCACGATCCTCAAATCTCAGCCTCCTGAGTAGCTAGGATTACAGGTGTGAGCCACCATCTCCCCTCCCTAGGCATACTTTATACTTAATTTTTATAATTATCAAGGGTCTCTTTGTACTTGACATGAGTCTGGTAAGGTTAACTAGCTTCCCCAGAGAAGTCAAAATTTGTGGATTGTAAAGACTAAACTCTTCCACCACTTGTGACTTTCCAGCATAAGGAAAGTGGTAAAACAGGCTTTTTAGATTCCATGCCAGTTCTGGCCAATCACCCACATATGCCAAATGAAAAGACATGGTAAAACAATATATTACATGGCAGCCATGGGAACACAGTACTTCAGTATACATTCCACTACATTCAGGAGTACAGACACTAATTTCAGCTTAAATAGAGATAAGGAGGCAAGAAAAGTACACATAGTTAAAAACCATCTCAAGGGGCTGGGATTGTGGCTTAGTGGTAGACTGCCTAGCGTGCATAAAACTTTGGGTTCAAGTCCTCAGTACCACATAACCAGAAAAAGCCAGAAGTGGAACTGTGGCTCAAGTGGTAAAGTGTTAGCCTTGAGCAAAAGAAGCTCAGGGATAGTGCCCAGGCCCTGAGTTCAAGCCCCAGGACTGGCAAAAAAACAAATAAATAAAAATAAAAATAAAAATAATGCAATCTCAAGTCACTGATACAGCCTACGTGATTATTTCCTCAGTCTTTGACTCTGAAAGAGTTCTGGAGAAGCTCTTTGTTGCATCTTTTTAAAAATCATTTTACTACTGAAATGGAACAGGAACAAGTTATCTGGTAGGTGGTCTGAGCTTTTTTTTTTTTTTTTTGGTGGGTCGTGGGGCTTGAACTCTGGGCCTAGGCGCTGTCCCTGAGCTCTTCAGCTCAATGCAAGTGTTCTAGCACTTGAGCCACAGCACCACTTCCAGTTTTCTGGTTGTTTATTGGAGATAAGAGTCTCAAGGATTTTCCTGCCTGGGCTGGCTTTGAACCGTGATCCTCAGATCTCAGTCTCCTGAGTGGCTAAGATTACAGGCATGAGCCACCAGCACCTGGTTTGGTCTGAGCTTCTGACCGTTTAAAATGCTAAGAAGATGGCATTGCCTGTTTGAGGGCCACCTTTCCTTCTACCACAAGGTATTTGTCACAAGATACTAATCAGTGAATCCTATTCTTCCTGGAGCCCAGGATGGTTATAAAGCGACTACGGCTGGAAATAGCACAGATCAAAGGCACAGATGCAAGTGTCACCACTGATGCAGTGTCCAGCTTCCAGTTAATTCACAAGGGCAAGCAAAAGCATCTTTTAAGTTGCCTCTTACAGAGGCAGTGGCTCATGCCTATAATCCTAACTATTCAGGACACTAAAATCTGAGAATTAAGGTTGAATGATGCCTGAGAAAGAACAAGAGATCTCTCTTCTTTTATCTTTCTTTTTTTTAGTTTTTCTTAAATTTTTTTGATAATTCTGTTTTTTTTATGTATGGTGTATTCAAGTGTGTAGCTTTGGGAGGATTGGAGGGAGGATATAGAACTTAAGGGAAAAAGGGTTAAAGTGCAGCAGTAGAGCTCGCTCCAACCCTCCCTGATGAAAGTGAACTACACAACTCATGGGTGGAAATGGGAAGGAGGGACTGGGAGAGAATAAGGGAACAGAGGACACTGTACAAAAGGAAATGGACTCATTACCTGATTCATGTAATTGTAATCCCTCTGTATATCACTTTATTTTATTTTATTTTGGGTCTGGTCGTGGGCTTGAACTCTGGGCCTGGGTGCTGTCCCTCAGCTCTTCAGCTCAAGGCGAGCGCTCTACCACTTGAACCACAGCGCCACTTCCACTTTTTTTTCTGCTTATGTGGTGCTGAGGAATCGAGCCCAGGGCCTCATACATGCAAGGCAAGCGCTCTACCACTGAGCCACCTTCCCAGCCCTGTATATCACCTTTATAATAAAAATAAAGTAAATAAATTAAAAAACTATACTAGAGTTAGGGCTCAAGTGGTAGAGCACCAGTCTTGAGTGGAAAAAGCTAAGGGACAGTGCCCTGAATTCAAGCCCCAGTATAGGCACATACAAGAAAAGTATATAAAGCCAGGCGCTGGTGGCTCACGCCTGTAATCCTAGCTACTCAGGAGGCTGAGATCTGAGGATCGTGGTTCAAAGCCAGCCCGGGCAGGAGAGACCGTGAGACTCCCATCTCCAATAAACCACCAGAAAACTGGAAGTGGCGTTATAGCTCAAGTGGTAGAGTGCTCACCTTGAGCTGAAGAGCTGAGGGACAGCGCCCAGGCCCAGAGTTCAAGCCCCACGGCCGACAAAAAAAAAAAAAAAAGAAAAGTATATAGAAAGGAGCTAGAAGGAACTAATGTCACTATAGGGAGACTATCAGAGAATAATAGGGACATTTCTTTAAGGGTTTTATCAGTAACCCTGTGCTTGAGCACAAAGCCCAAGTTATCTGGAAAGTCTATTTTCTATTCTCTATCTTCTGTGGTTATAATCTCTTTGCTTGTTTTTTTATTATTATTTCCACAATTACTCTTGCATCCAACCCCTCTATTTCTAGTACTTTAATTCTTGCCCATGACAGCAAGCAAAAGGAAGACTTGCACAGAGTAGGGCTTGAAGATGGAAACACAGGAGCTCAGGGGTATAAAGTGCATTAGCTGGTCATCTTCATCTTCTAAAAGGCTGGAGGGGGGAAGTTAGAATGAACTTGTGACTTTGAAATTATGTAATCATTTAATCACAATCAAAAAAAAAAGAACCTGGGGAAGGGAGGGAGGGAGGGGATGGTAGGGGGAAAACAATGGAGGGGGTAACAATGTTCAAGAGGAAGTGTACTCATTACTTCACTCATGTAACTGTAACCCTCTGTATAGTAGCTTTACAATAAAATAAAATTAAAAAAAAATAAAATAAAAAATAAATAAATAAAAGGCTGGAGGGGATATGATACGGAGATTAAGAACACTTACTAGATGACTGATCACTCAAATTTATACCTGAGTGGCAGTGTTTAATACAGCTTGATAAAAGTAGATTAAAGGATTTTTTTTTGCTAGTCCTGGGGCTTGAACTCAGGGCCTGACCTCTGTCCCTGAGCCTCTCTGTACTCAAGGCTGGCATTCTACCACTCGGGCCATGATACCACTTCTGGCTTTTTCTGTTTATGTGGTACTAGGGAATTGAACCCAGAGCTTTAGGCATGCTACTCAAACACTCTAACACTAAACCACATTCCCATGACTTTGTTTTTCTGAGGATTAAAAAAAAAAAAGGTAGGCTGGGAAGGTAGCTCAGTGGTAGAGCGCTTGCCTTACATGCATGAGGCCCTGCGTTCGATTCCTCAGCACCACATAAGCAAAAAAAAAAAAAAAAGCCGGAAGTGGCGCTGTGGCTCAAGTGGTAGATAGAGTGCTAGCCTTGAGCTGAAGAGCTGAGGGACAGCGCCCAGGCCCAGAGTTCAGGCCCCATGACTGGACCAAAAAAAAAAGGTAGTGGTAAAGATAAGCCAAGTATTTATTAAAACCTCTACACAGGGGTTGAGAGCAATTAAATTAATGAAAAAAACCATGATGGCTACCTATAGTCCCAGCTACTCTGGAGGATGAAGCAGAAGAATCATTAATTCTGGGAGTTCAAAACCAGTCTGATGCTATGCCCCAGTGGCTCACGCCTGAGCCACTTAGACTGAGATCTAAGGATTGTGGTACAAAGCCAGCCCAGGCAAGAAGTACATCAAACTCATCTCCAATTAAACACCAAAAAGCTAGAAATGTAGAGCTATGGCTTCAAGTGGTAGAGCACTAGCCTTGAGAAAAAGAGCTCAAGGACAGTACCTAGGCCCTGAGTTCCAGCCTTAGGATGGGCACAAAAAAGGAAGGAAAGGAAAGAAAGAGAAGGAAGAAAAAAGAAGGAGAGGGAGAAAAAAGGCAACATATTGTGTGACTCCTATTACATTTCAGTAGCATCCAATAGTTCAAAACTATGAACTCTGGAGACAGTAAAAAGTCAGTGGTTGCCACAGATTTTGGGGGAGGGAATGGGATGAACAGGTCAGGATTTGGGAGGTAGTGAAACTATTTCATATGGCACTATAATGACAGAGACATGTCATTATGTCTGTCAAAACTCATATAATGCATAACACCAAGAGAACCCTAAGGTAGATTCTGGACATTGAGTGATAATGATGTGTGCACGTTGGTTTATGGACTGTAACAAATGCTCCCCTCTGGTGCTGGATGTTGGTAGCTGGGGAGGTTGTGCATGCATGTGTGGAGGTAGGGAATTTATGGAAGAACTTCTGTGCTCTCCACTCAATTTTACTGTCAACCCTAAATGCTCTGAGTAATAAAAAGAAAGGAGACGGGAAATCAGTATATTGTGTGAAAACTATGGAAAACGTTTTGTCTGCATAAATGGAAAGTCTATCCCTTAAAGAATAAGGGATAAAGTAGGTGTCAAAGAACTCCAAGTTTTCAAGCTAATGCAGAAATCTGAGGCATTCTTGCAGCAGAGAGAGCATTGCACTCTGAACTTGGAGAGAAAAAAACTGCTTTAAATCCTGCCTCTGTCACTGGGCAATTCTCATCTCCTCACCAAGTCTGTTTTCTCAGCTGCAAAAACCAGGAGTGATCTGATCTATCCATGTACCTTTGAGTCTGGACTATCTGTGCCTGTATTTGCATATAGTAAAGTGGTTAGAAGAATAGACTGTGAAGTTCAAATGTTCAAATTAAATATCAGCACCTCACACCCAAGTTCTGCAATCGCTGTGAGCCCATGATTAGTCTCTCTGGGCCTTATTTTCCTCATCTGCAAACTCAGGATAATAATAGTAAATACTCCCCATTGTAGAGTTGTGAAGATTCAGCAAGAAGAACTTATTGAAAGTGACTGGCAAGGAAGTAAACACTAGATAAACACTATTATAACTACAGATTGTTGGTGCTGCTGTTCTGATTCCCTTTTGACACCACTCTGAACCTAAATGTACATGTGAGACACAGAGGTAAATGGAATTAACCAGCTGGATTTTGCCAGGTTCCCCCTTTGGGACAAGAATGAGAGGAATCTTGAGAGATCTGAGTGGTCAGGACCTCTGGGTTATGATTCAGCCACAGTCAGCTGTCAAATTTTCCCACAGCGCAGTGGAAAGTCACTGAAAAATCTGTGAAAACAGTGCTACCACCCCTTCACTGCTGCTCTACTAGACACACCGCTGACTAAGAGGTCTGCCCTACTGGTGTCCTGGCAAGGACATGCAAGCAGGTTTAGTAGTCTTTACAACTAAAATACAAAGCATCTGTAGTTTTTGCTATACCAATGATGCTGAAAGACTCAAGCCTATGAGAGTTTGTAGTCAACCCAACTGCAAGGCATCAAGTTTAGAGTTCAGACTGTTTTTCAGGCAAGAACAATAATATAGTAATGATCGCAGGTTATTTCAGAATTCAGTGTTTCAAGTTCTCCATCCCCTATCTTACTCTCTATCAATGTCTGTGAGTGAAGTTAAAAAATAAAACAGAGGGACTGGGAATGTGGCTTAGTGGTAGAGCGCTTGCCTAGCATGCATGAAGCCCTGGGTTCAATTCCTCAGTACCACATAAAAAGAAAAAGCTGGAGGTGGTGCTGTGACTCAAGTGATAGAGTGCTAGCCTTGAGCAAAAAGAAGCTCAGAAACAGTGTCCAGGCCCTGAGTTCAAGCCCCAGGATTGGCAAAAATAAAATTTAAAAGATACTCTATTCCAGAGATAGAGATAGGATCATGGTTTGAGGCCACCCTGGGAAAAGTGTTAGAGAGACTTTATCTCAGTAAAACGAGCTGGGCAGTGGTGATATGTTTCTATAAACACAGCTATGAGATACAGACATAGGAAAATTGCAATATAAGCCAGCTCAGATGAGAAAGAGCAGAAAGAAGGAACGAAGGAGAAAGAGAAAGGAAGATGAAAGAAAAAAAAGAAGGAAGAAAGGAAGGAAGGAAGGTAAGAAGAAAGGAAAAAGAATTAAAGAGAAAGAGAAGGAAAGAAACCCTATCAAAAAATTACAGCACAGGGCTGGGAAGGTGGCTCAGTGGTAGAGCGCTTGCCTTGCATGCATGAGGCCCTGGGTTCGATTCCTCAGCACCACATAAGCAAAAAGAAAAAAGCCGGAAGTGGCGCTGTGGCTCAAGTGGTAGAGCGCTAGCCTTGAGCTGAAGAGCTGAGGGACAGCGCCCAGGCCCAGAGTTCAGGCCCCACGACCAGACCTAAAAAAAAATTACAGCACAAAAGAGTTAGGGGTGTGGCTCAAGTAGACGAGCACCTGCCTAGCAAGTGGAAGGCCATGAGTCAAACTCCACCACCACCACTATCACCACCACCCAAAATAAGAATATCACAGAAGATTTCAGGTTCAGGACAATCTGAGCTACATATCAAGTTCTTATTTCCAGGCAAAAAAAATGCAGATGCCAGGCTGGGGGTGTAGCTCAGTGATAGAACACTTGCCTAGTATGCTCAAAGCATTGGGTTCCATTGCCAACACAAGAAAAAAATAATAATATGGATGCCACTTTGAAAGTCACCCACATATATTAGTGATAGTCACTGAGATTTTTAAGTTTTCTCAAATTTACCCAACAGACGTTTCATTTGTTAGTATAATTGTCTATAGAACAGTTTGAGCAGAAACATTGACCTAGTTGTATATAGCTCAAACTTCTTTCACTTCCCCAAATCTGAGACCAAGATCTCTTCTTGTCAATCTGAATATTTCTGGGTTTTCCTACTCCTAGTCTTAGAAAGGAAACTGGGAGTTGGCCTGTAATGTCCAGTAACTGAGGTGTTGGTGATATAAACTGAAAACTTTTTTTTTTTTAGGTTGGTCGAGGGGCTTGAACTCTGGGCTTGCGCACTGTCCCTCAGTTCTTCAGCTCAAGGCGAGTGCTCTACCACTTGAGCCACAGCACCACTTCCGGTTTTCTAGTGGTTTATTGGAGATAAGAGTCTCACAGACTTTCCTGCCCGGGCTGGCTTTGAACCACTATCCTCAGATCTCAGCCTCCTGAGTAGCTAGGATTACAGGCGCCCGGCTAAACTGAAAACTCTTTACTTCTATGTTTCTCTTTTACAAATAGAGATGACATACTCCAAAGCTGGCCTGGGATTTCCCCTGTCAAAGATCTGCTCAAGGGGCTGGGAAGGTGGCTCAGTGGTAGAGTGCTTGCCTTGCATGCATGAGGTCCTGGGTTCGATTCCTCAGCACTACATAAGCAGAAAAAGCCGGAAGTGGCACTGTGGCTCCAGTGGTAGAGCGCTAACCTTGAGCTAAAGAGCTGAGGGACAGTGCCCAGACCCAGAGTTCAGGCCCCATGACGGGCAAAAAAAAAAAGATCTGCTCAATAGAGAATTGAAACTTAAGCCTCTACCAGGTCTATCATAACACACCTTTTTCCTCTCTAAAAATTGCATGTGTGTATGTATAAGTCTCTATGATTTATATTTTTATTTCATGTCAGTTCTGGGCTTTGAATTCAGACTGGGCATTGTCCCTTTTTTGAGCTTTTTTTGCTCAAGGGTAGTGCGTTATCACTTGAGCTACATCTCTGCTAACTGCTATTTTGGTAATTAATTTCCCTGACCAGGAAAGATCCTCAGATCCTATTCTTATTCTTATTTTTATTTTGGTTATGAGGCTTGAACTCAGGACCTGGGCACTGTCCCTGAGCTTCTGTGCTCAAGGCCAGTGCTCTACCACTTGAGCCACAGTGCCACTTCTGGTTTTTGAGTGGTTAATTGGAGATAAGAGTCTCACAGGGACTTTTCTGTCTAGGCTGGCTTTGAACCAAAATCATGAAATCTCGACCTCCTGAGTAGCTAGGATTATAAGCATAAGCCACTGGTGCCCAGCTGTTTTCAGTATTTTTTAATGATAGTAAAATTGTTGCTAGACCCCAGTAACTCATACTGTAATCCTAGCTACTGAGGAGGTTGAGATCTAAAGATCTTGGTTCAAGGGCTGGGAAGGTGGCTTAGTGGTAGAGTGCTTGCCTTGCATGCTTGAGGCCCTGGGTTTGATTCCTCAGCACCAAAGAAAAAAGCCAGAAGTGGTGCTGTGGCTCAAGTGGTAGAGCGCTAGCCTTGAGCTGAAAAGCTGAGGGACAGCACCCAGGCTCAGAGTTCAGGCCCTACAACCGGACCCCCCCCCCAAAAAAGATCTTGGTTCAAAGCCAGCCTAGTCAGGAAAGTCTATGAAACTCTTATCTCCAACTAGCCAGAAAAAAAAAAAAAAAATACTGTGGCTCAAAGTGGTAGAGCACCAGCCTCAAGCAAAAATGTTAATTTAGCACCCAGGCCCTGAGTTAAGCCCTGATATTGACACATACACACAAAAAATTGTACATACTACAATCTTTTTTTTTTTTTTGAATTTTTGTCAGTCATGGGGCTTGAACTCTGGGCTTGGGCGCTGTCCCTGTGCTCTTCAGCTCAAGGCAAGCGCTCTACCACTTGAGCCACAGCACCACTCATACTACATAATTGTACATATTACCTCATCCTATTTATAGGGATATATGATGTTTTGATATACATGTATGCATTATATAATCTTGGTAATGATTCCTACCTCCTCTAATATTTATCTTTTCATGGCAAAAATTTCATAATCCTTTCTTCTAGCTTCTTTGAAATACATAGTGCATTATGATCATCTGTAGTCACTCTACTGTACAATAGAACACCAGGAATTATTTTGTCTATCTAGCTAAAACTTACAATTTAGTATCCATTGCCCAATCTTGACCATTCTAATCTCCTGCTATTTCCCCAGCCTCTGGTAACCACTATTTTTACTTTCAGTTTTTTAGATTTCTTGTTTTCTTTCTTCCTTCCTTCTTTAATTTTCCTCTCCTTTCCTTCTTCTCTTCCTTTCGTTAGTGGTGGTACTAGGGGTTGAAATCACCCTCAGGATTACTAGACTGCTGCAGTTTCACTTAAACCATACCCTCACATTTTTTGCCTTAGTTATTTTGTGACTAAATTCTTCCCATTTGCCCAGGCCAGGTTAGACTCTAGCTTCCTGTTTGTGCTTCCAGCATAACTGGGATGATAGGTATGAGCCACTACACCCCATTATTAGTTGAGTTGGGAAATGTCTTTGTGAACTTCCTTAGGATTGGCCTTAAACTTGATCCTCCCAATTTCTACCTCAGGAATAGCTGGAATTAGAGAGGTATGAACAATCATACCTAGCCTAGATTTCACTTTTGCTTGAGATCATGTGATAACTACCTATGTATATGTGGTTCATTCTCTTTTTTTCCTTCTTCCTTTCTTCTTTCTCTTTCTTTCCTTCTTTCTTCCTTCCTTCCTTCCTTTCTTTTTTCTTTTCTTTTTTTTTTTTTTGAACCGATCATGGGGCCTGAACTCTGGGCCTGGGCAATGTCTCTCAGCTCTTCAGCTCAAGGCTAGCACTCTACCACTTGAGCCACAGCGCCACTTCCAGCTTTTTTATTTTTTCTGCTTATGTGGTGCTGAGGAATCGAACCCAGGGCCTTATGTATGCAAAGCAAGCGCTCTACCACTGAGCCACCTTCCCAGCCCATTCCTTTCTTTTTTCTTTCTTTCCTTTTTCTTTTCCTCCTTCCTTCCTTCCTTCCTCTTTCTCTTTCTCTTTTTCTCTTTCTCTCTGACTCTTTCTTCTTTTTCTTTTCTTTTTTTTTTTTTCTTTTTTTTGTTGGTCATGGGGCTTGAACTCTGGGCCTGAGCGCTGTCCCTCAGCTCTTCAGCTCAAGGCAAGTGCTCTACCACTTGAGCTACAGTGCCACTTCTGGTTTTTCTGGTGGTTTATTGGAGATAAGAGTCACAAGAAGTTTCCTGCTCGGGCTAGCTTTGAACCAAGATCCTCAGATTTCAGCCTCCTGAGTAGCCAAGATTACAGGCATGAGCCATCAGTGCCCGGCTCTCTCTTTCATGCCAGTTCTGGGGTTTGAACTCACTACCTGGGCTTTTATACTAAGAGCTGGCACTTTACCATTTGAACCACACCTCCACTTCCAGCTTTTTGGTAGTTAATTGGTTCTGCTAGGGCTAGCTTCAAACCACAATCCTCAGCTCTCAGCCTCCTGAGTAGCTAAGATTACAGGCATGAGGGCTGGGAAGGTGGCTCAGTGGTAGAGCGTTTGCCTTGCATGCATGAGGCCCTGGGTTCGATTCCTCAGCACCATATAAGCAAAAAGAAAAAAGTGGGAAGTGGCGCTGTGGCTCAAGTGGTAGAGCGCTAGCCTTGAGCTGAAGAGCTGAGGGACAGCGCCCAGGCCCAGAGTTCAGGCCCCACGACCGGACCCCCTCCCCCCCCCCCCAAAAAAAAAGATTACAGGCATGAGCCACTGGTGCCTGGGTTTGGTTTATTTCACTTAACATCTCACAATTTATTCATGTTGTCAAAAATAACAGGATTTCATCCATTTTATGTCTGAATAAGATTATATTGCATCTCTCTCGCTTGCTGTCCTTTCTTATTTTTTAGTTAATTAATTTTTTGTCAGTCATGAGGCTTGAACTCGGGGCCTGAGTGCTGTCCCTGAGCCTTTTCACTCAAGGTTAGTGCTCTACCATTTTGAGCCACAGTGACACTTCTGGTTTTCTGGTGCTTAATTAGAGATAAAAGTCTCAGGAACTTTCTTGCCTGGGCTGTCTTCAAACTCTGATTTTTAGATCTTGGCCATCTCGATAGCTAGAATTACAGTCATGAACCACTAGAGCCTGGCTTTATTTTATTTATTTATTTGTTTGTTTGTTTATTGTCAGTCATAGGGTCTGAACTCTGGGCCTGGGCACTGTCCCTCAGCTCTTCAGCTCAAGGCTAGCGCTCTACCACTTGAGCATCAGTGCCATTTTCATCTTTTTCTGCTTATGTGGTGCTGAGGAATCAAACCTGGGGCCTCATGCATGCAAGGCAAGCATTCTATGACTGAGCCACCTTCCTAGCCCCTATTTTTATTTTTGGTAGTACTAAGGTTTGGAATTCATAGCCTTGTGTTTACTAGCCAAATGTTCTGTCATTTGTGCTACACCTATATCCCTTTTTGATTTATTTAATTTTCAGGTATGGGCTAATACTTTTTGTTTTTTGTTTTTGGTAGTACTAAGGTTTGAACTCAGGGCTTTGTACTTGCTAGGCAGGTTTGTTTGTTTGTTTTTTTAACCACTGATAAAGGCCCCTAGTTCTTTTTTACACTGGTTATATTGTGATAGAGAATTACTCTTTGCTCTGTGCCTGGATCATGATCCATCTATTACATCTTTTTGGTGTAGGCATGTATCACCCATATACTGGTTGGGAAGAGATTTTTTGTATGTTCCCACAGACCTTCTCCTAATCTCAGTCTCCTAAGTAGCTAAGATTATAGGTGTAGGTCACTAGCATCCTTCTTGGGTCTGGTGCTTTTGGAACTGAAAACTTTTGTTTGCTTGGTTTGTTTGTTTTTTTTTTTTTGGTTAGTCGTGAGGCTTGAACTCTGGGCCTGGGCACTGTCCCTGTGCTCTTCAGGTCAAGGCAAGCGCTCTACCTCTTGAGCCACAGTGCCACTTCCGGTTTTCTAGTGGTTTATTGAAGATAAGAGTCTCACCAACTTTCCTGCCCTGGCTGGCTTTGAACTGTAATACTCAGATCTCAGCCTCCTGAGTAGCTAGGATCATAGGTGCGAGCCACCGGTGCCTGGCAAGAACTGAGAACTTTTGGAACTGGCTTTCGAACTGAGATCTTCCTACCTGCCTCTCTGGGATCACAGATGTGAGCCAATATATCTGATTGGTTCTTTGAGATAGTCTTGCTAATATTTTTAGGATGGTGGGGGCTGACCTGAAACCACAATCCTCCTGTATCCTACCTCCCAAGTAGCTCTGATTATAGATTATAGACATGAACTACTATGCTCAGCCCATTCATCCTTTTCATAATAGCCATTCTGACTAAAGTGATAATCTCATTTTAGCTTTGATTTCAATTTTGCTTATAATTAGTAATGTTGAACATTTGGGTATTTGGAGGTGGTACCGAGGCTTTAATTCCAGACCTTACACTTGCTATATCAGGTACTCTACCTCTTGAGCCACATTTCAAGCCCCGTATACCATCATTTTTTGTATGTTCCAGTCCTGGGGCTTGAACTCTAGAGATGGGCACTGTCCATGAACTTCTTTGCTCAAGGCTAGTGTTTTACTAGTTGAGCCACAGCTTCACCTCTGGCTTTTTTGGTGCTTACTTGGAGAATCTCTTGAACTTTCCTGCCCAGGCTGGCTTTGAACCACCATCCTCAGATCTGTAACTAGGATTACAGGCATGGACCGCCAGTGCCTTGCCCATCTTTATTTTTGAGGTAGGATCTCCCTATCTGCACAGGCCAGCCCAGGTTGCAGTCTTCCTACTCACATTTCTCCACATGGTTGGTGATGACATGTGTGAACCACTACCCCAGCTACAGGCTGAGAGTTTCACATAGTTCTTTTTGTCCAGGCTAGGCTCAAACCATAATTCTCTGATCTCTATCTCCCAAATAGAGAATTTATCATTTACTTGTTGATTGCTTTTATGGCTTTATAAAAATGATTATTTTGGGCTGGGAAGGTGGCTCAGTGGTAGAGCGCTTGCCTTGCTTGCCTGAGGCCCTGGGTTCGATTCCTCAGCACCACATAAGCAGAAAGAAAAAAAGCCGGAAGTGGTGCTGTGGCTCAAGTGGTAGACCCCTAGCCTTGAGCTGAAGAGCTGAGGGACAGCGCCCAGGCCCAGAGTTCAGGCCCCACGACTGGACCCTCCCCCCCCCCCAAAAAAAGATTATTTTTCAGAAATACTTGTATCTTTCACTTTTCAATTGGTTTGAAGGTTGAGGTTTGGAGGGATTTTGCTAAGTATCTTTGTTTTATTTTTACTATTGAGTTGTTTAGGTCTTTACATATCCTGGATATTAGTCTCTTCTCAGATGAATAGTTTTCAGATATTGTCTCTTATCTTTTTCTTTACTCTGTTG
This sequence comes from Dipodomys spectabilis, assembly GCF_019054845.1. Classification (NCBI taxonomy): domain Eukaryota; kingdom Metazoa; phylum Chordata; class Mammalia; order Rodentia; family Heteromyidae; genus Dipodomys; species Dipodomys spectabilis. The sequence goes on along the minus strand of NW_024871040.1, from coordinate 4,896,263 downwards.
TTTTTGTCCTATGCTGTGCAAAAGCTTTTAGGTTTGTCTATTTTTGTTTTTATATTCATTCCTTTTGAGATCTTAGCTTAAAAAAGTCTCAATGTTCATTATGTTTTCACCTGGTAGTTTCATAGTTCCAAGGCTTAAATTTTAGTCTTTAAATCCTTTTTTTAAAAAAAAATTTTGGGGTCCAGTCGTGGGGCCTAAACTCTGGGCCTGGGCGCTGTCCCTCAGCTCTTCAGCTCAAGGCTAGCTCTACCACTTGAGCCACAATGCCACTTCCGGCTTTTTTCTTTTTGCTTATGTGGAGCTGAGGAATCGAACCCAGGGCCTCAGGCATGCAAGGCAAGTGCTCTACCACTGAGGCACCTTCTCAGCCCAGTCTTTAAACCCTTTTTGAGTTGGCCTGTATGTGGTGAGCTACAATGGTTTAGTTTTACTCATTTGTATGTGGATATCGAACTTTGCAGCTCCATTTATTAAAGAGTCTGTCCTTTCCCCAGTGTTTGTTCTTAACACCTTTATGGAAGATAAGTTGGCAATAGATGTGCATATCACATCTATTAATTATGGTTTTATTGGTCCTGGTGCTTTCATTCTGAAAATTTCTGCCCTCAGTAAAATGACTTCTTTGCATACATTTTTGTCTTATGGATCTGTCTCCTTTCTTTACAGAAAAATGAACTGTGTGATACTTGAAATACAATATAGCATACATTATTTTAATATAAAAAATTGAGGCCCAGAAAATGTCATTGACTTCCTTCAATTCATAAAACCAGAATCCCTCTGGAAACTGACTTTGTTAAACCAATGAAAATCCTTTTTTTTTTTTTAAATCTATTTCCAAAGAAGGAGTTAGGAGAAATGACAGAAATTAGATTCTCATTGAAGGAAGGTTAGAACTCAAGGAGAGAGCTCTGGATAGGTAGAAGGCCCAGAGAAGCAGTATGTATCTCATAGACAGGAAGAGAAGGTTCTATGAAGTGAGAAAAAGAAACACATTTGAGATACTACCATCACCGCCACTACCACACACTTGGCCTACTTGAAAATCGACTCGGCCAAACAGATACAAACAAGTACCCCTCTAGATCTTATTATTTCTACAGCTGTGACTTAAGTGCTGCTTATCTTTCCTCCAGGAGATTCCTTGGAATGAAACCAATGGGAGTCCAGGCTTTGGGAGAGTCTCAGCAAAGCAGATGGGCCGCAGCAACCAGAAAGCTTGTTGCCTTTGGCTGAGAACAACATCCTGGAAATGAGTGTCTTGTGAGTAAACTCCAGCAGGCTCAGCCACAGGCCAGAGTAGTATGGCCTGTGTCTCCTTGAAGAAGGACCTTGTGTGCTCCCACATCTTCCCTCCCTTTTTGTGCATGTCAACAAATCCCATTCCCAGAACAATCCTCAAAGTAAGGCCACGCCCATGAGCATCCCTGGGAGGATGGCTTTTTAGCACTCTTGGGCCCTTGGCAGATTTGGAACTGCATAGTCAGGAGGCTTGTGTTCTGATCGCCACAGGGCCATTGATTTTTCCCTGGGACCCTATTTCCTTGGGGCCAAAGTGCTCCTCCTTAGCTCCGGTTTCTTCAGCTGCAAGGTTGTTTAGACTAAGAATAGCTTCCATTTGTGACATGTTTACTATGTTTCAGTACTATCTCATTGAAATATTTCAAACAATCCCATAAAGATACATACAGTTATTGTCCTGTACAGCTAAGGAAACTGAGTCTTAGAACTTTCATGCACTGGGCTGGGAAGGTGGCTCAGTGGTAGAGTGCTTGCCTTGCATGCCTGAGGCTCTGGGTTTGATTCCTCAGCACCACATAAACAGAAAAGGCTGGAAGTGGCACTGTGGCTCAAGTGGTAGAGCACTAGCCTTGAGCTGAAGAGCTGAGGGACAGCGCCCAGGCCCAGAGTTCAAGCCCCACGACCAATCAAAAAACAAACAAACATAACTTTCATACACTAACCACTCTGTATAAATTGATACCATATACAATGGTACCAATGTAGAGTGGTCCAGCTGAAGCAGGAGGCTCACTTGAGTCTAGGACAAAATAGCTAGACTGTGTCTCAAATAAATAATTACCAAGCCTTATCTCCTGATTAACACTTCTTTCTCTGCCTTATTTTAGGACCACCTGAAATGTTACAGTTTTACTTTTTTTGTTTGCCCTCATCCCTACAAGACTGTTAGCTCCATTAGGAAATGAGTTTGTCTGTGATTGCTATTGTTATTGTTCATTTGCAGTGTCCCAGGGGGCTATAATTATGCCTAGTACAGGGTGAGAACTTAAATAGTAATTGGGTGGAAAAAAAATGAGTGAAAGAATTCTTGATAAGAGTGTAAATTAATATATACTAGAGGAAAGTCAGTTTAGCAATGGTAACATTTAATACACAATAACCTTTTAACTCTGCAACGCCAGAGAAATTTATCCTTTCTATGGTATATTCATGCCTGTGCCAAGAATCTTAAATGCCACGTGTATACTAAAATACTATTTTTTCTAGAAAAAAAGTAGCAGCAATCAATATGTATATTGGTCAGATATACATTATGAGCTAATCACCTGGATTCTATGTACAAGTGGGAATGAATGGAATAAATATGCATGCTCTAGTACATGACAACGTAGAAATTTGGGTTTGTTTTCAGTGCCAGTACTGGTTCTTGAACTCAGGGCCTGGGCACTGTCCATTTGCTTTTTCTCTCAAGGCTGGCATTCTACCGTTTTTTTGTTTTGTTGGTCATGGGGCCTGAACTCTGGGCCTGGGCGCTGTCCCTCAGCTCTTCAGCTCAAGGCTAGTGCTCTACCACTTGAGCCACAGCGCCACTTCCGGCTTTTTTTGCTTATGTGGTGCTGAGGAATCGAACCCACGTCCTCATGCATGCAAGGCACCTTCCCAGCCCTGGTATTCTACCATTTGAGCCACAGATCCACCCCTGACTTTCTTCTAGTTAATTGAAGATAAGGTGCAATCCTTAAATCTCAGCTTTGTGAGTAGCTAGGGTCACAGGTATGAGCTAGTAGTGTATGGTTCAAGAGATAAATTTTTAATTAAGTAAAAGCACAAAAGCGTATCATTAGATTCCTATATGAAATCTATATAAAAGTAGAAGAGAGTAAAATGTGTATGTATGTGCTGATACATACAACTTTAGATGTGTTAGTTGCTAAGTAACAAAAAGGCAAAATAGTTTGTCACTTCCTTCCTTCAAGTTAAAGTAAAAATATATCAGAGATTTAAAGTGATTTTTTAATGCTCTGGACTATTTAGAAGACAAGAAACAAATAGTGTCTCTGAGGGAGGAAATCATAGTGCTAGATTGGAAGAAAATATATTCTTATTAAGAGTATTCAATTCACAACTGGATGGAGAGGTTCATATATGTTAGAACAGCACTTGGAAAGTGACAGGAGGAAAGGCGCAGAAAGATAGTGAATTTAAGGCTAGCCTGTCTCAAAAAGAAAAAAGATACAATTTACAAACTACATAACTGACCCAGTTATAGTATGTAAGTCAATACTTCTCTGTATGTTACATTAATTTATTAACATTATAGTAAAAAATATACATCTAAAGCCAGGTTCCCATGGCTCACCCTTATAATTCCAGCTACTCAGATCTGAGGACTATAGTTCAAAGTCAACTGCAGCAGGAAAGTCCCTGAGGCTCTTATCTCCATTTAATCACTGTAAAGCTGGAGGAGGCAACAATGCTTGATAAGAAATGTACTCATTACCTTGCTCATGTAATTGTAACCCCTCTGTATGGTATTTGTACAATAAAAAAATATGTATATTTACCATTATGTCTATATCTATACTATATATGCTTTATCATTATGAATATATTTATATATTATAGAAATGTTAAATTTATATATTATATATTAATATATTCATTTATTTATATTTTTATGTTTATGTATTCATATGCACTTTACCATAACTATACATTTGCTTATATAAAGCAAAATTATAACCTTTTTAAAATGTGTAATTGTGAGTAGTATTATATATTCACAATATTATACAACAGCCACAATTTTATAACCTCAAACATAAACTCTTAATAATTACAGAATGATCTTTGATAGTATCTGATTTTTTTAAAAAATTGTGTCCTAGCCGGGCACTGGTGGCTCACGCCTGTAATCCTAGCTACTCAGGAGGCTGAGATCTGAGGAGCGGTTCAAAGCCAGCCCGGGCAGGAGAGACCGTGAGACTCCTATCTCCAATAAACCACCAGAAAAACGGAAGTGGCGCTGTAGCTCAAGTGGTAGAGCGCTCGCCTTGAGCTGAAGAGCTGAGGGACAGCGCCCAGGCCCAGAGTTCAAGCCCCACGGCCGACAAAAAACTAAATAAATAAATAAAAAATAAATAAATAAAAAATTGTGTCCTTTTATTTAAAATTTTATTTTAAATAAGAAAGCATATCAGATTTAGAAAACTTAGCAACTTGCCTAATATGTAATGGCTCATATTCCATAGTAACAACCAACAGTTTTATCATAAACTATTAAAACTGCTCCCGAGAATCCAGGTTGGGCCCCTTTGGGTATTGCAGGGGACTTTGTGTAGCATCTCACCCCTTCATTTTACACGTGAGACACAGGTTCTCAGAGGTGAGGGTGCTGTTACAGTCATCGGCGGCAGGCCTCCCAATCCAAGACCCAGTGTCAGAATTAATACAGGAAATGTTTTGCTTTACAAGACGGGGCTTAAATCTCTCCTATCTGCAAAGGGACTTAAGAACTTTCTGTTTTGGATATGTCTTTATATACCATGTATCTGTGCTTTCTAGTAGTAGGGAATGGGGCCATTGTACCCTGATGGCCTTATTTTTGTTTATCTCAGACTATGCAGTACCTTCCAGACCTGTATCAATTTCTGTTTCTAAGAAAATTTCTCTGCTTGCCCTACCACATTCAAATCCTCACTTAGTTCTTGAACTTATACACATTGTTTGGAACACAATATTAGCAGTCAGAGGATGGTGTGAGACTTTTTTTTTTTTTTTTGGGTCCGGTCGTGGGGCCTGAACTCTGGGCTTGAACTCTTCAGCTCAAGGCTAGCGCTCTACCACTTGAGCCACAGCGCCACTTCTGGCTTTTTTTCTTTTTGCTTATGTGGTGCTGAGGAATCGAACCCAGGGCCTCAGGCATGCAAGGCAAGCGCTCTACCACTGAGCCATCTTCCCAGCCCAGTGTGAGACATTTTATAGCTATGTACATGAGTCCATTCATTGTGCCCACTAGTGTCAGCTCCAGGAAGATAGGAGTTGAGTGGTTGAGTCCCTGCAGTATGTCCCCAACAAATGGTTGAGCTGTAATTGTGTTGAACTGTGCCATTCTGGGGTAGAAAAAAAAAAATTATGTGAGTTCTTTGAAGGGTTTCTCTGTCAATTGATTGGATCATAGAACATAAGAATGGTTCCAGATTGTAGCCATCCCTCACTATCTGAGAATGAAGTATGATCTTTGCTCATTGAACTTCTCTTGATAATAATCACACCCCTATGGATGATTGTTGCATTAGGGCTCATCTTTCCTTCCTCCTTTCCACCCTGATAAACTAGAAAGTCCATGAGCACAGGGCCACATCTGACCTGACTCACCATTGTACTTCTAGCACCAAGCCTGTCATACAGTAGGTGCTCAGGATCTATGTGTTAAAGGGCTGGGTGAGGGAAGACAGCTTCTCTTCCCTGGCCAGACAGCATTCTTTCTACTTCTTAGTGAGAAGTGACCTCTAAGAGGTCAGGATGGCAGTTGGAATATCTGAGTATAATACAACTTTGTGTGTGTGTGTGTGTGTGTGTGTGTGTGCGCGCGTGTGTGCGTGCGTGCACGCACACCAGTTCTGGAGCTTGAATTCAGGATCTTGTGCTTTTGCTTAGCGTTCTTGTTCAAGACTAGCTGTCTACAACTAAAGCTACACTTCCACTTCCAACTTTTTTACTAGTTAATTGGAGATAAGATTTGTCTGTCGCAGCTGGCCTGGAACCCAGATCCTCAGATCTGTCCTGAGTAGCTAGGTTTACAGGCTAGAGCCACAGGAGCCTCACCCTTTGCCTTTGAAAATAGAAAAGTGAAACGCAGACCAAATGACTTGCCGGAGGACACTGGAAGAGGCACTGCCAGAGCCAAGCCAGGTACAGAGCTCTCCAGACTCCCAAGTCAGTGCTCTTTCTTCCTAAAAGCCTAGAAAAACACAAAGCTACGTTGGGCTTCTTGCCAAGCCCCTGCAGGAGATCACATAGTCCAGCAGCTCTCAGAGTTCCTTGTCTATTCTTAGCCTGAACTTTGAGTGACTCTGGTCTTCAGCAGTCTTTTTTTTTCCCTTTGCATTTGGTTTGTTATGTATATGTGGTGTGTGTTTTAAATAAATGGTGCCCCTCGTGTCGGAAGCAGGCTTCAGCACAGTCCTTCTACAGAGGCCCTAGCAAAGAATAAACGTGAGGGAGCAGGGCCCTGAGAAAACAATGGGCTTCCCTTCCTCTGAAGTGTCTGACCCCAGTGTCCCAGAGCTGCCCTCTCTGCTGCCTGTCACAATTGCCAACACAAGACTGAACCCCACACACAATTAGGAGGAAATCTCCAGAAGTAATGTGCAGGGTTGAGGGACTGTGAGCATTGACCGCGAAAGCCTCAGTGTGATGCAAATCGAAACATCTCTCCCTAAGCTGTAGTTCCTCCATAGCATCGCTGCATCTTAGCATCTTACTTCTAAATCATGTATGAGTCAGCCCTCAAACTTGAATGAAAAGACCTTTCTGTCACTACACTAGCCTCTCTACGCCTACCCTCTCTGCTTGGCCAAACACCTGTCCTGAATGAGGATGTAAGATTTTTGTTGTTGGTCGTGGGGCTTGAACTCTGGGCCTGGGCTCTGTCCTTGAACTCTTCAGCTCAAGGCTAGTGCTCTACCACTTGAGCCACAGCGCCACTTGCTTTTCTGGTGGTTAATTGGAGAGAAGAGTCTTAAGGACTTTCCTGCTCAAGCTGGCTTTGAACTGCAATCCTCAGATCTCAGCCTCCTGAGTAGCTAGGATTACAGATGTGAGCTATTGGTGCTCAGCATCCTTTTGTAATGTTATCTCAGAAGTTGGGGCTGGGAAGGTGGCTCAGTGGTAGAGCGCTTGCCTTGCATGCCTGAGGTCCTGGGTTCGATTCCTCTGCACCACATAAGCAAAAAGAAAAAAAAACAGAAGTGGTGCTGTGGCTCAAGTGGTAGAGCGCTAGCCTTGAGCTGAAGAGCTGAGGGACAGCACCCAAGCCCAGAGTTCAGGCCCCATGACTGGATCCCCATCCCCCCCCCCCAAAAAAAGAAGTGACGATCTATCACTTCTCACTATAGATAATCTCCAACTTGCAGTTTTTATAATTTTTACCTTTATGGTGATGTGAAAGTATACTCATAAGAGCATGTTATTTTTCTCCTTCAGTACAGAACTCAATATATTGCATAAAATATTCAGTGCTTTTTTAAAAAATAGGCTTTGCTCTCACTTGACACTATGTTGGATATGAATCTTACAGCCTGGGGGGTGGGAGCAGGGAGAGGTGAGTGGGAAAAAATGAGAGATGGGGTAACCGTGTTTAAAAACAAATGTACTCATTACCTTACTTATGTAACTAACCCCCTTGCTCATCACCTTTTCAATAAAGGTAATAAAAACAAAATAAAAATAGACTTTGCATTTGATGATTTTTACTCAGCTGTAGGCTACACTTAATAATCTAAACATGTTAAAGTAGACTAAGCTAACTTATGGTGTTAGGGATATTAGGTGGTTTTTTTTGTTGTTTTTTGGAGGGTTTTTTTTTTGGTCATGAGGCCTGAACTCAGGGCCTGGGCGCAGTCCCTGCACTCTTCAGCTCTAGGTGAGCATTCTACCGCTTGGGCCAAAGCATCACTTCCGGCTTTCTAGTGGGTTATTGGAAATAAGAGTTTCATGGAGTTTCCTGCCCGGGCTGGCTTTGATCCTCAGATCTCAGCCTCCTGTAGCTAGGATTACAGGTGAGAGCCACCAGCGCCCAGCAGGTTAGGTGGTTTGTTTGGTTTTGTTTTTTTTCCCGGTCATGGGGCCTGAACTCTGGGCCTGGTCGCTGTCCCTCAGCTCTTCAGCTCAAGGCGAGCACTCTACCACTTGAGCCACAGTGCCACTTCTGGCTTCTTTTTTGCTTATGTGGTGCTGAGGAATCAAACCCAGGGCCTCGTGCATGCAAGGCAAGCGCTCTACCAACTGAGCCACCTTCCCAGCCCCAGGTTAGGTGTTTTAAGTGCATATTAACTTCATAATGTTTTCAACTTATAGTAAACGTGTTGGGACATAAGCTGATTAGCCTAGTTTGTATGCTTTCATCAGCAGTAAATCACTAGGTTCAGTCCACATACAAGAATGTGAGAACCAAGACATGAATACCCATGGTGGGGCTAGCATAAGATTGCCTATCCCAGAATGCTGGTAGGATTGGATTTAAATACAGCACCGGAAGCATTGTAGGTAGGGAATAAATTGGGAGGGGGGGGGGGAGATTTGGTTTTACTCAGGCTTCTAAACAGGAGGTTGAATGTAACTGGGATAGTTGAAGGACCCTCAGATCCAATCCAGTTTTCAATGCTAGACCAAACAATTCACTTCTTGTTCTCAAGTTCTTTTCTCTATTCCTTTACTTACGTGTAAGCTCTAGATGGACAGGAGCTATTTCTATTTTATTCTTCTATTTCTATGGTTTCTAATAGAGGATAGCATGTAATGGGTAGTAGAGAAAAGTCGTTGAGCAGAACATAATCTCAGCACTTGGGAGAGTGTAGCAGAAGGATTATGACCTGGCAGAGAGCCTGAGATACATAGTGAGATCCAGTCAAAACCCAAAAGTGAAACAAAAAAGTAAAGGAAGAAAAACAAAAAGTACATAAAATGTATTGATACAATGAACTCATGGAGTTATTTTGTAAGAAATAGCACAATTACCATTAAAAAAATTTTTAATAAGAATTCAGCCTAAAGAAGTCCACACAAGGGGCTGGGAAGGTGGCTCAGTAGAGCGCTTGCCTTGCATTCATGAGGCCCTGAGTTCGATTCCTCAGCACTACATAAGCAAAAAGAAAAAAGCTGGAAGTGGCACTGTGGCTCAAGTGGTAGAGTGCTAGCCTTGAGCTGAAGAGCTGAGGGACAGCGCCCAGGCCCAGAGTTCAGGCCCCACGACCGGACCCCCTCCCCCCAAAAAAAGAAGAAGAAGTCCATACAATTAATTTTGGAGCTTCCAACCAATATATGTGTTATTTTTTTTTTAAGGAATATAATTCAAAGTTAATAGCATACTACAGAACAGGAGGTTGAGCTTTAGTCATCATCCTGAATTCTTAAAAACAAAACAAAACAACAACGACAACAAAACTCCCACAGACTCATCTTTCTGTTGAACCTCAGAATCTTGGCACACAGGTAAAAGAAGATGATCTCAATGTCTGATTTCCACTCACTCAGCAATCCAGAAGCATAACCTGCCTCTGGTCTGGGCAAGATCCTACCCTGTGGCCCTTACCATCACAGTGTAGCATCAGCCCTATACTGCCTCCTAAATAGAAGAGCCTTCGTTCATGTGCAGACCAGCTGCTGCTCTAAAACCAGGCGGTAGTAAGGCTCCTACAGGTGTCCACCTTTTCAGACTGCAGGCACTCATTGTATTCATTCCACCATTCCACGACACCTGTGCTTTTCATTTGAAATTCAGATTTATATAGGTGCCTAATTTTAAAAGGTGAACTTGTTCTAGAAGGTTTAAGACAAAGATTGGTCCCCACTACCACCAAGTTTCCCTTTCCCTAGAAGAACCACTTCCAACTTGTTTAATTCTTCTGGAATTTCCTTATCTCTGAGTGACATGTTTATAATGCTACTTCCTGGTGTTTTTAGTTCTGCATTATCTGTTGATTTCCCACTGTGAGAGATGAGGATTTAGCTCTTCCCTCCCCTTCCCCCCCCCACCCGCTCTATTTACACATCCCCTCCCCACATCCCCTCACTCCCAATATAGTTAGAGTTTAATTTTTGGTAGATCACTGGTTAGCATGTTTGTTATTATGACAACATAAATACCAGTTACAGCAGAGTTGCTAGTCAGCTGTGTATTTTTTTCCAGTGTATTTCTATTTTTAAAGTCTTATCACCAACCTCTCTTATCTCCTAACCTCTGCCAGCTATCTAGATCTCTCAGTGTCTCTTGACATCTGCCCTCCTATGGGGGGGGGGGGGTCTGCTGAATTAACCTGTCCTGGAACCCCCATCACCATTGTCACAGGAATTCCCTTGCCTCTTTCCTGTGTTCGATTGTCTGTCTTCTGGAACCCATGCTTCCTCATTTTTACTTTCTCCTCTACCTTCTTCTTGATGACATACATCTTCTAGGAGTTTCCTGAGACTAGGTGGGAGATCAATTTTTTCAAAATCTCTATGTCTGAAACTCTGTAATACTTGATGAAGAGTAGAATTCTATAAGAAGTCATCTTGCCTCTAAACTTGGACAGCACAGTCCATTGTTTTCTAGTGCACAGTGCTGCTGTGGAGGAAGCCACAGCCACTCTAATTCCTGACTGCAGCCTGCCAGGATTTCTTTGTCCCCAGGATTAGGAATCTTCACTATGCAATACTTATTGTACTAGCCTCTCAGTGGTCCTTTGATTGTAAAAAAAATCATGCCATTTGGTTCTGGGATGTTTTTGTGAATTATTTCATTTCCTTCGTTGTGTTTCTAAAATTCCTGTTATTCAGACTTGTTTGTATCTTTTTTTTTTTTTTTTTTTGTCGGTCATGGGGCTTGAACTCTAGGCTTGGGTGCTGTCCCTCAACTCTTCAGCTCAAGGCTAGCGCTCTACCACTTGAACTACAGTACCACTTCCAGTTTTCTGGTGGTTTATTGGAGATGAGTCTCACAGACTTTCCTGACCAGGCTGGCTTTGAACCGCAATCCTCAAATCTCAGCCTCCTGAGTAGCTAGGATTACAGGCGTGAGCCACCGGCGCCCGACTTGTATCTGTTTTATTCCTAGTTTTATCTTTGTCTTTTCACTTTCCTTTCCTCAATCTGACTTCTAGTCAGTCCATTAAGTATTTCATCTCATTTATGATGCCATATTTCTTCTTCCTAAGCGCTTCCACTGTATATTTTGCTCTTGAAAAAAATCTTTTTTAGTAGGCTCTTAGATTTTGTGAGATTAGATGCATATACTTAGTCCACAATTTTTTTCCTGCTATTTCTATATGCACTAATTACTATTATTCTGTCAGCTTGGCATATCCATGGTGCTATTAGAAGGTAGTGAGCCTTAGAGGTAAGAATCAAGGTTCAAAACCAGCCTACACTGACAAATTCTCAGGACTCTTATCTCCATTTAACCAGCAAACTGCCAGAAGTGGAGGTGTTGCTGACGTGGTAAAGCACTAGCCAGGAGCAAGAAACTAAAACAAGGGTGCAAGGCTCTGAGTTCAAGCCCCAGTACTGGCACACACAAAAAAATAATAAAAAAGAAAATAAATAACACTCTAACAATGGATCTTTGTGCCTCTTTATTAAGTTACTTTATTGTTATGATAGAGGTGAGGTACAAAGGGATAGCAATTACATGAATCAGGTAATGAGTACATTTCCTTTCATACAGTATCTTCTGTTCCCTCATTCCATCCCAGTAATGGTGGATATTAAAGCACAGCAGATATGCTTTGAAGAGTTTTTTAGGCAAGGGCCTTCCTGAATCTTTGGAATCATACCTTTAGAATTACACCTCATGGAAGAACTGACCCTGTCTCTAGAGAGTTAGGATAAATTGAAATCCCCTCTGGTCCCTTTAGAATTTTGATTTCCTGAAATGCCCACCACTTAAGAGCTAAGAAAAGAATTCGTTGGCCTTCCTTCCTTTTGGTCTATTTGGCAGAGAAACAATCATGTGTAGATAAAAGGTCACTCCAGAGGGTAGGGCCTCCTGTGTTTAGTCCTTACATCCTTGGTTTGGGTTACATGAAGGCCCTTAACGGTGCCTGTAGGGTGCTACACTGAAGCCCAAGCTGGCAGTAAGCCAAGGACTACAGGCAGAGGAGCCCAGCAGACCTGGAAAGTTTAGGAGGTATTTTATCACTCTTCTCTTTCTACTCGTTTTCATATTTAATCTGTCTCTTTTGGCAGGACTGGCCTCATGCTTGCTAAGTAGGTTCTCTTCCACTAAGCCATGCCTGTAGTCCTTTGACTATTTTTGAGATATCCTTACGCAATTGTGCATTTGGACCTTGGTCCACCTATTTTAGGCTTCCCTGAAAAGAGAATAACTGGGATGATAGGCACGTCACACCACACACCGCTTCTTTGTTGAAATGGAGACTTGCAAATTTTTCTGCCTGGGCTGGTCTGTAATCCTTCCAATCTCTACCTCCTATTCAGCTAGCATGACCCCTTCTCAACCAACAGATAGGCCACTGTGCCTACATATGGCCCCTTCTCAACCAACAAATAGGCCACCATGCCTATTTGTTGGTTGAAAAGGGGCCATATGTATGCTTGAGCTGGCCTCAAACTGTGATTCTCCTGATGTAAGCTTCCCAGCTCTCTACGATTACAGGCATGAGCCACTGGCACCTAACTACATTTAATCATTTTATTTATCTATGTGAGTATGTATATATGTGTGTGTATATATGTATGTATGTATGAATGTATGTATGTATGTATGCACTCAAGTGCACATACGTGCCCATACTAGGAACTGCACTCTGGGTCTTGTATTCTCATCCAGCTTTCCTACTCATGGCTGGGGATCGATCCCACACCTCCAGTCTGGCATTTTGCTGGTTAATGGAGATACTCTCCAGGACTCTTCTCCCTAGAATGGCTTTACACTATGATCTTCAGATATCAAACTTTATTAGCAGCTAAGATTTACAGTCATGAGCAACTGGCTGCATTTGAATCCTCTTAATACTGTGAATCAGAACAGGAACTAGTTAGCAACTTAAAGAAATGAAAGAAGAGAAGTTAAAAGTATGGCTCAAATGGTAGATACTTATCTAGTAAATGAGAGGCAAGAATTCAAATGTCAGTACTGCCAAAAAACAGATCTACCAGCAAAAGAACAAAGATCAAAAATGAGAGAAGCTTTCTTGGCTCTAGCCTTGCCCATGGGATTCCCAGGCCACTACCCTGCCCATGGCAGAAAACATGTGGTGTGCAACATCTGAGCCACAATAGAGGAATCAGAGCAGGGAGCAGGGGCCAGAACACTCACACCCAGGTACACTCCCTCCCATTGTTCCTCCTGCCCTATTCTATACTCTCCAGGGACTGCTTACAAATGCAGAGCTTGGAAATGTAGCGTTCCAACAATCTGTAGAAAGAGACCCATTAGATATTTCCCTTATAAGCAAGGAGACTTGCTCATTGCAGAGCAGCTGAGTAAGAGAAAGACACGCAAGTCTCAGTTCAGAATTTGCTAAAAGATGGGCCAGGCACCGACCCCTATATTATGGTCCCTGTAGGCCTTTAATGACAGGAAAACAAACAGTGCTTGGAAGGTGGTTGTATAGAAAGATATTTTATAGACAAACCTGGCCCACTTCAGTATTTAACCAGGGCTAGGACTCTACCCCTCAGGAGCCTTGGGCTACCTTCTGGTCCTCCTATTCCAGAGAACTCAGGGGTATTGATCTTTCAAGCAGAAGAGCGGATGGGTTGGAGGCCTGACTCAGGTTGTAGAGCACCAGCCAGTGAGCAAAAGCATTAGACATCAAGTTTGAGTCCTAGTCTTGGACAAAAAGAGAGGGGAGGGAGGGAAAAGAGCTTTCAGAATCCTTTTTTCTGATAGAAGGCTTGCATTTTCCCCTCTACCACCATACTCGATTATCTTCAGTGACACGACTCAAAATTAGATTTATTTGCATACTGAACATCTCATGATCCTTTTAGCAAGAAGGCAGGCATTTCTACATCCTGAAAAGAATTTTAAAAAGTAATCATTGTGCATGTATTTGACACATTGCTAGTTTACTATTGTTCTTTACTTCATCTAATTTATTAGTGAGGTCATGCAGTAGCAAAGCAGGGATTATTGGCATCTTATAAATAAGGCAACTGAGACAGTGGAAGAAAGGTTGTCTTACTCAGAGTCACCCAAAGATTGAGTGATGAAGCTGAATCAAAGCATGCCACAAGCTAAAAGGGGATATAGAAACTGAGATCAGAGCTGTGTAACAGTGTTCGAGGGAAAGTGTCCCAGGCTAAGAGGGGGGACCCATTCTCTGAGATGATCTGTAGCCTTTCATGCTACCAAGGGACCCAGAAATGTTTTAGGAGGAAGCAGCATTTAAAGTATGTTATTAACATTTTGGAGGCTAAAAGATGAAGGATGATAACCATAAACTCCAACACACAAGATAGAAATTCAAGATGTAAGTGGGGCACTGTAATCCTGTAATCCTAGCTACTCAGGAGACTGAGATATGAGAATTTTTTGAAGCCAGCCCCAGCAGAAAAGTCCATGAGACTCTTACCTCCAATTAACCACCAGAAAACTGGAAGTGGCGCTGTGGCTCAAAGTAGTAGAGTGCTAGCCTTGAGCAGAAAAGCTCGGGGACAGCACCTAGGCCCTGAGGTTCAAGCCCCACAACCAGCAAAAAATAAAAGAAAGAGAAAGGAAGAAAGAAAGGAAGGAAGGAAGGAAGGACGGAAGGAAGGAAAAAGGAAAGAAGAAAAGAAAAACTAACTCTGGAAATAGATATATTTAAATTGGAATATGCAACAGATGTTGATATATCAAGTTCATGTTGTTTCTCTATGATAGATGATGCTACAACTTATATATGTGCATTCTGCCTCTAAAATCTGCTAGATACTTAAAAAAACCTCCCATTCTTTTATTTTTTAATAAAAACAATCCCAAGGCATTTATTGTCACCTGATGATAACACAAGGTCATCAGAGCTGTGCACACTAACAGTGGGGCTCATCAAACAATATGAACAGATGTTTTCTGGTCTGGGAAGTTGGCTCAGTGGTAGAGCGCTTGCCTTGCATGTATGAGGCCCTGGGTTCGATTCCTCAGCACCACATAAACAAACAGAAAAAAGCCAGAAGTGGTACTGTGGCTCAAGTGGTAGAGCGCTAGCCTTGAGCTGAAGAGCTGAGGGACAGCGGCCAGGCCCAGAGTTCAAGCCCCATGACCAGACCCCCCAAAAAAATTTTTTTTAAAAGAACAGATGTTTTCTTAGATTCCCAGCAAAGAACACTAAAACCAAACCAAACCAAAACAAAACAAAAAACACTGTCTATCATTCTTAATAACTTCTCACTTCATTGATCATTTCTAGTTGGAGACACTTTGTAGTAGAGTAATATTATCTCCTTTTAACATAATCCAACCCAGTTGTTTTCTTGATTTTGTATAGAATGAATTTCTTCTGCATCAGCTAACACAAGGTTCATGGATTCATCAAAGCCTTCTGTCTGCATAGTCACTTGCTCATAGAGCCACACCTGAATCCAAGATCTATTTTGTAAATATCTGAAGATAAGGTTGATGGGCTACACCATCATCTTCTGCACCTTTTGGCCCTGGCCACGGTACACCGTGGTGGAATCTTACAAAGGCCACATAGCTCCCATTCTTTTATTACTATTATAGTGATATGATAAACTTTCATGTGCCTATTTTTAAAAATATGTGACTTGATTAAAGATAGAAACCTAGAGATTTACTAGGTATTGTATGTTCCTGTTTCCCTATAACCATCTACACTTAAAAATATTTTATTGTCGGGCTGGGAAGGTGGCTCAGTGGTAGAGCGCTTGCCTTGCATGCATGAGGCCCTGGGTTCGATTCCTCAGTACCACATAAGCAGAAAAAGCCAGAAATGGTTCTGTGGCTCAAGTGGTCAAACACTAGCCTTGAGCTGAAGAGCTGAGGGACAGTTCCCAGGCCCAGAGTTCAGGTCCCACGACTGGCAAAAACAAAACAACAAAAAATTTTTATTGTTATTTTAAAGGTGATGGGGTTACAGTTTATGTCAGGTAAAGAGTACATTTCTTGGCTGGGAGCCAGTGGCTCATGCCTGTAATCTAGCTACTCGGGAGGCTAAGATCTGAGGATCGCAGTTCAAAGCCAGCCTGAGCAGGAAAATCCTTGCTACTCTTATCTCCAATTAACTACCAGAAAACCAGAAGTGGCGCTGTGGCTCAAGTGGTAGAGCGCTCACCTTAAGCTGAAGAGCTCAGGACAGTGCCCAGGCCCAGAGTTCAAGCCCCATGACTGACAAAAAAAAAAAAAAAAAGAGTATATTTCTTTTTGGACATGTCACTCTTTCCCTTGCTCTTTTTCAGTGTTTCCTTCCTGTCTCCACCCACAAGTAGAATAGTTCATTTTCAACATCGTGTCCTGTGAGCACCACTGCTACATTTTGTTCACCCTTTCCCCTTCCATTTCTGTGCCCCCCCCCCTTACCCTCCTAAAGACAGATAAATGAACAAACAAGACAAAAAGAAAACAAAGCAAAAACAACAACAATAAGAAACAAAAATAAAACCTTGTTTCCATTTCCTGGAGTTCATTTCAACAGATATTATTTTGTATGATCAGCTTTGTGTTCCTCCCCTAAGAGTGTCCTCATTTGGTCTCACCGTGTGTGAATGCCTAGAGTCCTGTATAATTTATCATGTCCTAATGTATTTTAGATCTAGCATCTATGTTCCTCCCTTAAGAGTACTTTAGTCTCACTGTGTGTCCTACCAACACTTTCGAAATTGTTGCCAATTAACTAGCTGTGAATATATTTTGATTTGCATTTCATTAGTTAACAGTGAGATCATATTAGCTTTCTTAAGTTTCACTGATCATTTTTTTCTTCTAATATATGTGACCATATCTTCATGTATATATTTGATTGCTTTGGTTATAGGTCTTACCTAACCTTCTCCTTGCTTACTGTCTCTCAGACTGATTTTTGCATATTCTCTATACTGTTTTTTGTTCCAAAAGTTTAAAAATCACAGTCAATTTAGCAACCTTTTCTTTTATGACTTTGCATTTTAACAGGTATAGGGATTACAAAGACATTCTCTTATTTGTTATGTTTCATAGTATTGAAAATTGAACTTAGGGCCTCATGCTTGCTAGGCAAGACTTCTGCCACTTGAGTTATACCTCCAGCACTAACATACCTTTCTTTCCATTTTTTCCATTTCATTTCCTCCTCCTCCCCTTCTCCTCCTCCCCCCCCACCCCCCCACCTCCTCCTCCTCCTTCTTCTTCTTTTTTGGTCAGTCTTGGAGCTTGAACTCAGGGCCTGCGTGCTGTCCCTGAGCTTTTTTGCACTTTACTACTTTGAACCACAATGCCACTTTCAGTTTTCTAGTAGTTAATTGGAGATAGTCTCGTGGACTTTTCTGCTGGAGCTGGTTTTGAGCCTTGATTCTCAGATCTTAGCCACCTGAGTAGCTAGGATTACAGGTGGGAGCCTCCCAGCTCTTTGTGTGTGTATTAAAAAATGTCTGTTTACCTATTCCTAAACCATTTCATTGTAATGACTTTGACTGTATACTTTAGATATCCATTAATTTCTGACTCCATTTTCTCTTCAAATGATTTTTTTCTTAAGTTTAGCAAGAGTTTGTTTCAATATAACAGGGTTAAAGTACAGAGAAATAGAGATGAAACATTTTCTGCTTTCTGTGTAAAAATGGAATCGGAAACTTGTCTTCAAATGATTTTTAAGACTTAACTTGTCAAATCTCAGGGAAAAACTCTATAGTTTGAAGAGATTGTACTTGATTTCCAAGTTGCTTTTGGAATAATCATCAGTTTTGTGATTTTCCTCCTTCCATTTATGAACATGATACATCTCTCCATTTATTGGAGTTGTGTGTGTGTGTGTGTGTGTGTGTGTGTGTGTGTGCGCGCGCGCGCTCAGAGACCTGTAAATAGTAAGCACACTCTCTACCATTGAGCTGTACATCCAGTCCCATGTTTGTTAAATTTAGACTCAAGATACCTTCTAGTTTTTGTTGTTCTTATAAATTATAAAGTTTTTGCTGTAGAACAGCTTTTTTTTTTAAATGCTGCTCTTAACCATATATCTAATGACTGTGAACTCTCACTAGTTTCAATAATATCTCAGAAATTTTTTGAGGGCTTTCTATGTTTAGACTATTAATTCAACTGTAGAGAATGTCACTTTGTTTCCTTTCCTAGCCTTGTATCTTTGGGTTTTTCTGACTTACTTTCCATCTCTAGGGTCTTTAGTACTCTGTTGAACAGGCTTGCACTTGACTATAAAGAGAAGAGTTCTATTTTCAACAACAAATATGGTATTTGTGAGTTTGGGGTGGTATTATTGGGTTTGATCTCAGGGCTTCACTTTACCCTGAACCAACCCTCTAGTCCTGCTTGTGGGTTTTTGAAAAATATCCTTTATTAGATTAAGAAAATGTATGAACCCAGTTGCTTATGGCTTATACCTGTAATCCTAGCTACTCAGGATGCTGAGATCTGCCAGCCCTGGCAGGAAAGTCCGTGAGACTATTATCTCTAATAAACTACTCAAAAAAGTCAGAAGTGGTGCTGTGGCTTGTGGTAAAATGTTAGCCTTGAGCAAAAGAAGCTCAGGGACAGAACCCAGGCCCAGAGTTAAAGCTCCAGGACTGGCAAAAAAAAAAGGAAGGAAGGAAAGGAGGAAGGAAGGAAGGAAGGAAGAAAGGAAGGGAGGGAGGAAGGGAGGGAGGGAGGGAGGGAAGGAAGGAAAAGAAAGAAAGAAGGAAAGAAAGAAAGAAAGAAAGAAAGAAAGAAAGAAAGAAAGAAAAAGAAAGAAAGAAAGAAAGAAAGGAAGGAAGGAAGGAAGGAAGGAAGGAAGGAAGGAAGGAAGGAAGGAAGGAAGGAAGAAAACATGAAAATTTATAGTTTGCTAAGAGGGCGTTTTTGTTTTGTGTGTGTGTGCCAGTCCTGGGACTTGGCTTGAATTCAGGACCTGGGTGCTATTGCACTATCCCTGATCTTTTTTGCACAAAGCTAGTGCTGTACCACTTAAACCACAGCTCTACTTTGGCTTTTTGCTAGTTAATTGGATGTAAGAGTCTTATGGCCCTTCCTGTTCTAGGTGGTTTTGAACTGCAATTCTCACATCTCAGGCTCCTGAGTAGCTAGGGTTACAGGCACACGCCACTGGATCCTAGTTGCTAAGAATTACTTTTTGAATGAGTTGATTTTTTTTTTTTTTATGTTAGTCCTGGGGCTTAACTCAGGACCTAAGGTGCTGTCACTGAGCTTTTTTGCTCAAGGCTAGCTAGTACTCTACTACTTGAGCCACAGTTCCACTTCTGGATTCCTTTTTTTTTTTTTTTTTTTGGGTCCGGTCGTGGGGCCTGAACTCTGGGCCTGGGCGCTGTCCCTCAGCTCTTCAGCTCAAGGCTAGCGCTCTACCACTTGAGCCACAGCGCCACTTCCGGCTTTTTTTCTTTTTGCTTATGTGGTGCTGGGGAATCGAACCCAGGGCCTGAGGCATGCAAGGCATGTGCTCTACCATTGAGCCACCTTCCCAGCCCTCACTTCTGGATTCTTTTAAAGGTTATTAACTAGAGAAAAGAGTCTCACAGAAACTTTCCTACACTGGCTGACTTCAAATTGTGATTTTGAGATCTCAGCATCCTGAGTAGCTAAGATTATAGGTGTAAGCCACCAGCACTTGACTTGGGTTGAATTTTTTTTTTTTTTTTTGTCGGTCATGGGGTTTGAACTCTGGGTTTGGGTGCTGTCCTTGCACTCTTCAGCTCAAGACAAGCGCTGTACCACTTGAGCCACAGCGCCACTTCCGGTTTTCTGGTGGTTTATTATAGATAAGAGTCTCACGGACTTTTCTGCCCGAGTTGGCTTTGAACCGTGATCCTCAGATCTCAGCCTCCTGAGTAGCTGGGATTACAGGCGTAAGCCACCAGTGCCCCGCTGAATTTTTTTTTTTAATCACATGGATTTTCTACATCTATTGAGATCTTTCTTCAGTGTTGTTTATTAACATGGATGACATTAATTATCTAATGTTAACTCATCCTTACATTTCTGGAATAAACTCTAACGCATCATGGCTTATATTAGGCTTTTATTTTTATTTTTTTGTTCGTCATGGGGCTTGAACTCTGGGCTTGGGTGCTGTCCCTGTGCTCTTCAGCTCAAGGCCAGCACTCTACCACTTGAGCCACAGCACCACTTCCGGTTTTCTAGTGGTTTATTGGAGATAAGAGTCTCACAGACTTTTCTGCCTGGGCTAGCTTTGAACCATGATCCTCAGATCTCAACCTCCTCAGTAGCTAGGATTACAGGCGTGTAGGCTTTTATTTTTTAAAGCACTGGAATTGAACTCAGGACTTCACATTTACTAGGCAAGTACTCTATCACTTTGAGCTATGACTTCAGCTATTTTGCTTTGTTTGTTTTTCAAATAAGGCCCTGTAACATGTATACACACACCACACACCACACACACACACACACACACACACACACACACACACACACACACACACGCCTGTGTTCACCTTGAATCAAGATTCTATCCTCTGACCCCCATCTCACAAGTAGCTGGGGTCTCTGATGTGTTATATTAATTTGTCTCCATTGCTATATATGATTTGTGAATACTTACTATTTTATATCTATTTTCATGAATAAAATTGTCTTCTGATATTCTTTTCTCCTTTATACAGATATAAACGTAAGTTGTTTTTTTTTTTTGTTTTATTTCCGGTTATGGGGCTTGAACTCTGGGCCTGGGCGCTGTCCCTGTGCTCTTTAGCTCAAGGCGAGTGCTCTACCTCTTGAACCACAGCTCCACTTCTGGTTTTCTAGTGGTTTATTGGAGATGAGAGTCTCACGACTTTCCTGCCTGGGCTGGCTTTGAACTGTGATCCTCAGATCTCAGCCTCCTTAGTAGCTAGGATTACAGGCGTGAGCCACCAGCGCCCGGTTTTGATAGGAGAGTCACTTCAATTTGAAGGGAAGTTAAAGTGCATTCAAGCCATGTATAGTTGCTTTTGCCTATAAAGCAACATTTGGGAGGCTGAGGCAGTAAAACCAGCAGTATGTGGCCAGTTTGTGGCTACCTAGCAAGATTAGATAGATAGACAGACAGACAGACAGACAAATAGATAGATAGATAGATTAGAAAGGCAGTCAGTCAGACACAGCATCCTGTCTGATCTCATTGTAAGAAACCTCGGCCTGGTGCTATTTCTCTCTCCTATAATCCTATCTACTCTAGAGACTAGAATCAGAAAGATCAAGGCTAGAGGCCAGCTTACACCAAAAGTGTGTAAGATCCCATCTTATTTCATTACAAGCTGGGTGCTGTGGCTTGTACTAGACAGAAGTGCAAATAGAATGATCAGGGCCCACCCAGGAAAAAGCAAGACTCTACTCAAAACATAACAAAAGCAAAAAGGATGTAAGTGGTAGCGTGACTACTTAACAAGTGCTAGACACTGTCTTCAAACCCCAATACTTCAAAAAAGGGAAACAAAACTCACTTTTGTAACATTTACGAAGTTAAGACAGAATTGGGACTCCAGAACTTGGCAGAGTACTTTCAAATTTCAAAGGAAGGGTAATGGTAATTGCTTCCACTTTATGGATGAGGTCCAGGGAGATACCATTATGAATTATGGAACCCAGCACATTGGAGACTAAAAGCCAAGCTTTGACTCCTAGAGCAGGCCTCCACCAAAGTTTCGTTTCTTTTTGTCCAATCCCACTGACTGCTCCACCTATTAGCATGAATAATATTCCTATAATATGCTATACCAAAATGATTATACAAGAATGTGTTCATTTTTTCAAAGGTATGTCAAACAGATGCCCCATCTACAGTCACCCGCAGTGGGAAGGCATAGTACTTCGTGGTCCCCAAGTTCTCCATGGCAATAACATTCTTGAGCCATGGTAAGTCCATGGTCTCTGAGAGTTCTCTGATACAAAAGTGGGCCCAAGGTCTCTAACTGTAATCTTAGCAGGACAAAGGTCCCTAAAGAATCTATTCTCAACATCCTCATGGAAAAGGACTTCAGATTAAGTGCTCCCTCCCCAACCTCTGTCACCTACCAGCCCTCCCCCATCTCTCCCAGCAAGCTGCTTCCTGCATCAGCACCCTTATTTTGCTTGTGCTATTTGTGTCTGCTTCTAACAGCTGGCCCCAGCCTGGCAGCCCCTAGCTCTGAGGATTATCCAATTATCCCATTAGCCCAGCATGTCCTTCCTTCCTCCCAAGCTATTAGCTCCCCCATCTCCTTCTCCCTCTTTCAGGGCTTGTCCATAGTCTCCCTTGTGTCTTCCTTAGCCAGTCCTAAGCTGGGTCAGCAGTCCCTACTCATAGAGACTGAGAACTGTAGTGCTGGAAGGGACATACACATCCATCATGTTTCCTCATTTAGCAGAGAAGGAAACTCACCACACACACACACACACACACACACACACACACACACACACACACACACACACACACACACACACACACACACACACACACACACACGCCCTGTAGGGCAGGAAAGTTATCTCCAATTAACCACCAGAAAAAAAAAACCAAAGAATAAAAAAGAGTGGTGGTGTGGCTCAAGTGGTAGAGTACTATTGTTTGGCAAAAACGCTCCGAGACAGCACCCAGGCCCTAAGTTCAGCCCCATGACCAACGAAATGTGGAGGTGGGTGGGAAAGGATGGTAAGGGGAAAACAAAGGAGGAGTCAACAATGCTCAATAGGAAATGAACTCCTTACCTTGCTCATGTAACTGTAACCCCTCTGTACAGCACTTTTACAATTAAAAACATACAAAAATATTTTTTAAAAAGAGGATGGGCACACACTTAAGTTTAGCTCAACAGACATGGGATAGGGAGAAAGCAGGTGTTCGGAGACAAGGCAGAAAGCAAAGCTGTGCCCCCTTGAATGCTGTATTGGTTTCTTTTTGGGTTGCTGCTACCAAATATCCTATACAAAACAGCTTTAAGGAGGAAAAACTTATGGTTTTTTCCTCTTGGTTTCAGGGAATTTAGTCCCCATATGATTGTGTGCAATCTCCTTGTGTGGGGGAGAGGAGTGCCAGAGCGGATTCATCACCTTATAGAGAACAAGATGCAGAGAAAAAGATAGGGACTGGCAACCGGAGATAAGCTTTCAAAGCCTCCAATGGTCTACTTCCTCCAACTAGACTCCATCTCTTAAAATTTATACAACCTCCCAAATTAGTGTCACTATCTGGTGACAATACCCATGAAGCAAGAATCATAGACTTGAGGTCAAATATGATGTTCAGGCTTACGATCCTAGCTATTTGAGAGGTGGCGATGGATAGAAGTGAAAGCATCAGAGTAGAAAGACTGACGTTTGAGGCCAGCCTGGGCCAAAGTTCTCAGACTCTGTCTCAACCAATGGCTGAATACAATGGCATGTGCCTGTTATCCCAGTGAAGGGAGAAGCGTAATGGCTGGGCATAGAGGTAAGTGTCTGTCATCTTAAGAGTGTAGGAGAATATAAGTTGGAGAATTGTAGCCTAGGCTAGTCCCAGCAAGACACTATCTCAAAAATAACCCACAAACCAGGCAAAAAGGAGCTGGAACCATGGCTCAAATGAAGGAGCACCTGACTAGCAAGCAGAAGGCCCTGAGTTCAATCCATACTACTGCCAAAAGACTTGATCAGACATACATTCAGGATCAATTCCATGTTCTAGTGCAAGAGAGGGATACTATTGAAGCTCTGCTTTGGGAAGAGTCATCTATCATCTAGCAAGTTGGACCGAATAGTGAGTGGTAAAAGCTAAGTGCAGAGAGAGATTGGTAGACATTAGTAGACATGATGAGGGTTCAGCTAGATGATGACATGGTGGCAGGAGTTGCCCAGTAGAAGGAACAGATTCCAGATGGAGAATAGCAGAATGCAGTAGACTGGATTAGGGAAGATAAGAAAAGGCTAAGAGTCCAAGCCAGTGGGACGGGGGACATGAGGAGTGACCACAGGAAGTGGGGAGGAGGACAGAGGAGGCAGTGAGGACCTTCTGCTGGTCACTGGTGACAGCAGTGTATCATATTGGCAAAGTCTGCTTATTGACGTGCTGAGATGACCTTCTCCACCCTGTTTCCTAGGCCCTCTGCTTCTTCACCAGATGCTCACATGCTGACCCTACGTATTGTCACGCTATCACACCAGACAGCAGATACATGACACTTGAAGTGACACTGATGTCTTCAAGACTGAATTTCAAACTCTGGAGTGTATTCTATTGATACAAATCATGGCCTTTTTCTATTCCTTTCTAGTCACATCAGGTAATGCTACGTTTTCTATTCAGTTCTATATACATTGTGTGTGTGTGTGTGTGTGTGTGTGTGTGTGTGTGTGTGTGTGTGTGTGTGTGTGTGTGTGTGTGTGTGTGTGTGTGTGTACCAGGATTGAACTCAAGGACTCTTACTGGTCATGGATAGTAATCTAGCACTTGAGCCATGCCTCTAGTGCTGGTTTTGTTGCTAGTTAGTTGGAGATAAGAGAATCTCAGATTTATTTTCCCAGGCTGGTTTTGAACCAGCTCTCACACTCCTGAGCAAGAGGATGATAGGTATGAGCCATCCCTCAACTGTTCACTTTTACTTTTTAATACTTTGTCATTTGCTCCTCTATTCCCTTTCTTATTCCACGCTTGTTTTGGGCTTCTAGGAAATGAAAACATACATACATACACAATTTTTTTTTTTTTTTTTTTTTTTTACCAATTGGTGATTGAACTCAGGGCTTTGTGCTTGCTAGGAAACTGCTCTGCTATTTGTACCTTGACTCCAGAACTTTTGTTTTTGGTTTCTGTTTAAGATGTGGTCTCTTACTGGGTGTTGTGTGTACTACACTTGTAATCTTAGCTATTCAGGAGGCTGAGATCTGAGGATTGCAGTTCAAAGCCAGCCTGGGCAGGAAAGCACACATCTCTGATTAAGTACTCCAAAACTGGAAGTAGAGCTGTAGCTCAAAGTGGTAGAGTGCTAGCCTTGAGAAAAAATGCTCAAGGACAGTACCCTGGCCCTGAGTTCAAACCTCACAAGTGACAAAACAACAACAACAACATTAGTTTCCTTTATGGAGTTATGATCCTTTTTTGTATAACTACCTAATTTTTGTTTTGGTCCGTCGTGAGGCTTGAACTCTGGGCCTGGGTGCTGTCCCTAAGCTCTTCAGCTCAAGGCCAGCATTCTACCATTTGAGCCACAGCACCACTTCCGTTTTTCTGGTGGTTAATTGGGGATAAGACTTTCCTGCTAGGGCTGGCTTTGAACTGCCATCCTCAGATCTCAGCCTCCTGAGTAGCTAGGATTACATGCGTGAGCCATCAACCTTCGGTAATAATGAAAATTTAAAGATATGATCTTCTGTTTTCTCCCAAGCTGGCTACAGATTGCTATCCTCCCTTGGATTACTGAGGTGCACCACCACATTGACCTTGGAAAATGGACATTTCTGGCCCCAAATTTGATCCATCTTTACTGATTATGTGCCAGCTGCACATGTGCCCAGGCACACATGAAGCTCAAGTTCCCACCAGGGAGTAAAGAACCTCTTCTAGTCCAGTGAGCTCCTGAATGTCCTTGGAGCACACTAAGGACTCAGCCTGGATCTCAAATGATTGCATCCTGGTGGCCTACCAACAGAAACTAGTTGTTCTACCAGACCTCCTGTGAGCCCTGGAACTCCAGTACATCACCCATCACCAAGCCAAGTTGTGCCTTTGTGCTCATGGCAAGCTGGGTCTTCCTGCTGCTCTGTTCACCTGCTGCCACAGATCTCCCCGAGTCTCCCCTCATCTCATTTCTACTATTTTCACTTTCCAGACTCTCCTTGTGGCTGATTCTGTTGGGCATAATCGTGAGACCATCATTTCACCTGTCAGGCTTGTCCTCTGCATTAGTCCATTTGGGGGTACATTTTATATTTTGTATATGAAAATACCCGAATCCAAATGTTTAATATGTAAAGAGGTATATTTGACCCATAATTCTGATGCCTGGAAGGTCCAGACAGCATGGCACTGGTGTCCCAGCAAGGGCCTCTCCTTGGTTGTGTCATAAGATGGCAGAGAGGCAGGAGAGCCAAGCGTGGGGAGTAGCCTTGCTTTGTAACTCTCTCAGGAGTCATCCAGACACGACAGATGCATTCATCTCTTCCAAAGGTGACCTGACCATCTCTCCCTAGTCCTACCACACAGGGGAACAAGCTTACGGCACACAAACTCTTGAGGGACACACTCAAAAACATGTCCAACATTTAGAAATGGTATTTCAGTTTGTTTACCATCTGTGAGGTGCTGAGAACTGAGTAGCATCTCCTGCCTTGAGTGGGGGTCCCACACCCCTTTTTCTTGGGAGAATCCTGTTAACTGGACTGCAAGTGCTTCTTTCCCAGGCTAGCCCTCTGGAATTATCCAGTGCCACTCTTGGCAACTGAAATGTCTGCCATGTTGTTTTGAAGTGAACTGGTCTGTCTCCTCCGCTTCTCCCAGCACGTTTGCCTTTTAAAGTTGTGCAGATTTGGTTCTTGCTAGCTAGCATGTGGAGGTCATTTTAAGTCTGTTTACAAATTTGCCATGCTCACTTTTTCCAGAATCCCAAACTTCTCTATGTTTCTAGATTTTCATTAAGGCAGGAAGTTATGGGGTTGAAGACAGAAATTGGTTTATAATCAATGTCCCCAATCTAAGTCATCTGCCATTTCCATACTCACTTCCAGCACAGAGACCAGAAACCGCCAGTTATTTATTTGACTTAAATGTATTCTCCCCATCTTTCTTCATCTGGTATTGGTGTTCGTGGTCAGTGAGTAGACTATAGAAACCTGGGCAGCATCCTTCTTCCTTCCCTTCCAACCTTTTCCCCTCTGATATTAAGAAAAGCAGAGTTATTGAATGGTTGCCCTCTTGTGTTTTCTAAATTATAATTGGATTTGTTATTGCAATAATAATTTAATAACAGGGCTGGGAAGGTGGCTCAGTGTTAGAGCGCTTGCCTTGCATGCATGAGGCCCCAGGTTCGATTCCTCAGCACCACATAAGCAAAAAGAAAAAAGCTGGAAGTGGTGCTGTGGCTCAAGTGGTAGAGTGCTAGCCTTGAGCTAAAGAGCTGAGGGACAGCATCCAGGCCCAGAGTTCAGGCCCCACGACCGGACACCCCCCCCCCAAAAAATAATTTAATAACATTGTGGGCATTTATGTTACATATGCCTTTCAAAAAGTGCTCTTGTGGGGGCTGGGGGTGTAGATCAGCGGAAGGGTGCCCGCTTGGCGAGCGCAAGGCCCTGAGTTTGGTCCTCAGCCCTGGAAAAAAAAAGAAAAAAAAAAGTACTCTTGTGTTTTTATCTAAAGTAGGCATGGCAGCTCAGAAAGGGGACTTGCCCAGAGCAAGAAGTCATGCCAAGGCCAGAGTTTTGATTTTATGTGTGTGTGTGTGTGTGTGTGTGTGTGTGTGTGTGTGTGTGTGTGTGTGTGTACGTACTACAGTGTTGGGGTTTGAAGGGGCCTTGTGTTCTCACTGAGCTTGCTTGCTTATGATTGGCATGCAATCAACTGGAGTCACACCCCCAGTCCAGTATTTTGCTGATTAATAAGAGGTGGAATCTTGCATATTTTTCTGCCTGGTTTGGTACTGAACGTTGATCTTCCAGCTCTAACCCTCCTGAGCAGCTAGTATTATAGATGTACTCCACCAGCACCCAGCTAAGGTAAGGTTTTGAACTTGGCATTTTGACTCTCCATTCAACAAAGCAAGGTGGTAGTTGGAAGGAGTAAGCTGTAAGATTTGTGGCATTTCTGGACGAGGCGGTAGGGAGAAGGAAGCTGAACCCCATCAGTTAGCCTGGTCTTGCCTGTCTCTGAATTCAGTTCTAAAAACAACAGAAGAGCTAGGACATTGGGTTCCACAATTAAATTTTCCCAAAGCGAAGGCTCAATTTCTAAAAGTCTAATCTACCTTTAACAATTCCAAAAATCTCTGAATCTAAACTAGGTTCTCTTAACTCACCTCACTCCCCTTCCCAACCCAACTAGAAAATGTGAGTGGGCTGAGAAAGAACAGAAAAGATAGATCAAAACTCTGACAACCCTCTGACAACAACTTAACTCGAAAATTGCCTCCAAATTGATGGCATAATTCTGTATAGGCTGATGTAAATCAGGCACAGATTTAGCCAGATCTTTCTTGTTTTTATTTCCTAACCCACAAGTTGATGAGCCAGGTGACTAGGACCAACCTTGGAAAAGGCCACCTTTGAGTGCCCAGGGGAATGTGACCTTTCCTCTTCTGACTCCACCCCACCTCCAAGGTGAGCCCCACTTCTGATCTTCACCAAATTGGATCTAGCTTATTCTTAAGTGATTGTTGGCTTCTTCGGCAAGACCTACCTCCAGACTCAGTGAGCAAAAACAGGTGCTCATCCTCAGTTCCTGCAATCGAAAAAAAGGTTCTCTTTTTCTTCTCTGGGGTACCATTCCAGGGGGTGTGAGCAGCTCGTTTCTTCTTCCCAGGAGCCCCTCATCGATGTTCTGTTCTTATTTGCCACCCCATGTTCAACACATAGAACTGTAGGTTGACCCAGTTCCTCAACCCCCTGTGATACCTCCTATAGGAAAGGGAGGATCCTGATGTAAACAGAAGAGCTACAAAGGTAGGGTTTGAGGAGGGTGGTTTCTAAAAGAAAAGTGGAGAAAGCCTTTGGAGGGCCCTCTCTCAAGGGAGCCAAGGATGAGCCAAGACCTAGCTTGAGCCTGGCCACTGCTCTGAAGGCTCTGTGGCTCTGACCATAGCTGCTTAGAGAAGCTGGGCCCCATGTGTTCAGAACAGGCCTGGATAAACCATTTTGTCTATTCCAGCCCTTTGGAAGGGGCAGGGAGAGGACCTGAGCGCCCTGAGATAAAGCTGTAGGGCTGGCCCAGGGAGTGGGCACAGAGGCTGACATCCATCTGATCTGTGGGCTGGGAAGCTGCTCATGCTCCTCTCCGGTCCTTACCTCTTCTGGTAGGCTGCTGCCATGGGCACTTGCTCTTGCTGAAGTGGGTGCTCCCCATGATGTGTGTGTGTACATTCCTATGTTCTCATAATCAGAGGAATGACACAGACCAATGTGTCAGGGACATGTGTGTTCTCACTCAAGACCTGTTCAGAGTGGAGGACCACATGGGGGAGCCCATGGAGATAGGACACTGGGCCCTGGGGACCTGAGGGGTCCTGGACTCCATAGATGGGCCAGGCCTCTCCCAGACAGGAGTTAGGATGCAGCTGTACCCAGGAATCCCTTCCTAAGCTTCTTGCCCTGACCTCTCCAACCCTGCAGCCCAGCTCTCAGAGACCTCAGAACAGGCGGAAGCACTAAGGTGTCATTCTTTCTAACCTTTGTGTTCTTTTTCTGGCCTTCTACCAGTTGGTCATGAGGGCCAACAGTGACCTTGTTCCCAGCATCCTCAGACACAAGCCAAGTCACTTTTCTGCTCTCAGCCCATGGCCAGCATAGACATAAGTATGTAGGCAGGAAGGAGCCAATGTGAGCAGGGGTGGACTGCATTTATGCAGAACTTCTTCGCCCTAGATGTCTGTAAGACCCCATAAGAATGACTGCTCCAGCCAGGCGCTGATGGCTCATGCCTGTAATCCTAGCTACACAGGAGCTGAGATCTGAGGATCTCGGTTCAAAGCCAGCCCGGGCAGGAAAGTCTGTGAGACTCTTATCTCCAATAAACCATAGAAAACCAGAAGTGGCGCTGTGGCTCAAGGTGGTAGAGCGCTTGCCATGAGATGAAGAGCGCAGGGACAGTGCCCAAACCCAGAGTTCAAGCCCCACGACCGACCAAAAAAAAAAAAAAGAATGACTGCTCCAGTTAAACTAGGGTCTCTGGTAAGGGGCCCAAGCTTCAGCATTTCTCAGAGCTTTCTAGATTGTTCCCTGTGAAAAGAACTTCTGACTGATGAAATAGTGAAAAACAGCTAATTAACTTTATGTATTGGTGTAAAAAAGGTAGAATGTCAGGCCCAGAGTTCAAGCCCCACGACTGGCAAAAATAATACGGGGCTGGGAAGGTGGCTCAGTGGTAGAGTGCTTGCCTCACAGTGTGAGGCCCTGGGTTCCATTCCTCAGCACCAGATAAGCAGAAAAAGTCAGAAGTGGCGCTGTGGCTCAAGTGGTAGGGCGCTAGCCTTGAGCTGAAGAGCTCAGGGACAGTGCCCAGGCCCAGAGTTCAGGCCCCACAACTGACAATTAAAAAGGTAGAATAATGTGTAATAGAAAAGCTACAGATGTAGCTTCATGCTTGCCTAGCATTTACAAGGCTCTGAGTTCAACACCCAAGAAGACAAAAACAGATGTACAATAGTGTGAAAGGACATTCAGAAAAGTCGTTGTTTTTCTAGATGCAGGCAGCCGACTATATCAGGAAGGGTCAGATGTATCTCCTGGAGTTGTAATGCTTCATTTCTTAAGTAGAGTGTTGGGACATTACATTCATACCTTTTTGTTGGTTGCAATACTTTATCAATTAATGAATAGAGCATGGATTTTGCAAACAGACAAACCAGGTTTTAAGTAAACTGCCACTTACTATGTGAGCTGGAGCAAGGACTTAACCCCTCTGAGCTTGTTAATCATCTATAAAACAGGACTGCCAGAGCTGCGTGAGCATTACTTTCAAAGTTCTACCCCTCCTTTCCCAAGTCCCAGCCTGAATGAGACTAAAGCATAGGCCAACTTCACCATCACAGGAGGGTGACACCACCTCCTCAGGCCATGTCAGAGGAAGACACTACATTCCTCACAGGTTTTGAGGTTGTGATTTCAGAGAAGGCAGTTTAGCCCCAGCCCAGATCTGTTTCCAGATACCTCTGTGGCTTCCCAGCTGAGGACTGGAATAGGGTCAGGGATGGTGGACCGATTTCAGAGATCGCTACAGAAATCCTCCTCCTCAAAGGCCAGGAAGGTGATGAGGGAAGCCAGCTTCTCTTCACCATGAAAATCTAGGAGCAGAAGGGTCAGGTTCCCTGAGAGGGGAAGCAGCTGGGTACAGAATCCCTTCCTCCGGTGCTACTTGTAAGGGTTGGGATTTCCCAGAGAACTGAAGATGTGGGGCTCTCTCCACTTGAGTACGGGTGTGATACAGAAGCCTGGCTCCAGGAGTATATGTGCCTGGAGGCCTCCAGGGCGGGTTGTGTTTCTGTCTGCCTGCGCATCTATACATGCCCACACACACTCCACACACAGCCCATCTGTGTACACCACAGTCTGGCTATGGAGTGGGGAAAGGAACTCAGACACCATTCTCATTGGACAGCTTAAAACACGATGTGGCTCATTTTTATTTTATCTCAGAAAAAAACAAACACTCCCTTTAGAAGGAAAGGCCGGTTTGATAGGGCCTCTCTGGAGGCAGCTCTGAACTGCCCAGGCTCCAGGCTCCAGGCTCCAGCCCCCTGGGACCATGAGCCCATGTTCTGGCATTGTTCTTGTTGTAACTTGTCCTCCAGTCCACTTTCATCACCCCCAAGAGATGGCCCTGGGCGTTCAGTGCACAGCCGTGGTTGACAATAGGAGAGGGCTGCCTGAGACTCCCTGGCATCCTCCCAAGGCCAGGTTAGCAGCAGGACAGGCAACAGACCCAGAAGCCAGGGAGAGGAAGATAATAAAATAGAAAGGATTTCCTCACACTCATATCTTCTGGGGAAAAAAAAAATTAGTCAAATGCCACCTCCAGGCCAGCAGCTTCTTGAGCCCTAGAAAGTCTGAGAAGGGTGGCGTGCGTGTGACAGGAGGTTTGCTGCAGGCCAGTCCACTAAGCCATGGCAGCTCTGCAGAGACCTACTGGGACTTCCAGAGGCGTCTGGAGTGGAAGACTGGGCCCTGCCCAGTGAAGATGCCGCTGGGGCTGCAGCCCCGGCCTCGTACAGGGCCTCGCAGCATGAAACATCTACTTTCTCAGGCCTCAGGCCCTACTTGCTGGGCCTCATGCTACACCAGCTTGGGGCTCCTTCCTCTCCATTCAAAGTGGTTGCCAGATGCCTGATGGCTCTCATGGCATACTCACTCTTCTCCCAACATGACTGGTCCAGCCAACCAGAAAGACAATGATTTGCTTCCCTCAGGAAGGGGCAAACTCCATGGACCATCAGGATATTCCTGCTCTGCCCTGGGCGAGGGGGTCCTCTTTGCCAGATGACTCTGGGCAAGGTCTTTTGTGCTCATAGCTAAGGAGCTCCACATCCTCAAGGCTCACATCCTGGTGGGCTTCCTGGACACTCGCTCCACTCACCAGCCCTAGGGCATAGCCATTGGGCCGCCGCTCAGGATGGGGACCGCTGCCATTGGCCCACACCCCAGGGGGATGGCCATTGAGACGGAGGCTGGCCTGCTCTCCTTCAGCACTGTGAGCTGCCAGAGCCCGAGCACTGGTGCCCCCTGCCTTGAAGGGTTCCTGCCTCCTCAGGACGTGACTTCGAATGATCTTGCGGAAGGTGTGACGAAACTCACGGATCCGGTAGGCGTAGATGAAGGGATTGACAACAGAATTGCTGTGCGAAAGGACAATAGCCAGGTACATGAGCCAGAGAGGGGCATGGCTGCACGTGGGGCAGAAGAAGGTGAAGCAGTTGATGATGTGCAGAGGCAGCCAGCAGAGGGCGAAGAGTCCCACAATGATGGCCAATGACTTGGCTGCATGGACCTCCTTCTGAAGTGTGGACCGGGTCCTCTCCCCTGGCAGGGGCTGGCTCTCCATCTGCTTCAGCTGTCGCCGGGCTGCCAGAAAGATCCGCAAGTAGATGCCCAGCATGAGCAGCAGGGGCACCAAGACGAAAGCGAAGAAGTTGTAGTATACCATGTAGTTCATTGGCACCACGTCCTCAAAAAGACACGTCACCTGGCCTTCACCACAAGAGGAGTTCCTGCCCTCCTTCAGCAGGCTGCAGTTGTTCCAGCCTAGCATGGGTGTCAGGCCGATGGCAAATGAGAGCACCCAGCAGATGGCAATGATGCCCTTGGCCCTCGTGCAGGTCACCAAGCTGTTGTACCTGGAGAGAGACCAGCATTAGAACCCTGAGAATCCAGGACTAGGCAGAGCCAATAGTCAAGAAACCCAGAGAAAAGCTAGGCGCCAGTGGCTCACGCCTGTAATCGTAGCTACTCAGGAGGCTGAGATCTGAGAATTGTGGTTGAAAGCCAGCCCAGGCTGGAAAGTCCGTAAGAATCTTATCTCCAACTAAACACCAGAAAACCGGAAGTAGCACTGTGGCTCAAAGTGGTAGAGTACTAGTCTTGAGCGGAAAAAGGTAAGAGACAGTGCCTAGGCTCCGGGTTTAAACCCCACAACTAACAATAAGAAAAAGGGAAAGGGAAAGGGGAAGGGGAAGGGGAAGGGGAAGGGAAAGGGGAAAGGGAAAGGGAAAGGGAAAGGGAAAGGGAAAGGGAAAGGGAAAGGGAAAGGGAAAGGGGAAGGGAAAGGGAAAGGGAAAAGGGAAGGGAAAGGGAAAGGGAAAGGGGAAGAGGAGAGAAAAATCCAGAGAAGACACCATGTGGGTTCCCCATTTATTGGCTAAAAGGTTTTCTTTGCGGCACCCAGAATAGGTACTTCCTGAGGATGCCTCAGTATCCTCTTTTAAGTGAGGTAGTGGGCCTTGCCTTTCTCACAGGCTGTTGTGGGCCAGGAGTAGATAACAAGTAGATAACAGAGCAGGCACCCTGGAAATGGAAACTACTGTACAAATGTTCAGATAATCAGATAATCCTGAGACTTAATTTGAATTTGATTTGAGGGGAAGTAAGTGATTTGGGGGGACGGGGAAGAAGAACGGCACCCAAGTTGGTTGATCTTGGTTTCCCCATCCCTTCCAGGGGTGGGGAAACTTTTTTCTATAAAGGGACATTTGGGTATTTATATAATTTACAGACCATACAAAATTACAATGCAGGCAAATTGGCTGCTGGAAACCGACCAAAAGCATACATGTCTGTTTTGTCAGGTACCAATTATTTCAAGGGCCTTATAAGGGCCAGATGTTCCCCACCCCTTCATGGAGGGGTCTGGTGGGTGGGCTCCTTGCCACTTGAGACCTGTAGCTAATCTGAGCTTCTGTTCACCAAGCTCTTTCTTCCTCATTTGACTTAAGTATCCTGAGTGGAGACAGGGAATGGAAGTGCCAAGTCGAATGAGATACCATCTCCCCAGCAAATCTACTCACAGACTCTATAGAGAAATAAGATAATTGTGTCTTGACATTTATCTGGCAATCTTAATAGTCTTAAAGAAAATAATTGGATGAGGGTTTAAGGTTCAGACAATGACAATAATCTTCTTGAAATCACTCAGTTTTCCTAAGAGCCAGATAAAAATCCAAGTCTACTCATTACAAATCTAAGACTCAGAATGGGTTGATCTACCCAAGATGCAGCTTCAGCCCCTTGTAAAGGCATCAGGGTTTTTGTTGTTGTTGTTGATGTTGTTGTTTGTTGGTGGTGGGGTTGGAACTTAGGGCCTGGGTACTGTCCATGAGCTTTTTTGCTCAAGGCTAGTGCTCTACCGCTTTGAGTCACCAGTTCACTTCAGTTTTCTGATGGTTAATTGGAGGTAAGAGTCTCACAGGCTCTCCTGCAGGGACTGGCTTTGAACTCAGCCTCCTGAGTTGTTAGGATTAACAGTCATGAGCCACTAGGTCAGGTAAAGCATCAGTTCTGCAAAAGAGTGGGTACCTAAAAAGTCTCCCGGATGGAAAAAGGCAAGCTCCGTGTTCTCTGAAGTATGAGCTTCTGCTTACTAGTTTTCATTCTGGCAAAACCAGAGTAGCCTCTCCACCTGGTGGAAACCCCGCTCAGCCTTCAAGCTCAGGCTGTGTATTTCCTCAGAGAAGTTTTCTGCCTCATCTGGGCTCAAGAGATGGGGAGCTCCTTGGAAGTAGGGCTCTCTTGCATCCATCTGCAAATGGCAACTTTTAGACAGGACGACGCAGGAGATGACAAGGGAAAATGCATCCAGCAAGGACTGAGTCTATTGGTGGCAAATATAGGTGCCTACAGGTAATAAATGTGAGGCATTTACCCTGGTAAATGTGCATTTACCCTTGGTTGCCATGTAAAATGTGCATCAGTAGTACAATGAGGCCCTGGGTTCTATCCTTAGCACACAAGGGGAAAAAAGGCTGAGCAGGTGGCTCATACCTATCATCCTAGCTACTCAGGAGGCTGTTATCTGGAGGATTGCTGTTCCAGACCAACCTGAACAAAAGTAGACTTCATAACTAAAATAACCAGCAAAAGGCTGGGCTGGAGGTATGTCACAAGTGGTAGAATGCCAGCCTACCAAGTGCAAGGCCCCACATTCAAACTTCGGCATTGTCAAAAAAAAAAAAAAAGTGCCTTCATTTTGTCAGATCTCAAGAGTGTCTGGGCAGCTTATGTTCTGGGCAAAAATCTTCCAAGTTTTAAACATTGTTAGATAATTAAAATATAAAATGAATTTTAAAAAAGACAACCTAGTAGTATCTGATATCTAGTCCATAGTCCACCTCTTATTTTACAAATGGGGAAACCATGGCACAAAGTGAGGTATAGACGTGAATATGTAGGCACCCAGTTGGTTGAGTTGTGCGAGGCAATGTAAACCCAAGTAAACTCATTGGTTCTGAATCTGGGTTTGAACTCAGGGCTTTGTATTATGGGCGATGCCTACAGTCCATCTCTGGTTTTGTTTGTTTTTATGCCAGTCCTGGGGCTTGAACTCAGGGCCTGGGCACTGTTCCTGAGGCTAGCACTCTACCACTTGAGCCACAGCACTACTTCTGGCTTTTACTGTTTATGTGGTACTAAGGAATCGAACCCAGAGTTTCATGCATGCTAGGCAAGCACTCTAAAACTGAGCAACATTCCCAGCCCTGTTCTCATTTTTTTGAGGTGCTACTACAGATTAAACCCAGCATCTTGTACAAGGCAGGTTAGCACTCTAGTGCTGAGCTATAACTCCAGCCCTGTCCATTCAGAACAGTTACTAGGCAGATTTATTTTCACAAGCTCCCCAGGCCCACACAACAAGGGCTTAGCCATCTTCAGCAAGGCCTCTACACGAGGAGGGCTATGGACTTGACCTTTTCTACCAACCAACGTAGAACCTACACTTTGTCTCCTGTTCTAGAGACTCAAACATGAGTCTCATACCTACATAGCACACATCTCTATGCCTCAGCACTTTTCACTGTTCTCAATATTCTACAAAAGTACTTAGCCTTCATTGAAGAGGAAGCTCCAATATGTTAACATCTTTCCTGAGAAAAGCATAGCCCTCCCTGGACTCTGGTCCTGTTCCATCCCTATAAATAAGGAACATAATGTCATTTCACCTCTCTGGGCCTTCAGTGTCCTCATGTTTAAAACGGAACTTAGAATCCTGGGCCCATCAGCACTGCCCCTAAGTACAGACTGCACCCAAGGGTAGGTAAATGCTTTTCATCTGAGCTGTTCACAGGGAAATGGGGTGCCATGGGCCCCATTCTTGCCATCCCAGGCTATCAAGCAGAAGCAAGCAGCTACACTGACGGTGAAGGGCCACCTGCTGGAGAAAGGGAGGTGGGCAAGTTGCTGGAGAAACCAGGGCTGGCCACAGCATGGACATCCCTATGTGTCCATTTATCTCCTTTTACAGAAGAAAGAC
The DNA here is from genome assembly GCF_019054845.1 of Dipodomys spectabilis. NCBI lineage: Eukaryota > Metazoa > Chordata > Mammalia > Rodentia > Heteromyidae > Dipodomys > Dipodomys spectabilis. Next base: position 4,859,535 of record NW_024871040.1, on the reverse strand, counting down.
TCCACCAGGGAAAGTCTCCTACTGCATGGTGAAAGTCTTTTGTGGCCATACAAACAAATACATGAGTAGTGCTTGCCTGGATGGGCAAAAAACTCAGGGTAGGAGAGATTGATATACTTTTTTCTTTATAATGTTTGCATATATACATAGTTTACTTTTTTACAAAAACACTAACAAAGCTGGGGGTGTAGCTCAAGTGCTAATAATGTTTGCCTAGCATGTGCAAGGCAGTCTCTACATGCATACACATGCATGCACACACATGCACAAATGTGTGTGGGGGGGAGGGGGGATAGATGCATTTTGTTTTTGTCAAAAGAAAGCCTCTTTGTGGCTCAAGTGATAGGACACCAACCCTGAGCCAGAAAGCTGAGTGAGAACATGGAGCCCTGAGTTTAAAGCCCAATATTGACTTACAAAAAAAAATACTTAAAAAACAAAAAAAAAAAAAGAAAAGAAAGCCTCTTGGGCTGAGAGTCCTACACCCAAATGGGGGCCTGGGACAGCATCAGGGCCCAAATGGAACTATGACCAAACCATGCATGTCCCAGAAGCATCTCCCAGGCTGTGACTAACATGGTCACCTCCTGACCTTCTGGGACCTCACACATAGACTGTTCAGCTAGAAGAAATATCAAAGCCATCTCATACTCTAGAGGACTGAGAAGTATTATAGGATGCAGCTGCCAAAGCTGCTACCAGTTCCCGTTTTCAAGTTGTCCTCCAGTTGGACCCCAACTGCCCTTCCGGGGATCTAGATTACCCACACTGGGGGCTCAGCCTATGGTCCAGAAACATATCCCACAACTAGAAGTTTCACATGCATCTGTACTACTTTGAGACAGCAGAATTTCCCTAAGTTATCCTAAGGGGCCAGTGATCCAAGAATTGAAGAACCTCTGACCCAATGGGGAAATCAAGCCTAACTCAGCCTTCTATCTCTCTGCCTACTTATCTCCTAGCACTCAGAGCCAGGCTACCTCTCCTGTTCCTGTTCCTACAGACTCATTCTTTCCTCAGGAGGCTCTGTGGTCCTGCTGACACACTGGAGACCCATACATCTGAATGCCTATCAGGAGACATATCTTCCTCTGTGGTTATTCAAAGGTTACCTGAAAAAGAAAACGCTTGTATCTGGCCCTGGGCTTTTCATCTTCTCTATGGACATCAAGAGATGTATCTCTGCGTCTAGCTCTGATTTTCTCACCTGCCCTAGCTCTCAACAGCGTCCTTACATTTGGGAGAGAGGAGACAGATTGTTCTAAAGTTGAGTTCTTTAAAAAAAAAAAGTTACCACGGTGCATTAATTGGAGTTAATAGGCATAACAGACTTCAGAACAGCCCTTCAGACCTTGCCAGTGGAGCAGGAACTGGCTTCCTAGCTGTGAGAGGACGGAGGAAGAAAGGAGCCCAAGCCAGACAGCACCCTGTAACCAGCCAAGAGCTACTGGTTCTCATGGGCTTCCCTCCAGCTCCTTCTTATGCATGACTTGTTCTCTTAGGGACCCCCCATATTGATACTTCCACGTGTCCAGCAACCAGGGGCTTCAAGGAATAGGAAAGGGAGGGACCCAAAGGCCAGGTACAGTCTGAAGGACTCTAGAGTTCATCTACATCAGAAGCCATGTGTATGTCCTTTCCTGGTCCTGGCCATGAGAGTCATAACATCTGCTCTTGCTAAAATACTGAGCTTAGAGGGCCAAAGAAGACGCTGAGCTAAAACCCTTTTACAGGGCTGGGAAGATGGCTCAGTAGTAGAGTGCTTGCCTTGCAGGCATGAGGTCCTGGGTTCTATTCCTCAGCACCACAGAAAAAGCCAGAAGTAGTGCTGAGACTCAAGTGGTACAGTGCTAGCCTTGAGCTGAAGAGCTGAGGGGCAGTGCCCAGAGTTCAGGCCCCACGACCAACAAACAAACAAACAAACAAAAAACTTTTTTTTTTTTGTCGGTCATGGGGCTTGAACTCTGTGCCTGGGTGCTGTCCCTCAGCTCTTCAGCTCAAGGCGAGCACTCTACCACTTGAGCTACAGTACCACTTACGGTTTTCTAGTGGTTTATTGGAGATAGGAGTCTCACGGTCTTTCCTGCCCGGGCTGGCTTTGAACCGCGATCCTCAGATCTCAGCCTCTTGAGTAGCTAGGATTACAGGCAGGAGCTACTGGCACCCAGCCAAAAAAAAAAACCTTTGCAGTTCTATTCTCTCTGCCCAAGGGGCAGGAGGAGTACCTTCATCCCTGCTGGTTCCCTGCAAAGACCAGCTTGAACCTTCTGAAGCCTCCCTCAGCAGAACTTATATGGCTGAAAGTCCAGCTGGAGTGCAAGTCTAACTCTGGAAGATCCTGGGATCAGGAAGGCAGATTAGAGCCAGAAAGGCTATGGCTCCAGATTCCTAGCAGCTCAAGAGTTGAGGCCTCACCCTGCCTTGTCCTGCCAGACATGTCACCCACTCCCTGCCACTCACTGTGGACCCTCACAACTTTTGTGAACTTAGGCAGACAGACAGATACACCCCCATTATAGAAGAGAAAATGGGCCTAGAGTAGGACAGCTGATTTCCCATAGCCACACAGCATGCCCCATCCTACTAATTCAAGGATTCATTGTCTTGACTCTCAGAGAACACATAGAAAAGGGAGACCAAGCAGGGAAAAGCTGAGGTCTTTCAATTGAGAACAGCTGCCCCAACCTCTCCCTAGAATGCAGCTGCCCTTTAAATCAGAGAAGAAAGTGAAAGCCGGGCTGCTGCTTCCCCTCTGTGCTGCTCCGGCTCCTTGTGCTCCTGGGCTGTGTGGGCTCAGCTCCACTCCTCTGTTCAGAGCTGTCACTGGATAAACCTGGACTTTGCTCTGCTTCTTGGACCAGAATTACAGTTACATGCTATCACATAGAGCTTCAGCTATTACTCTACCCCCCCCCCCCCTTCCTTCCTCCCTGGCAACTTTTTAAGGAGTACTGGAGTTTCAGCTCAGGGCCTGCTTCTTTTGAGCCTGCTTCCCTTTTGGGTGCAATGATAGCAATGGCTGTAGGATGCAGCTTTGGGGAAACTCCTCCAAAAACAGAGGTCCATAGGGGTGGCAGGCCCTGCTTCTTCCTAGGCCTAGTCCTAGCTCTATTACCAATTCCCATGGCCCAGCAAGTGCAGGCTCCCTCCTCAGAGCCTCATTTTTTTCCATCTAGACGATGAGAGGAAGGAAATGGTTTCTAAGGGCCTTGTTGGGTTTGACACCCTGAGTTTCCATTTGCTCCCTGAGCCTGGTCCTCAGCCTGCAGTGGACTGTAGGGTCTCCTCCGCAGGAGACTCCACCTATCTGGGAGAATTTACCATGGGGATAGTATACGCCAATCCCAAATCGCAGAGACTCTCCTGAGCACCTGCAGCACCCCCTGGCTGTGAGACAAAAGTTGGGGGGAGCAAGGAGGTAGAGCTGGCAGCTCCTGGCACCCCTAAGGAAGGATGTACTTCCTATTTTATCTATGGCCTTGTTAGGTGGAGGCTACTCCCAGGAAATACAGCCTCTGGGAAGTCTTTATTTACACAATACTTAGCTGAAGTCACTTCACAAAAGATTCACCATTAAAAAAACCCCTCCCACAGCCAACTCATGACCTAAGGAGCAACATAATTTGCACCCAAGTGACTCACTGTGGCATTGAGTCAAGTCACTTCCCCTCTCTAGGTCTCTCTCCTAACATGCACGTGACAGGGCCTGCCTTGAGGAGCGAGGGAAAGGCAGGTGGCAAGTGGTTCCTGACCAGGGTATTGTGGTTATCTGTGGCTCCTCCTCCACTCCAGTGTCCCTGTAAGAGTTTTGCTCTGACACATGAAGAATAACTTAGACACACAGTGTCAGCCCTCAGCACTATGTCTAATGTGGCCTAGGGGAGCTCAGGTTGCTCAGTGCCATGAGGACCAGCCAGACTGGTATGATAGCCACCCATCTGCCAGCCCTGTGCAGCCCCAGGCTCAGATTCATACAGACCAGACCCTGGGCACAGCACAGCTGGCCTTGTACTCATGTAAGCCTCTAACTCACCGGAGTGGGATGCGGATGGCGATGTAGCGGTCAATGGCAATGGCCAAGAGACTAAAGATGGAGCTCTGCGTGAGGACCAGGACAAAGCAGGCAAAGAAGAGGCAGCCATGGCAGGCAGCGCAGAAGCCAGTGCTGATGGTGATGGCAAACGGGATGGCAAGCACGCCCACTGCAATGTCAGCCGCTGCCAGCGACACCACAAAGTAATTGGTGACATTCTGTAGGTTGCTGTTGATCCACACAGCCCAGCACACCAGCACATTGCCCAGGATGGCCAGCACGGCAATGGCCAGCTCCACTGTGATGTACACCAAGGAGCCCATGGTGGGAGCAGCCACAGACGGGCAGGTTCAGCAAGGACGCGGGCCTGGGCCAGCTCACGGTCCATAGCTGCAGTCCAGCCGTTCCACCTGCCCAGGCCCCGGAGCCTTTTCCTCACAGGAGCCAAGAGTGTCCCCTCATGGGTGCTCCAGAGGCTTTGTCACAGGCAACTCCGCTCCTGAGATCAGGCCCTCTCCAGCGGGGGCTCCGGTGATGGCCTCATGGCTCAACTCAGTTTCAGGGTTCCTAAGGCACCTGCAAAGAAAGACAGAACCCTGGTGAGCCACTGAACCACCTAAGCCTCGAAGATTCCACTGCTCTTGATTCTACTCCCCCATGCAGGTGGTGTGTCAGCTTTGAAGATGCTCCCATACCCAGAAGTAGGACCTGGCCCCCACCACTAAAGAGTCCATGGGCCCAGAAAAGTCATTGAGTCCTATAGAATTCCTATTAAGACCATCACCCAAACCCTGCATGACCAAGCGCTGCATGACAGGCATGGGAGGGACTAACAGGCAGAGCCAAGGCTCTGCCACGACTCTATCTGCCCCTCATCGCCACAAAAAAATCAAGGTGACTGTATTCCCCCTTCCCTGGTGTTAAGGTCATAACTCTCTTAGCCTGGCCAAAGATCAGCCAGTCTTACTCCCCCCACCCCCACCCCGCCCTGGAGGCCAAGAATCTGTCAAAGTTAATTCTGTCATGTTGGCTCCCCAAACTCAGCATCTCAAACCATCTGTGGCAGCCCAACCACTCAGTCCCCTGGGTCTCTCCACTTGCTGCCAGCTCTATGACTCCATTCCTTCCAGAAAGACCACACACACACACACACACACACACACACACACACACACACACACACACACACAGTGAGAGAGAGAGGCTCTCCCAGTCACACCCATATGTCTCACTGCACTAGCCTACTTGTACCACTTTGTCCCCAATAAGCTCTCCAGAAGCTACCAGTGCCCAACAAAGGGACAAGCCAGTGACTCCTAGAGCCTAGTTCTAGAGAGATCTGGGGATCCATTCAGTCCTACCAGTGGCAGTGTATAAGCATTCTTACCCTCCCAGGCAGCAGAGCAGGCACACACCTGAACCGGCTGACTCCCACTGTCCCCACCAACTGGCAGGCTGCACCTCTGCTGGGGCAGGAGCTTGGGTGCTTCTCCTCTCTGACAGAGCCTCCTCCCCTTCCTCTTCCCCTTCCTCCTCCCCTCTCTCCTCCCACACCCTCTCTCCCACCTGTTCCTCAGCCTGGAAAATGTGGGCATGAATGACTGACTTAAGTTAGAAAAGCAGGTGCTCAACATTGACTCGCTGGGGAACTGTGGCCAAGCATGTTTCTTTTCTGGGCCTCAGTTTCCCTATTCATACAGTGAGGAAGTTGGGTGATCTCTAGGAGCCATTTCAGCTCTCCGTGTTGTTTTGTCCATGAAAAGGAACTAAACAACATATTAGAAAGGGCACCCCAGAGTGAAAATATCATAGAAAGATAGGAATGAATGACACTAAAGAAGCTTAAGCCGGAGCCCAGCCTGAACTCCCATTGTCCTCCCTGTGCTTGTGAAACTGCTTCAGTTCAAGCAGAACTCTCTCACCAAGTGCCTCTCCCTCAGAGGCAAGAGGCCCCCCAAACCACCTTTCATTCCTCAAGGAGCCCCAGAGGTGCAGGAGCAGCAGTCCCTGCCTGTCTAGGGACAAGAGGCTAGAGGCCTTTTGGCTACCTGCCTGTGGCTGCATCTTCCCCCTTTTCCTCCAGCTCATGAGGACTAGAGATCCTAGAGAAGGCCACTCCTTAGTCCTAGTTCAAGGCTCAGGCTCCCTCTCCCTCATCCCACTTGAAATTGGCTGAAATAAGTAAACCCTGAGTGTCCTTCCAACTGCAATGCTGCCTCAGCCTGGAGCTGCAACAGGTACAGGCTACATCCACATGGGTTGGGGGTACCAGTACCCACTTAGGAAGTTCAGAATAGACTTCCTGACACAAAGGGCTAGAGGGCATGAGGGGAAAGCCAAAGCCCTGGCATAAACTGAGGAGTTAGAAGCCTGCAGCATGTGAAGAGGCCCAAGCCCTACTGAATGTCGCTTTGCATGGGATATTGGGCAACTAGCTGCTCGCCAAGCGTGTCCCTGGCAGACAGATAAGACCATTAAGTCCAGATGCTATCCCTGACTACATTCCGTGTTCCCCTGTGTCCTAGCCTGCAGTCCAGATCAGCATTCAGGAGCTGAGGCTAGCCTTGGGCCTGTCTCCATGGTGTGGCCTCCCAGGCCTGGTACCAGCAGCAGCAGGTTACTGTCCAATCAAAACCTGCCAGGCCTGATGGGCCACTGGCCATCCCGGGATCCTGCCTCAGGGCAACTGCTGGACCTATGTCAGTCACCAAAAGAATCTACATTAAGGAACACCACAGACATTTGACAATCTAACTAGGCAGGTAAGAAGGCTCCTACCAGCCCACAGATCCAGGACAGATTTCTCTTCAGCCCCATTGCTCAGAGCCACGACCATCAGCCCCAGGGACCACACTGGCTCCCAGCGGCCAGGATGTCTGTCTCGGAAGGGACCTGACCTAGCCTCTCAGCAGTCTTGGGTACCTGCCTGAGAACCAACCACTGGCGCTCTGAGTTTCTCCATCACGCTGAACAGCATTGGGGACCCACATGCTTCCTGATCATACTGAAGCCACAATTTCTATCCTCATCTCATTGAATGCACTGGCCCCACCTACCAAGTCAGCTTCGCAGGAGCTGCAGACACATACGAAGCTCCCTTCAGCAAGCATGCCCACCTCTACCCCTTCCTCTGACATTTCCGCAGGCTGCCTCCATTGCTGCCAGCACATCACAGGTAAAGCTCTGATCCCACAGGCCACCTGGACACCTGCCAAACCAGAATCTACTCTTGGCTGTGCCTTGCCCAGCTGAGCCCAGGAGCTCAGCAGAGACAGTCTTGGGATAGGAGTGGAAGAGGAGGCCAGGAGATCTGTGCTTCTAGGGTAGCTCTGCAAAGGGGAAGGCTGGGGCTGCAGGACTAGGGGTAGTACCCTGACTTGGAGTCTTTCCTTGTGCAAATGCTCCCACTGGGGAGGGGGGCAATTTCAAACTCTTAATGTGTCACTGACTAGAACAGGGAAGCAATGCACATAGCTGGCTACCTGGTGCCACACCACCACTGAGCCACCAAACCTTAGGCTCTCCAGGAGGCCACCTGCCTAAATGGCTGGACCTTCTTGAAGAGCTTATTCCGTCTCCTTGGAAACTGGGGAAATGATAAAAGACAGTGGTTTTCACGGGGCCCACGAGCTCTATCTTACAGAGGAGGAAGCTAAGGCCCAAAGAGGAGAGGTGACCTCTCGGCCTTACCAGGAACACGAATGTGTGACAGCACTGAGAGAGAAGGCCACAGGATTCCATGGAAGACTTCTGGAACCTCCTGCTCTCTCTGACCTTCCCTTCTCTCCAAAGCTTCTCAGAAACACAGAAAAGCTGAGGCCCAGGGGGGCCAGGACGGGGTCAGGATCTGGCAATTTCCTATCTCTCTCCTGTTGGGCACTATCTAATTAATCCTTAAGTCATCTATTGCTAAGAGAGGAAATTAAATACTAATAAGGTCCTGTTTCCTCATGATTGCCCCTTGTTAGGGATGGGGCAGAGGGCAGCTAGTGTCCCATGTAAACTATAGATATGTTGCGGAACATCCATGATATGCCTTGAAAGAACGATCCCAGAGGATTCCCAGTAGTTAGAGTCAAAACTGCACCTTCCTTCACCACTACCCCCTTGCCACCACACTGATTTAAGCACTTCAATGAAATCGTCACTTAATCCAAACCCATACATCTGGCCCACCTCTTCTGGCTCCTCATACATCCAACCAGCAAGTCCCTCAGTACACATGCCCAGATGGTAGCTGTACCCTTTTAGAGCCTGCTGTTCAGAGGCACCCACTATCTTCCAGGCAGGCCCTGTACACCTATGCCTAGTTGCAGCCTAGGGCAAAGAATGGAGCCGTGTCGAGATTCTACCCACTGCAGCCATGCTGGACTCCGAAATCCCAGTCTTAGAATCCTCTTCCTTGTAACCAGTTTTCCCCACTTTCCTACTCTACTGTGCTACAAAACAGCCCAAACTTTGGACCCCGAGGAGCTCTGTACTGTCTGCTACCAACATGCAGGCCCTTATACTGCACCAAGGACCTGGAAGCAGGAGGAAGCCCAGGAAAGTCTGAGTGGCATCCACCACTTTGGGGATTCAGGTGCCCACAGGCCATATCCTGTTACCAGGACCTAAACTCCCATTTCAGATGGACGGCAAACCCCAATTTCAAAACAAAATTAAAGCTAAGAAACACAAGCAATAGCATCAAACCACAGAGATTAGTATCTTCAAAGAGGCGGGTCATGCAGTAGTGCTATAATGGTGTGTGTGTGTGTGTGTGTGTGTGTGCATACGTCCATGCACAGGCTGATCCTGGGGCTTAAACTCAGGGCCCAGGCACCATCTCTGAGCTGCTTTTGCCCAAGTGCTTGCTCTACTCTACCATGTCTGGCTTTTTCTGAGTAGTTTATTAGAGATAAGGGTCTCATGGACTTTCCTGCCTAGGGTTGGCTTCAAACCATGGTCCTCAGATCTCAGCCTCTTGAGTAGCTAGGATTCTAGGCACGGGCCACCAGCATCCAGCACCATAATGATTTCTAAAGACATTTCAGGTCCTCGAAGAAACAAAGCATCCGTAAACAAGGAGAACTTATCAAGCCATTGGCAGAAACAGGAGCAGGCAAATATGAACAAAGAAAGATGAAGAAGAGATCCTTGGCACGAAGAACAGAAGGACTGACATAAAGAACACACCAGCTGTGATGGATTTCAGGCCTGCGGGCGGCTGAAGAGGACAACTGGGGTCCGAAGACAATCCAAGGGAATTCTCACAGAGACCTTATCGAGTCTGTGTGAGAAAGCAACAGACATCTGCACGGAAGGGAAGAGAGAAGCACCAGCGTTGGTGTTTCAGGAGCTCAGCAGGCATGTGGAAAGATATGAGACAGAATGACAGCTGGGTGGGCTGGGTGGCTCCTTGCACGAGCCCTGCAGTGGCACCGCCATGACTGGACTTGAGTTTCCAGGAAAGCCTGGGACCCACAAAGCCCACCTCCTCCCCCAAACACATCAGCTAGCAGGACAGGTGCTTTCCTCAGTTGCCTGGAACTGAGCCACTTACAAAGCCCCGGGCTTCCCTTCCCTCCTTACTTCCAGCACCTGAAGCAGGCTGGCCCCAGGTACCAGGGCAGGCAGCTGGGTGTGCCTCTTCCCCCACCGGCCTGTGGCTGTGCTGCTACTGTTGTGCTCCTGGGGGCAGGATGTGGGCAGGAAAAGAGAAGCAGTTGCAGGTGGGGAACAGGGCAGCGTGCTGTCCCTGCTTCTGCTTCACTCCCAGGACCAACGGGACTGCCCGAGAAAGCCAGAGGTCCCTAGATATCTTGCCTGAGGCAGCCACTCACCGATCACAGGCTACTTTTGCAGACAAACCGCCAGGACGTGCTGAGAGATCAATCGGTGGTGGGAGCAAAGGGAGGTCGGCCCCAGCTCCATCACCAGACTTCCCCTCTGCATGTGGCTCCTCGCGTGTGCCAGCACCATGTGAGGCTTGGCACCTGCACCTCCCACAAACAGCTGATCACAGGTACTGTGGGTAGTGTGCCGCCTGAATAGGGGCTGACGGGGGAGGTCCTTGGCACCCAGGCCCCAGCTGCTGCTAAGTGCACTAAGGATGGAGGGACATGGACTCATGGCTGGGGTCCCTCGGACATAGGTGTGAGGAAGAAACCCTGGAGGCTGAAGGGAAAGGGTGAGGGAGCTGCACCTACTTGAGCATAATCTACCTGAACCCTGGCCACCCTACCGCCTGTCTACCCCTCCCCTAGCTTGGCTCATGGCCACAATGAGGCTAGAAGTGAAATCTGTGAAGCCTCTGGGCAGCCTACACCCTGGGGGAGACACCCTAGCACCATGGCTGGTCTCTTCTTGCCCTCCCCACTTCCCCAAGCAGCCTTTCATCCAGACCACAGCTGCTGCCAAAACATCAGCATCACACAACCACAGAAGGTTCCAGCCCCTGCCCAGCAGCCTCCACAACAGACCTGTCATGCAGGATTATAGGAAGGCATGGGGGCTCAGAAGGAATCTCTGCAGGGCTTCTCAGAGGAGGGGGGTCATTGGGCTGCACTTTGAAGAAGGAGAAAAGAGGGACAGAGTCCACCAAAGAAATCAGACTGCACAGCTCTGTGCTGCATCAGAGAAAGCCCATGACAACCCTGGAAAGCTGCAGTCTTACCTTCCCAGGCATGCAGGGGTGAGGGGCTGCAGCTCTGCCACTCCATCTGGACCCTCCTACATCCCTAGCAGGTTCTCATGACTTCCAGAATGTAGAGTCTAAGGCTTCCTTCTCTGCCACCAAAGTGCTTCTTCCCACACCCAGGACCTAAGCCCTGCCCAGAAGGTGAGAATTCTTGAAGGGGCTCCTCAGAATATGAACTCCATTGCTCATGTGACCTAGCAAGGACCAGAGACCCACCTTTCTACACTGTACCATCTTTATCAGCATCAGTCTGCAAAGCCGTCCTTCCCATACACACCCAATCTTGGGGACCAGGTTTGAGTTGTATGAAACAGGACAGATCTCATAACGATGCTGAGCTGACAGCTGGAGCGCCTCAGGATGAAGTCAGTAGCTCAGGACCAGGCAGGTTAGAGGGTAACAAGAGTCCCTGTAGGGTTTCAGGTCCGGGGCTTTGCAGATCCTGATGCTTTCTCTGGAGCCAACGTCTCCCTCTGCCACAGCAATCTTAGTGGTATTCTCCAACCCATCCTCCACGGCTTCCCAATTGGAATACAGAATCCCCTCGGTCCCAAATTGTCTAGTCAAGGCTACCTCATTTCTTCTCCATTACAGTCCTAATGCCCTTTGGGCATTGCTAGGAACACTACCACCCTTGCTTGGCAGATGAGAAAATGGATTCCCAGGATACTGACCCAGCTCAAGACCACTAGGTGAGCTAAGTGAAGTCTCTGATCAGGGGTCCCCTGATGGATCTGGCCCCAAATCTGATGCCTGCCGGACGCGTGGGCTTCCCTCAGGACACGGACTGGGAGGCAGCCCAGACCTGGGTGGACATACATTGACCGAGGTTTGTCTAAGGGACACTAGAATTTGGCAAAGCATGGGAGTCTCCTAAAGGCAACGGCTGAGCTATGAAGGTGTAGCTACCATAGATGAGGGGACAAATCCATGAGGACTCCTTGCCACAAATGTGCTAGGACTCAGGATGGTGGCGAGACAATCCATAAGGCCCAGCCTTCCCAGCCCCAGTAAGCAGCCCTTGATTCCACCATATCCTCACAGCCCGAAGTGCTCCCAAGAGCTCTTCGCCAGGATCGCCAGGGCTAGGGAGCTAGGAGCAGCCTGGGGTGGACATGGATTCAGAATCTTCTAGAAGGGGCAGTCTAGGAGCTTAGAGAGAACTGGATGGCAAGGCCAGGACAGGCCTGAGCCCCCGGCCAGAGAGTAGCAGACGCCAGAAGAGCGGGTGCAGCTTTTGGGGGGAAGGAGAGCCGGCCGGCAAAGGGAGATGTACCCCTCATCCACGGGTCAGGACAATGCCCTCCTCCTGGGGGACACTTGGCTACTGCGCGCTTGTTGCTTTGGGACACTTGGGTTTCCTCGATCCTCACCTCCCGCAGGGAAATTAAAGTATAAATGCCTGGACGAATTGACAGGCTCCACCGAGGCCCCTCCGTCCCGTGGGCCATCCCATGCCAAATCCCTCCAGAGCCGTCACCATTCCCGCCGCTCTTCCTGCCTAGCGCGGCTAGCGGCCCCGGGCCAGTTCGAGGCGCTCCCCGCCCCCAGCCCCGGCCTCCCCGGGGTCCCCACCACTGCCGTCCACCGGACGCGCGCGCTCTGCGGCGCGGCCCCGACTCGCGAGTCCCGCCGCGCCCAGGTGTCCGCGATGCGCCCGCAGCGCGCGGCCCTGGGGCACCTGTGCCCCTCGGCTCCACCTGTATCCGCCTCGCACCCCCGAGGCTTCGTCTCGCGGGGCCCCCAGCCCATTCCTGGGCGGGACACCCCGAAAAGACCAAGGCGAGCACGCGCGGCACACCGACCCCGACCGATCGCCATTCCCCGCCCATTGCCGACGGCGCGCACCCCTCTCCGCACCCCGCCGCCCGGCCGCCCTTCTTCCGGGCCCCTTCCCTTCCCCGCCTGTCCCTGACCACCTTCCGGTCGTCTGGGGGCCGCCCGAAGGGTCCGCACACCGTCCCCCGACCCGGCTTACGACGTGACCGGGCCAGGCGCGGTCCCGGGCGCAGGCCGTTCCCGGGGCCGCAGCGGGGCAAGGCGCCGGGCGCCCCAGAACTCGCTCTCGAGGGGCAGAGGGAGCGGCGGGTACCCCGAGGGGCGGGGCGAGATGCCCAGCTCTCTCGGCCCGGCACACCTCCGAAGGCCTCGCATCTCCAGGCAGACCCCCCCCCCCAACCCCGACCCTCCTCATTCTCCTCCCCGCCCTCCCCGCCAAGACCCGGTACCCCGGCTGACCTGCGGCGCGCGCGCCGGCTCCCGCTGTCTCCGCGGCCGCTCGGGCTCCGGCTCCAGCCGCGCCGCTCGCGGGCGCCCCCTGCAGGCGGCATCGAGATCCGCGCTGCCCCCGCCCCGCCCCGCCGGCCTGGGAAACCGAGGCCCACGGGGCGGCTGGGAACGCGAAGCGATGTCTCTAAGCCAGGCGATAGCATCGTGGATCTGCGCGGCATCATATCCCTCGCCCGTGGGCCCCCAGCGCGGTCTTGGAGATTCCATAGCCCCCGGCCTCCTCTTCCGGCGCTGCCCCCCGCCCCCCCCCCCCCGGGAGGGACCCCTCCAGCCCTGCGAAGCTCAGGCACCCTCCTCCAAGAAGGCCTCCAAGCAGCCTCAACTGCTCTGGTCCTCCTGGGGCAGTGCCGTCCCGTGTCCTGCGCTAGTACACCCGTGTCACTCCCTCTTTCTCCAGGCTACGTTGGGCCAGGGTCGCTCTCCAGTTGCTACAGCCCTGGTGTCCCTAAAGCCCAGACTATTTCCTGCCCCCCCTTTACCCCCCACCTCCCGCCCTTCTCTGAAGCACAGAGGGTGGCGAGAGTCATCTCTGGGAACCTCAGACATGGGCTGGTAATCCCTGCTCCTCTCTCTGTCCTTTTTCTGGAAGTTTCTAATTGTCAACACCCCCATGTACAGCCCCAGCCTGACTGTGCACAGGGATCTGCCTTAGACTCCAGCAGGTGGACTTGGACTGGCCTCAGTCTGCTCCCAGAAGCCTCTCAGAGGCCCAGGGCTTGTCTAGTAGAAGCTCCTAGAACCAGAGGGGCTCCCGGTAGTCAGGTTGAGAAATTTGCTCAGGGCCAGTCTAGCCCCTAGGGCTAAGGTCTGCAAGAGGAAAGACTTCTTTTTTTTTGGGGGGGGGGTGTCCAGTCGTGGGGCCTGAACTCGGCCTGGGCGCTGTCCCTCAGCTCTTCAGCTCAAGGCTAGCGCTCTACCACTTGAGCCACAGCACCACTTCCGGCTTTTTTTCTTTTTGCTTATGTGGTGCTGAGGAATCGAACCCAGGGCCTCAGGCATGCAAGGCAAGCGCTCTACCACTGAGCCACCTTCCTCTAAGCAGTCCTTAGCCACCCCCAGCACAGGAAGGAGAGAGAATGCAGAAGCTCTGTGTGCAGGTACCTGGCCTCTAATCAAGAGGAGCCAAGAACCTGAGGCAGTGATCTTCACTTGAAGGGACTCAGTCTTGATCACCTGATAGCTTTCCTGGCTCATGCTTGGGGCTAAAGCCTGGTCTCTTGTTCCAGCCCATCCACTGGTCTCTATGCCAAGAAGGTGCAGTAGAGACCTACCTGCCATTTGAGTTAACCTGAGGACCCAACATGGGTGTCACATGAGACCCTAGGGATACCAGTCCCCATCCTCCTCCTCTCTTCCTCAGATGCCTTTCCAGCCTCAGATCTGCCCCCCCCCTCCATTCTCAAACACACACACACACACACCCCTCACCTCTTACCCCTCAGTCCAGGTCCCTTCTGAGCCTGCCCCCCCTCCATTCAGGGCCCTAGCTTTCCTTAGTGAAAAGGAAACCTGACCACGCTGCCCCTGGGACCAGATCCTGGAGCTTCTCTGGCATTCCCAAAGGCCTTCTAGGAATCCATTTGTTTGTGATATGCCATCCATTGGAACTTGGGAAGCTACCTGGCTAGGGACTCCTTTCCCCAGGACCAATCTTCATTCTGGACTCTCTCCATGAGGAAGATCACTTTGAGAAGGGGGTCCCTTCTTATCTACTCCTGTTGGGTCCATTCAAGTCCTCAACTACCCTGTTGCCTTGAAGGGGCTTGGGTGCTCATGGGGCAGAAAACAACACTTGGCCTATTCTGTGGGACCCTCTTGCCCCCTAGCCCATGGTGTGGGACCACATGCTTCTTTTCTCTGTCGTTTCCATTCTGGGGCCCAACACCCTTCCATCAGATTCCCCACATGTGGCCTGGCCTCATGTACCTCATCCAGAGAATGAAAATTCATTCTGACACAGTGCTCAGAGTCTGGGCAGAGCCCCATTTCTCAATGTGGGGAAAAGCTGTGTCCTGGTCAGGCAGGAATTAGTGTGACTTGAACTCCACTGGCCCCAGAATGGCCATAGGAGCTGGTGCTAAGGAGCTGGTGAGGGAACTGCCCCACACATTCCTAGCCAAAGCCAGTTACTGGGAAGTAACAGCACTGACTCTGTTGGTCCTGTGTCATCTGTCAGGCACCCTGGCTCAGACCTCCAGTGGAAGTTGTTGCTAGACATGTGGCATACTCAGGTTTTTACACTTGAGCGGGGAAGGGAATGGTCTTAAGGTGGCTACCCCCACTCCTGTGGGTGCCTGTGCTTGTCCTGGACAAGCCACACCACTTAGACAAAGCCTCAGTTTGCCTGGATGACCCCTTACAAGCCACCGCAGCCATTTATGCACCTGGGCTACCCTGTAGAAAGAGTGAAGGGCATGGGACCACACAGAACATGGCCACTTAACCCTTCTTGGACATGGGATCCCTGGCAGACTCTAGCTTCTAGATTTGGGCCTTCTACTCCCTGTCTCAGCCCCAGGCAGGCTTTGAAGGCTGCAGGGGTCCGCCCTTCCTTCCGTCCAGGCCCTGGCTCCTCAGGACACACAGTGGGGCCAGCTGGGCCTTCTCCTGCTCCAGAATTCCGTTCTCAGATGACCCGCCCCCACCCCACCTCTTGGCCCTTTGTTCCTGCCCAGGATGCACCTGGGCGGCCTCTGGCCCTCATTGTTCGCTCTGGGCCCAGCTGAGCCTCATCAGGGAGCAAGACCTGCTAGGACCAGCACCATGTACCAGCTGGCTCCTGAGAACCAACCAAACCTCAGGTGCTCAACTTTTCATCCTGTGAGCCGGGGACTTCACAGGGCTCCAGTTTAAATGAAAAGGCCAGAATCATGTCAGAGGAAGCAACAACTCAACAGTGACACCAGGTCTCAACTCAACCCTGTAGGAAGATGCTCTTCCACATCTGCTTCTGGCCACATAGAGACCAATAAGAACCTCAACCCGCAAGTGTGCTGGTCTGAGGTCTTGGTGTAGGTGGGAGACAAGACCTGGCAGTATGGCTGTGGTTTGGTCTATGGTGGGCAATGATAGCCCTCTGCTCCCCTTCAGGCCAGAGGTCATCCTTTATCCCCTGGAGGACCACCCCAGCCTCCTCCCCACTCTCCCACATGAGGATGCTTGAGGGTCCCCACTTTGTAGACATGGGAACAGTTCTGGCATATTGCAAGTGTTGGTCCACCAGGGGAGGACCCTGGAATGGCTAACTCCTGCTCAGCTTAGTGCATCCTACAGAAGCCCATGGGACATGGACCAATGACCCCAGCTCCTGAGGCTGCATGGTCCCCTCTGGACCTCTTCCCACATTGGGCCCTGCAGATACTTTGTTGGAACAAGGATGGGCCCTCCCAAGCCTTGATCTGGGGAGGGTGTAGTTGGGCTGTCAGCCCGCTCTCCTCAGCCCCACCTTGTGCGCCCAGGAAGGCCTCCTCCTCTCCCAGCCCTACCTGCTTTTCCACAGATGCCTTGACCTGCTGCTATTTGAGCTCCAGCTGGCAACCACACTAGCCCTTACCCATCTGACCCAAATCATGTTGAAACCTATTCCATCTGTCATTGTCCCCATGAGAGGGACAATCTGAGACAGCCTGGGGCTAGATGTCATCTGGATGGGGTCAGAATTGTCCACTGGGTGCCACTAGGGCCTCTGGCACAGTTGCTCAGAACTCCAGATCCTTGAGGTGGCCCTGTCTGGCTCTCTTAAGAACTTGTCTCTTTTCATTCATGAAATGCTCAGTGAGGTTCTGGAACCTTCCATATGTCATTTCAACTTTCCTCTTCAGAAGTGCTGCAGGCCGTGTTAGCTCTAAGCTGGGGGCCACAAAGGCCTTGGGCTAATCTCACTGAGCCCTGCAATCATCAGGCAGGTGAACTGGGCTACTACAGAGCTCCTCAGAGATTATCTTGAGACAATGCAGTATGCAGCATCTCAGGGAACTGCAGTTGGAAGGTCCCAGGTCCATTGGTAGGGTGGGACCAGCTCTACCCTGCCATACTTACCATCTTAGCATAGGACACATGGCTGTTGATGATGAGCTTGAACCAAGTCCCAGCCCTGTCACACAGGCTCTGAAACTGTATGAGGGGCCTGCACCCCAGGCTCTAGAGCCAGGCCCTGCTGGTCAGGCTTCTCACCTGCAACTGCTAGCACAGGAAGGCAGGGTTAACAGTCGTTTACAGTTGCTCAGGATGCAACCCAACTCAGGCCTGATCAAGTTATCAGTGTTCCTGGGACCCTGGGACTCTCAGGGTACTCACCAATGTGAGGCCGGTGCTCCACAGACCTCCCCTTCATGTGGCGTGTATAAGGTGACAAGATGGTGTTGGGACCTCAGGGACTGAGTGCCCTGGCCCTCAGTTCAAACCCCAGAAGTGGCACAGAAAGCCAAAAATAATAAAATAAAATGACTGTACTCAGAAACAGAGTGGGCTCGAGGTTTTGTTCAGGAGGGAACCAGTATTAAAGAAAAAACACACAATCAAGTTTCCTGGTTACAGGGGCTGGGAAGGTGGCTCAGTGGTAGAGCGCTTGCCTTGCATGCCTGAGGCCCTGGGTTCGATTCCTCAGCACCACATAAGCAAAAAGAAAAAAGCTGGAAGTGGCGCTGTGGCTCAAGTGGTAGAGCGCTAGCCTTGAGCTGAAGAGCTGAGGGACAGCGCCCAGGCCCAGAGTTCAGGCCCCATGACCAGACCCAAAACAAAACAAAACAAAACAAGTTTCCTGTTGCCTCTGGGTAGTAGCAGTAGTGGTGGTGGTGTGTGTGTTACTAGGGCTTGACTTCAAGGCCTCATGCCCTTCTGTACCTTTTTCACTCAAGGCTGGCACTCTACCACTTGAGCCACAGCTCCACTTCTGTTTTTCTGCAGCCTCATGAGAACCGTAAGCCAATGGCATGCAGCTTGGAGAGTGTATTATGACTGTGTGCATTTTCCCCCCTCTGTAATTTCATCTATCCTGAAAATTATTTAAGATACGAGATTTCTAAAAACTGGTATGTGTCTGGGCTGTGTTGGCATTTCTGGGTCACAGGACCTGCCACAGAAACCGTGTGCTTATCCGGGCAGAGTGAAACCTCTGGTGCCACTCCCACACCAAAGACCTGCCTGGCCCACAGGCCAGGGCACCACACGCATACGCCACCTCAGCCAGGTCTCTCGAGAGGATTTGGCTGCCAGCCTGCCTGGATTGCCAGTGCCTTCTCAGAGCCAGCATCAAGGACTCTGGATTGTCAGAGGGGCCGCAGGGAGCAATGACAAACTATGACTTTCTGTGTTTCAATAGTTTTAATACATTCAAGAGTATTTACTGAACAAAATAACAAATTATCATCAGTCAGCAGAAATCTGTGATAGAAATAGAAATGTAACTGGCCCTTTTGCAATAAAGCTTGTGCTTGAAGGGAAAAGAGGCAAAATGACTCCTAGAGGCTTCATAGCAGGTGCCCTTTAAAGGGGGGCACCTCCAAACATCACTTTTAAACACACAGGACCCTGGCTTGCCAGGTCCACAGAGCAGTGTTGGAAGAGCCTATTAGAAAAGGCAAGAAGCAGTGCTCTGGAGCCTGTGCCTTTGTGGACCATCACTGCAAGGGTGGGAAGCTGGATCCACACTGGGCAGAGTCCTCTAGACAGGCAGGGTCGGGATGGTCCTCGCAAGTTCGCTCTCTGCTCTTCCTGCTGCTCTCAGGATTAGGCTGGGCCCTTGGATTCCAGAACAGAAATGCTATCTGCATGGACATAGCCCACTTCAGGGCCTTCCTCAAGAACCTTCCACCCTGCCCCGCCTGCTCACTACTTCACCCAATTGTGAACTGTATGCCCAGAAAAAAAACACATCTTCCTACTCATAGGACAAAACATCCCACTCATGACATAATAAATAAACAAAAACATGACTTGGGGCAGGCAGTGGACTGGCTTCCCTGACAGCAATGAGAACAGAGGCAAAACTGAGTAGGATCAAGGGGAGAAACATTCAGAGATGATGGTTCCCCACAAATGGTCACTCATGCTGACTGCCAACCGCCAGCAGAGCAAGAGGACAGAAAAGGACTTGACCAGAAAGGGCTGGCCCTGCACCAGGGGTCTTTTCTGGAATGACCTAGGGCTTGGCATTTAACTGAAAATGGGCATTCACAAGGGAGCCCCCTGCCCATGGGGACTGTAGTCTCCGTGGACATGTGAGGACAGTCAAAGGTACATGGCAGCTAGCACTCACCTTGTGGTGAAATCTCACAGGTCTCACATACAGGCACACAGCCCACCCCCTAATAACCATCCATGTGTCAAAATCCTAGTTTAAAACATATGCTTGAGTGGTTTAGCCCTGGCCTACATGTGTCCTGGGTGGGTGTCCTGGGTGCTCCTCCTTGTGTCCATCTGGAGCTGTGACAGGTTCACAGAAGGCCAGTCTTCCTTGTGTCCATCTAGCTTATGGGGCTGGGTCCGCAGGAGGTCAGTCTTCCTTGTGGTGCTTTACTGGTACCAAATACACTGTGTTCTGAAGTTACAGGTGTCAAACAACAGTCACTGGATCAGGAGTGTGCCTGACATGGGCTCCCAGCTTCTAAAACCGGCTTCTGAGTCTCAGCCTGAAAGTCACCAACAGATCACCCGTGAGTAAGGCTTACACTCATGGGGTGCAGGCCCAGCACCTGGGAGGGCGGGCAGCAGGCACAGGGTTCGGCCATCCTGACAAGGGACTAAGGCACTGTCTAAATTTCTGCCCAGGAGTGAGTCTCAATGCGCCAGCACAGGCTGAACCTCTGGCTTCCTAAAGCACATCCTTTGCCTCCTGCTACTACTTATTCCACAAAACCTTGCTGTCCACACCAACACCCAAACTGTGTTTTATTCCTATGCTTATTAAAACAATTTAACTTTGGTTCTAACAGAATAGGAGCTATTTTCCCAAATATTGCTTATAATAAAACAAACAAAAATTTTAACTAGGGAAATGCCTTGTGACCTGTCCTCTGTGGGGCTGGAGACAGGTGGCCAGGCTCCCGGCCAGGGCCCTGCCTCCTGCTTCTGGAAGACCAAAGCTGGCAGCAGTGTGGACTCATCCAGCTGTGGGCTCTTCACTCAGGCTGAAACCTCCTAAACCACAGCGACCCAGCGAGGCCTGGCACATGGAGCAGTGACCATCTCACTTGCAGTGAAGGGCTGAGGCTGGATGTGCCCCGGTGCTGAATGCAGACACCTGCCAGGCCTTCATTTTCCTCCTGGCTCCCATTCACACCTCTGAGGGGACCCACTTGATGTCAGGTAGAAGCTGTGGCTTAAAAGCTTTCACTGGCCCATGGGCAGCCCCCTCCCCCAATTTTATCCCACTCCCCAAGTTCAGCTGGGTACCAGCCTTGCTGTGTTTATTCCCCAGGGTGCCAATGCAGTCAATACTCTGCAGAAAGAAGCAGCTGGGTGTCACATCCACACTCTGGGTGAGCTGGCCTCATGGGGGAGCTCTGTGCTGTGCTGAGGGCCACACAGCCCGAGTTCTCCTGACTCAGAGGCCTTGGGCTGAAGCGCCCACACTGCAGGGCAGCCCAGAAGTCGCAGAAAGCTTTAGGAGTGCAGAGCTAATGGCATTGGTGTCGCCTGGTAACCGCAGAGGTCCCAGCTGGTAGCAGATCTGCCTTGGAGCTCAGGTTTCAAAGTACTTGTAGATGGCAGTCACATACAGCATCACATTTTGCCAATCCGGCCGCTCAGTCCGTACCATCTCATTAATGTCCTGGCAGAGAGAAGAGGCTCAGTTAGGACTGCAGGTCACCACCTGGCCCATCCCAACTATAAAGGAGTTTTAGTCTAAGCCTGATTGTCCCTTTTATACAGTGGCCCCTAGGCAGTGCCTCCTGCCCTTACTAACCTATGTGAGACTGTTTTCAGTGCAACAATCTTTACTCTAAGGTTTCTTAGGGTCGGGAGACTGCCCACTTTTTTTTTTTCCTCCAGTCCTGGGGCTTGAACTTGGGGTCTGGGTGTTGTTCCTGGGCTTCTATGCTCAAAGCTAGCACTCTACCACTTGAGCTACAGTTTTACTTCTAGCTTTTTGTGGTAAACTGGAGATGAAGAGTCTCATGAATGTAACTTTGAACCACGATTCTCAGATTTCAGCTTCCTCAGTAGCTAGGATTACAGGCGCGAGTCACCACGCCCAAAGACTGCCCACTTTTTATATGAGAACTTTCCATGTGTGATGTGACAGTAAAGGGACATCCTACAATACTGGTGGTTTCTCTCCTTAGATAGCCCAACAGGGGGCATCTGAGCAAGCACATCTCCAGGAATTTAGAAGATTCTTGTAGTGGTGAACACTCGTGTAGCATACATAATTGACTGCAAACACTTTCTCAAGGCCCACGCAGCTGTTACTAATTAGGGTGAGTGGCACCCAGGGATGGGGAAGTGACCCTAGAGGGCAGAAGGGGTACCCAGGTAACATTCTGTGGCTTAACCTGATTACACAGGGGTCCCTTCCTGAGCTGTGCACTGTGCTCTGCGCACTGTGCTCTGGGCTGCAGCACTGAGGCTGGTCCTGCCCTCTCCATCTACATCCACAAAAGGCTATGACCTTTGACACTTATTAAATGGATGACATTTTTTCCCCTGAACTTACCTGAGTGCTTCCTGAGGGTGCACGGGGACAGCAGCTGAGCTCTCTGGAAGCATCCCACACAACAGGACCCTCCCTCTCGGTGCTAGTCCACAAAGAGGCCCCTCACCCAGTGACCACCCTCTGAACCAGGAGCCCTGCCAGTGACGCCTACAGAACACAGGCTCACCAGGGTGGACTTGATCCCGACACTTTCAGCTGCCTGGAAGGCCAGTGTGAAGTTCCTCTTCTGTAAAAGAAATCATGCTGTTGCAGTATATGCCAGTGCAAGGAAGGTTACATAAAGCACAGACCCCACTGACACTTGGGGTCAAAATAAACCTATGCCCATTTGCTAAGTACCACAGGGATAGCTTCTTTTTCCAGCCAGCTCTTCTTCCTTCACCCGGAAAGACTCAGTTCTGACATGCCATCCCTGAGCTGCCTGGATCCATATGGCAAAAGCTAGAAACATACATTTCCCAAGCGTCTTTTGTCCCAATGGGGGTCTTCTAGGGCTATTTGTAGGGCTGAAGCTGCCATGGGAGACTCAAGGGTACTAGGGCGGGGGGTCTTGTTCTGTCACCTGACCAGCACCTAGATAAGATGTCCTAGTACAATGTAAGCCATCAACAACAGTCCTAGTCCTGAGGACCCAGGAGACTGCCTGGCATCTCAAAACATCAACTTCCATGGCCATTTCTTGAAGCTATGGACACTGGGAATAGTGTCATGTGGAGAATTCTGAATCAGCCACATGTTCCACACAGGGTGAGTTAGGGATTGGCTGACTGAGAACACAGGACCAATCCCAGGATGAGACAAATTCAAGACAGGTCTGTCATGAGACAAGGCCATGGTATGTGGGCTACTGACAGAGGGCATTGCCCCTCATGCCCGCTTTGAGCCGGCCCTCCAGGGGTCTGCCTTACCTTATCCTGGCTGTTCAGTTCTTGATATGGAATGTGGGCAGGAAGATATGTGTGCAGGAGTGCGCAGAAGGCCAGCCCATCGTTCCAGCTGCTGCTGAAGTTTGTGATGTCGATATTCTGAGGGAAAAGAAAAAGGTGTATGCTGTAAACACTGTGATTCTCAAGCGTGTACAAGAGAGTCAGACAGGCCTCCGAAACACAAAACCAAACCCCAGAGACAGTGAGCTGTGGAGAAACCACAACATGTTGTGGGCCATGTCTCAGGCCCCACTTGGTGTCTATGACTGGGCCTTTTATGGATTCCCCATCCCGCCCACCAGCTGCTGCCCCTACATGGCCACATCTGCACTTATGACATAATTTATCAGCTGCTCCATACTTGAGAAGTTTCTGCCAGGCCTGGCTGTAGTGACAATGTAGATTGCCAGAGGTGGGTAACAACCAATGAGGTTTATAAAACACTGTTTCTTAAAATGCAATTCATTCTTCACTGTTTGTCAAGCACTTACAAAGATCCTCAAACTGGACATGGTGACACATGCCTGTAATCCCAGCAGGTTGGAGGCTGAAGTAGGAGGATTGTCAACTCCAGGCCAGCCTGGATTACATGTAAGTGAAGCCCTGTCTCAAATAACAACAACAACATTGTCTTACATTGTGTGTATCTCAGTGTGTTCAGAATGCCTTCTGTCCACTCAGAATGTCAACACAGGAGCCCAGTCAAGACCCAATGCACTTGCAGTTAAAAAATAATTTTAATGCTGGGTTGCATAATCCCCATGCTATACCAAGAACCACCGTAAATTCTTTTAAGAGGCCCCTATCCAGGGTCTAAATGAAAGATACTTGCAACCATGTAAGAAACAGATTCATCATGCTTTTATTCCACTGAAACTCAGCTGGTATGTAGTCTTTACCCTTATTTGCAAAAGTCTGTTTGGAGATAAAACTACACATTTGAATTTTGGGAATTCACACGCTTTATGTAAAGGATATAAGTGGAAAAAGCACAGTGTCTGCCCCCAACACTTCTTGTTTCCCACCTCACTGTTTACTTTACACTACTTTCAACCGCGCTGAGAGTCAGCTGCCGGCTGACTGAGAAAGCCCAGATCTCATTTAAGTCCGAGCTGCACTTACTCCTTCCAGAAATGAGTAATCTGTCAAATAACACCATCATTATTCACAGTCCCATGGAGTTTTACAAAGTTTACAAAGCACTTTGCCATTCTCAGCCTTTCTTTATGAGCTGATAGCACCTAATGCCAAGTAGGGGAGCAAGCTCAGAGATGAGGGTCAGGCAGGGATGAAGGGACGAAAAGTGGGGGACAAGGGTGTGTTCACGGAGAGCCAGCCAGCCAGTCCTCCCGGGGCTTCGTCTAACATCGTGGCTCTGGGCAGTCCCTTCACAGAGCGGCACTGGCTGACTCCTCACCAGCAGCCACATCCCAATGAATGTGTCACCTCGCTGCAGCTGCTCCTATGCACAGCATTGCCCCCTGGAAGCACCTCTTCTGCACATGAGCCCACAAAGGGCAGTGGCTCCAAGAATCTCTCATCTGACTACGGAGGAAAGAGGCCACATGTGGAGGTACAGAAAAAGGTGGTGAAAGCTGGCAGTGGGCAGGGTGCTGTGCCTCTGCTGGGAATGATAGGTTCACTTGCATGGGGTGTATCAGCCTTCCCCAAACAATACCTAAGCCCTGCACATCCCCCATTCCCCATCTCAGGGTCCCAAGATGTCGCCTTGAAATAAACGGTATATGACAGCAGCTGCCGACTGAAGAACCCCAACAAGTGCCATGCAGGCACACAATCTATGTGGGCACGGTTGCCTCTCTTAGCTCATCTGATTCTCAGGACTTAGCCAGCTAGGGCAGCAGGCTCCATCTGGGAGAAGCCAGGCCCTGGGAGGTGGGGTAAGGCAGCAGGGAAGGCAGGAACGGGAGCCCTGCGAGCCCAGGGTGAAATGAAAATGCAGGCCCTTGTTCTGAATGCAGAGGAAAACCCTCAATTAATGGGTATTAAGATGAGACGATTCTCCCCCTCCCCCAGGAGTGAAGCCCACCACCCCAGCCCCAGGCCTCTGGCAAGTGCTTGTAACAAAGCAGCTGATGAAGGAGCCAAGACTTGGCCTTGGAGCAAGGGCAGGGCAGGGTGCCCTTAATCACATGTGGTCTCCCCATGAGGCCAATGGCAGCACCTCTCTCGAGGTCACACTTGCTTCTGGAGGAAGACAAAGCTCCTCTTCCTGTCACAGGGCCCCTCTGCTCCGGACCGGAGGCAGCCCCCCCAGGGTCGTGGACGTGCCTGGCCTCACTGCCTCGCAGCAGAGGCTCCGGTGCCCTGGCTGAGGCCCCATTTCCTCCAGACAAGCCGGGCCCTAGCCCGGAGAAGCTGCTTTCCCGAACCTCCAGAAAGAGGTCATGGGCCATGGCCCTACCCCCGGAACCCAGAGGACATTAACACGGTATTCAACGACAACTTCATTTCAGATCCGAAACAAAGCCTGATGTCAGGCTGGCTGCATCACTTCCTCCCTTCCCCCGCAGGCTGCAGAGGAACAGGGCAGACGACAGGTAATGTGGGGACCAGGGACTCCCAAGGCCATTTAGCATCAAAGCCGAATGCTCACTTGTGCATATGCCTCCTATCCCTCCTTGAAGGCTCTGAAGAGGCTGGAAGGCCTGGTGGTGGGACTGTTTTTCAGGGGGACACCTGAAGCTTGAGGGAACAGACCCTGCTCCCAACCCAATGGTCACCTCCCCTCTCCATGTTCTAGCTCAGGTCTAGCTACTAATGACATGAAATCCACTAGGTCACAAAGGACAGTGGTCCAAGGGTGAGAAGATAGGATCAGTGCTAGAAAAAGCAGCAAGGAAGCCAGGCAGCCCTCCCCTCTCAGAGAAGAAATCCACTGAAGGGCATAGAACCCATCCAGAGTCAGCAGGGAGGCAACTTCATTTACCCCACCTTCGAAAGGTCACCACTGCCCATCTACTACCTGCTCTTAAACCTGGACTAGGAGTGGGCGCCTAGCCCCCAGGGGACAGAAGTGTGGGTAGAGGGCCCTGGGCCACTGAAGGTGGCCCCCACAAGTGGCCTCTTGGCATTTTCTCACTGCCTGAACCTTACAGGATAGCTTGGTGTCCTGTCCCTGCCCCTCAGGTCAAAGCCAAACTGTCATTTTATAAGCAAGGGGCATGAGTGCAAAACTGTCATTTCATAAGCAAGGGGCATGAGTGCACTTAGGTGAACCCTCCTGGGGACAGATCAAGTGTTCACTTCTGGTCTTCTTGACAAGTGAGGAATAGGAAACTTTTTGTGCCACGGGGATAAAAACTCTAACTATATAGCGCCAACGTAACACTTGTGGGAAGGGTGTGGGCCAGACCCAATACTTCCTGGGCACGTGACCCTGGCTCAGTCCTGGGCTTCTTCTAAAGTGAACGTATAAACACCACCTACACATGGTGAGTCGCTAAGCTCTGTACCCTGTGCTGTGCCCAATGGCGTCTTACAAGTTTCCAGGGTGCCCGGCCACAGATAGTACCTACCACATCTAACACGAGCCACACAAGCCCTGGACGCCCAGGCTGCCCTGCCCAGCTCCCCAAGACACAATGGACCCTGTAAACCTCCACCTGCCCTCAGAGGAAAGAGGGATGCAGCCACTGGCCACTGTGTGTGCTTCACCTCTTCCTCTAAAATCCCAAAGTGCTCCAAAGGGGTCTGCAGCAGGATCAGCATGGACTCCCCATGTGGACTGGATTTCTGCAGGTCTGAAGAGGCTTTACAGAATCCACATAAACACAGTCAACAGCTGAATTCAGGTCTGTGGCCCAAAAACAGACTCTTGTTGAATGAGGCCACAGCCATGCACAGAAGCCTGCTGGTGAGGGCTGGGACCAACGTGCATTGGCCCATTCAGTGGAACCCACCCAGAGCCACTATGTCCTCAACCAGACTCTGTAGAACAGAGCTTGCCCCGGGGAGCTGACACAGTCTGGGGCTCCAAAGAGAAACACTGTTGGCTTGGGATCAGAAAAGTCAAAGGTAGAAAAGGGGTGGGGTGGCTGAGGTTGGGCCAGGGACCCAATGGTAACAGCAGAGGTTTGAGGCAGGTATGAGCTGGAGGGTAAGTTAGGGTGCAATTGAGATATTTAGAAGCTAATGTAAACTCATCTGGTGACAGACGGGACACATCAGGGGGATATTTACTCTGCTCTGGAAGCAGAATTCACTGGAGAAATTCAAGCAGACAAGGAGGAACATTTTAGGCAAAGTTTGAGGGTCTCCTGAGACAGTGGCACTGACACAATATAGAGAGGAAGAAAAGCAGGTGCCATCAGTATCCTGGTCCCACTGAGGATGGGGCAGCAGGTAGTTAAAAGGAAGTTCACAGCTACATTGCAGAGAACAGCTTTTGCCACAAAATGGAGGGAAGGGGGGACAGAGAGCAGGGAGAGGAACTAACTAGAAGGCAAAGGAAGAATGTACTTAGAAGAGAAGGGCTAGGTGTAGCCCAGTAGCAGAGCACTTGCCTAGCATGTGGAAGACTGTGGGATGAAAAATTAAGAAAATAAAAAAGCAGAGAAAGAGAAGAGAGATCAGCAGATGCAGTAGTGCTGCTGAGAGGGCAGGAGGACTTAAAAAAAAAAAAAAACCCTCCCCCAAATTACTCACAATCGGGTCACATTAACCACAGCCAAGTAACGGCAAATGAAAGGGAAAACAGCCACCAATCAGGTTTAAGAAGCACAAAGTAGATGACTTACAGTAGTGCTAGATGGACTGAAGTGTGGCTCAGGGATAGGACCTTGCCTAGCATGTACAAGAACAGGGGCTTTATCCCCAACACAATAAATATCTAAACCAACCAGCTAGCCCACTTGCCTGCCGACTGCTGATAACCCAAGCTTCCTAGGTAGGAGGTAGGTAGAAACCAGGAGGACCACAGTTTGAGGCCAGCCGAGGCAAAATGTTGATGAGACACTTCCCACTCCAAACCAATACAATCTGGGTACACCTGTCATTCCAGTCACGTGGTAATCTTAAATAGGAGGATCACAGACCAAGCTGGCCTGGGCATAAATGAGACTCTATTCAAAAATTAATTAAAGTAAGCCATGGGCCTACTGACATGACATCTGTCTAGCAAACATGAGGCCCTGAGTCTGTAGAATCCTAGTACTGCAATAATAATAATAATAATAATAATAATAATAATAATAATTCTACACTTTCTCACAGATTGTTTTTAATAATGTATTTACTTCACAAAGGTCTAGAAATGGAATTTCTGTGGGTCCAAGTGGCCTCTCCAGTGCACAGGCAAGTCTTTATTTTCTGGGGTTTCTTCCTAGAAATGGTGGCTCCCCAGCTGTAGACAGGGGCTACAGGTCTTTCTGCCACATGGGGCAGTTAGTGGGGAAGCCAGCAGATCCTAGAAACACAAGCTCTTCTTCCAGCCAAAGTTGAATTATTCTTACCCCTTGAGCCACACCACCAGTTCTTTTAGCATCAGTTATGTTTTTCACAGTGCCTCCTATTTATGCCTGCCATTCAGCCAGGAGGATAGACACGTACTATCATGTCCAGATTTAGTTGCCATGGCCTTATTAATGTTTTGGTTTGACTGGTCTTGAACTATGGTTCTTTCAATCTACACTTTCCAAGTAGCACAGACTACAGATGTGATATATCACACCAGGCACCAAACTTACTTTTTTGTGGAGAGGAAAATGTACAAGAATGAAAGGACTTTTTTTTGGTAGATCGTGGGTTTGAACTCAGGGCCTGAGTGCTGTCCTTGAGCTCTTTTGCTCAAGGCTAATGCTCTACCATTTTGAGCGGCACCACTTCTGGTTTTCTAGTGGTTAACTGGAGATCTGAGTCTCACAAACTTTCCTGCCTGGCTGGGCTGGCTTTGAATCATGATCCTTAGATCTCAGCCTCTTGAGTAGCTGGGATTATAGGCAAGAGCCACCAGCAACTGGCTAAAAGGACTTTCTACTGTTCAATATTTATAGACAATAGTACCTATCCAAGAAGGAAAACAATTTTCTTTTTAGAATAGACACAGGAACCATGCTAGTAATTGTAATACAAGATCTTAACTGATGAATCCACATTTTACATATAGTTTTCAGGTCCACTAAGGGCTTTTTCTTCTTCTCTTTTTTTTGTCAGTTGTAGGGCTTGAACTCTGGGCCTGGGTGCTGTCCCTGAGCTCTTCAGCTCAAGGCTAGCATTATACTGCGCCACTTCTGGTTTTCTGGTGGTTAACTGGAGATAAGAGTCTCATGGACTTTCCTGTCCGGGCTGGCTTTGAACTATGATCCTCAGATCTCAGCCTCCTGAATTGCTAGGATTACAGGCATGAGCCACTGGCAACTGGCAAGGAATTTTTCTCTTCTATAAGGGAATTCTCTATTATCTGGATCAGGGTAGACAAAAACAAAAGACCAAGAAGCTCCTACCCCATTGTATCCCAAAGACACATCATCCTGTTATCTGGGTAACAGCTAGAATGATGTAAGAGGACAGACAGTCTGCCTTGCAGTGCTTCTTACCTGACACTTGTAAGGTCACCAAAGCCTGCATGAGAAGCTGCCCACTGCTCCTCTGCCCTTACGGGGATGTGAACTGCCTGTGGCCATCAGGTGGGCCTCTCTGGATGTTCCCTTGTATGCACAAAATATCTAAAAATGTTTGAATTTGTCTGAAGCTTAATTAAGGGCCATGAAACACACCCCCAAATACCACATGCGCTTTAAATAGCTATTAAGGTTCTGATCTATTTAAGGAAATGCCATTTTTATGAGCACAGGGCAAGAAGCCAAAGGGCATGACTCATCTCTCATCATCCACTTCCTCATACCCATGGGGCTGTGCAGAGCAGAATCCACAGGACCACACGCAGCAGGGCTGTCTACCGTCTGCACGAAAACCAGCTTTGAGACAGAACTCACAAAGGAAACCTGCTGGGCGGTCACAGCCTGGCCTTCAGGAGCAGGGGTAAGTTACCCACCCTGCCCAAGTACCCACCCCACACTGGGAGGCAGGGGTTGGAGGGGATCTGAGAGCCTGAGTGAGGCAGGAAGGAGCACCTTTTGTGTGTGTGGTAGGGTCACAGGATGTAATGTCTGCAAGAGAGGAAATCATGACCAAGATGTGATTGTGACCCCCATTACAGCTATTCAACACAGATGGCCCAGAGGCCCTAGAGGTGTGAATGAAGCATGTTCAGTATGGCTCTGGGCCACTGCCGTCTCCTTCCAGAAGCTGAGCCAATTTCTACTCTATGTTGAGGAGAGAAGATGCAGCATGAAACTGTGATGTTAGCACCTCTCAGTGCAGAAGGAATAAGCCAGGGCAGGTAACCAAGGAAGCATGTGAGCCTCTCAACACAGGCACAACATCTCATGCCCGTGTCCAAATAGGAGCATGTCTAACAAGGACTCCCAGTCTTCACTATGCACCACAATAGGGCCAGTCAAGTTTCTCAGGTTTTCCTACACTTGGCTTGACTCCAAAGTTGGAGCCAATCCAACCAGCCGGCATAGGTTTATGCATCACCATCTTTCTTTCCTTCTTTTCTTTTCTTTCTTTCTTCCTTCCTTTCTTGTCCTTCCTTCCTTCCTCTTTATGTCTGTCTATCATTCTGTCTTTCCTTCCTCTCTTCTTTCTGGGGGTGGGGAGGGGGGAGAGTGTGGTCATGGGACTTTGAACTCAGGCCTGGGCACTGTTCCTGAGCCCTCTTGTTCAAGGCTAGTGTTCTACCACTTTAAGCCACAATGCCATTTCCAGTTTTCTGGTGGTTAATTGGAGTTGACTCTCACAGACTTTTCCTGTCTGGTCTGGCTTTGAACTATGATCCTCTGATTCAGTCTCCTGACTAGCTAGAATTATAGGCATAAGCCATCAGCGCAGTGCCCAGTATAGGCATCATTTTTTTTTTAAAGATCTCTCTCCAGCTGACCCTCATGTGAAGGCCTAGAAGGAGGAGCACCTAGCCAAATAGAGACTGTGTGCCAAGCTCAATGGGTGTGAGTGTGGGGAATGTGAACACTATGCATTAGTGATGACACTCAGCCCAGCGTGGATACTGAGTGCTTGGATGACAAGGGAGAGCACCAAGCACCAAGCAGCAACCGAAGAGCCCATCAAGGAATTTGTTTGTAAACATTTATACTAACAACAGAGTGACTGACAGGAGCATCCATCACTGGTGGAAATAGCTTACTGCCACTCTGAGCAAACAGCCATAAGAAACAAAGCTAGTGACACAACTCCACAGGGGAGGGGCTTTTGACAAAATGTGACTTGGAATCACATTCAGCCTCCAGCTCTACTTACACCAGGGGCAACACTGTGGAAACATAGTCAACAGAATCCAAAATAGGTGATGTTCTCCCACAGGACATAAGAACCAGGTCCTTCAAAAAGAAACCCTAAGAGCCAAGAGCCAGTGATTCACACCTGTAATCCTTAGCAAGCTGAGATCTGAAAATGGCAATTTGAAGTCATCCTGGGCAGAAAAATCTGTGAGACTCTTATCTACAATTAACCAATTAAAACAAAAAAAGCTGGAAGTGAAGCTATGGCTCACAGAGTAAAATGCTTGAGCACAAGAGCTCAGGGACAATGGCCAGGATTTGTGTTCAAGTCCCAGGACTAGGAGAAGAAAGAAAGAATGAAAGAAAGAAAGAAAGAAAGAAAGAAAGAAAGAAAGAAAGAAAGAAAGAAAGAAAGAAAGAAAGAAAGAAAGAAAGAAAGAAAGAAAGAAAGAAAGAAAGAAAGAAAAGAAAGAAAGAGAAAGAAAGAATGAAAGAAAGAAAGAAAGAAAGGAAAGAAAGAGAGAGAGACAAAGAGAGAAAGAGACAAAGAGAGAGAGAAGAGAGGGAAGAGAGGGAAGAGAGGGAAGAAGGGAGGGAAAGAAAGAAAGAAAGAAGAAAATCAAGGAGGGAGGAAGGGATCAAGAGAGACAGGGGAGGAGAGAGAGAAAGAAAAAGGGAAGGGAAGGAGTGAGGGAGAGGAAAAGAAAGGAAGGAAGGAGTGAAGAAGAGCGAGGAAAGAGAGGGGGGCTGGGAAGGTGGCTCAGTGGTAGAGCGCTTGCCTTGCATGCCTGAGGCCCTGGTTTGATTCCTCAGCACCACATAAGCAGAAAATAAAAAAGCTGGAGGTGGTGCTATGGCTCAAGTAGTAGAGCGCTAGCCTTGAGCTGAAGAGCTGAAGGACAGCACCCAGGCCCAGAGTTCAGGCCCTACGACTGGACCCCCCCCCCCCCAAAAAAAAAAAAAGAAAGAAAGAAAAAGGAGGAAGGAAGAAAGAAAAAGAAAGAAACTGGGGCTGGGAAGGTGGCTCAGTGGTAGAGCGCTTGCCTCTCATGCATGAGACCCTGGGTTTGATTCCTCAGTACCACATAAACAGAAAAGGCCGGAAATGGCACTGTCGCTCAAGTGGTAAAATGCTAGCCTTGAGCTGAAGAGCTCAGGGACAGCACCCAAGCCTAGAGTTGAAGCCCCATGACCGACCAAAAAAGAAAAAAAGAAAGAAAGAAAGAAACCATAAGAAAAAATAAAAACAAAAGGAATTTATGGGCTGAAAGAGACTTAAAAAGGACACATTAGCGATGTGAGGTGTCTCACGCCTCACAATCTAAGGCCAGTCTGGCAGAGAGTTAGTGAGACTTTATCTCAAAAAATAAGCTGAGAATGGTAGTCTACAAATGTTTTCCCAGCTACACAGAAAATACAGATAGGAGAATTATGGTCCCAGGCTAGCCTAAGCAAAAAGAGACTTTTTGGGCGGGGGCGGGGGGGGGGGGGTCGGTTGTGGAGGGGGCCTGGGCGCTATCCCTGCACTCTTCAGCTCAAGGCAAGTGCTCTACCGTTTGAGCCACAGCGCCACTTCCAGTTTTCTAGTGGTTTATTGAAGAAAGTCTCATGGACTTTCCTGCCCGGGCTGGCTTTGAACCGTGATCCTCAAATCTCAGCTTCCTCAATAGCTAGGATTACAGGCTTGAGCTACAAGTGCCTGGCAACTTTTTTTTTTTTTTTTTGTCGGTAGTGGGGCCTGAACTCTGGGTCTGGGTGCTGACCCTCAGCATTTCAGCTCAAGGCTAGCGCTCTACCATTTGAGCCACAGCACCACTTCCAGCTTTTCTGCTTATGTGGTACTGAGGAATTGAACCCAGGACCTCATGCATGCAAGGCAAGCACTCTAACACTGAGCCACCTTCCCAGTCCAAGAGACCTTATTTTAAAAAAATAACCTAAAGCAGGAAGGGCTGAAAGTATGGCTCAAAATGGGCAGACTGCATGTCTAGCAAGTACAAGGCACTAGTTCAAACAAAACAAAGTCACAATACTCAAATGCAATGTGGGAACTTACTTGGATTTCAGTTGAACAAATCAACAGTTAACTATGGTAAGTTGGGAAGTGTGAACTCTGATGAGGATCCCAGGTGGCGGGAGGGGGGTGGTGGTGGTGGTGGTGGGAGGACATTGGGTTGAGGAGTGCTAGCTTGGTATTGCACATGAGAGTTGTTTTACTTCGCCCATAACAAACAAGCTTACAACTCAGCAAAAGAAAGATGAATGACCTTGCCCAAATGTAATACGCACAAATACTTGAACAAACATTTTTCCAAAAGTGATCTCTACAAATGGCCAAAGCACACATAGGAAGATGCTGAATACCATTAATCACCAGAGAATTAGAAAAAACCAAAGTGATACCACTTCACACTCACTAGGATGATTAGTAATTAAAACTTTAAATATATGTGTTATGGTCTTGTGATCATTTGGGTAAATGCCCAAAAATCGGATTTCTGAGTCATAGGGGAGCTCTATGTGGAGTCTTTTGAGGAACCTCCATACTACTTTTCAAAGTGGTTGAACAAGTTTACACTTCCACCAACAATGCAGTAGGGTTCCCTCCAGCATCTGTTGTTATTAGAGTTCTTGATTATAGCCATTCTAACTGGGGTGAGGTGGTATCTCAGTGTTGTTTTGTTTCTTTTATGGTTAGAGAGGTTGAGCATTTCTTCATGTGTCTATTGGCCATCCTTTCCTCTTCAGAGTTCTCTGTAAATCTTTAGCCCACTTACTTATTGGGCAGTTGCTTCTATGAGGATTTGTTGTTGGGGGATTTAATTTTTTGAGTTCCAAGTATATTTTAGATATGAGACCCTTGTCAGTTGTATGTCTAGTGAAGATCTTCTCCCAATCTGTGGGCTTTCTATTTTTTTTTTTTTGGGGGGGGGGGTCCAGTCGTGGGGCCTGAACTCTGGGCCTAGGCACTGTCCCTCAGCTCTTCAGCTCAAGGCTAGCACTCTACCACTTGAGCCACAGTGCCACTTCCAGCTTTTTTTATTTTCTGCTTATGTGGTGCTGAGGAATCAAACCAGGGCCTCAAGCATGCAAGGCAAGCGCTCTACCACTGAGCCACCTTCCTAGCCCTCTGTGGGCTTTCTATTGATCTTGCTAGCTATGTCCTTTGCCATGCAGAAGCTCTGCAACTTTATGCAGTCCCATTTGTCCAACCTTTCTTTGATTTGTTGTGTTTCCGGGTCTCTTTTAAGAAAATTTCAGCTGTGCCAAGGAGACCTAGTGTTTCTCCTATTCCATCCTGTAATGTTTTCAGGGTGTCTGCTTGACTCTGAGATCTTTGATCTATTTGCAGTTGATTCTGGTGCAGGGTGATATAAGGATCTAGCTTTAGTTTTCTACAAGCGATTAAACAATTTTGCCAGCACCATTTACTGAAGAGGCTGTCTTTTTTTCATTCTATTTTTTAGCTCCCTTATTGAAGATTAGATGGCTATAGGTCTGTGGGTTCATTTCTGGGTTTTTAGTTCTATTCCACTGGTCCTGAGGTCTCTTCTTGTACCAGTACCAAGCTGTTTTGATTACTATGGCTTTGTAGTAGAGTTTGAAATTTGGTATTGATATTCCTCCAGCACTGTTCTTTCTGTTAAGGATCGTTTTTGCTATTCGGGGTCTTTTATTGTTCCATATGAATTTTTGGATTGCCTCTTCTATTTCCTTGAAGAATGAGATTGGAATATTGATAGGTATCACACTGAATTTGTAGATAGCCTTGGGATGTACTGCCATTTTCACATGTTGATCCTTCCAACCCAAGAGCATGGGAGGTTTTTCCACTTTCTAAATTCTGTTTGATTTCCTTTTTCAGGTTTTTAAAATTTTCATCATAGAGGTCCTTCACTTCTTTGGTTAATTCCTAGGTATTTTATTTTTTGTGGGGCTACTACGAATGGAGTTGCTTTCCTGATTTCAGCCGCACTCTTCTCATTGTTGGCATACAGAAAAGGCATTGATTTTTGAGGGTTAATTTTATACCCTGCTACTCTGCCAAAGTTTTGAATCAGCTTGAGTAATTTGGGAGTGGAGTCCATGGGATTCTTTAAATACAAGATCATGTCATCTGCAAAGAGGGAGAGTTTTACTTCATCTTTCCCTATTTGAATCCCTTTTATGTTTGCATCTTGTCTTATTGCTGTAGCTAGGCATTCTAATACTAAATTAAAGAGAAGTGGAGAGAGTGGACATCCTTGTCTCATTCCTGGGTTAAGAGGAAATGGCTTTAGTTTTTTACCATTACATATAATGCTGGCTGTAGGTTTGTCGTATACAGCCTTTATTGTATTGAGGAATGTTCCATGATGGAACCAACCCAGATGCCCCTCTGTAGATGAATGGATCAAGAAAATGTGGTATATATACACAATGGAATTCTATGCCTCCATCAGAAAGAATGACATTGCCCCATTTGTTAGGAAATGGAAAGACTTGGAAAAAATTATATTAATTGAAGTAAGCCAGGCCCAACGAAACAGGTCCCATGGTTTCTCTTATTTGCAATAACTAGTATATGTCTGAGACAAGTAGAAAAGGTCAGATAAGATGATATTAGGCGAAATGAACCCCAAGATAAGGATACAAGTGGTTTTTTCTTTCTTGCTATTGTTTCTAACATATTTATAAGGGGATTGTTTTGTTGCTTTGTATGTCTCTCCCCCATGGTATAACCCCTGTTTTTACTGTATTTGATGTACAATCTGGGGAGGGGAAGGGAAAAAACAAATTGTTTAAATAGGGATACAGGTGGACCCATTGCAACAATGAGATGTACAAGATGCTATGTTGAAAAATGAACTTTACAACTTTGGTGGGGGGGGGGGTGGGGGGAGAGTATAGTCATGGAGATGGGAAGGCAGGGATGGTAGAGCAGGGATGGTAGGGAAAAAACAAAGGAGGAGGCAACAATGCTTGATAAGAAATGTACTCATTACCTTGCTCATGTAATTGTAACCCCTCTGCACAGTATTTTCACAATAAAAAACTTATTAAAAAAAACTTTAAAAAAAAGCAGATGGGCCTGTAGTTCTCAAATGCAGAAAGCATGCACAAGGCTCTGAGTTCAATCCCCAACACCAAAAAGAAAGGAAAATAACAAGAGTGGCCGAGGATGCAGAGGAAACTAGAATCCTCATCTATGGCAGATCCGCAGCTGGTTAAACAATCTCCACATGACCTGGCTATTGCACTCCTAGGAAGGGGCCTACAATGACTGAACACAGATGCTCAGACAGCTGGACACATGTTCACATGGCAGCATTACACGAGCCACAGGGGGAAAACAACACAAATGTCCATCAACAGATAAAACAAAACATGGTATATCTATACAAGGAATATCTGGTAGCCATAGAAAGGAATGGAACACTGACATGTGCTATACAGTAAGTAAATAAATCCTTAAAGTAAATGAAAGTTAGACACAAAGGGCCACAGAGTATATGATCCCATTTATATGAAATATCTAGAAAGGTCAGAGACAAATAGATTACTAATTGTCAGGTGCTAGGGAAGGGGATCAGGAGTGGTGGCTTGCTGTATAGATGGTTCCCTTGGGAGGGAGGGTCGATGGAAAGTTCTAGAACTAGATGGTAGTAATGGACGCAATACATTGTGACTGTCCTTAATGCTACTGAACTGTAAATTAACCATCAGAAAAGTGGGCACTGTGGGCACTAGCCTTGAGTGAAAAAGCTCAGGGACAGGGCCAAGGCCCCGAGTTCAAGTCCCACGACCCAACAAAAAACAAAAAAAAATTCAAAATGTGTTCATGAATTTATTATGGCCCAGCTTTCAAAAATATGTTTCAGTTGGGTTGGAGTTGTGGTTCCATTGGTACAACACGAGCCAATGAATAAAAGCATCAGGTATCGAGTTTAAGCTCTGGTCTCAGACAAAAAAAAGAAAAAGAAGAAATGTTTCATAAAAACAAGCAAAGACTACTCTTAGGAGAGGAACACAAAGGCACAATGCCTATGTACATCAGATCATATAAAATAATATTTATCAGAATGAACCCCAGGAAATGGAAACAGGAAGAAAAAAAAGCAAAGAAACATATAGGTAAAGGTAGGAGGCAGGGTATCATGCAGCCTCCTCCAGTGTAACTGAGCCACTCCACATTCAAAGAACCTGACAATTATCCCCTTGATCAGCAAGCTCTCCCTCCTTGAGAAGCATCCATGTTCAAGCCCAACTCGCAGAGTTGCAAGCACGCTTCCAGGAAGGCAACTTCAAATGTACTCAAGTATCACAAAAATAAAATCTAATGTTTAACTCTATGTTGTGGGTTTAATGTGTTATAACAATTTTTTAAAGTCAAATTCAACTACTTTAAAAACACAGCTCAAGATAGGTCACAAATATCTATACTGCTCCCTCAAAACTGAAATGGAGACTGTTCTCTCAGAGAAGAGCAGACATGCTCTGTGAGATATGCTTTCTGGGAACTCAGAGAACTGCCCCCAGGAAGAGAGGGGGTATTGGCTTAGAGTCAACAGCTGAGTCACAGTAATGAATGAACTCAAGGCACTGTCATGAATGATCTTACTAGCAGCTTAAGAACTGGTTCTGTGATTGTTTCTAACATATTTATAAGGTACCATGTGATTTTTTTGTTGCTATGTAGTTCCTCCCCCATGGTATAACCCCTGTTTTCACTGTATTTGATGTCGGTCTAATTTGGGGAGGGAAAAGGAAAAAACAAAATGTTTAAATAAGGATACAGGTTGACCCATTGTAATAATGAGATGTACAAGACACTATGTTGAAAAAAATGAACTTTACAATTTAGTGGGGGAGTAAGGAGGGGGGAGTGTAGTTGTGGAGGTGGGAGGGAAGGGATGGTAGGGGAAAAACAATGGAGGCAACAATGCTTGATAGGAAATGTATGTACTCATTACCTTGCTCATGTAACTGTAACTCCTCTGTACAGTATTTTTACAATAAAAAACATTTAAGAAAAAGAATTGTTTTTGTGGGCTTGGAGGCTCAGCTCAGCAGGAGAGTGGTTGGTTAGCAAGTGCAAGGCCCTGAGTTCAAACTACTCCCCCTGAATTTTTTTGTTCTTTTTGCTAATCAGCAATCTTTATCATATAGGACACTCACAGTGACCCCCAAATAACACTCATCCTGTGGTGTACACTGAGGAAGGTTGGCAGTAGGAAAGAAAGGCTGAGTGTACTGAAGTTGTGCCCCATTTTATCCCCCAACAACTTTCCCAGTCTCTTTAAGAGAATAGTCATATTTGAGGGGAATTCCAAAACATCCTTGGAGGTCTTCTGTTTATCCTCAGGGAAAAGGTCACCAATTTTGTGTTCAGGACGACTGAGTTGGATATGAAATCTTGTAGTGAAGGCTCTGCAGGCCATTTGAGGCAGCCAGGTACTCCCCAGAAGAAAACCTTATTCAGATGTTCAGAAGGTTTTCGGTTCATGTTAGAACCTTCTGGTTAAGAGAAGCAGCTCCGGGCTGAGAAGGTGGCTCAGTGGTAGAGTGCTTACCTTGCATGCCTGAGGACCTGGGTTTGATCCTCAGCACCACATAAGCAGAAAAAAAAAAGCCGGAAGTGGCACTGTGGCTCAAGTGGTAGAGTGCTAGCCTTGAGCTGAAGAGCTGAGGGACAGCGCCCAGGCCCAGAGTTCAAGCCCAACGACTGGACCTCCCCCCCAAAAAATTGTTCATAATTCATAGATCTGAAAGCTACCTATCTGCAGATCATCACTGAGAAGTGAGGATGAGGTAGGACCCCCAAGGGCCCGACATCTGTAGACTATACCATGAATGCTGAGGTCACTTCTGACCAGCTAGAGAACCCTGGGTGCACAGTTTTAACTTGTAAGTCTCACTTTCCCACATGTAGATGGATTTCCTAAACCAGGCATTGGTGGCTCACGCCTACAATCCTAGCTACTCCAGAGGCTGAGATCTAAGGATCACAGTTCAAAGCCAGCCCAGGCAGGAAAGTCTGAGAGACGCTTATCTCCAATTAACCACCAGGAAACCAGAAGTGGTGCTGTGGCTCAAGTGGTAGAGCATCTGCCTTGGGCTGAAGAGCTCAGGGACAGTGCCCAGGCCCAGAGTTCAAGCCCCACAACTGACCAAAAAAAAAAAGTAAACTCTGAGAGAAATAGGAAGAAAGATATCCAGGAACAAAGTTCAGAGAATCTTAAGTTTTAGAGTCGAGAGACGCCAGATACACCCCAAAGACCACAGCATTAACAGACTTAACAGTAAGCAGACTGAGGCTACTCCACTGACGGGGAAATTTCACACATTGTGGGTTCCCCACTGCTCCTTTGGTACCCATATTTCAGGAGGCCACCTGTTTGCTTCACCCCCAAAACACCAGATGCATATTGAGAGGGCACAGGAGACTGGATTGACCATTGGCCTTCACTCGCATGGAACTTTTTACTTCAAAACGCATATGCTGCTCTCTTTCTCTTTTTCCTTCCCTTGTCCCCTCACTCCCCCTCGTCACAGTGCCTTCATCTTGTGTGGGCCAGCAGTTTGCTCTCACCCCAATAAATTCTTTTCTGCCTGAAAAAAAAAAATCATGCAACTCATTTAGAATGATCTGGGCCATCCAAGTGCAGGCTGCCTGGACATGAAATGCTCATGGGTCTTGCAGGAGCACAGGAAGAAATAATTTCAGGAAAGAGATGCTCAATGCAGCG
Organism: Dipodomys spectabilis; assembly: GCF_019054845.1. NCBI lineage: Eukaryota > Metazoa > Chordata > Mammalia > Rodentia > Heteromyidae > Dipodomys > Dipodomys spectabilis. Next base: position 4,819,896 of record NW_024871040.1, on the reverse strand, counting down.
TGCTCATCTTACAATGAACCTGTGGACTGCTTACAGCAGGGACTGAATCTGTCAATGGATTGGTTTCTATACCTAGCAGATACAGTTTTGGCTGAAAATAGCAAAGCTCTAAAAAGATAATATGCCTGCACCTGAGTGCCACCTTCTCATCTTCTCTCCAGAGCCCCGAACTCCAGAGTTTGTTTACCTTTTCTTTAATGTAAGAGATTATTACAAGAAACCATGAAACACCTTTCTTTGGATCAATGTTCTTGAGGAGCATGCCCAATGAAACTGTCACCTGTGCCCAAAGAGTCAGTGCTCAGTCACAGTACCTCTGTGGGTGGCACTTTACTCCTGACCCCATTCTGTTTCTGCTTTTATATCCTGGCTGGCTACCAGCTTTCCTTGCTGTTTTCTTGGTATAAGTCACAGGATGCAACAAGATAAAGGGGGTTTGGAGGCTGAGGACTGTAAGGCAGAAATGAATGGAAAGGAAACTAGATGCATATGAGAGACAGAAAATGATAAACGTGAGTCGTGAAAAGGTTAGATTATGCCCAGGAAAAAACATAATTTCAAAAGGCCTGACAATATTATGCTTCAGAAATAATATGAAAGTTTCTGAGAACAAAGGTCATACTCTAGATTGAATGCTGTTCTTCCTTACAATTAATTATGTCTCTGGAAATTAAATATAGTAAGTGTTAACGATATATACGTCATGACTGACTTAGAATAACAACAAAAGAAAAAAATACTGTTCACAAGCTGAGGTGCTCAGAGGAGAGGCAGCATTAAAAACAATGCACCAAGAGCCTCCCCATATAGGAGGCCAAAGGTCAAGAACTGTTGTGACCCTGCACCAAGGCCAAGAACAGCATTTTGTCCTCCTTGGCAGCTAAAGTCTAACACAAGACCACAGCTTTTGTTTTCTCTACATTCCATTTTCTCGAGAGAGACAAGCGTAGTCAATTGTAACAATCGAAAATTATTTGCTAGGTGGGCACCAGTGCTCACACCTGTATGTAATCCGAGCTACTCAGGCGGCTGAGATCTGAGGAATGCAGTTCAAAGCCAGCTCAGGCAAGAAAAGTCCATGAGACTCTTATCTCCAATAAACTGCTCTGAAAAAGCTGGAAGTAGCACTGTGGCTCAAGTGGTAGAGTGCTAGTCTTGAGCAAAAGAAGCTCAGGGACAGTGCGCAGGCCCTGAGTTTAAGCCCCAGAACTGGCAAAAAATAAAAATTTAAAAAAATAACAATTTGCTGGGTGCTGGGTGGCTCATGCCTGTAATTCTAACTACTCAGGAGGCTGAGATCTCAGAATCTCAGTTCAAAGACATCTCAAGTAAGAAATCCTGTGAAACCTTTATATTCAATTAACTACCAAAACAAAAGCCAAAACTGAGCTGTGGCTCAAGTGGTACAACACTAACCTTGAGCAAAAAAAGCTCAGGGACAATGCTAAGACTCCGAGTTAAAGCCCCAGGAGTGGCACAATTAAAAAGAAAAAAGAGAAAAAGAGAAAGAGATAATTTTTTTGTTTACCAGCCACCTATTCGATGATACTTTGTCATGGTCCAAGCTAACTGTGACACCATATGAACACATACACACAAAGGTACATAGGTGTGTCTTCCTTAAGAGTAAGCAATAACAGAAACAACTTGTAACTAATTGTGCTCTAGCTATACCACTGTCTAGGCTCTTACCCAGAAGAAAAAAGAGAAGTACGCTACTGATAGTTACAAAACTGAATTTCTAAGTGAAAGGAGCTACAATTTCCCAAATTTTACATGATTTTCACTTAAAATTATGATTTTCACTTAAAATTATCAACAGTAAGCCAGGCGCCAGTGGCTTATGCCTATAATCCTAGCTACTCAGAGGGCTGAGATCTGATGATCGCGGTTCAAAGCCAGTCCGGGCAGGAAAGTCCGTGCAACTCTTATCTCCAATAAACCACTAGAAAACTGGAAGTGGCACTGTGGCTCAAGCAGAAGAGCACTCGCCTTGAGCTGAAGAGTGCAGGGACAGCACCCAAGCCCAGAGTACAAGCCCCATGACCAATAAAAAAAAAATTATAAAATAGTACAAATAATATACAGTGACAGTAGATCTATGGTTGTCTGAAGAACTGAGAGGGAGAACCAAAGGAATAACTTCCATTGTGATATATGTTCAGTGTCTGTGGTGATAGTCTTGCCTGTGTACAAATGTCAAAAGTTGTCAAATTATAAATATGTATGTATGTATTTTTTGGTCGTGGGGCCTGAACTCGGCCTGGGCGCTGTCCCTCAGCCCTTCAGCTCAAGGTTAGTGCTCTACCACTTGAGCCACTTTGAGCCTTTTCTGCTTATGTGGTGCTGAGGAATCGAACCTAGGGCCTCATGCATGAAAGGCAAGCACTCTACTACTGAGCCACCTTCCCAGCCCCCAAATTATAAAATTTAAATATAAACAGTTTGTTAAATGCTGATGGCTCACACCTGTAATACTAGCTACTCAGGAGGTGAGATCTGAGAATTGGGGTTTGAAGCCATCCTGGGTAGAAAAATTCATGAGATACCTACCTTTAATTAACAAGCAAAAAACTAGAACTGGAGGCATGGCCCAAATGAGAGCTCCAGCTTTGAGCAAAAAAAAAACACAAAAAAAACATTAAGAGTGCAGTGCTCAAGTTTAAGCCCCAGTACCAGAATACACAAAAAGTGGTCAATTATACTTTAATACATCTATGTTTAAAGGTATTTAACAACTATAAACACAGTTAGCTATGACATAAACTCTAAGTTTTCAGGCTTTTTACTTCCAGAGTTTTATGCAATGCACAGTGATCTTCTATAATCCTAGCACTAAAGAGAATGAGGCTGGAAGGTCAAGTTTGTGAGACTGTCTCAAAAAAGAAAATAGAGCCCAAATGCCTTTGGTGAAAACTTATTTACAAAACAAAAGGAATAAAAGAAAATGGTAACAATTGTGTCTACTGGAAGATACCTGGGTGGGACGAATTTCAAACCCATGCACCTTGAATAATGTAGAACGCTTCACCACTCACCCTCAGACTGCTACATTTCTCCGCATTCCCTCCTCTTGGGACAAAAAGTTTCCTTAAAAAGTATGATTAGGGGGCTGGGAAGGTGGCTCAGTGGTAGAGCACTTGCCTTGTATGCCTGAGGCCCTGGGTTCGATTCCCCAGTACCACATAAGCAAAAAGAAAAAAAAGCCAGAAGTGGCACTATGGCTCAAGTGGTAGAGCGCTAGCCTTGAACTGAAGAGCAGAGGGACAGCGCCCAGGCCCAGAGTTCAGGCCCCATGACCGGACCCCTCCCCTCAAAAAAAAGTATGATTACCTTCTCTAATATCCACCTAAAACCAAAAGTCAGCCAGGTGCTGGTGACACATGCCTATAATTCTTACTACCGAGGAAAATAAAATCTTAGGAGACTGAAGTTCAAAGCCAGCCTGGGCAAGAAAGTCCATGAGACACTTATCTCCAATTAACCAAAAAAGCCAGCAGTGGAGGTATGGCTCAAGTGGTAGAATACCAGTCTTGAGTGAAAAGGTTTAAGGAAGATACCCAGGTCTTGGGTTCAAGCAAGGCAAGGGTATCTGAATTTTTAAAAATTCTGCAGCAATTGTCTGCAGAACTCTGCTCTCCCCACCCCCACAAACACATCAAAAGATGGTGCTTATTTTCCTTCCCTTTGTAGGTAGAAAGGCTTTGTCACAGCCTGAAAAAATGATGCCTGAAAAAGTGATGCAGACTTTTGCCTATATATTCCTGAACATGTTATGATTAATTTGGGTCAAATAATCTTTTTTTTTTTTTTTTTGGTCCGGTCGTGGGGCCTGAACTCTGGGCCTGGGCGCTGTCCCTCAGCTCTTCAGCTCAAGGCTAGCGTTCTACCACTTGAGCCATAACACCACTTCTGGCTTTTTTCTTTTTGCTTATGTGGTGCTGAGGAATCGAACCCAGGGCATCATGCATGCAAGGCAAGCGCTCTACCACTGAGCCACCTTCCCAGCCCCAAATAATCTTTTTTAATGAACAAAACTGCACATCATTTGTTATAAGATCATGTCAGATGATAACTGAGAATCATTAATTTTGTTGGAAATAATAGTGCTAGAGTTGTCATAGGCCTTGAGTCCTTAGGAGTTTAGTGAGAGGTCTACTTAATTGTTAAAATAAATAATGGCGAGGGGGGACCAAGATGGCGACGGGGCAGTAGGGAAACGCCACAGCTCTCTCCAACCAAAAAGAGAGTTCGAGTTCCAATGCTTAATCTCCCCAAGAGACCGACAACAACAAAAAGACGAACACTCAGAGAAAAACCAGAGGTGGAAAATAACAAATAAAGAAAGAGAGGAAAAGAAGAATTTCAGAACAGAGAAGAGCGAAGACCCCTCCCCCAACCTTTACTGGCCGCGCGGCAGTGCGCCAAGCCGCCGGCCAGCCGGCCCGGCGGGGGCTGCCGGAGCCCCAGAGTCACAGGGGGCTGCTTGCAGATCACCAGGTACCGGATTGCAGAACAGCGGATCGCCAGGAACAGAGAAACCTACCAGCCGGGAGTCTCCACGAGGATCCCACCCCCACCCCTCACTCTCCACCGGAGCGGAGAGGCTCCATCCCACCAAAGCCGCCCGGCACCAGCAGCGCGACAAAGGGACCTGTCGGCAGACCACCCGCCCAATCGCAATCCCAACGACCCGGCAGGGGCCGCCCAACCCAGCCCGCAACCACCCCAACTGAACTCGGATTGCAACAACAACTGACGACCTACACCACACAGAAACAACCAGCTCCAGGGTGAGTACCCCACAGGGGACAGTGTATCCCTCAAGGGAGACCAGAGCTGGAGGGAATCCCCAGACCCTGACCTAGACTCCCTACCCCAACACCCGTACCACAGGACCCACTAAAACTGGGAACTGTTCGAGAGCTCCACCAGCCGGTGGAGCACACTCTGCTGGCCAGGCCAGAGCAAGAGCGCCCCTGGAAGGGAGCTTAAATGCCCAAGCCAGGAACAGCGCCCCTGGGTCAAGACTACCAACAGTAGAAGAAATTTGAACTGTGTCCTCCAGGCTGCATAACCTAGGTGGTATACACATCAGCACAGGCCTAACGAGTGCACTCCAGGCTGGGGCCGGAACCAGGCCCGGGGATCCGGCGCCTGAACAACACAACCAACTCCTCCCAACTGAAGTAAAAAGCTGAGCATACGCCTCAACAGAGGGGAGAAAACCAGGAAACAACACTCCCCGGGAAGCACGCCTGTGACAACAAAAGACCTGGAGGCTCAGGACAAGAGAAGCCCAAACCCCACCAAAACTCCACCCATATACCCTAGGCTGGGAATTGGGCAACACAGGCTGCCAGCACCTGATAGTAAGCAGGAACTCAGGCTGATAAGGCTGATAAGGCGGCTCAGCAATAGAGTGATAGTCTTGGATGTATGAGGCCCTGGATCTGATTCCTCAGCATCACAAAAGCAAAAAGGGTCAGAAGTGGTGCTGTGGCTCAAATGGTAGGGTGCCAGCCTTGAGCTGAAGAGCTGAGGGACAGCACCCAAACCTAGAGTTCAAGCCCACAACCAGCCCAAAACAAACAAACAAAAACACATCAGGAGCCCATAGCAGACTCCAGTATTTGGGAGAGTGCATCCAGAGCATCTGATCTTCCCAAGAGCACCCGTAGGAGCAAACACAAGCAGTCTAGGCTGCTCAACCCTTCCAAAGGCGGGAATTGCCAGCAATCTACAGCAGAGAGCTGAGAATCCTAAGTAAGTCAGAATAGCAGCTGGAAATAGGCTCCCAACAGAACCCAGATCAGGCACAGACTCTCTCTACCAATACAGAATCAGCAACCAAGCAAAGACAGACACACCAAGACAAAATTGAAGAGCAGTCTCCTGAACCCCCATGCGAAAATCACAGAGAAAAATCACAAGGTTTACCACCACCCAGGACAGCAAGCTCACCTCAAAAGCCAGCAGCCACGCAGGGGAGAGCCCCAGTGGGAGCAAAGCAGGAATGGAAGACAAAAGCTACATCCAAGGGTTGCTGGAGGCAATGACTCAAGAAATAAAGCGAGAAATTGATCAGAAATTGAAAGAGCACAAGGATGAACTATCAAAAGACATACAGGATATCAAACAAAAGTTGGATGCAAAAATAGAAGCTGCACAAACCTCAGTAAGAAGTGAGATAAACGCCAAATTAGAGGTAATGCATACTGATCTCACCTCATTGAGAGGTGAGATCAGTACTCTGAGAACCAACATTGAATCCATAAAGGGATCCATTTCCTCCATGCAAACCACAATAGAAGCCACGGTCAACAGAGTGAATGAAATGGAAGGTAGAGTGTCAGATACAGAAGACAGAATACACCAACTGGACCAAAAAGTGACAGATATGGAAAAATCACTCAAATTAAACCAAAGGGAAATTCAAGAGCAAGCAGATAATGCTAAAAAATTTAACCTTCACATAATCGGAGTGGACGAAGGTGAGGAATTCCAGAGCAAGGGAATGCAACACCTATTTAACAAGATAGTCAATGAAAATTTTCCCCACCTCAAAAACGACCATCTTAACTACATCACAAAAGCTTATCGAACACCCAACAAGCAAGATCCCAGGAGAAACACTTCTAGACACATTATAGTAAAAATGATGGATCTGAATAATAAGGAAACAATCCTGCATGCAGCAAAAATGAAGAAGGAGCTATACTACAACGGGAAAAAAATTAGAATCACTGCAGATCTCTCCACACAAACAATGAATGCAAGAAAAGCCTGGGAAAGCACCATACGAGCCCTGAGAGCCAATAACTGCCAACCCAGACTGATATACCCGGCAAAGCTAGCATTCACATTCGATGGAGAACTGAAAACTTTTAATAGCAAAGAAAAACTAAATGAATACATAAATATTAAGCCAGCATTACAAAGAATTCTAAGAGGGGGGGACACAACCTGAAGAAAGCAACCAGGAACTGGGACCTGCCCCAAACAGGCATTACTAAAAGTCTAACTGAGCAAGCACAGGAGGAAAGGAAAGAAGAAAAACTTAGGAAAACGGAATGGCAGGGACAACAATGCATCTCTCTATACTTTCTCTTAATATAAATGGGCTGAATTCGCCAATTAAAAGAAAACGAACTGAGGACTGGATCAGAAAACAAGACCCATCCATCTGTTGCCTTCAGGAGACCCACCTCTCAGCCAAACATACAAACAAACTCAGAGTGAAGGGGTGGAAAAGGATCTACCAATCAAATGCCCCCAGTAAGAAAGCAGGTGTAGCTATCCTGATATCTGACAAAATAAACTTTTCATTAAAATCAGTACAGAAAGACAAGGACGGACACTACATATTAATAAAGGGAACAATCCAAGAGGAGGATATAACCATCATCAACTTATATGCCCCAAATATTGGTGCACCCAGATATGTCAAACAAATGCTCTCAAACTTACAGAATAAAATAGATCCCAATACGATAATACTAGGAGACTTTAACACGCCACTCTCACCAAAGGACAGGTCTACCAACCAGAAGATTGGCAAAGCAGCTACCGAATTAAGTGAGGACATACTTCAAGCGGAATTAACTGACATCTACTGAGTATTTCACCCTAAAACAACACAGTACACATTCTTCTCAGCAGCTCATGGAACTTTCTCCAAAATAGACCATATCATAGTTCATGCAAGGAACTTAAGCAAATACAAAGGGATCGACATAATCTCCTGTATCCTATCTGACCACAGTGGAATCAAGCTAGCTCTCAATAACAAAGCATACCGCAGAAATTTCTCTAATACATGGAAATTGAACAGCACACTCCTTAACAAGGCCTGGGTAACAGAAGAGATCAGAGAAGAAATAAAGCATTTCCTACAACTCAATGAAAATGAAAACACCTCACAAAGAAACTTGGGGGACACAGCAAAAGCAGTCCTGAGGGGGCAAATTTATTGCCCTCAGTACCCATATCAAGAGAATGGAGACAGACCAAGTAAATAATCTCATGTTGCAACTAAAACAGCTAGAAAAACAAGAAAAAATGGGACCTAAAGCTACTAGACGAAGCCAGATAACCAAATTAAGAGCAGAGATTAACCAATTAGAAAATCAGAAAACCATAACCAAAATAAACCAAACAAAAAGCTGGTTCTTTGAAAAAAATAAACAAAATTGATGGCCCGTTGGCAAGATTAATTAAAAAAAGAAGAGAGGAAACCTATATTAATAGGATTAGGGATGCCACGGGAAACATCACAACACGTACCCAAGATATCCAAACAATTCTAACAGACTACTTTCAAAAGCTATATTCTCTAAAGGAAGAAAATCTGGCAGAAATGGATGCATTTTTAGAGAAATACAAGTTACCCAAACTGAGCAAAGAAGAAGTTAACCAATTAAATAAGCCAATATCCTATAATGAGATACAGGAAGCTATCAAAAGTCTTCCAACAAAAAAAAGCCCAGGACCAGATGGATTCACAGCAGAATTCTATAAGACCTTTAAAGAAGAACTAATACCCATACTCCTCAAGCTCTTCAGAGAAACAGAGAAGGAGGGAGCTATCCCAAACTCATTCTACGAAGCCAATATCACACTCATCCCCAAACCAGGCAAAGACCCAACCAAAAAGGAGAATTACAGGCCAATCTCCTTGATGAACACAGATGCAAAGATCCTTAACAAGATTCTAGCTAACAGAATCCAGAAACACATAAAAAAAATAATACACTATGATCAGGTAGGCTTCATCCCAGAGACACAGGGATGGTTTAACATACGTAAGTCAATAAATGTAATCCAGCATATCAACAGAGCCAAGGTCAAGAATCACATGATTATCGCCACAGATGCAGAAAAGGCCTTTGATAAAATTCAACATTCATTCATGCTAAAAGCTCTGGAGAAAATAGGAATAGAAGGAACATTTCTAAAAACAATAAAAGCCATTTATGACAGACCAATAGCCAATATTATACTTAATGGGGAAAGGCTACAACCAATCCTCCTAAAAACAGGAACAAGGCAAGGATGCCCACTGTCTCCACTCCTCTTCAACATAGTCCTAGAACCCTTAGCCAGGGCAATAAGGCAAGAAAAAGACATTAAAGGGATCCGCATAGGGAAAGAAGAAGTTAAACTATCCCTTTTTGCAGATGACATGATACTATACCTCCAAGATCCCAAAAACTCCATCCCCAAACTTTTAGAAATCATAAGTCACTTCGGCAAAATAGCAGGATACAAAATAAACCCACAAAAATCAGTTGCCTTCCTATACACTGATAACGTACAGGAAGAGAGGGAAATAAAGGGAGCAACCCCATTCACAATAACCTCCCAAAAAATAAAATATTTAGGAATTAACCTAACCAAAGATGTAAAAGAACTATTTAATGAGAACTATAAAAAGTTAAAGAAAGAAATTGCAGAAGACACTAGGAAATGGAAAGACCTCCCATGCTCCTGGATAGGCCGACTTAATATAGTAAAGATGGTGATACTTCCAAAACTAATATACAAATTCAATGCAATTCCTATTAAAATCCCAATGACGTACATCACTGAAATACAGAAAACAGTCCAAAAATTTATATGGAACAACAAAAGACCTAGAATAGCCAAAACAATTCTAGGGGATAAAGACAATATGGGAGGGCTATCCATGCCGAACTTCAAACTCTACTACAGAGCTATAATAACAAAGACAGCATGGTACTGGCACAAAAACAGACCCGAAGACCAATGGAACAGAATAGAAGATCCAGAAATAAATCCACAGGCCTACAGCCAGCTGATATTCGACAAAGGAGCCAAAGACATACAATGGAAGAAACACAGCCTCTTCAACCGCTGGTGCTGGGAAAACTGGGCAGCCACATGCAGAAAACTAAAAGTGGACCCCAGCCTATCACCATGCACCAACATCAACTCAAAATGGATTAAAGACCTTAACATTAAACCTGAATCTCTGAAACTACTGCAGGACAGAGTAGGAGAGACACTTGAACTAATAGGCACAGGAAGGAACTTCCTGAACAGAGTCCCAGGGTCACAACAAGTTGGAGAGAGACTCGACAAATGGGACTACCTTAAAATAAAAAGTTTCTGCACAGCTAAATCTATCGCAACTAAGCTAGAAAGACAACCAACTAATTGGGAAAAAATATTTACCAGCAATATATCAGACAAGGGGTTAACATCCTGTATATACAGGGAACTCAAGTCCCTCCCAAACCTAACAAACCAATTACTAAATGGGCAAGGGAACTAAAGAGGGACTTCTCAAATGAAGAAATAAAAATGGCAAAGAAACACATGAGGAAATGTTCATCATCCCTGGTGGTGAAGGAAATGCAAATAAAGACAACCCTGAGATACCACCTTACCCCAGTCAGAATGTCCCACATCCACAAATCAGCCAACGACAAATGCTGGAGGGGATGTGGACAAAGAGGAACCCTATTACACTGCTGGTGGGAATGTACACTTATACAATCACTTTGGAAAGCAGTCTGGAGGGTCCTTAGAAAGCTAAAGATTGACCTCCCTTACGACCCAGTCATACCACTTCTAGGTATCTACCCTGAACAACAGGAACCAATATACAAGGACACGTGCACCTCCATGTTTATTGCAGCACTGTTCGCAATAGCTAGGATATGGAAACAACCTAGATGCCCCACCACAGATGAATGGATCCAAAAATTGTGGTATCTATACACAATGGAATATTATGCAGCCATTAGAAATGACAAAATAATGGCATTTGCAGGGAAATGGATGGAGCTAGAAGGAATCATGTTGAGCGAGGTAAGCCAAGAACGAAGAGACAAACGGTACATGGTCTCCCTCATAAGTGGATGCTAAATCCAAAAGGTTAGGTGATACGACAAAACTAACAGGACTTAAGAAACAAAGAACTCCCGCTCATCTGGTTGAACCACTACTAAATATCCCCATGCTGCTGATCACAAATATGGTATATAACATGTGAACACTGTTATATATTACAGACTGTGATAGACAATTTGCTCCAGGAAAGTTAAAACGAACTTGTGACTTTGAAATTATGTAATCACTTAATCACAATCAAAAAAAAAGTACCTCAGGGAAGGGAGGGAGGGAGGGGATGGTAGGGGGAAAACAATGGAGTGGGTAACAATGTTCAAGAGGAAGTGTACTCATTACCTCACTCATGTAACTGTAACCCTCTGTATAGTATCTTTACAATAAAAAAATAAAAATAAAAAAATAAATAATGGCATTGAGAATAAGGTTAAGTTAATAGCTAGATAGCTATTCACAGTTAAAAAAAAGAATCACGGAAGTTTCATTTGTGCTTTCAACAGCATATTGTGGTGAAGATCCAGTCTGCCTTTCATGGGAAATGGATTATATTTGAGTCACCCTACCTACTAGTCAATCAGAGAGGATTATTCCATTGTTTTTGGAGTACCATTTGGGCTGGTATCAGTGATGGTAGCTAGGTAAATGAGATTTCTATGTAATACATGCTGGTACTGGACGTACTCATTTGCCTGGACCTTATTCTGATACTCCACGATACAACACAATACTGGTCATTCTCCTCCAGGAACCGCTGAACAGTCTCTTGGTTCACTTTGGCCTTGCCTCACAGCCAGTTCAGCGGACGCAACTGACCTCAAATAATCTTATATATCATTGTAAATATGTCTGTTAGTACACTTGTACTTAAACATATGTAAAGGTACATGAGAGAAAGTGGAGAGGAGAGAGAGAGGAAGAGAGAGGGAAGGAGGGAAAGAAGTAGGGAGAGGGAGAGGGAGAGAGAATGAGTCCCTGCAAACACGCGCAAGGTTTGGGGGAGGAAGGAAGAAGAGAGGCAAGCAGGCTACATGTAAGTGTTCCAGTCAGAGTCTCAGAGACAATCTCAGTCAAGTCAGTAACCACCAGATGTGAGGGGGAAGTCAGCGGCTGATTCCAGTCCTCAGGGAGCACAGAGTCACCTCTGAGGAAGCTAAGTGGAGATGAGATACCCCCTCTACACCTGGTCCAAACTATAGATTCTGCAGCTAAATAGATGAGGTCATTATTTGAAGCCATTAAGTTCTGAGTGATACTTGCAGATAAATAGACCAGAATTTGTTCTTTTGGCCTTAAAGAGCCCATTCAGAAAGAAAACTAGGTTTTTTTTTGTCCCTCCTGACACTGTCTAATGGCTAATTAGCTTTTCCACAATCATTTATTAGGAGGTAGCAACAGCACAACTTTATAAATAGCCTGCTTATACAAATGGAGAGGTCACCCTAAATTACCAGGATGACCTCAGGCTAAACTCATTTCTAAAATCCAAAGCAATCATGTATTAAATGAAATCAACCTGTCAAACTTTACCTCTTTTACAACCGCTGCCTGGTTATGTTGGCATCCTATCCAAAGAGGACAAAGCCAAAGAACAATGGTTTCTCATGATATAAGCAAGAAAGAGACGGAAAGATGCTATTTCTACCCCCGCACCCCTCTCTTGTCTATCTTAGTGATGGGGTTTGAACTTAGGGCCTTACGCTTACAGGCATGCTATCATTTGAGTTACTCTCTCATCCCCAACCCAGACAATTTAATGATTCTTCTTTTAGTAAAATAAATAAGTAGCTCTTGAAAATGTTACTTATCTGATTTGTCTTCTATTTTGAAGCATTACTCATAATAAATACCTTCTTCTGGAAACTTACTGAAGAGCTGAGATACTGCTGGTAGGCGAGCTAGCTGAATACAAGAGTGTGAAGCTGGGTGAGCCAGCTGTATGGTCTTGGACACACACGTCGCTCCCCTCACCTGCAGAGGCTCACCCTGGCCTTTTTGTACCTGCTAATGGATGCCTCAAGTCTGACCTCCTCCAACTTCTGAGGATGGAATTTGAGGTGCTCATCAATCCTTTACATTTTATCAAGGGAAATATGTTCCCAAATAATTATTTGAAAGCCAAAAAAGAGTACTGGCAACTGAACCACTTTACTACACTCAGCAGGTGTTCCTGTCATTGGTGCAGTTAAATGAAGACAGGATGCAGGAAAAAAGAAGAGTCTTATGCCAAGGAGGGGTAGGGGAAAGCAAGCATTCAGAACTCCATTCCAACTCCAGGCCTGCCCCCTCCCAGAAACCTCCAGTAGCCAGTCTATTGGTGTGGGCAATATATTTATGTCTAGGTAATGACTCTTGCCATGTGCCAGGACTCTATTATTAAACAGCTTTCCAAATTTATGAGCTCTGAATGCAGCTCTGAAAAATGCTTACAATGAGGAAAAAGAAAGTCAGCATTTAAGAGTTGGTATGTTTAATTCCCCTGCTCCCTCATGAAGAAAAGTCTAATTTATGTTAGCAAGGGAGGAGGGGAGTCTTGACCCAGCAGTCTTATCCCATGCATGATAAACACACACATGTGTGCATGCATCCACACAACACACATCCACACAACACACATCCACACAACACACACACACATACACACACCACTGATGAAACAAATGGTAATGGTACTAGGCAATTAATTTAAAAAATTATAGCTCTGACATTTCTGGAAATAGACATTAACAGTTGCTGTCAAAATCATGTTCAAAAAGAATGCGGTAAGTACACTTGCTTCTGGGAAAACTTTGTTTCCCAGCTGCTATGTTTGGCATTAAAAGGAATCCCCTGAAAACAGGAAACAGCTCTTTCACTCCACTGTGACCAAGAAGCCATTATCTAACCTCTGCTGTGTCTAAGCGAACACAGGCCCGGAAGAACACTGACACAGAATCTCTTTCTGTTCCCTGGTGGCATCTGGTAGAAATGGGAAGTTCTTGCTCCACCATTGTGGGCTTTCTAGATGAGGATCTCATCAAGGACAGTGGATTATACTACTGTAGTTATTATCAGTTCACTGTGAAAAGCATTTGAGCATTCAACAATCCACAGAAAGAATGGGTGGGACTACAAAGCAGGCCATTCTTTCCTCCCCTTGTTCAAGTATTTTTAACCCCTGGAACATGGTGGTATTTACAAACAATAAGACCATTCTGTACATTGAGTTTCCATGCAAAGAGACAATGTCAAATGAAAAGATTTAGACTTTCAAGCTAGATTTGTTTCAGATCAAAACCCTTATCTACTGCCTGCACCTTTTAAGTTCTCACCTCTGGAAATAAGTAATTCCTGTGACCAAAGATTCCAGTTATAGAAGAGGAAACTAAACCACACAAGCCTTGCTTCGACTATCAGGAATTCCGAATGCATTATTTTAACTGCATTCTGTCTACTGACTGAATTCCCAGCCATCACTATCTTTCTACCCTCTCATTCTACTCTCTCCAACCCAAGGCCCAACTCTAATCATGAAAAGAAGATGGTGGAGAGGTGGAAGGGGGAAACAGAGAAGGACAAGGAGTGGCATGCTGCTTTCTTCCCGAGAGCCACAGCAATCTTCTTTGAAAGAGCCAGGAGTAGGTACAAATAAAAACACTGGACATGTCAGGGAAAAGGGATCCCACATGAAAAGAAGCTTTCTTCAGGGGTTGGGAAGGTGGCTCAGTGGTAGAGCGCTTGCCTTGCATGCATGAGGCTCTGGGTTCGATTCCTCAGCACCACATAAGCAAAAGAAAAAAGCCAGAAGTGGCGCTGTGGCTCAAGTGGTAGAGCACTAGCCTTGAGCTGAAGAGCTGAGGGATAGTGCCCAGGCCCAGAGTTCAGGCCCCACGACCAGACCCACCCACCCCCCCCCCCCCCAAAGAAAAAAAGAAGCTTTCTTTATTCCCTTGTCTCTTCCAGCACACAATAACCAGGAGGGATCACAAGACTGAGCTTTCAGGACTGTATCTGCACCAGGAGAGCTCAGGATACATGGAGCCCCCAAGCTTCTGAATGCTGGGAATGAGCAATGATCAGAGGGAGTGTGGCTAATACCAAATGGCAATTTCTTGCTGGGGTTAAGCAGGTACAAAGCAACACCCTGAATACGTCATACAATTTATGAAGAGTACTTCCTCTTCATTTGTCTACAAACCGTTATCACAAAGGAAGCTGTGAAGGACTATGTTTATCTGTCTACTCTTCAAACTATGGGTTCACTCATTCTGGGAGAATAAGAAGCATCTGTCTTTGCTTTTGCTTGATCAAGAGAAGGGGTATCAAGCTGATACATGCTAGAAAACTATGCTTTAAAAGTAAATATAAAACTAGATACAAGTGTCAAAACAATAACCATTTTTAGAAATCAACCAAAGGTAAACAACAAGTTAACAAGTATTATTCACAAAAACTGGCAAATATTTCAGGCAAGACCAGTACAAGTATTTGGTCCTCCTGCCTGAAACTATTTTTTTTTTCTTTTTAAAAACTGGCATTGTATACAGTGAAATTATAATATTACACTTGCATTTGTAACCCAAATAGATAGATAGATAGATAATATATATATATGATGTTAATAGCCAAAAGATGAGGGAATACATGAAGCTATACTAAGACAAAGTTGCTGTATTTCACGAAAAACGCCCCAAAACTTTTAAGTAAACGATGATGAAATTTACATTGCAGTCTTCAGAGTAATCACTAAGAAAATAAATTAAAATCAGTAATAATCAACTATCTGATGCCTAAAAGAAAAAAGCGAATTTTTTATTATGCCAAATGCAAAAGAAAGCTAAAATGGCTATATTATCAAAGTAGATTTCAGAGCAACGTCAAATGTAAAGAAGGTCATTTTATAATGACAGAGTTAAATCTCTCAAGAAAGATAATCGTAAACATTTATAGACCTAGTAACAGTTTTAAAATATTCAAAGCAAAAACTGTTAGAACTTCAAGTAGAAATCCATAATGATAGAATTTAATATCCCTCACTCAATAGATGATAGAATAAGTGGATAAAAAGAGAGTGAACATCACTCTCAAACAATGAAATCTACATTTACAAAACATTTCTCCAGCAACAGCAGAATAGCATTCTTTCAAATTGCACCTTAATCATAAACAAGATAGAACACATTCTGAGTCCTAAACTGAGTCTTGTATTTGGAAAGATTCTCTGAATATAATGAGATTAAATTAGAAATCACTGTGAAAAATCTAACATTCTTCTAAATTACCCAGGAGTTATAGAAAAGGGGGAAGAGAGAAAGAAATAAAGAGACAGAGACAATATGAAAAAAGAAAGAAAAGAAAAAAGAGAAATAAAATTAATCAGCTTCTTGGGAGGATGAAGTAAGATAGGTTGGGCCAGAAGTTTGAGGCCTGCCAAGGCAGCATTGATAAAACTTTTTTTTTAAAGGGGTGGGGGTGGGGGGGACGGTATGTGCTGGTGGCTCACGCCTGTAATTCTAGTTACTCAGGAGGCTGAGATATGAGGATCATGGTTCAAATCCAGCCCAGGCAGGAAAGTCTATGAGACTCTTGCCCTGGGTTCGATTTCCTAGCACCACACAAGCAAAAAGAAAAAAGCCAGGAAGGGGCTGGGAATGTGGCTCAGTGGTAGAGCGCTTGCCTTGCATGCTCGAGGCCCTGGGTTCAATTCCTCAGCACCACATAAGCAAAAAGAAAAAAGCCGGAAGTGGTGCTGTGGCTCAAGTGGTAGAGCGCTAGCCTTGAGCTGAAGAGCTGAGAGACAGCGCCCAGGCCCAGAGTTCAGGCCCCATGACCGGACCCAAAAAATAAATAAAATAAAATAAAATATTGAAATTTATGGAATGTCAATAAAGCTTTACTTAGGAGAATTTGTAGCAATAAATGCCTACGGCGAAAAAAAAAAAAAGAAAAAATCTTCAAAGGAAATAATAAAGAGCATAGCAGAAATCAATGAAATAGAAAACAAAACAGAGAACATGAAAAGTTAAAGCTGATTACTAGAGAATTGGGTTTAAATATTTGATAAACCTCCAGACACATTCATCTGTAGCAAAGAGAATACATAAATTATAATTTGAAAGATGCCAACACTACAGATCCTACAGATATTATGAAAAACTTATCCCAGTACATTCAACAACTTAGATGAAATGGACTGATTCCCTACAGACACAACCTAACATCATTCATGAAAAAGACTACCAAAGATCCCTGTATCTATTAAAGAAACTAAATACATAGTTTAAAAAACTCCTTCAAAGAGAACTCCAGGCTAGTAGCTTCTATAGGAAATTCTATCAAACATTTAAGGAAGAAATTGTGCTGATTCAACATAAACTTCCAGAAAATAGAAAGGAAATTCCCAACAAATCATTCTAAGAGGTCAGCATTACCTTGATAGCAAATACTGATAAAGGTATTACAAAGAAACAAAGCTGCAGACCATTATTCCCCATAGAGGCACAAATTCAAAACAAAATTTTCACAGGATCTTTATAAAGTACATCAGAAACAAATCACAGGCATTGATTTAACATTAAAAAATGAGGTAATGTAATTTATCACATTAACAAACTAAAAAAGAAAAACCATAACATCAATTAAATAGAAGCATAAAAACATTTCGACAAAATACAAGATCCATTCCTGATTTTTAAAAACTTCTGCAAAGCAGAAATACAAGTGAACTTTCTCTACTGACCAACAACAACATCAAATGGAGTTAACATTGTTCTTGGAGGTCAAAGACTGAATATTTTCCCTGTAAGAGAGAGTCTGAAAATTAGACTATTTTGAATGAAACAAAACTGGGTTTACTTCTGTATCTCTAGCTAATTTTGAGGTCTAATGGAATGGAATGGGTTTAACGGAGACCATATAATCCACAAGTTATCAAATATCTCTTAGATCCTTGAGTAAGGTAAGGATATTGGTTCTCATTATTTCTACTGAACACCGTACTGGATTTTCTAATCAAAAGATCCAAAAATGAAATGAAAGACTTAAACCATGTAGAAAATGTGATGAAATAATCATTAAAAATACCAACTAAGGCTGGGATGTAGCTCAGTGACAAAGTGCTTGCCTAGCAAGTGCAATGTCCTGGGTTCAATCCCCATTACCAAAAAAGAAAAGACAAAAAAAAAAAAAAAATACAGTAAAAACACAACAAGTATTTACAAATTAAATTATACAAGGTCATATAATTCAAGATCAATGCACAAAGCCAACTGTTTTTCTATATACTAACAAGTTAATTCAAAAATGAAAGAAAGCAATCTTATAGCATCAAAAAGAATAAAATACTTAGGAATAAATTTAAGCAATGAGGTATAAAACATGTACATTAAAAAATTACAAAACACCACTGGGAGAAAGCTTTTTGATGAGAAGGGTTTTTGACAGATTTATGTATTGCTAAATTCTCATTACTTAAGACAAACTCCAACAAATACAGAGCACTCAATAAATCACAATGCAGTTTCTACGAAAGCAGTTGTTCTTAGGCTGGGCCCCATAAAATTCCTCCAAGGGTCCAGATCCCAATATGTACAATAAGCCATTTTTCTATTGAGTTAAATTTTAAAAATGTATTTTGTACATATGAGACATTATTTATGTCTGTGCATTACTGTACCATCAAAAACAAAATTAAACAAAAGCAGCCAGGTACAGTGGTTCATGCCTGTAAGCCTAGCTCTTCAAGAGGCAGCGATTGGGAGGATTTCAGTCCCAGCAAAAAGTATGAAAGTGGCTCAGTGGTAGAGCGTTTGCCTAGAGGCCCTGGGTTTGATTCCTCAGCACCACATAAGCAAAAAGAAAAAAGCCGGAAGTGGTGCTGTGGCTCAAGTGGTAGAGCGCTAGCCTTGAGCTGAAGAGCTGAGGGACAGCGCCCCAGGCCAGAGTTCAGGCCCCTCGACTGGACCCCCCCCCCACAAAAAAAAGTATGGGAGACCCCATCTCCATCAATGAAAAAAGCTGGCTGGGTGCCAGTGGCTCACACCTGTAATCCTAGCTACTCAGGAGGCTGAGATCTGAAGACTGTGGCTTGAAGCCAGCCCAGGCAGGAAAGTCCATGAGACTCTCACCTCCAAATAACCACCAGAAAAATGAAAGTGGCTCTATGGCTCAAGTGGTAGAGCACTAGCCTTGAACAAAATGAGCTCAGGGACAGTGCCCAGGCCCTAAGTTCAAGCCCTACAACTGACCAAAAAAAAAAAAAAAAAGCAGCTGTGCATGTTGCCACATGTTCCTCATCTGAGCTATGTAGAAAGTACAAATGTAAGTCTAGGCTGACTACTGCATGAATGTGGGAAATTATTTTACAATACAGCTGAAAGCAAAAAGGACTAGTAACACAGCTCAATCAGACCACAATCTTGGTAACTTGGGTAACTGGAGCCATTGCACTCAGCCTATTGTCAATTAATTTTTGACAAATATGCTGAGATAATTCATGAAGAACAGTTTTTTCCCAACAAATAATGCTGGGAAAACTGGAGAGTCACGTGCAAAAAAAGAATGAAGTCATATATCATATGCAAAAGCAAACTCAAAATAGATCCAAAATCTAAGTGTTTTTTACTTGTAAAACTGAGAGAAAAGCATAGGAGAAAATTTCTGTGGTCTTAGGCAAGGCAAGCCTTTTCACACTTTAAATCAAAAGAAAACAAAAAACTGAACTTTACCAAAATTAAGTCTTCTGTCATACAAAGTAGCTCACATCTGTTATCCCAACTACTTGGAAAGTAGAGACTAAGAGGATCAAAATGTTAGGCAAGCCTGGGCACAAAGTTAGCAAGGTCCTGAAATGGGCAGACAGATGAGAAGGAGATAGCAATAATATTTACTAATATTACATCATTTGTACCTATAGTTGGGCTTAAACTTGAGTCTCTCTAAGCTTTTTCATACATGATAGGCCTCAGCAGACCCATACCTTCACTACCAGCTTGCAGCTTATACTGGTTAATTGGAGATAAGAGGCTCATAGATTTATCTACCTGAGCAGGTTTCAAGTTTCCTTTTTTGGATCTCAGCCTCCTTAGTAGCTAAGATTACAGGTGTGAACCACCAGCACTCAGATCGATAGATACGTGTATATATATGAAGAAATCCCTAGAGAACACACACAATGGTCAATACCCACAGGAAAAGACGTTTAACATTATTAGTCAATAAGGAAATACAAATAAAGACCAGTATATACAAGAGCTAGGGGAGCTAGATGATGCTGAAGACAAGATAAGCTAGAACCATTATGCACTGTTGGTATGAATGTATATTGGTACATCTAAACAGCTTACCACAATTATAAGATCTAGCAATTCTACTTCTAGAAGTACCCAAGGGAAAGGCAAACATATCCACATTCACAATGTTTACAGTAACCTTTACTCTTAATATCTCAAAGTAGACAATCCCAATGTCTTTCAACTGTCCAAAACCTGTAGCAAGATATAAATCCAGTGAACTCAGAAACAGCCCTAAAGGCATTCAGAAACAAAACCCAAGTGATGCCAAAGAGTAAAAATAAGAAAACTCTTGTGCGTTCTTTCAAATTTCACATGTACTTTGCTTCTTTGGTACAAAACTCATTTTGCCCCTAAGTCTGACCATTCCCTAACCCTAACTCTAACTATTCAGGGATAAGATACAGTGAATTATTCAGCCACAAAAAGAATGAAGTAAATTACAAGGAGGAAACTTGAAACATGCTAATTGAAAGAAGACAGTCACCAACAATCACAAAACATTCATTGGATAAAATGTCTAGGATGGGTAAAACTACAGCAGCTGCCAAAGCTGGAAAGTGCCATGAGGAACTGGAGAGTATCAGAATGGGTTACAGGGCTTGTGAAGTGCTGAAAATAATATAAAATGGATTGTGATGAGTACACCATTTTATGCATATAGGAAAAACTACTGAAATGTCCAATTTAATTTGGTGAACTATAGTAGGTGAATTATATCTCAATAGAGTTGCTAAAAACAAAAACAAAAACAACAACTGGCTGAAGATGCAGTTCAGTGCTAGGCAGAGTGTTTGCCTAGCATGTGTGAAGCTCTGGGGTGGATGCCAGCACCACAAAAAAAACCACAACATAACAAACCTCTCCTCACGCACCTATATTTCCCCCATGAAACTAAGCCCTAGAAATATAAGTCTCAGAAGATTATACTTATCTTTATATAGATATCTGGCAGACCCACAAAGATGTCAATTTCTTAATACCTGGAGTCTGGGAATATAAATTCATCTCATCGTGAGAGACTTAAAAATCCAATTTGGATAAATACTCTGCAGCTAATGGGAAGAAATATGTAACCTCAAACTGCAGCAGTTATAACTATTGGCCATACCAACTGTTAGATAGCATTATTTAAATCTTTCATAGCTTAACTAAACTTCTATTTGCTTTTTCCAATAGTTACTGAACGAGGTGTGTTAAATCTCCAAACATTTATACTTCTCCTAATTCTGTCAGCTTTACTTTTTGTCTTGTGGAATTATGGTATTAGATTCATATCAATTTATGATGCAAATTCACTTATGTCTGGTAAGGACCTATAAAGTCTTCATATTGGGTAGTTTAAGTCTTCTAACCTTGTTTTCCAAGACTGCTCTTTACTCTTTCAGGAAATTTTGTTTTCCTGTGAGATTGTTTCTTTTTGCTAAACTTCCTTTAATTTTCTTTCAGAATGAGCCTGCTTGTGACAAATGTTTGTGTTGATCTACTGAGAAATCAACGGCCAATCTTATCACTATTGCTTACACTTTTTTTTCTTCTGGTAATTTTAAGACTTCCTCATTGCCCATGATTTTCAGCACTTTTACTATGATGCTCCTCTCCCTCCCTCTTCTCTCAGTCTAGTACTCCAGTTACAAACATTAAATCTTATGTTGTTCCTTATACACCCACTGTACTCTCTGCTGCATGGTTAGCCTTTTATCTCATTGCTTATTGGGGGTAGTGTTACTGATCAGTCCTCCAAACCACAAATTTCCTGTGTTTATATGCTACTAAACACATGTATTAGAGTTCTTAATTTGACCTACTGAATTCTTTAAATTTTCCACTTGACTCCACTGTATACTTCCTAATTCTGGTAAATTTTCTAGCTCTTCATTTACTTTCAGAGAGAGGGGAAAGGGAGGGGGGGGAGAGGGAGAGGGAGAGAGAGAGAGAGAGAGAGAGAGAGAGAGAGAGAGAGAGAGAGAGAGAGAGAGAGAGAGAGAGAGAGAGAGAGAGAGAGAGAGAGAGAGAGAGAAGAGAGAGAGAGAGAGAGAATACACACACAATACTGAGATTTGAGCTCAGGGCCTGGGCACTGTCCCTTAGCTTTTTTGCTCAAGGCTGGCACTCTACACCGGGCGTGCATGCGTGCATACGTGTGTGTATCTTGGTCGTGGGGCTTGAACTCTGAGCCTGAGCACTGTCCCTGGGCTCTTCAGCTCAAGGCAAGTGCTCTACCATTTGAGCCACAGCGCCACTTCCACTTTTCTGGTGATTTATTGGAGATAGTCTCATGGATTTTCCT
The DNA here is from genome assembly GCF_019054845.1 of Dipodomys spectabilis. Taxonomy (NCBI): domain Eukaryota; kingdom Metazoa; phylum Chordata; class Mammalia; order Rodentia; family Heteromyidae; genus Dipodomys; species Dipodomys spectabilis. The sequence continues at coordinate 4,797,465 of NW_024871040.1, read as the reverse complement.
GCCCTGACTGGCTTTGAACCGGATCCTCAGATCTCAGCCTCCTGAGTAGCTAGGATTATAGGCATGAACCACTGGTGCCTGACACTTTTGAGACACTGTTCCACTGCCAACTTTTGGCTGGTTAAAGGTAAGAATCATTCAAATTTGTCCAGTCTGGCTTTGAACTGCAAGCCTCAGAGCTCAGCCTCGTGAGTAGCCAGGATTGCAGGTTTGAGCCACCAGAGCAGAACAAGACAATTATTTTAAAGGCTTAAAGATCCTAATACCTGGATAACCTGAAGTTCTCTTCCTATTTCTCATTGTTTTTCTTGACTTTCAGTCATTTGATTATTATTGCTGGCATCTGCTCTTCTGCCAATAGTGATGGAATTTGAGACTGTATGTATCAAAGGGTGTCTGGGTTGGGCTGAATGATGTCATCCCTCTCCAGAAAGATTTTAAGCGTCTACTAGCAGATAATTAGAGTAAGGACTGATGGCCATCATTCAACTGGTCCAGTTCTGAACCTGCAATCCAAACTGAATGCTTCCAGTCAACCCTTATTTGTAGAACGTAATTCTTTCAAGATCTCAAGTGAAAACCTAGAGTATTTGCCTGTTATTCCTCTTTAACCATTCTTGAACTCTCCTAGCTCTTTTTTTTTTTTGCCAGTCATGGGGCCTGAACTCTGGGCCTGGGCGCTGTCCCTCAGCTCTTCAGCTCAAGGCTAGTGCTCTACCACTGGAGCCACAGCACCACTTTTGGTTTTTTCTGCTTATGTGGTACTGAGGAATTGAACCCAGGGCCTCATGCATGCAAGGCAAGCACTCTACCACTGAGCCACCTTCCCCGCCCGTCTCCTAGCTCTTTAGCACTGTGAGAACAGTTGTAATTAAGCTTTCAGCCCTCTGGCCAACAGCTTTCTACTGAATGTCTCTTTTTGTTCTATATACCTCAGGACTTGAAAAATTGATAGCAAAAGCTAAGTCAAATGTTGAGGTTTTCTTTTCCCTAGGGTTACTGGACCCTTATATCTTGGCTTCTCTGAAATCAAATTTTAGTCTTCCTACCTAAAACTTCTGAAATGAGCACTGAATTACTGCTTTCTGATTGTCCTCTACCCCAGGCCAGATGCTGCCAAGTGCCTCCAGGGAGATAACATGAGTAAATATGATGCTCAATTTTATGTTTTTCCTTTTCTCTGTAATTTTGGCCCTGCCAAATTTTTCCTGGTGGCTAATTCCCAATGCCTTTAAAGATATTTATTTGAAATTTAAATAGTTCTTAACTGTTGTCTCAGTAGAGGTCTGGTCTCATAATTGTATCATAACTATAAACAGAAGTCCATATTGACTTTTAATTATTGGTGAATATTTTAATGATTAGACCATAAGCTTCCTGACAGAGGGAACTATTTTTTATTTCCTGATTTCTATTTCTACACCCAGCACACTATCTGGCAGAGAGGTTAAAAACTGAAAAACCAATTTTTATATTAGGGAAAATATGCTAGAATTTGAATCAAGCACAGCACATTAAAAACATGGCTTCTGAACCATTCAAGCCCATCAATTCATCTAATTGCACTAATCTCCACTAAGAAATGTCTAATTTTCTTCTCTGGCCAAGGACTAATGGAGCACATCCCTCAATGAAATTGCATTCTCAATGCTTATCTGAGACTAAATTGCCTCAGGAAGTATATAATCTATTGTTTATTTATTAAAACTGTTTTACACTAGATTAAGTGATTTCATCAATATCCTTTAGATTTAACTAATCCATTTATAAATATGGCATTTTATCAGAAAACAAGGAGATTTTTCATCCAAACTGAAGCTCTGTCAAATTAACCTTTAGAGGTTTGGGTGACTGTATTTAGTTGAGCTTTTCCACAACAAGGAGGCAATGGTAGAAGAAAAGCTCTTATATTGAAAAGTAAGGTTTACTGAAGGTATGAATTATTTTCTCTCTATTACCTCACTGGATACTCTTATATTCTCTCTGAATCTTGTACCACCATTCCCTAAAGGAACAGTTAACAGAGTTAGCAGTGGTTGCCTCTGGAGAAGAGAAATTTCAGAGGTAAGGAGAAAGGAAAGGGGATTACCACTTCTCACTATTAGCACTTAAGAATTTTTAGAGTGCAATCTATACTTTAATTTGGAAACAGAATGGCGGGGGATGTGAGTGCAGCTTAGTGGTAGAGTGCGTGTCTAGCACATGTGAGGCCCTCATTTCCACTCCCCTGTCACAGGAAGAAAAAATTATGTACAAACTGATTTTTTAAAGGAGATTTGGCCTTTAAAGCAATAGTTCTAGAAATTGTTTATATAATGCTGTATGTTTTTATTTCTCCTTAAAACTTGTGGGGGATCTGATTTCAGTCCACATCTGTAAACTTTAAAATAATCAAAATATCAAGGCCCTTTCAACACTAATATTCTAGTATTCTAAAACTTCAGTGCTTAACAAATGGCAGGGCACAATTTAAAACAGAAAAATGTATTTGTTAGATAAAAGGGAAACTCACAAGGGCTTGTTTTATAATGGATGGTTAATGAAATTACAGTGATCAGCACAGTAATTTGAGGATGACTCTTAAAAGAGTTAGTGAAAGAAGATATGGGTATTAGGGAATCTATCTCCGTTGATTAGACAGCTTCTTCGACATAAAGCATTCATGGTCCAAACATTAATGATACATTTGGGGCCTGTAAGAGCAGAGCATGCTAAGTGTCACGTAACAGTTTCTGCTCCACTGAGTAGTCAAGTGTCACAACCTACTCTTTCCTGCAGACTTGTGAGTGGACAGAGACCAAATGCCTGACTGCTGGTGCCTAAGGATGGATCTGCTCGTCCACATTTATAGCTAGATAGGACAAGGGCTCTGACACTGCTTACATGGCTCTTGACAGATTAGGAACTCCAGCATGTCTGTCAGCTTAAAACAACTACACATTCAGACTCATTTACAGACCCTGAAATTTAAAATTAAAACAACAAAACCCAGTATTAAATCTTTTAAAGAACCAAGCCAGTTGTCCTGAGTCACAAGAAACAAGTCATCTCTTTCTCAAAAGAAGCTATATGTTAGAAATGTCCCTACGAGGTCCATTATGTTTTCAGTTTCATTCTCCTTAAAGTATTGTTTAATTTCTTTTGTCATTTTAACTCTTTGACTCACAGATGATTGAAGTAAGTGGCTTCATTTCCATATAGTTGTGAATTTTCTTTGTGTTATTAACTTTTTTTTCTTTCATTTTTCTTTTTTTTTTGTCAGTCATGGGGCTTGAACTCTGGGCTTGGGCGAAGTCCCGGTGCTCTTCAGCTCAAGGCCAAGGTGAGCGCTCTACCTCTTGAGCCATAGCGCCACTTCCAGTTTTCTAGTGGTTTTTTATTGGTGATAAGAGTCTCACGGACTTTCCTGCCCGGGCTGGCTTTGAACCTCGATCCTCAGATCTCAGCCTCCTGAGTAGCTAGGATTACAGTAGTAAGCCACAGGCGCCCGGCTTGTGTTATTAACTTTTAATATTTCATAATTATCAGAAAATATTAAAAGAAATCTGTATATTTTTATTTTTATTTATCTACTAGTCTTATGACTTCACATATGCTTAGCATGTCTCTCTCATCTACAGCTATGAAGGTGCATCCTACTATAATTATTAGGAGTGCTACACAAAGGATCTTTCAGGTCTAGTGAGTTTATGGTGTTATATTCACAAGTCTGCTGAGGATATAATGCAATTCTGTTTTAAAGAAAAGTCTTGCTGAATAGTGTAGGCTGGCCTCAACTCCTGTCTTAGTCTTTCTAGAATTATAGGTGTGTACTGTGGTCTTCTATCTTTTTCTGATATTGTTAGTTCTATCTAAATCATTTGCTTATTGTTTAGTGAGTAATTTTCTCCCTGTGATAAAATATACATAACTGAAAAACTGCCATTTTAGCTATTAGTGGCATCAAGTATATGCTCATCAGTGGGCTATTACCTCTACCACCCATTCACCACAGCACTTTTCATCTTGCAACAATTAAACAATAATTCCTCTTTTTCTCCATCTTCAAGTTCCTGGTAACTCTCATTTTGCCATTTGTCTGTGTGAATATAACTACTCTCGATACTTCACATAAGTGGAATCACATGAGATTCATCATCCCTTTGTGTTCTTCTGTATATGGCTTGTTCACGTAGCACAATGTCATCAGGTATATTGTATAGCACATGTCAAAAATTTCTTCATTTTGTAAGGGGAAACAAAGGAGGAGGCAACAATGTTTGATAAGAAATGTAGTCATTACCTTGCTCATGTAATTGGAACCCCCTCTGTATGGTGTTTTCACAATAAAAAAGATTTTTAAAAAATTCTTCATTTTAAGGAGGATGATATTCTTTTTATACATAATAATATCCCACTGAGTTGCTTTATACATTCATCAGTGGACACTTGATATGCTTCCATCTAGGAATTAATTATACTGCTAGGTGCATCATACTGCTATGGCTATAAGTGTATCTAAAAATATAATTTCAAGGGGCTGGGAAAGTGGCTCAGTGGTAGAGTGCTTGCCTTGCATGCATGAGGCCCTGGGTTCAATTCTTCAGCACCACACAAGCAGAAAAAGCCCCAGGTAGCACTGTGGCTCAAGTGGTAGAGAAGAACTGAGGAACAAGTGCTCAGGCCCAGAGTTCAGGCTCCATGACTAGCAAAAATAAAATAAATAAATAAACAAACAAACAAACAAAAACATAATTTCAAGCCTTTCATTTCAATTTTTTTTTTTCAGTCGGTCATGGGGCTTGAACTCTGGGCTTGAGCGCTATCCCTCAGCTCTTCAGCTCAAGCCTAGCACTCTACCCCTTGAGCCACAGCACCATTTCCCATTTCAATTCTTTTGTATATATACCTGGAGATGCAAATACCAGATCACATGGCAATTCTGTTTAATGTTTTAGAACTGCCATATTATCTAGTGCAGTTACTATATCAATTTAACAATAACAAGATTACCCATTTCTTCACATCCTCAGTGATAATACTAATATTATAGCAATACTAATACTGAGACATAAGACTTTTTTTTTAGGTCTGAGACTGGGACTCAAACTTGATACCTGATGCTTTTGTTCACTGGCTGGCACTCTATCAACTAAGCCACACCTCCAACCTCAAGGGTTATGTCTTTTTTTTTTTTTCATACAGATTCATAGTAGATCCTTGTTGATTATTATGATTTTTGTTTGTTGATTGGTTGGTCATGGGGATTGAACTCAGGGCCTGCGCACTCACTGTCCCTGAGCTGTTTTTTTTTTTTTTAATCAGTCCTGGGGCTTGAACTTTGGGCTTGGGCGCTGTCCCTGTGCTCTTCAGCTCAAGGCTAGTGCTCTACCACTTGAGCCACAGTACCACTTCCGGTTTTCTGAGTGGTTTATTGGAGATGAGTTCCAAGGTCTTTCCTGCCCGGGCTGGCTTTGAAGCTGGCTTTGATCCAGGATCCTCAGATCTCAGCCTCCTGAGTAGCTAGGATTACAGGCATGAGCCACCAGCGCCCAGCTTCTGACTTTTCTTAATGTCCACTGCTATACCCTTGGTCCTTTGATCCTACATGAGCAGAGGATTATTGCTAAAGTCAGGAGCAAATACATGTGTCCACAAGGGGCTTGTTAATTATGACAAATCTTATTTATCTGTTCTTTGTCTACTTTGTTGCTTCTTTTGATGCAAATGTTCGGTTACTTCCTTTCTGCTTTTTTTTTTTTCTGGCCAATCTGGGGACTTGAACTCAGGGTCTAGGCACTGTCCCTGAGCTTCTTTTGCTCAAGGCAAGCACTCTACCACTAAGCCACATTCCCAGGCCCCCTTTCTGCTTTTTGCTGTGGTGAAAGCTAAAGTGATTACACCAAGAATACAGGACTCTCATCACCTTCTCACGTCCTGCTTCTGCACACTAATACCAAACCATGAGGAATAGCAGCTGCCATTTGGATGGAACAAGCTTAGGGTGAACTCAGAGACTGTCTCTGAAATTCAGTATAAGGCTTATTGTAAATGTAGGTTATAAGTGAGAGTTATGGTACTCTAGTACTTGGTTTAGCAAAGTTCATGTGAGATGAAAGAACCCATGACTACCTGGTAGCCTTCTGTTTTCTTCTGGCACCACTTCAATAAGGCATTCCTCTTTGATCCTCCATATTCTCTTGCCAGTGCTGAGAGAGGGTCCTTCCTTTCCTCCCTGGTAAGTGAAAACAAGAAACACAAAGTTGAAATAGTTTTTATTTAAGCACTAGAATAAGGAGATAGAAGAATATAGTATTAGTTTACACATTTTTGGAAGAGGATAATTTCACATACTTAGGCACTCAATTTAGCAAGACTTATCTTTTCTGCCAGTGCCAGTGGCTCACACCTATAATCCTAACTACTCAGACTTACACTCTTCTCCAACTGAAAAGTGCATTGAAATATTTCAATTTTAATTTATGTTGAGCCAAAAGAAAAATACCAAATATTTATCAACATATAGATTGCTGCCTTGATGTATATGTGCCAGTCTTCCAGATTCCTGATTTGGCTTAAAGGATTCAAAGAAGTTGGGTATAGTATTGTTGAGCATAGGAAAATAAAATAAAGTGAGGAGAAGGGGATAAATGCAAAAACAAGCCAAAAAAAAAAACAAATAAAAAGGAAATTGTCATGCTCAATATAGAAGTAACTATTTTGTTAAATGGAAAGATTCACTCTAGCTCACACAGGGCCTGTGGATTAAAATGCACCACAGTGACTCTATGTCACAATGAGAAGCTGTAGAAGAGTCCTTTGGAACTGCAGGGTTATCTCTTACCATTTCTTCAATCTGCAATAGGGAAACTAAAGCTAGGTGTTCCCCTGTTGATGATGGAAGCTCTGAAGTAGGGGAGCCAGGTCGTGTCTCCCAAGCAGGGAGCCCATCACCAAAACACAAAGGGGAACACTGACAGCCCCTTGCCTGAAAATCCAAGGTAGCACAAGCAACTCTGTCACCTGCTGTACTGCCTACTTGCTCCAAGGGGCACTGCCTACCACACCTCAGTTCTCAGAGGTTGATGTCCTTGGAGGTAGGACTTAAAATGCAAGTGCATAGGGCTGGGAAGGTGGCTCAGTGGTAGAGTGCTTGCCTTGCATGCCTGAGGCCCTGGGTTCGATTCCTCAGCACCACATAAACAAAAAGAAAAAAGCCAGAAGTGGCGCTGTGGCTCAAGTGGTAGAGCGCTAGCCTTGAGCTGAAGAGCTGAGGGACAGCGCCCAGGCCCAGAGTTCAGGCCCCATGACCGGACCCAAAAAAAAAAAAAAAAAATTCAAGTGCATAATTTGAGACGCTAAATATTCCACTTTATTCTCAAACCTATAAATTAATATGCAACAAAATTTCTGAAACTCTTTTTCATTTCTCCTTCCCTCATTCATAATACTTGTTAAGTCTTTCCTCATCCTATAAAGAAATGTGTGGTTTTTATCTTAACAGTATGGATTAAGATAAGGTATGTAGATACTATCTTAATAATATCTATCATAATATCTATTTTAGTATCTTAGCCCAAAGCAGCTCATAACAAGAGAACTATGAATAAAATATAAAATTACATTTTATGTATTGTTGATCAATTATTAACACAGCATCACATTGCCCAACATCCAGTCTAAACAGTAAGAGCCAACCTTGACATCTCCCTTCTTTTGATAGAAATCTACTGCTGAAGTCATCTTTTCTTTACAAAATCCTCCCAGGCCAACCCTTTCTCCAGGCCTTTTACCCAAACTTGAAGACTTTGTCCCAGACTATTACAATATCCTTTTGTAGCTGATTTCCCTAACTTTTGTCCAGAACAGAACAATTCTCTAATCATCCTGTCATGTAAAAGTATTTACTCTACTTTATAGGTTCTACAATGTCAAAGTGGTGATTCAATTTGACTTTAGAGGTTCCCTCACCTAGCCACACCCTAGCTATTCTGTTTGTCTTTCACTGTCCCAGATATAACCAACAAATTCCTCAGGTCTTCTGGCTACCTCCTCTGAATCTGCAACACCCCAGTCTCCTCTGACAGGCCCCGATTGCTCACCTATTCATCCCTCCTGTACACTCATTCTTCATTTAACTTGCCAATAATACCCTCAAAGCTCTACCCAAGTTCTATCTTTCTAGAAAGACATCTCTAACATTCCATCCCATATCCCAGAGTAAACTTCCTAATACAAGTATTCCTTATCTGAAATGTTTGGGACCAGAAGCATTTCAGATTCCTATTTACTTCTGCATTTAAATATTTTCTAATTACTTATAACAAGAAGAAAAATACTTAGCTGCTTAAAGAAAGGAATTGTCTCTTATTTTTTTTGTCAGTGTTTTCTATACCATTTACCCAATTCTGCACAGATATGTCAACCCTTAACTCAAAAGGAGGGGGGTGGGGGGGGGAGGGAGAGACAGAGTTTAGATGCCATTATTTTTATAATAATCATTTACTCTGAAAGGCCAGGAAAGGTACTCATGAAAGATGCCAACATTATTCCCTACCGTATCCGGCTCCGGGTGGTGGGGGTCACAGATGCTGTGGGAGAAGACGACAGCGAGAGCTGTGGTGACGTGGTTCCCATAGCCATGAGAGAGGCTGGTGATGCACCCTCAGGTGCAGAGATGTCCCGTTTCATTTCTTCACTACTTCGTCGAGACACTGATGGTGAGAAACACATGTTTTGTAGCAAAAACATCTTAGATTGAGTTCTTAGCTATTTTTCCCCAAAAGCACAAATATTACCTTAGAAGAGATAAAACTAACACTTTATCTTACTAATGACTAGAAAGGTCCTTTGTGAGGCCAGGCACTGTGCCCACGCCTGTAATCCTAACTACTCAAGAGGCTGAGATTTGTGGATCATGTGAAGCCAGCCTGGGCAGGAAGCCTGTGAGACTCTTTATTTCCAATTAACCATCCCTCAAAAAAAAAAAAAAAAAAAAAGCCAAAAGTGGAGCTGTGGCTCAAGTGGTTGAGAGCTAGTTGTGAGCAAAAAAAAAAAAGTTCAGGGACACATACAGCCCCTGAGTTCAAGCCCCAGGATCCCCTACCTCTCCCCCCCCAAAAAATTTGAAAAGGCATAGAAGATGAAATATGCAATCAACTACTATCTACTAAGTACGTAGAGAATACTATATAAGCTTCTGTTTAATTATAATGCCACTAAAAAAAACCAGTCCCTAACTACACACCTCTTCCCCCATACACACCATTAAAATCCCTTCTGAATTTAGGTGAGAACACGACTTGTAGGACTTCATGCCATTCTGACCATATATATATTCTTTAAATCAACAGGACAAAAAAAGGTACAAAGTCTACTTACTGGGGAATGGCCACAATAATGATGTTGTAAATATCTAAATGGCCCATGGTTAAAAAAAAAAAGTTTCCTATCCCTATATGATCTTAGAATGACAATGTTTCAGGCATAATTTTATTTATTTTATTTTTTGCCAGTCGTGGGGCTTGAACTCTGACCTGGGTACTGTCCCTCAGCTCTTCAGCTCAAGGCTAGCACTCTAGCACTCTACCACTCGAGCCACAGTGCCACTTCCAGCTTCTTCTGTTTATGTGGTACTGAGGAATAGAACCCAGGGCTTCATGCATGCTAGACAAGCACTCTACTACTGAGCCACATTCCCAGCCCATCAGGCATAATTTTATAATTATTTTTCTTCTCAATCTTTTTTTAGGCCTTTAAAATCTGTAGGCTTTTTTTTTTTAAGTACTATGCTAGAAAACTAGATGAAAAAAACTCTCAAAAGTTTGTACAAAATAGCCAGGTGCCACTGCCTAGCTACTCTGGAAGCTAAAGTCTAAGGGTCATAGTTCAAAGCCAGTCCAAGTAGTAAAGTCTGTGAAACTTTCATCTCCAATTAATCACCAAAAAGCTACAAGTGGAGCTGTGGCTCAAGTGGTAGAGTGCTACCCTTGAATATAAAAGCTCAAGGACAGAGCCCAGGCCCTGAGTTCAAGCCCCATGATTGGCACACAAAAGAAAAAAAAAGTTTATACAAAATAAAGAAAAGTCATTAGAAAGAATAACAATATGTCATTTGCAGGGAAATAAATGTATCTAGACCAAATCATGTTAAGTGAGGTAAGCCAAGCCCACAGAGGCAAATGGCACATTTTCTCTCATATGCAGAAGCTAGATCTAAAATACCAGAATATTCACACACAGTGAGACTGAAGGAGGATACTCGTACGAGAGGCACAGAAAGGCATATGCCTATATGCATCTGATCGATCAAAATAAACTCCAGGAAAAAAAACAAGAGGTTTTTTCTCTTTGGCTTTTTGTTTTGTTTTTCCTTTTTGTCTTGTTCGTTCGTTTATATTTTGGGGGAATGTAAGGGGAGGCACTGAAATGGAGAGACAAACAGTGAACAAATGCAGCAGTCCAGTATTCACTGGACAATAGTTGAAAATGAACTATACCACTTAAAGGTGGGGATAGGAGGGAAAAACTGGGAGAGAGCAAGGGAAAGGGTGACATTGTCTAAAAAAAAAGTACTCTTTACCTGACTTTATAGTAATACTATTTCTTTTTTTTTTTTGGTCTGGTCGTGGCCCGAACTCTGGGCCTGGGCGTTGTCCCTCAGCTCTTCAGTTCAAGGCTAGCGCTCTACCACTTGAGCCACAGCGCCACTTCCGGCTTTTTTCTTTTTGCTTATGTGGTGCTGAGGAATCGAACCCAGGGCCTCAGGCATGCAAGGCAAGCGCTCTACCACTGAGCCACCTTCCCAGCCCAGTAATACTATTTTTTTAAATAGAGAAACAGACTGAGGGAGAATCTGAAGAGCTCTATTGTAAGAAAAGCACATAGAAAATAAAGGGTCTGGAGAGTGGCATGGTATAAATCACAGAACTTACATGTTGAGAAGTGGGGAATTATGAGATTCAGAAAAACATAACCTACATAGTGGGACTCTGTCTCAAAACACCCCAAAGAATTAAAAGGAAAAGGCTCTTGTACAGTATATAAATTGAATACAGACTCAAAGAGTAAAAAACTCAGCTGACTCAAAGACCATCTATAACATACAGAAAACTAAATCCTGACCCTGAAAATACAAAATAATAATCATATGAAGTTGGAAAGCAAGGAAGAGGAAGGAAGGGCCATGTGCAAGAGGAACATTAATTGTACTGAGAAGTTATTTCCAGTTTATAGTTTAGCTATGTAGTATAAGAAAAAGCCACAAGGAAAAATAGAATAAATAATTATAAATTAAAGAGGTTCCGAAGACAAAGTAGTAAGCTTATCAAATTCATCATTAAAGCCGGGCACTGGTGGCTCACGCCTGTAATCCTAGCTACTCAGGAGGCTGAGATCTGAGGATCGCGGTTCAAAGCCAGCCCGGGGAAGGAGAGACCATGATACTCCTATCTCCAATAAACCACCAGAAAACCGGAAGTGGCGCTGTAGCTCAAGTGGTAGAGTGCTCGCCTTGAGTTGAAGAGCTGAGGGACAGTGCCCAGGCCCAGAGTTCAAGCCCCACAACCGACAAAATAAAAAATAAATAAATAAAAAGAAAAAAAAATTCATCATTAAAATTTTAAAATTCATTTTTATATTAATTCATTATTATATGGCTTTATCACATTGGAAAGTTTAGATTCCAGAAATTTATGAATGTGCTTTCAAATACTTCTTTAAAATCAGTCATGAAACACTTGGGGATAAATATTCTTTCCTGACTCTATCAATTTTGCACAAAGCTGTATTTACACCATGTTATCTGTTACACTGTAAGCCCTTAAAAACTGGAAGAATCTTCTAAAAGAAAATATCAGGTAGGAATCGTTACCTGAGATAGTTTTGGCACTTTCCATGGCAGGAACTCTTGGTAGAGAAGCAGGCCGGCTGGTGGAAGATGTTCTCAGTAGATGCTCTGCATAAAGTGGAAAAGTCATACACAATATATAAATTTGATGAATGGTGAAGTAACAAAGGTACAAGGAAGTTGAACTTAAGTCTTCTCAACACTGAGGCTCAACCTTCTTCCTAAGACAAGGCACTTCAACAATGCCTCATTGTGAAAACATACCCTACAGACAAGGAATATGGTTAAACATTCCATCTTAATGTCTTTTTTTTTTTTTTTGGGGGGGGGGGGGGGGGGTCCGGTCCTGGGGCCTTAACTCTGGGCCTGGGCGCTGTCCCTCAGCTCTTCAGCTCAGGGCTAGCGCTCTACCACTTGAGCCATAGCACCACTTCCAGCTTTTTTCTTTTTGTTTATGTGGTGCTGAGGAATCGAACCCAAGGCATCAGGCATGCAAGGCAAGCACTCTACCACTGAGCCACCTTCCCAGCCCAACCATCTAAATGTCTTATTTCTAGGGATAAGATGCTCTACCCAGAAGAATGCTTCAAGTCATTGACTGCCACTTACCTCTTCAACTAAAATAAAAAGATCCCTTCGATCTAAGGCACAAACTAAATAAAACATTGCCTTAGTGCCTATATTAGTGAGACGATCACAAACACATACAGCCACAGCAAAGTCGGGATGGAATAATTACAGTACTAGGATGATAAGGTAGGGGGAAACATTTCAGGCAACAAAGAAGGCTTTAAAAACATAATGGCCTGGGGGCTGGGAAGGTGGCTCAGTGGTAGAGCGCATGCCTTGCATGCCAGAGGCCCTAGGTTCGATTCCTCAGCACCACATAAGCAAAAAGAAAAAAGCCGGAAGTGGCGCTGTGGCTCAAGTGGTAGAGCGCTAGCCTTGAGCTGAAGAGCTGAGGGACAGCGCCCAGGCCCAGAGTTCAGGCCCCATGACCAGACCCAAAAACAAACAAACAAACAAACAAAAAAACATAATGGCCTGATAAACACAGAAGAAGGGTGGGGAACTATATTTCAGCCAGACAAAAATCAGAATAAAGGTGTGAGTAAGCAAAAAAAAAAAAAAGGCCTTATATAACTATACTATGAGATATATGAACAACAGGCAGCATGAGAGTGGCTTTCCAGGGAAGACAGGCTGAATGAAGAACCTTCTCTGTAGGCATCGTCGTTTTTGAGCATTTGAAGATCACAATCAGATACTGTCTACTATCTACTTACTGTTTGCATTTACTGTTTGTACCAACAGACTAGACAGATAGGTAGATATAGATAGATAGATAGATACATTCATACATACGTACATACATAATTTAGCTTTTCTCAAAATACCGTATGTCAAAACAATGGCTTATAACATTGTCTCTTAAGGACAGAGTATCTTTCACTTCAAATTACATTTTTTAAGAGCCTGAAGAACAACTGGTTATAATCACTCCCTACGTTAGATGCCTCCAGAGTAAGAAGAATGAACTTACTTTCCAAATGAAGATAGGACATGTAAAGCTCAAAGTGATTACAACATGTTTATCCTGAAAAAACATCACTTTTGCACAAAGAACTTACAAGCAAACATCAATCAGAATCTTGAACCCTGTCTGCAGCTGGCATTTATCTTTACTTGAACAGCAGACCATGCACAAAGTCTGACAGACAAAACAAAGCAGAACATGGAAATAGTAGGAAGCAGAAATCAACATTTTAAATTTAATCAAAATTTCCATCCTACAATTATGAAACTAAAGAATCATTTCACTAAAAAACTTTGTCTCCCAAAGAACACAGCAAAGTCAAGAAACTGAAGACAAAGGCTATAGACAACCACAAAAACTTGTTCATTCTCTAGGTGGAAAGTGTTTGTAAAGGTGACTTATTCAAACTTTACTCTTCTACTATGTAAAATTTACACAGATATATGTATTCAACACTGGACTTCTGTTACTGTTCATTTAAAGCTCTGTATCTATCTCAATTTTACAGGTAGTCCCTGAAATAGCTTAACAGCTAAACTTTTTGACAACATACAAAAATGCACTGGACCTTATTTGGCTATTCATTTTTAAATTACTTGTGCTAGTACTAGGAGTGTAGCTCAACATGGAGGGTATGCTCAGGATATACGACATTCTGGGTTCCATCCCAAATACTATCTGCCCCCTCCCACCAAAGAATTGTGGGAACTTCCAAGAGCCAAAACACAGTCAGTTACCATTTCATGAAGTACTTTTATATTGTGAAAATCAAGGCACTGTGGGGAGGGAAGGGATAGTAGGGGAAAAACAAAGGAGGGGGTAACAATGCTCGATAGGAAATGTACTCATTACCTTACTCATGTAACTGTAACCCCTCTGTACAGTATCTTTACAATAAAAAAAATTTAAAAAATCAAGGCACTTGTCACAGTAAGAATGCAGACATGCTTACTGGTTTCATTTTCATGTCAAATGTTAGTTTAGCCCTCTTCAGGAAATAAGATTAGTATATTATATTTTATGGTAATAGATTCTATTTAATTGTCATATGGAGCTATTCTCATCTTTAATTCATTCATCAGACAAAAATCACTTAGCTGTTCACTACTTGCCAAGCACTGAGCTAGGTGCAAAGGTCAGAGAAAGGAGACAAGAAACTTGCTCTCAGGGAACTCAGAGTCAAGAGCGGAAGCCAGACTTTTAAACAATTCATAAGCAAATGATGCGAGGAAAGAACAAGCCAGGGGCCCTGGGAACCCAGAGTGTGACGTGCCTGGTTTTGCTGGTAGTCCGGAAAGGCCTTCTCAGGAAATGACAGTGAAGTGGAAACTAAAAGGATAATTGATAGTTTTTATACAGGCAAGGAAAGCTTGGAAGGAAAAGTGTCTCCAGCTTAGTGTTCAGGAGGATGATGTTCAGAGGGCAAGGGGAAGAATGGAGCAAGGTAAACCTGCAAAGGCAAGGAAAAGTCATGCAGGCAAACCGCAAGGTAAGGAGATTGTGGACTTATCCTGTTAGCAGTGGGAACCAATGAAGGTTTTCTCAGGTTTGCATTATTCTGGCTTCAGTAGGTTGGAGAGGTTAGTACAGGATATGAGTTTTTCAATACAGATGAGATGATGCTGACTTGGACTTGGTTACCAGTAGTGAAAACTTAAGGTGGACAGATTAAAGAGATCGTTAACAAGGTATAATAAACAGTTACTGACTGATAGAAGAGGAAGTGAGGATACCACATACAGAGATATAAAAGGTAAAGGAATAAAAGTTAAAGAATTAGAGACACCCAAGAGAAGATGTGGCACAGGTGACCACAGAGAGTTCAGGAGGAAAAGTGTGAAGTAAACATGTAGTCTGGGGATGTGTGGGTATGTATTGACACATCTCACTGGTAACCTTTGTCAGACCAATTTAACACACTAGCAGAGACCAAAGTAAGGTTAGAATGTGTTGATTAGTAAAAGGAGACTGGAAAGATGTAGAGATCAATTGTACAAGGGTACGGAACACAGGACAAGGTATAATACATTGTAAGGTTTTTTTTTCATTTTTTAAAAATTCCTTCAGAATGTACCTTGGACTGGTTTTGAATTTATGATCCTTCCAGCCTCAGTTTCCTAAATGATGAGCTTTCAGACAAGCACCACAGTCATTTGTTTGTGGGGGTGGGGGGAGGGGTAGGTGGAGGGTGGCTTGCTGGTTCTAAGGCTTGAACTCAGGGCCGGGGCACTGTCCCAACTTTTTTTGCTCAAGGGTAGAGCTCTACCACTTGAGCGTGCGTGCGTGCGTGCGTGCGTGCGCGCGTGTGTGTGTGTGTGTGTGTGTGTGTGTGTGAGTGCGCGCGTGTGCGTGTGTGTCCCTAATTGGAGATAAGAGTCTCAGAGACTTTCTTGCTAGGGCTGGCTTTGAACCATGATCCTCAGTTCTCAGCATCCTAAGTAGCTAGGATTATAGGTATAACCCACTAACACCCAGTAAGATATGAGCTGCTTCTTTTTTTTTGCCAGTCCTGGGACTTGAACTCAGGGCCTAGGTAATGTCCCTGAGCTTCTTTTGTGCAAGGCTAGTATACTGCCACTTAAGCCACAGTGCCACTTCTGGCTTTTTCTATTCATGTGGTACTAAGGAACTGAACCCAGGGCTTCAAGTATGCTAGGCAAGCACTCTACCATTAAACCACATTCCTAGCCCAAGATATGAACATTTGTGAATGATGGAAGAGAGCCAGTAAGTTAAAGGTATAGAAAAAAAAAAAAAGACAATCAAACCATAAGACTAATAGTGGAAGTGGCACTGTGGCTCAAGTGGTACAGCACTGGCCTTGAGCTGAAGAGCTCAGGGACAGCGCCCAGGCCCAGAGTTCAAGCCCTATGACTGACCTAAAAAAAAAAAAAAAAGACTAATAGCATCTGAAAATGCTCAAAGAAGTAAGATTCAGAGTTCAGATAAAGACATAAGCCCTACTGGATGCTATGGTTCACACCTGCAATCTCAGCTACTCAAGAGGCAGAGAGTAGGAGTATCACAGTTGAGAGGCCAGCCCGGACAAAAAATGAGACCCTCTATCTTTCTCCTCCCCCTAAAGAGCTGGGTATGGTGGCACCATATCTGTATACCAGTTATGAAAGAAGTATAAGCAGGAAGATCACAATCCAACTAGACTCAGGCAACCCAACAAACAAAAAACCCCACTATCTCAAAAAATAACCAAGGCTGGCGCTGGTGGCTCACACCTATAATCCTAACTACTCAGGAGGCTGACATCTGAGGATCACGGTTCAAAGCCAGCCAGGGTAGGAAAGTCTGTGAGACTCTTGTCTCCAATTAACCACCAGAAAGCCGTAAGTGGCGCTGTGGCTCAAGTAGTAGAGCACTAGCCTTGAGCCGAAGAGCTGAGGGACAGCACCCAGATAGGCCCAGAGTTCAAGCTCTATGACCGACAAAACAAACAAAACAAAAACAAAAACAAAGCAGGGCTGGGAATGTGGTTTAGTGGTAGAGTGCTTGCCACCTAGCATACATGAAGCCCTGGGTTCGATTCCTCAGTACTACAGAAAAAGCCAGAAGTGGCATTGTGGCTCAAGTGGTAGAGTGCTAGCCTTCAGCACAGGGACAGTGCCCAGGCCCTGAGTTCAAGCCCCAGGACTGGCAATAATAATAATAATAATAATAATAACCAAAGCAAAAAAGCGTTGAGGTCATGGCTTAAGTAGCAGACTGCCTATCAAGTAAGCTCAAGGCTCTTTTTTGTTGTTGTTATTGTTGTCGGTCATGGGGCATGAACTCTGGGCCTGGATGCTGTCCCTCAGCTCAGGGCTCTACCACTTGAGACACAGCACCACTTCTGGCTTTTTCTGTTTATGTGGTGCTGAGGAATTGAACACAGGGCCTCATGCAAGGCAAGCACTCTACCGAGCCACCTTCCCAGCCCAGTCCAAGACTCTTGAGTTCAATCCCAGGTACAGATATGAGAGAAGCAGGGGGGAGCAAGAAAGGAAAAAAAGACAGATAAACAGATACATCTAGCCATAGATAAATTCTATTTACTTCAGATAGACAGCTGGAGATAACATGGTCATACCTGCTACTCATGGTCTGCTAAGTGAAGATAGCTGATATGTTAGTATTAGTCAAAAAGGGTGTGTGTGTGTGTGTGTGTGTGTGTGTGTGTGTGTGTGTGTGTGTGTGTGTGTGTGTGTGTGTGTGTGTGTGTGTGTGTGTGTGTGTGTGTGTGTGTGTGTGTGTGTGTGTGTGTGTGTGTGTGTGTGTGTGTGTGTGTGTGTGTGTGTGTTTTGGTGCTGTTTCTGGGGCCTGAACTTGGGGCCTCAAGCTCTCACTTAGCTTTTTCCACTGAAGGCTGGTGCTCTATCATGTTAAGCCATACCTCCACTTCCCCACAAATATGATCAAGGTTACAAAGAAAACTCTACTGCAAGGAAATAGGAAATCTCAGCTAAAAGAGTTTTAAGAATATAAGATAGGTGATCCCTGAAATACAATTCAAAGGACAATCTAAAGTTGAAAATGGAACCAACATTGAGAAAGACTTATGAAAATATAGTCCCCACTTGAAATTCAAAGTACTTCTAGAAGAAATGGAAACTCATTCATTGAAGACAAACAACAGCAACAACATTTCCTGAGTAGATCTTCTTAAACTCCCACAGCTAAAGACCAACCAGAAGGAAAGTAGGTGCCTACTATAAGACACAAAGTTTAATCTATTTTCTAATAAGACATTCATTTTCAACAAACAAATATAAAAATACAGCAAGCAAGAAAAGGCTAGTTTGCCTGTAATCTAGTCACTCAGATCTGGGCTGAATGGCAATATGTAAAAAAAAAAAAAAGGCAAAACAAAAACCAGAAACCAGAAACAAAGGGTAAGGAAATTCAACATAGCCACCTCACTACAATAAGGCAGAGTATATATACAAAACAAAATTCAGATATGACACAAATGTTAGAACTATCTGACCAGGCATTCTAATAATTATGATAAATATGTTAAAGTACCTACTGGAAAAGGTAAGAAAATATACAAGGTCAGTTAGGATTTCTGATTTGATTTTCTCTTGTAGTTTCAATTTCTTTGTACAAATTATACAAATAAAACTGTGATGATCATGCCTCTTGGTGCTCAAATGGAGAAAATAATCCCCCAGGGGCCTAACTGAGAACACTGGTGTGGGGAGCTTACTAGCATCCTAGTGGGCACTTACCCTCCAGTGGATAGAAGCCAGGAATACCTATACTTCATCCTATACTTCACAAAACAGCTTCCCTTAACCAAACTTTGTGTGGCCTAACTAAGGCCAAGGCTAACAAAGCAACCACTAATAAAAAGGAAGTATATAAATAATAAGTTGACAGAGGAGGCAAAATAGAGAAAGAAAAAATAATGATCGAGAGAAAAGAGAAACATAAAATATACAAATCAAATAGAAAACATTTATCAACCAGATAAATTTTAGTCCAACCATATCAATAAGCACATTAAAAGTGAATGAGCTAGGTGCTAGTGGCCAATGCCTATTCCTAGATATTAAGTACTGTAAGATCTGGAGAATTTCAGTTACAAGTCATCCAGGCAGAAAAGTCCATGAGACTCTTTCTCTAAAATAACCAGCAAAAAGCTGAGCTAGAGGTATGGCTAAAGTTGTGGAGCACCACTGAGCAAGTAAGCTGAATCAACATAAGGCCCTGAGTTCAATCCTCAGTACTGGAAGGAAGAGGATAAATGGCCTAGGGCTGGGCTTGAATAGTACAGTACCTGCCTAAAAACTCAAGTTCCTGAGGTCAAACCTTGCTTGGAAGGAGCCTAGAGCTGGTAGCTCCTATTTGTAATCCTAGCTATTCAGGAGATTAAGATCTGAGGATGGTTATATACCAACCCTGGCAGAAAAATCTGTGAGAATCACTTTTCCAATTAACCAGCAAAGCACTTGAAATTGGAAGCATGGCTCAAGTAGTAGAGTACCAGCTTTGAGCAAAAAAGCTAAGGAACAGCACCGAGATCACCAGTTTAAGCCTCAGAACCAGCATGCATGTATGTGCATGCATGCACATGCACACACACACACATAGTCTAAATCTACCAATTAAGACAGTCTAAGAATAAAAAGACCCAACACACACAAAGTCTAAATCTATTACTTAAAAGATAGATTAAAAGAATAAAAAGATCCAACCATATACTGTCTATAAAAAGTCCACTTTAAATATAGACAAAGACAAATTTACACATAGATAAAGACAAATGAAAGAAAATGACACATCATGATACACTAACCAAGAGAAGAGTAGAATGGAGTAGCTATATTAGTATAAGACATGGAAAACTTCCAAACAAGGAACATAATCAAGAGTAAAATGATCATTATACAATAATAAAGGGTTCAATTTTCTGGAAGGCCTAACAATTATAAATGTGAATGTACCTATCAAAATAACTTCAGGGCTAGGTGCTAGTGGCTCATGCTTGTAATCCTGGCTACTTAGGAGGCTGAGCTCTGAGGATTGCAGTTCAAAGCCAGCTGGGCAGAAAAGTCCAAGAGACTCTTATCTCCATTAAACCATTTAGAAAAACCAGAAGTGGGGCTGTGGCTCAAGTGGTAGAGCACTAGCCTTGAGCTGAGAGCTGAGGGATGGTGCCCAGGCCAAGAGTTCAAGCCCCACAACCAACCAAAAAAAAAAAAAAAAAAAGAACTTTAGGGCTAAAAATGTGGCTAAGTGGTAGAGTGCTTGCCTAGCATGCATGAAGCTCTGGGTTCAATTCCTCAGTACCACATAAACAGAAAAGACCAGAAGTGGTGCTGTGGTTCAAATGGTAGAGTGCTAGCCTTGAGCAAAAGATGCTCAGGGACGGGCCCTAAGTTTAGGCCTCAGGACTAGCAGGAAAATAAAAGAGGAAGGGGGTAACACTGTTCAACAAGAAATGTATTCATTACCTTACTTAGGTAACTGCAACCCCTCTGTTCATCACCTTTACAATTAAATAAACGTAAAAAAAAAAAAAAAAAGAACTTTAAAACAATGAAAGTAAAAATGGGTAGAATTGAAAATCAAAATACTTGGAGAGTTCAATACTTGATAATAGAAGAAGTTGGCATGAAATCAGTAAGGAAATAGAAGACCTGGGTCTAACTGATATTTTTTTATAAAACAAGCTTCCCAATAAGAACAAAACATATGCATACTGCTTAGAGAAGACAGACTTAAAAGACTGTACATTGTACAATTTCATTTATATCACATTCTGGAAAAGATACAACTATAAGAATGGAAACATATCCATACAATTAATGGCTACACTTGGACTAGTCAACTTCCAATGGAAGAATTGCCATTATTAAATGATGGTTACCATTTAATAATGGATCTACAGTTGACTAAAACACCATTATTTGGCAATGGTGATCTGATCAGCATCAAGTAATCTCAAGCTTTTCATCCAGACACCACCAGTTGCTGAATACTGAAGACCTCCTAATTCCACTGAGTTAGTGGGAAAGTAAAAACTTTTCCAGCTCTTTAGCCAGGTAGCTACCTCCCACCAGAGCTAACTGATATATGATATAAAGATTCCTGGAGGAAGCATCAACAAACCCTGCCACTAAATTCAATTGCCAAAAGTACTAGTAAAAGAGCATCTGAACTGAGCACTGGTGGCTCACATCTGTAATCCTAGCTACTCAGGAGACTGAGATCTTTGGATGGAGGTTCAAAGCCAACCTGGGCAGAAAAGTCCATGAGACTCTTATCTCCAATTAACCACCAGAAAACTAGAAGTGGCACTGTAGCTGAAAGTGGTAGAGCACTAGCCTTGAAAAAAAGAGCTCAGGGACAGCGCCCAGGCCCTAAATTTAAGCCCCATGACATAGAGGAAGAGGGGAGAGGGGGGAGGAGCGTGAGAGAGCGTGCAAGCACTAGTCCATTAATAAGGAGATTTTTATTGGCTGAACCTGAGACATTTTTTTGCAATTTAACATCCAATCAGGCATGGTGCTATAACATAAACGCACACATGATAAAATACTAATTAGAAAAACAAAATTCTCTTATTTAAGTGTAAGTAGAATAAGAGACAGGACCTTTTAAATTTTAGTAATTTTACTTAAACTTTCAAAATGAAAATTATATACTAGATTAAAAAAAATTATGCCACTCTTCCTGGCCCGAGGTGATCTGCTTAACCTGAAAACCCTATAAAATCATACAAGCCAAGAGGTTCAAATCTTTGTGTTCAGTTTAAGAACACCAGAGAAACAGCCCAAGCCATCAAGGGTAAACATATTTGAAAAGCGACTGAGCATCTGAAAGATGTCACTTTAAAGAAGCCATGTGTGCCATTCTGATGTTACAGTGGTGGAGTTGGCAGGTGTGCCCAGGCCAAACAGTGGGGCTGGACACAGGGTTGGTGGCCCAAAAAAGAGTTTTCTGTTGCACGAGTTTAAGAATGCAGAGAGTAATGCTGAACTGAAGGGTTTAGAGGTAGCTCCCTAGTCACTGAACACATCTAGGTGAGCAAAGTACCCAAATTGTGTCACTGAATTTACAGAGCCCAGGAATACATTTAGTATAAAATAAATGAAAAAAAAATTATGCCAAGACAAAGAAGAAAAGCAGCTTAAGACAGAACTCAGAAATCCTATTCTTCTTGTCACAGTTTCGATAACCACAGTAGATTTTATGACCAGGAAATAACAGCTTAGTATGGCTACAAGTCATTTGCTTGTTCTTAATTTTGTAGGTAGTCATTTTTCTAATAACTGTTTAAAAGATCAACAAATTACCACATAAAAATTCATCCCAGTGTTTCCCTACATCCTGTATTTGCAATGTTCCAACTAAACCTCATTAAGACATTAGAAGAGCCTAGGGAGAGAATAGGAACAGCACTAGCACAGCTCCTGGTACACACTTCATGCCCAATGCCATGTCAATGAGGCACCAGGTAATAAAAAGAAAAGAACTAGGAACAGAATTTTAAGACATTTAGTTTGTCTTCAGTAACCTTGGTCCACAGAACTTCCACCTTCTTTACCCACAAAAGCCAGAAATAATAAACTTTTTCATTTTTTGCTCAGATTCCCAAGTTGATGCTAAGAGTCCCTTGTGGTGCTTATGACAATGGAATTTCCAAGCTCCTTTTCCTAGAAGCTCATGAGCTAAGAGGTCTAGGATCCCATATTTAAAGAAGTGACTCAGGGATGGGAATGTGGCTCAGTGGTAGAGTGCCTGCCTAGCATGCAGGAAGCCCTGGGTTCGATTCCTCAGTACCATATACACAGAAAAAGAGAAGTAGTGCTGTGGCTCAAGTGATAGAGCACTAGCCTTGAGCACAGGGAGGCTCAGGGACAGAGCCCAGGCCCTGAGTTCAAGCCCCATGACCGGCCAAAAAAAAAAAAAAGTGACTCAAGTACATTTGAACAATACTGCCAGAGATGGGTCTTCCCCTTGTAAATCTCACTCTGCTGCAGCCCAAACCAGATGCTCTAGAAAGAAGTAGAGAGCCCTCCAGATAGGATCCTTCCTACAAGACATTTCCAGCCTAGTACCACACAGAAGTGGCAAGCTAGTTAACCAAAGCTTGAGGGCATCATCCCACAGTTACACATACTCCAGAATCTATGGCTGCCTGGTACCTGCCCTGACCACAATGGCATAGACTGCAGGTAGACTTTATCCCCAGGCCAGGGCACATGTAGTTAGTTAGCTGCAGAAGGAGAGTGCCTGAGCCACTGATTTCCATCTCTGCCCTCAATGCATATAGCCCAGAACACAATTTGTATAGATACTTCTTCATAGCTCTTCGTTGGCAGCATACAAAATCCTACAGTTAGAAAGACTAGGTCAAAACACAGCAAAATCAACAACAGGAAATAGTAGATCTAAGAGGGAAGGGGTGTGTAGAAGAGTGAAAATGTTGAAGGAGGTGACACTGATCAAGATGAACTGTATTCAAGCCGGGTGCCAGGCTCATGCCTGTAATCCTAGCTACTCAGGAGGCTTAGAACTGAGGATCATGGTTCAAAGCCAGCCTGGGCAGGAAAATCTGTGAGACTCTTATATCCAATTAACCACCAGAAAACTGGAAGTGGCGCTGTGGCTCAAGTGGTAGAGTGCTCGCCTTGAGCTGAAGAGCGCAGGGACAGCACCCAAGCCCAGCGTTCAAGCCCCACAACCAACAACAACAAAAAATAGATGAACTGTATTCATAAACTGCTTTGTCATATGGCAACTCCTTTGTACAACTACTTAAAGATAATTTAAAATTTTAAATCCTACAGTACTCAGTTGTCTAAAATGTTTTACTTGTAGGCTATTAAGATTCATCAGCCATTTGTGCTACTAAGTTCACAGAGATAATTAATAAAAGCTGACAGTGGATATTTATTAGGGGATAAAATAGTGCTAAGCACTTTACAGGCTCTAGCTGTTGTTTTGTCCACTCATCTCCTCCCCTGGGACATATTCACAATATTACAATGACACTTAGGGCCTCACTGAAGAGGGGTGGATAAGCAAGGCTTTAAAAATGAGCTGAGTGTCAGAATGGAAGTCTGACTCGAGAGTTTAGGAGAGCCTAAAGAGAGAACTTAAGCACTCCATGAGCTATATACTGTTTTAGATTGGGGACATCATCATAGGGGCTAAAAGGTAGGTCAGGATGTATCGAGGAGTACTACGTAACTTTGTGCCTTTCCTCCCATGTAAATCCTGTGAAGGTCTACTCAGAAAATGGTATATAAAGAAAAGAAAGAAAGGCAGGGTTTAGGCCAAGGAGATTCTAAACCTTTCACTGTTTCTTTAGAAGAGGTCTTTCTAAGAGGAGAAGATCCTAAGTTTCAGATCAGCCTGGGCTACATAGAAAAACCCTGTACCAAAAACAAACAACCTTAAAGAGTTGTAAAAACTACATTCATTAATAATAACTCATTTCCCTACTTGTAATTAATACATAAAGTACTCTTTCCTTTTATTTATTTTTTCCTGAGATAGGGACTGAGCCTAGAGCATCACCAGATATACTAGTAACCTTGGCTACAAATGTATACCAGATTGCCTGATATGATGTCAATAGCAAAGAAAGTAGCAAATAATTAGCCAAAGCAGCCAAAAGAATCTAACTAACAAAACAAAGGGCAAGATTTTGACATTTTTTTAGATGTACCTTGAACAGGGATTTCTCCATAGTTTGGTCTTTTATCCGACAAGGCTGTTAGGGGCTTGGATGTTGAGATTGGTCCACTTATGGAATGTCTCTGAAATCATAAGATACATAATACAAAGTCAGGTAAAATCTGGTACTAAAACTCACATGAAAAAAAAGTGTTGCAAAGATGAAACATAAATTTGCATCCTGTGCTATAGTAATGTTATAACATTCATACGCCATAGGCATACCATGGGATTAATGAACTTTTTAAAAACTTCAATATTATGAGATGTATAGATGTATGTAGATTCATATATAGTTGTAAGATATAATACAGAAATTCATGTTCTCTTCAGTTTTCCCAAATACTAACACCTGGTAAGTCTGTAGTTAAACACTGCAGGGAATGTGGCTTAGTGGTAGAGTGCTTGCCTAGCATACATGAAGCCCTGGGTTGGATTCCTCAGTACTACATAAACAGAACAAGCCAGAAGTGGTGCTGTGGCTCAAGAGGTAGAGTGCTAGCCTTGAGCAAAAAAAGCTCAGGGACAGTGCCTAGGCCCTGAGTTCAAGCCCGGACTGGGAAAAACAAACAACAACAGCAAAAAAAAACACTGCAACCAGGATAGTGATAATCAAGATATAGAACTTTTCCGTCATCATAAAGATTTTTTCTTGTTTTTTGGTTTTTTTTTTTGGGTCCGGTCGTGGGGCCTGAACTCTGGGCCTGGGGCGCTGTCCCTCAGCTTTTCAGCTCAAGTATAGCACTTTACCACTTGAGCCACAGTGCCACTTCTGGCTTTTTTTTTCTGCTTATATGGTGCTGAGAAATCGAACCCAGGGCCTCATGCATGTAAGGCAAGCGCTCTACCACTGAGCCACCTTCCCAGCCCCCATAAAGATTTTTTCTATGGTCCTTTTACAGTTTCAACCATCTTTCCCTTGCAGACCCCTGATTACTGGTCTCCTGATAATGACTGCATTATTTTGTTTAAAAATTCTTGAAATATCTAACGGCAATTCATTAAATTAAAAAAAACCTCCATATAGAGCTGGGAAGGTGGCTCAGTGGTAGAATGCTTGCCTTGCATGCATGAGGCCCTGGGTTCGATTCCTCAGCACCACATAAGCAAAAAGAAAAACAAAAGCCAGAAGTGGCGCTGTGGTTCAAGTGGTAGAGCGCTAGCCTTGAGCTGAAGAGCTGAGGGACAGCGCCCAGGCCCAGAGTTCAGGCCCCATGACCAGACCCCCCAAAAAAAGAAAAAAAAATCTCCATATGGAAATGCAGACATATTTCTATTATGCTTACATTAGTCATTCCTACTCTTATTACAAACAGACCTCAATTCTGCCACCAACTAATTAACTCTGAACTACCCCAGAACAATAGTCTCTTCATTTCCAGAACTATGTGGAAATATTCACCAGTGATACTTACACCAATAACATAATTAATATTTTGAGCCTTTTCTCAGATGTCAGTCATTCCCTCAGCTTTTACTCGGCCCTTTTAAAAAAAATCTAGCTAATGCCCATGTAATGTAACCCCTCTGTACAGTATTTTCACAATAAAAAAAAAAAATCTAGTTAACTCAAGGCTACTGTTTTTCATATTCCCAGCAGATACGTACAAGAGGGACCAGATATGGTTTATGTCTGTAATTCCAAGTACTCAAAAGGTAAAGGTATAAGGATCATAGTCCAAGGATCATAGGGAAAAGTACAAGACCCTATTTGAAAAAGAAAAAGGAAAAAACTAAAAAGAATGGGACATGGCTTAAGTGAGGCCTGGAGTTCAATTCCCACTATAAAAGGAATAAAGGAGAAAAAAGGGAGGGAAGGGAAGAGAAGGGGAAGGGAGAGGAGGGGAGGAGTGGTGAGGGAAAGGAGAGGGGAGGGGAGGGGAGGAGAGAGGGGAGGGGAGGGGAGGAAAATACATAAGAGGCCCAGTTTCTCTTTTTGTAACCTCTTCTTACAAGTAACATTCCACTATTTCTGCCATACTCCATTTATTAGAAACAAATCAAGTCCAGTCAACGCTTAATAAGAGCAGATTATATAAGCAATAGTTACTAGGAGTTGAGAATCACTAGGAAGCACTTGATCTTTGTTCCCCTTGACCTTTTTGAAGTTGTTGGGCTTGGTTTGGTGCTGGTACCAGAACTTGAACCTAGGGCCTCTTGCTCTCATCGATTTTTTTTTTTAGTTACTATCAGTTTATTATAAAAGGGAGATATGGAAATAATTTACATGATGAAAGATCTCAGAACTTCACAGGATGCCATTTTAGTGATGTATTCACTCTACATACTTCCCAAGAATGTCACCATCCCTAAATAAGAAATAATCCTTGTCATCTACAACTACTTTGCCGCCTCCATATTCTGGGAGAAGAACTTTATCACTCACTTTCACACTAACTGGCTGAATCTCTCCACCCTTTCCTTTAGAGCCCAATCCCATAGCCACTACTGTGGCTTGCAATACTTGGAAGCATAATGCCTCCCTTGGTTACAGTTTCAGCTGCACTCCTTTCGACCAACACTCAGTCAAACAGAGGAATGAACTTCCTAAATGCTTGTCCGGCCATGACTCTTTGAGGTCGCCACTCGGACTCTGCTCTCACGCCGACGCTGCAAGGAGAGACCCGCTCTCATCGATTTTTATTGCCTTATCTAGTCAAAGAGGTTTCTCTACTGTTGCTGATAGGAACTCACATACTTCTCTACCCTATGTAAACTATGAAAGTATTTGTCTGATGGGCTCCTATAACTGACCTGGTAAACTACTGTCTGGCTTTGTGGGGATGCATGTATAGACTGGCACTCAGGTTGGAGGCATGGCTCAAATGGAGACTACATGCCTACCCTTGCAATCACGCAGACTCAAAGGGATGTCCCTGCAGATTTCTGGACCCTCTCTTTATAAAGCTCCTTCCCTACAAGAACTCTACCCTGAAATTTCTTCATTCTTCATAAATGATGATTTTCCTAGCTACTTGGAAGGCAGAGGTAAGATAATTGTGGTTTGAGGCCATCCTGTATAAAATGTTAGTGAGACACCTATCTCAAAAAACAAACCAGGAATGGTGGTTCATATCTATAACCCAGCTACTCAAGAGGCAAAGGCAGGAGGACTTTGGTCCAAGGACTGTCTAGGAAAAAGTACAATATCCTAGGGGGTGAAGGTGGGGGAGCCCTAATGCAAAAAGAGCTAGGAAGTGGTTCAAGTAGGGCAGGGAAGGTGGCTCAGTGGTAGAGCGCTTGCCTTGCATGCCTGAGGCCCTGGGTTCGATTCCTCAGCACCACATAAGCAGAAAAAGCCAGAAGTGGTCTTGTGGCTCAAGTGGTAGAGCACTAGCCTTGAGCTGAGGAGCTGAGGGACAGCGCCCAGGCCCAGAGTTCAGGCCCAATGACCAACCCCCCAAAAAAGAAATAGTAGAGGCATTTACTAGTAAGCATGAAGTCAAAATCCCAGTACTGTCCCCTTAGATCTGACTGGCTTCCCTGCTTTGCTCCAAGGCAGTTCATCTCTGGGCACCATCATCTGGAAATTGCCTCCAAGAAAAAAAGAACATGGGCCATAGCAGGGTTTTCCTATGTACCTTCATTTTCTAGGAATAACAGTTTTGTATCACTTTTTCAGACATTACAATGTCTGAAAATAATTGGTTCTTACATTTTGTCCTGTTTTCTATTTGTTTGTGATAGTAACTCCTGCAACTCCCTCATGGTCAGAAGAGAATTCCCACCCAGGGAGTTTAAAAAAAAACCAACAAAACCTAGCAATCCCAACCTTAGACTCTAGTCCCCAGAGATTCTGGTTCACTAAGATGAAGCCTGGGAATATATGCATTTAAAAATTCTCATGCTGATAATCAACAAGGTGAAGAAGAAAAGGCAGAAGAGTCATGGGTTTCAAACAGCTTCGGCTATGCTCTAAAACCTTAGGGCCTGACTCAAGGGGTAAGGCACCTAGTTAGCAAGAATGAGGTCCTAAGTTCAAACCCCAGTCCACCACCACCAACAAAAATCATGGTGGCTCGTGCCTATAATCCTAGCTACTCCGGAAGCGTGGCCCTTGTTGACTGCATTTCATACATATACAGATATGAAAACAGGAGTAGGATATTTCTGCTACACTTTTACAAGCTTACTGAATTTTGGTTACATCTTGTTCCTGTTAAGACATCCTGTTCCTGTTAATTAAGCCAAATTCTAATGCAGATTGTGAACCTGAGCTCAGCCAGTGTGAACAGAGGGCAGGGCCTGCTGGGTTAGGGATAAAAGGGGAGCAGCCTGCCTGCTGTGACTGATGGTGTACTCTTCTGCAAAAGTAAACTTTGCCTTGCTGAGTTCCTTTTGAGTTGGTGTCCTTATTCCCATGCAGTACCCCAAACATCCCAAGACAAAGCTAACACTCTGCAAAAGTCCACTCATAAAATACATGACCAATAATTAGCATAGCACAAAAGTTAATTCAAAAGGAAAATGTTCCTATGTCCTATTGTTTTAGAGAGTAGGTATGGCCAAGACTTCTCTGTATCACAGAAACTAAGTTTGGGGCAATTTTCCTCTGGCTACTCTCACCCATATTCCATTAAGCCACTTTGGCTTTTGAGCACCACAGAGAACAGACCCCACCTTGCTCTTGGCCTACATTCCCCCAACAGCAATGAAAGGTAACTTCTGAAGCTTGAATGTAATGTGAATCAATCATGTTTTCGTGCTACACTGTGGCAAAATGGCCCCAAATGAATACTGCTTCTCTGCACTCATGCCTTGTTCAGATCCTTCCCCTTCTAAATCTGAGATGATCCTGTGCCTTGGTTGGACCAAAACAGCAAGCTACAAGTGATTCTGTCCAAGATCTATGTTGAGATCTTCTCAACATGGCTTTTGCTAACTTCCACTTTTATTCTCCTGGAACTGGACCAAAGGATGAAGGAATCAGAGAAAGAACGTGTGGAAAGAAGGGCCCAGGATCCAGCTAAGCTCAGGCCCCAGCCAACTCTGCCTGATACTGCAATCACAATACTGAGCCTGAGCACAGCAGCAAAGGACTGCCTAGCCAACCCAGAAAGTGAAAATAGGGTATCTGCCATTTCATGGATAACAGAGGAAGAAAATGTGTGTATATATGTATTTATGCATATATATACACATACATACACACACTATAAATATATATATATACACACATACACACACACATACTCATCTATCAGAAAGAATAGTGTGTTGAATATTATGTCATTTGCAGGGAAATTGATGAATCTAGAGATTAATGACTCGTGCTTTCATATGTGAAGGTTAGACCTAAATTTTAAACATATATGAAAATATGTTCAGCTATATACATACATACACAACAGACTAATGTATGGTATACCCAAGGGAAGATTCCAATGGCGTAACTCCTCTGAACAACTAATGAACAGTCTAACAAATGAATACCAGGGAGCTGAAACATTTTGGGTATGGGAAAGAGAAGGGGGTCAGATGAATAAAGACAGGAATTGGGAGCAAATATAGTCATTATATTCAATATGGGAAAGATGGGGAACAATGATGGAAGGGGTGACAACGATCAAGATGTACTATACTCATAACCCAACTTGTTAAGCTGAAACCCCTTTGTACATCTACGTCAAATTTTAAAACAATTTTTATTTATTTTTTTTTTTGGGGGGTCCGGTCATGGGCCTGAACTCTAGGCCTGGGCACTTTCACTCAGCTCTTCA
Source organism: Dipodomys spectabilis (assembly GCF_019054845.1). Classification (NCBI taxonomy): domain Eukaryota; kingdom Metazoa; phylum Chordata; class Mammalia; order Rodentia; family Heteromyidae; genus Dipodomys; species Dipodomys spectabilis. The sequence continues at coordinate 4,767,197 of NW_024871040.1, read as the reverse complement.
GCTCAAGGCTAGTGCTCTACCCCTTGAGCTACAGCGCCACTTCTGGCTTTTTTCTTTTTGCTTATGTGGTGCTGAGGAATCGAACCCAGGGCCTCAGGCATGCAAGACAAGCGCTCTAAAGCAATTTTTAATAAGATAGTTGCACTTTTAAGTCACTAAATTTTGAAGTGACTCACTAGACAGAAAAGATGAAACATAGCAATTACATTCTTAGAGAGTCATCTACATTTTCTAGAATAATACCATTTATATTTATGATTTACTTCCATGAAGAATATACAGTCTTAAGCAACAAATTCCACATATGCCTCTCTCAGGTAATCAGTGCCTACCTGAGTCATGCATGTGTGACTTAAAGAAGAGATTTCATTTTTAGGTTTTGGGGCTCCCAGCCCTTACCTGCATGGGGGAAACAGCTGCTGCAGGAGGAGTTTTCATAGGACTTGGACTCAGAGGCGTTCGAGGAATTGCAGCTGCAGCAGGGTTTGGTACTACAAAAGTAACAAACAAGTAAAAACTGAATACTTTACAGTGTGAATAGAAGCTTTCTTAACTGGACTCCATTTAACAATTCACTAGATAAGCCAATACTCTTGACTCTCCCCCACCCCACCCCCTCCCACTACCTTAGCTGCTGTCTAACCTATGCCCTTCAAGACAGGTTCCCCTCCTACCAGGTAAACTCTCTGTCTCCCTAAGCCAGTATTTCATTTTTGCTGTTAATTACTTTACAAAAGTAGTCCATAAACCAATGAAATCTACGTATTAAAAAAAGAGGACTGAGGGGTATAGCCCAAAGGTACAATGTACTTACAGAGGGTCATGCATCAAGATTCTAGATTCAAACTCCAGCAAAACACACACACACACACACACACACACACACACACACACACACACACACACACACACACACACACACACACACACACACGAAACAACAACAACAAAAATACGAGATGGAGCAGGGCACCAATGGCTCATGTTCAGGGATAGCACCCAACCCCTGAGTTCAAGCCCCCAAACCAGAAACAAACAAACCAACAGGGGTTGGGAATGTGGCTTAGTAGAGTGCTTGCCTAGCATACATGAAGCCCTGGGTTCAATTCCTCAGTACCACATCAACAGAAAAAACTGGAAATGGTGTTATGGCTTAAGTGGCAGAATATTAGCCCTGAGCAAAAGAATCTCAAGGGCAATGCCCTGGCCCTGAATTCAAACCCCAGGACTGGTATAAAACAAACAAACAAAATAAACAGAGACAGGTTGTCAGGCATTGCCTACAATGGCCTATAGCACTTACCTAGCAAGTACAAAGCCCTGAGTTCATGGAAGAAAGGAAGGGAAGGAAGGAGGGAGGAATACATACACATAAAAGTGCTTTAGATAAGAGGCCAGACATTTTGTAGATATCCAGCAATTGAGTATTATATCAAAGAAAGGTGCGTTCCTGCTCATCTTTCCTTACTTCCTCCAGTAGAATTGACCGCTTTACCTAACATGTATTTAATATGTGTGTTTGTATGTCAATCTTCCTAATAGTTGGAACTATCCAACTCTCTCTCTCTATATATATATATACCTCTTATTTATACATACTTTGTATTTATTTTTATATATCTAGGTTCTAGTAATGGCTGCAAAAACATGGTTATTTTAAAAAACCAAAATAATAATTCATTTGAAGAAGAGTTAAATTCAAAATGAGCTACATCAGTGAACTGAAGCCCTCCCAGAGCATGGCAAGATAAAGCATTGACCACTGAGGACCGTTTGATAGAGCCAAGTGCTCATACTTAGAATTGGGAATTTTACCGGTATCTTCTACACAAAGATAAAATTCACACAAGATGAAATTAGCCATTTTCACATGTACAGTTCAGTGGCATTATGCACATTTACCATATTATACAATTGCCACTTCTACCGAGCTCCAAAGTTATTTCATCAGTCCAGAAGGAAACTCCTTACCTATTAAGCAGTCACTTTTCATCTACCCTTCGCAGCCCATCGCAATCTGTTTTCTGTTTCTATGAAAATGTGGTCTGTTGTGCCTGGTTTCTTTCACTGAATATAATACTACGAAGGCAGCATGTAGTAATATTTGATTCCTTATGGCTGAGGAGATATCTATTCCACTGTATTTTTTGTTTGTCCTGTGTGGACACTTAGGAGTGTTTTATTTTGTTAGTGTATACTAATTATACAAAGGGTTCTCGGTGTGCTATTTCCATACATGTATATATACTTTTATCAAATTTACCTTTTCTATTACTCTTTTATTCTCCCTTTACTGAATACGCTTTAACAGGTTTCATTATTCCATTCATAGAGTCACTAGAGAGCCTACTGTGAATAGTGCCATCATGAACACTTTATGTACAATTCTTTGTCTAAATACTTACTTTCAATTCTTATGTAATTCTTTTCTGGGTCAATGAGATATACTTTATTATTATGTAATGTTTTATTAGAGGTGCTTTGTTAGTATTCTGAATCATCACATGATTATAACTTCACAGTAAATGCCATTATTTTCTTATTCTAGAAGTATATATGTATATATACCTGTTTACGCATGGGTGAAGAAAGCTGGGGAACATAAGATCTGTTTGGTACATAAGATATCTAGGAAAGTGCTGGGCAGTGGTGGCACACACCTATAATCCTAGTTACTCAGGAGGGTTGAGATCCATAGATCAACAGTTCAAGCAAGTGCAGGTAGAGAAGTCTAAGAGGCCAAAATAACCAGCAAAAAGCTGAGCTGGCAGATTGGAGGTATGGCTCAAGTGGTAGAGTACCGGCCCTGAGCAAGAAAGTCAACAAAGCTCAAGGCCCTGAGTTCAAGTCCCAGTACAGGCGCGTGCGCGCGCACACACACACACACACACACACACACACACACACATGCACACGCACACACGCACACACAAAGCCAAACTAGAGGCATGGTGATAGAGCACTAGCCACAAGCAAGTCAAACAAGTATTAGGTCCTAAATTCAAACCGATAAAAAAAAAAGTCTAGGACACATGAGTGTCAATCTCAAGGATGCACTAAGATACATAGAACTAAAGAAGCTAAGATAAAGGGAAGGGAACTTTCCCTTTGGCAGAGAACTATAGTTGTATATATGGAAGTTTTAGAAAAGAAGTTATTGAAAGCCGGGTATCAGTGGCTCACGCCTGTAATCCTAGCTACTCAGGAGGCTGAGATTTGAGGAAAGCAGTTCAAAGCCAGTCCAGGCAGGAAAGTCTGTGAGACTCTTATCTCCAATAAAAACCATCAGAAAACCAGAAGTGGTGCTGTGGCTCAAGCAGTAGAGCGCTCTCCTTGAGCTGAAGAGCACAGGGAGAGCGCCCAAGCCCAGAGTCCAAGCCCCACAACCAACAAAGAAAAAAAAAAAAGAAGTTATTGAAAGTCATAAGAAGTCAGGCATGGTGGCTCACACCTGTAATCCTAGCTAGCTACTCAGGAGGCTGAGATCTGAGGATCATGGTTTGAAGCCAGACCAGGCAGGAAGTCCATGAGACTCATCTCCAAAAAATTACTCAGAAAAAGCCAGAAGTGGCTCAAGTGGTAGAACACTAACCTTGAGCACAAAGAGGCTCAGGGACAGTGCCGCGAGTTCAAGCCTCAGGACCAGCAAAAAAAAGGAAATAATAAGAACGTGTGTGATCCAGATGAGGAGAAGATACATGGTAAGGTCTGAGACAAAGGCTTCTAAAGCAGAACAGATTCTAACTCCTCCATTAAAATTGATCTGGCCTTTTGGCTTATTGATACTATATAAAAGTTTGATATTATATAAAAGACCAAGAGACTAAGATAAAGTCCAGGAAACACATGGCAAGTGGTATAATCATATGCCATGAGCATAGGAGACAAGGAAGTACTTACCTTGAGATGCACTGTCGAAGGACTTGATGAGGGTTTTTACTGTAGGAGTTGGCTCTGAGGAGGTTGAGGACCTTCTGCTCAGTCCCATCCCTTGCCTTAAAGCTGCCAAATCTCTCTCAACCGCATTCATGTAGTTGTACACTCGGCCTCGTTCCTCCTCTTGCCTAAAAACAATATTAAACTTTGGGCATTTCATGTGTGGCTGTATGAGAGATCATATACATTTTCTCCTCTAAATTGAAAAGCAGTGAAAGGTATTAATTTTTGTTTTTGGTTGTTGTTATTGTTGTTTCAAAGTGTACAATTAAGTAGAATAGACTACCAGTCTAATAGTCTCATTTGCTTGGTAAATATCAGGAAATGATATTAAAATTTTCAAATCAGGTTAAGTAAGTTAAGTAACCATCAAATTTCATTTCACCTAAGTATGTGCCAGTGAGGACATCAGTAGGTAATCAGCAGTGAAATGGGAGGCAGACTAGCTGCAGGCCTGACTTGAAGCTGGAATCTCTACTTCTGGGAAGTAGAGTACTCTGTTGCTGGGAAGGCCCAGTCCTTAGGAGTCTTGGGAATTTACCAGCATTATGTAGATAATTTTTGCCAGCTCTGGCTAATATGTTGTACTTTGACATGAAAATGAAGAAATGAAACCAAAGCCCATGTTCTTAAAGAATAAAACAAAACTGCTATAATCTCTAAACAGATATCTATGAAGAATTAGAAGAATAGGCCATACTTGTAACATGAATCCCCTAGCAGCTCATGGTAATTTATCCTGAGTCATCAGAAAAGTAAATTACCATTCATTTCTGACCTTCTTACTGAGCTAATAAATTTTTTTTTAATCTGAAATGAGATTACAATTGCAGAGTTTGCATGTCATAAAACTATCAAGTATACTTAGGAACAAAAATTAAGCCAGTCCTTAAGGAAAAATTGTTGTTGGTAGTCATTTGACTCTGCTGGCAGGCTTTCTTGCCTCAAAATGTACAATAGGATTCATATTCAGCTAGTTGTCACGATTAGAAATTTTAATGATCAATAATGGCAATCAAACTTTTGGCTCTCAGAAATCCATTCCACTCCTAAACATTATTGAGGGCTCCAGAAAGTTTTTACTTATCCATTAATTAAAACTAAGAACTATATAAAATATTTATCTCACCTAAAAACAAAGGTAAACCCGGGACTTACATGATGAAAATATCCTTATGAAAAGTTACTATTAAAAATGTAATTATAGGGCTAGTGGTATATAGCCTAGTGGTAGAGTGCTTGCCTAGCATGTATGAAGCCCTGGATTCAATTCCTTAGTACCACATAAACAGAAAAAGCCAGAAGTGGCACTGTGGCTCAAGTGGTAGAGCATTAGCCTTGGACAAAAGACGCTCAGGGACAGTGCCCAGGCCTTGAGTTTAAGCCCCAGGACTGACAAAATATTAATAATAATTATATTCCATATTTTCTTGATCCATTCATCTGTTGAGGGGCATCTGGACTGGTTCCAAATATTAGCTATGGTAAATAATGCTATGATGAACATAGTTGTGCTGGTAGCTTTAGTATGGGCCTGTTTGTGGTCATTTGGGTAAATGCCCAAAAATGGGATTGCTGGGTCATGGGGGAGCTATATGTTTAGTCTTTTGAGAACCTCTATACTGCTTTCCAGAGCAGTTGAACAAGTTTACAATCCCACCAACAGTGTAGTAGTATTCCCTTTTGGTCACATACCTGCCAGCATCTGTTGTTAATAGATTTCTTGATAAGGGCCTTTCTAACTAGGGTGAGGTGGAATCTCAGTGTTGTTTTTGATTTGCATTTCTTTTATGGCCAGAGATGTTGGAACCAACCCAGATGCCCCTCAAAAAATGAATGTACCACCAAAAAGGAAAACGCAGTAAAAAGAGCTAACAACCTGTTAGTAATACAATGAAAACAATGCTAACTGAACGGGTCTTGTGGAAGTATAAGAGCCTCAAAATTACTGACGATTACTGTTGTACAAGATGCTGCTTCTTTTGGAAGGCAACTTGTTGTAAACATGTATCTCAAAGACTCATGAGGTTTTAGGAGCCAATGGAATGATCCTTTAAAAGGAGAATTTCAGAGCGAGGAGTGTGGCTCTGTGGTAGATCATTCGCCTAGCATGAATAAGGCCCTGAGTTTGATCCTCTGTGGTCCCCAAAATGGCAAAAATAAACAAAAAGAATTTCAGTCACTCATCATAACTCCTTAAATAAGGCATTTCTGATAATATACAGAGAAACAAAAATAACAAAGAGTCTATCAATGGAGGATCAAAAATCCTTAGCCTCATTCAAATTCTACTTAAGGAAGCCAATGAAAAATGTTTAGCAATACTTTTCTCTGGGACATACACTAAGACTAGGAAATAATAAAATAAAGTTGTCATAGGTACACTATTTTTTAACTTTTTCCTATGTCTAATTAAGAATTACTCAAGGAGGGGCTGGGAAAGTGGCTCAGTGGTAGAGCGCTTGCCTTGCATGCTCGAGGCCCTGGGTTCGATTCCTCAGCACCACATAAGCAAAAAGAAAAAAGCCGGAAGTGGCGCTGTGGCTCAAGTGATAAGAGTGCTAGCCTCGAGCTGAAGAGCTGAGGAACAGTGCCCAGGCCCAGAGTTCAGGCCCCACGACTGGACCCAAAAAAAAAAAAAAAAGAATTACTCAAGGAATAATCCAGTTTGTAATAACTTCAAATGCAAAGCTACTCTCCCCTACTCATAGATGGTGTCTCATTGTGGAGTTCAGAACATATCCTGACGGCCTCTCACCTAGTAAATTTTATACATTTCCAGTATCTGTTGGATGAAGGAAAAATGTACTATTGATATGTGATTGTAACAAATGGACCTTCTTTAAATAGGAAGTAGAGAGAAATTCACTTTGATTCTTTACTTCTAAAATTACTAGCTAAAGTGTACTGGCCATTGCTCTGAACACTTTGTAGGTACCATCTCATTTACTCCTTACAATACTGTAAAGAAAGTAGTATTGGGCTGGGAAGGTGGCTCAGTGGTAGAGCACTTGCCTTGCATGCATGAGGCCCTGGGTTCGATTCCTCAGCACCATATAAGCAAAAAGAAAAAAAGCCGGAGGTGGCGCTGTGGCTTAAGTGGTAGTGTGCTAGCCTTGTGCTGAAGAACTGAAGGACAGTGCCCAGGCCCACAGTTCAGGCCCCATGACCGGACCCCCCTCCCCCAAAAAAAGAAAGAAAGTAGTATTGTCTTCACTTCAAAGATGAGAAAACTGAGGCTGCTCAGGGAAATTAAGGTTGCTGACCAAGATCAGATCTAGCTAATAAGAAGCAAGGAGCACCTCAGAATGGGACACAAGGGAAGTATACCCTAATATAAAGAAAAACTTGACAGGAACCAGTGGCCCACATCTGCAATCCTAACTAGTCAGGAAGATGAAATCCAATGATCAAGGTTCAAAAGCAGCCTGGGTAGAAAAGTTCATGAGACTCTTATCTCCAATTAACTAGCAAAAAGCCAGAAGTGGAGCCTAGAGCACCAGCCTTGAGGATACTTAAGGGAGTATGCAAGACCCTGAGTTCAAGCCCCAATATTAGTACAAAAATAGAAAAAGAAAAGGAAAAAGGAACAACAGGACTGGATCAATGTAAGATAAGAAGAATCACAAGGTACAGTTTTAAATCATCTGCCTCCAAAGTTGTTGACCAGGAACACAGAAAAACACTATGAAAGATTCATACAGACTGTAGTATTTTACAGGTCTCATAAAATAAGATGCAAAAAGTTTATCACTAAAGCTGGGTGCCGGTGGCTCACGCCTGTAATCCTAGCTACACAGGAGGCTGAGATCTGAGTGAGGATCGCAGTTCAAAGCCAGCCCGGGCAGGAAAGTCTGTGAAACTCTTATCTCCAATAAATCACCAGAAAACCAGAAGTGGCACTGTAGCTCAAGTGGTAGAGCACTAGCCTTGAGCTGAAGAGCTGAGGGACAGCACTCAGGCCCAGAGTTCAAGCCCCACGAAAAGACAAAAACAAAAACAAAGTTTATCACTAAACTGGTGTTGAAGTGTTTTCTACTGAAATATAGTGCACAACTGGTTTCTTAGAACATACTTGCGTGATTTTATTTCCTCCAATTCTTTTGTGAGTTTCTCATTTTTTTCTTGTGCCTCATGCAATCGGCGCTTCAGATCACCAATTTCTTCTTGGGCTTCAGATTTAATGTCATTTGCAATAACTACTGCGGTTTGTAAATCAGCTTGAAACTGTCGCCATTCCGCAGATTCTTCCTATATTAAAAAAGTAAATGTTAACGATCCTTGCTATGCAGGAAGCTGAGATCTAAAGATCAATGTTCAAAGCTAGTCTGAGCAGAAAAGTCCAAGAGAGTCTTATCTCCAATTAACCACCAAAAATCCAGAAGTGGAGCTGTGGTTCAAGTGGTAGAGTGCTAGCCTTGAACAAAATAGCTCAAGAACAGAACCCAGACTCTGATTTCAAGCCCCAAGACAGACAGACAGACAGACAGACAGACAGACAGACACACACACACACACACACACACACACACACACACACACACACACACACACACACACACACACCAAATCTAAATATTAGTTATGCCTATAATCCTAGCTACTCAGAAGGCTGAAATTGGAGGATTGAGGTTTGAAGCCAGCCAGAACAGTGAAGTCTGAGACTCATATCCAATACCACCAAAAAGCCAGAGATAGAGCTGTGTTCATGTGGTCGAGTGCTAGGCTTGAGCAAAAAAAATCTCATGGACAGCACCCAGTCTCTAAATTCAAGCTCCAGGACTGGCACAAAAAGGAAAAAAAAAAACTCAGGCCCAGAGTTCAAGCCCCACGACCGACCAAAAAAAAAAAAGGAAAAAAAAGTTTATTTCCAAAAGAAAACAATGATGGTTTTAAAGCAATAAAACTGTGTGATTATACTATCATGCCTTTTAATGACTTTTTTTAAATCCTAGAGAATTGCTATAGTCTGTACCTAACCAGTAATACAACTATTAGTAGACCTGTTCTTAAAAAAAAAAGGGAAGATTAGATGATCTGCTTACTAAAGCATCCGAGTGTTCAATATATATTAAGGAGAATAACATAAAGCTTTTCAAAGCTAATCTTACAAAAATAAATATCAAAAGTCTAGAACTTTACCTCTAGAAAACTCAAGAAGGTATATAAATGGTATGTGAACCATACAGTACAAAACTATAAATAAACTGACATCAAAAACTAGTAGGAAAAAAAAATCAAAAGTAAAGGAAAAGGAAGAGGAAGTCAGAAGAAAAACACTGAACTCAGTATAGGCAGACAAAATTATACAAGAGGCAGCGAGGAGCTGCATGGCGTGCTGCTTCCCACAGTCATGGAGGGGGCAGTATGACTGGGCAGGAAAGTTTTCCACGGCCCCACCTCCAACACAGCCACAGCTGGGCCATCCTGGAGCCCTTTCACCCGCAAAGCAATTTTTGACATCGTGAAGATAGCCTAAGCAATTGTAGCAAGACCTAAACTCTAAAGTTAGTATATAAGCTGATCAAATCCATTCAAAACATAATACGACATACATAATAAGTAGGATGAAAGAAGATGAATGTGGTCAAAATTGATTGTTCGCGTGTATGAAAAACAAAACTTGCTGAAATTATTTTAGGGAGGAGGATGAGGAGAAGAAAGAGTGATAGAGGAGTGAGACTGATGGGAATATGTTGTAAATGTGTGGGATTGGGATGTAGCTCGTGAGTAAGTGCTTGCCTAGCAATATAACGTCTTGAGTTTGATTCCCAATACCAAAAAAGACATATATCTATCTATCTACATATATATATATATGTACATATGTACAGTTTAAAAAACCTAAAACATTGTAACTCGTGGAAAAGTCACAGTGAAATGCCACCCCTCCCATAACTAAACGTATGTAATTAAAAAAAAAAAAACACATGAAAAAAGCCCAGTCTTAGGACACTTTATAATTAAAAACTAATACTTGTTGTCTTTCCAAATATACAAGGTTCCTAAATCTATCCTCCTAAAACCTTCACTCATAAATTACTAGTACTTTCTTCTACCCCAAATCTAGCACCAGTACCAACTTGAAATGATAGCATTTACCATCTACTCAAAGCCCAATGGGACCCATATCACACTGTATTTACAGCTTAAGGTAAATGATAGATTAATGACCACATCTCAAATTGCAGAAAACTGTTTCCTAACAAGGTTTATCTTACCCGAAGTCTCCTGTGGAGTGTCTTGATTTCTCTTTCCATGTCATGCTTTTGGTCCTGGAGCTTTTTAACTGTGTCTGCAAAGACCACAAAAGTTTTAATATTCTTAGCACTATATTAAATATCTATATACATATATATGCACATACATGTGGAGAAGGAGGTATGCATACATGCAAATAAATTGTCTTGCCTGAAGACTATTCTTAATTCAGAATTTTTAAAGTAAAAAGGCATGTTCAATCCAAGTATTCAGCAACATTACTTCTAAGAAATATACCAAGTTATAATTATGGTTTCTAGATTACTTCCTAAATATATTAATTCTGCAACAAAAAGTTAACTGAAGTTAGTTGTTAGGAATATATACATTACTGATATAAAAGCAATCAAACTACCACTTGAGCCATAGAGCCACTTCCGGCTTTTTCTGCTTATGTGGTGCTGAGGAATCGAACCCAGGGCCTCATGCATACAAGGCAAGCACTCTACCACTGAGCCACCTTCCCAGCCCCAAAAGAAATTGTTTTATTCATTTTATTTATTTATTTTTGTTGATCATGGGGCTTGAACTCTGATCCTGAGTGCTGTCCCTCAGCTTGTCAGCTCAAGGCAAGCACTCTACCACTTGAGCCACAGCGCCACTTCCCCAAGAAAAATTTTTAACAAAGTCAGGGTTCAAAAAAATTAAAAGGAGGAGGAGGAGGGTCGGATGGGGGGGTGGGGAGAGGATGGGATGGGAAGGGGAAACAAAGGAGGAGGCTACAATGCTTGATAAGAAATGTACTAATTATCTTGCCCATGTAATTGTAACCCCTCTGTACAGTACTTTCATAATAAAAAATAAATAAATAATAAAAAAATAAAATAAAATAAAAATTTAAAGTATTAATTAATAAAAAGTATTTATTCAAAAAAAACCCTGTGGTACCAATTTTGTGCCAAACATTTTTTCTAAGTGCTGAAAACATTAAAAACATATATATGCAAAGGATTAAACTTTAAAAGTGTGTCTCAGCTGGTTGCCATGCTTTATACTGTAATCCTAGCTACTTGGGGAACTACTATCAGGAAGATCACTATCTGAGGTCAATACAGGTTAAAATGTTCAGGAGAATCATCTCAACAGTGTGGTAGTATACAAGTATCATCTCAGCTTATGATAAGAAGGATAAAACAAAAAGCAAAGTCCCTATCTCAAAAATATCCGCATTAAAAAAGGACTAGAAACATGGCTTAAGCAGTAGAATGCTTCCTAGTAAGCATAAAAGCCATGCACTCAAACATGAGAACCACCAAAACAAAGTGTGTCTGAAGTACAAACCACTCCAAAGGTCATTTAAACTGGAAACTGAGGTCCAAATTGGGCCCATCCATCTAGTTATGGGCAAGACACCTGTGCTTCGCCAAGACAAAGGTAAGAATGGCTCTGAAACAAGCGAGGGAACTTGGCTCCTTAAACCTAACCATGAATGAACTCAGGGTTTGGATGATAATATCACATATAGAGAAAGAATAAAGACAAAAGCTGAAACTAAAAGTTACACTTTTATTTATATACAAATGATGTTTTTGGTTTTTTTTTGGTCCGGTCATGGGGCCTGAACTCTGGGCCTGGGCGCTGTCCCTCAGCTCTTCAGCTCAAGGCTAGCGCTCTACCACTTGAGCCACAGCGCCACTTCCGGCTTTTTTTTTTTTTCATTTTGCTTATGTGGTGCTGAGGAATCGAACCCAGGGCCTCAGGCATACAAGGCAAGCACTCTACCACTGAGTCATCTTCCCAGCCCCACAAATGACATTTTATAACAAATAGGTACACAAAAATATATTAGGATGTAATTTCTCTTGAAATTTGTTAAAAAGCGCTTTCCTTTTCTTTAAATTTTAATTTCTTTTTTTTATTGTGAAAATACTGTACAGAGGGGTTACAATTATATGGGCAAGATAATGAGTACATTTCTTATCAAGCATTGTAGCCTCCACCTGTTTCCCCTTCCCATCCCTTCCCAGCCTCCCCCACCCCATCCTCCTTGCCCCCTCCCCCCCTCCCCCCTCACGAAAGTTGTAAAGTTCGTTTTCGACATAACGACTTATACATCTCATTGTTGCAATGGGTCCACCTGTATCCCTATTTAAATGATTTGTTTTTCCCCTTCCCCTCCACAAATTATACTGACATCAAATACAGTGAACGCAGGGGTTATACTGTGGGGGAGGGTTTTGATTTTTTTTTTGTCTGTCATGGGGTTTGAACTCTGAACCTGGGTGCTGTCCCTCAGTTCTTCAGGGCCTTTTCAGTTTTCTGATGGCTTATTGGAGATAAGAGTCTCACGGGACTTTCCTGCCTAGGCTAGTTTTGAACTGCTATCCTCAGATCTCAAGTCTCCTGAGAATTACAGGCATGAGCCACCAGCATTCAGCTTCTAAATGACATTTTAAGACATTTAGACTGATCATAAATTTCCAAATGTCATTCATTTCTCTCTCTTTCTTTTTTCTTTTCTTTTTTGGTGTCCAGTCGTGGGGCCTGAACTCTGGGCCTGGGTGCTGTCCCTCAGCTCTTCAGCTCAAGGCTAGCGCTCTACCACTTGAGCCACAGCGCCACTTTTGGCTTTTTTTTCTTTTTGCTTATGTGGTGCTGAGGAATCGAACCCAGGGCCTCATGCATGAAAAGCAAGCGCTCTACCACTGAGCTACCTTCCCAGCCCTGTCATTCAATTTCTCTTGTTCTTATCTTTTCTCTTTACCAACTTCCAACTTCATGGGCATAGAATTCACATACCCCATTATTCTTACAAGCATATTCTTCAGTGCTAGTGTTATATTCTTATTATTGCATCCCTTTCAAATTAGAAGGAAATCTGTCAGCCAGTGGACATATTTAAATAGAAATAAAGAATAGTAAAAGTGTCTCTATTTTCCCTATGAAATATGAATTATTAAAAATGACAAGACAGTGGTAGAGTGCTTGCCTTGCATGCATGAGGCCCTGGGTTCGATTCCTTAGCACCACCTAAGCAGAAAAAGCTGACTTTGATCTAAAAAGACTCTGACCTCCACTAAAAAGCCAGAAGTGGAGCTGTGGCTCAAGGACACAGTATTAGTCTTGAATTAAAAAAACACCACCACATGGGCTAAAGCACACGTGCGCACACACACACACACACACACACACACACACACACACACACACACACACATGAGTTTATATTTACATTCTTGTTTTGAAGACTACTTAACAAAACCACCTAACCTAGTACCATAAGTAGTCCCAAAAGGTCTCACTCTTAACTCTGGAACCTCTAAATGTAATTTCCTGCCTCTCCAGTTTGCCTAGTGTGAGGGACACTGCCACCTACTGTCTTCAATTCAAATTCTAGCATAGAACAGAAATGTATCTTTTTTTTCAATTACAAATTCTACTTCTACTTTTACAGTGTTTTTATTCTAAAAATCAGATCAAATGCTATTCTAATTATTAAACTAACTTTGTTGTAAACAATTCTGAGCCTGTTTAATAATAAAACTCATAACAATTTAATAATAATGGGACTCATAATCTTTTTATGACAAATCAAGAGTAATCCTCTAAGCTCTACCTATCAATCAGGCAGTTGCCATAGGCACAAGCTCAACCTGTAACTCTTGGGGACATGAGGTAAAATCCCTAACAACCTTTCTTGCCATTTGAATGCCCACAAAACCCACAGGGGACTGGACCGTGCTTAGAGAGATTTTTAATTCCAAGTGAACTCCATATGTGATTTTTAGAGGAAGGAAAAGAACAAGAATAAACAATATCAATAAGTTTAGGGGCAGGGTAGGTAGTGTGTCAGACACCTGGACAGTTTTATCTTCAACCCAAGACTCTTGACACAGAAAAAAGACAGGTAAGTTTCAAATGAACTATATGCTAATTTTAATTTGAGGGGGGTTATTGTTTTTTGTCGGTTGTAGGGCTTGAACTCTGGGCCTGGGGACAGTCCCTCAGCTCTTCGGCTCAAGCTGAGTGCTCTACCACTTGAGCCACAGAGCCACACCAGTTTTCTGGTGGTTTATTGGAGATAAGAGTCTCAAGGACTTTCTTGCATAGGTTGGCTGTGAACCAAGATCCTCAGATCTCAGCCTCCTGAGTAGCTAAGATTATAGGTGTAAGCCACTGGCGCCCAGCTAATTTTAAGTTTTATAACTCAACTTTATTTTTCCACAAAAAGTAGGTAGTTTTTTTTTTTTTTTTCATTCTAGTAATTCACAATAAAAAGCCTGGAAAAGCCAGATGCTGGTGGCTTATGCCTGTAATCCTAGCTACTCAGGAGGCTGAGATCTGAGGATCACGGTTTGAAATCAGCCTGGGGAAACAAAATCAAAAGACTTCTATCTCTAATTAACCAGCAAATATCTGGAAATAGAAGCGTAGCTCAAGCGGTAGATAGAGTACCAGTCTTGAATGAAAAAACTAAGGCAAAGAGCTCATGGTCCTTAGTTCAAGCACTATTATTCAAGCACTATTACTGATAATACACACACACATATAGGCCTGGAAAATAGAAAACAATAAGAGTAACAAAAAGGTAATTCATTATTTGCATTTGAGCCTTTCTGAGTTCTTATGTTACTTCAGCGTTGTCTTGCTTTTTTTTTTTTTTCTTCTCTTTAAATCACTGTTGTTAAATTAGCCAGATTAGCCTCAAATTTCCTGGGCTTAAGCAACCTTTCTCTTAGCTGTCTGGCTAGTATTATAATGGACACTGTAATCAATAAAGCTATACTCACGAGTACAGAGTAATTCATCAAATAAACGCATCACAATTTGCTTCAGCAAGTTTCAATAATCAGTTAAAATCATTTCAAATCTATTATAAACATGAGCATCCTCACACAATTGTTCAGTATTATTTGAAGAACAATTCCAATAAGAGGAAAAAGATGGCCCATTTTAAATTACTAATAGGACCCAAATCAGTGCTTTAAGAGCTTCTGTCCTGCTCAAGTAGTCAGAGTTTTTCTGAGTATTACCAAGTTATTTACTGTATTATTTAATACATAGCAACTACCATTTCTTAAAGAATATTAGTATATCTGGCTATCTTTTAGTGTTATTATTACATTTATTTACTTATGGTTAAACTTTTTAAAGGCCTCACACATATAATCCCAGCTTCTCAGGAGGCAGAGATGGAAAAAGTTAACAAGAAACAATCTCAACCAAAGAGCCATGAATGCATGGTAGTACCTGCCTGTGATCCCAACTACATGGAAAGACACAGGTCTGAGTCTGGCCCAGGCAAAAATGTGAGAACTTACCTCAAAAATAACTAAAGAAAAAATACTACAGATATGTCTCATCTAGCAAGCCCTGAGTTGAACTCCAGTGCCACAACAAAAAAAAAAAAAACACCTTTCATTTATTTTAAATTATAAAATTTTGTATGTATCTGTCCTGTGCCTGGCTTTATTTTATAGCCAGTATACACAGAGATTTATCCTCACTAGTGAAATGGTAGCCAAAGTAGGGGCACTGCTCTCGTGGGTTATTAACTAGATCACAATTCCTGAAAATACAGCAAGTTTCCAAATTCTGTCCTAACAAGCAGTTCTGTAACAAGCTTCTATATCTGTGCAAACATCTATAAATGTGGAAGATCTTCTGAAAGGCAAGTTTCTAGGAGTAGACTACTAAGTTGGTGCTACACTTTTAAATTTTTATTGGTATACTACAAAAAATTGTATAAGCAATACACTGAGTAAACCTGGCTTTCAGAGGTTATCATCAGCTCTAGAATTTAATATGTGGAAAGATCTGATATAAAAACACAAGTACAATATCCGATTCAAGACCATACATATACTCCCTTCCTCTCCTTCCTAAACTCTTAGTGACAGAAGAAATTACAGTGAACCTAACATAAAACTGAGATAGGTATAGGGCAGAGTCCCACCAACTGGTAAGTAATTTGAGGAATTTCTGAAATATAAAAAAGCCTATGGGGCTGGGAAGGTGGCTCAGTGGTAGAGTGTTTGCCTTGCATGCAATAAACCCTGGGTTCGATTCCTCAGCACCACATAAGCAAAAAAAAGCTGGAAGTGGCGCTATGGCTCAAGTAGTAGAGCCTTGAGCTGAAAAGCTAAGGGACAGCGCCCAGACTCAGAGTTCAGGCCCCACAACCAACAACAACAAAAAGCATATGGAATTGGGAATGGAGAGCATTCAAACAGAATAAAATTGAAGAGAAAAATGAAGCTCTGGGTAATGATGTTCCCATCAAACTTTGGAGAGAGGAGAATGTCAGCGTGGTGACCATGGGGACTAACTAAAAGAACTGCAGAGAGCAGAGCACGGGTGGCTCATGCTATAATCCTAGCTACTCAGGAGGCTGAGACCAAAGGATTGCGATGCAAAGCCAGCCCGGGCAGGAAAGGCTGTGAGACTCTTATCTCCACTTAATCACCAAAAGAGCTAGAAGTAGAGCTGTGGCTCAATTGGTAGAGCAGTAGCCTTGGGAAAAAAGCTCAGGGACAGCCCAGGCCCTAAGTTCAAGCCCAGGACTGGCACACCAGCACACACCAGCACACACCAACACATACCAACACACACACACACACACACACACACACACACACACACACACACACACACACACACACACACACACACACACACACACACACACACACACACACACACACACACACACACTGCAGAAAGCCATGGTGCTAAAGGAATACCAGAAGTCAGAACCTTACTATCCAGCTGTAGGGTGCTAGCTCATTTGCCCTCCAGCCTCTTGCTGAGCCCAGTTCCTAAATGGAGTGAAACAAAGTGCCAGGACTTCTAGCATGACTTTAGTGTCAGAAAAAAGTGAATTAGTACCTAATATGATTGCAGGCTGCCATATGGTCTTGAAGAGAAAACCACATAAAGAAGGCAGTCTGGTTCCAACAACAAAATAGATTCATCTTCCCTTCCCCTTCATGTTTGTTGCAAGGTGGCAACTCTGTGTATGTCAGCAGCAGAGCCTTTGGCCAGTTACTGTACTGGGGGGGGGGGGGGGGGGGGCGGGAAGGAGCAGGACTACACAGGTCAGGACTACAGTGTGGTGCCCACATGAGCTGAAGCCTCCTGGGTCTCTAAGTACATGAGTCATTACATAAGTCATTAATACTCTATCTTCTTCAACCTTTCTTCTTCCTATTCATCAAACTGGAAAATATCTATTGATATATTGACAGGTCACTGGCTCCTCTCTACCTTTAATTTGATGTATAAATGACTCAGTAAACTTTTATAGCAGATGTTAAATTTTTCAGTTCTAGAACTTTTATTTGGTTCTTTCTGAAGTTTTTATCTCTCTGTTAAGACTTGCCATTTGTTCATTTATTAAAAGCATATTTTCCTCCACATTCAGTAAACAGCTGCATTAAAATCCTATCCACTAATTCCAAAGTCAAGAATTTATCTGGGGCAGCTAAGTAATTACTACCAATGAACAAAAAGATTTCTTCTGGGATGATGATTTTGTAAATTCTAAAGTTGATTTATAGTGACAGTTGTTAAAAAAACATCCCAAAGAGGAAAATTCTGATTTCTCAAGTAACTATTTTCTATCATCAAGTTCCTATAGCATGATGACTTAATACCTAACTTAAATTCAAGAGTTCTCAAAGGGAATAAAAGTAACACCCAAACCACAAAGATTCAACAAGTAAACACAATGTGCAAAATTCATTTAGAGCCCACTTCTTTTTCTTTTTTGCCAGTCCTGGAGCTTGAACTCTGGGCCTGGGCACCCTCCCTGAGCTTCTTTTACTCAAGGCTAGCACTCTACCACTTGAACCCAGCTCCACTTCCAGCATTTCTTGAGTAGTTTATTGGAGATAAGAGTCTCACAGAGTTTCCTACCCAGGCTAGATTTGAGCCACAATCCTCAGACCTCAGCCTCCTGAGTAGTTAAGAGTTAGAGGCACGATCCACTGGTGCCTGGCTCCCATTTCTTATTTTAGAAAAACAATAGAGTGTAGATTAGTGGTAGAATACTTTCTTAGCAAGCAAAAGGCACAAGAGTTGATCCCTAGCACCAAATAAATTTCTTAAAAATAAAGCTATGAGGCTGAGTATGGTGCTGTATGTATATCTACAGTCCCAGCTACCAGGAAGGTGAAGTTCAGTTTGAGATCAGCCAGGGAAAAACTAATGAGATTCTAGCTCAAAAAACAAGCCAGGTATGGCACCACATATTTATAATTCCAATGAAGGTGTACATCCAAAAGAGAGGGGGGGGGGGGGGGAGGGAGGAAGGGAGGGAGGGAGGGAGGGAAGAAGGAAGGGAGGGAGGGAGGGAGGAGAGAGAGAGGGAAGGAGGGAGGGAGGAAGAAGAGAGGAGAGGCCTGGTAAGGTGGCTCAGTGGTAGAGCGCTTGCCTTGCAGGCATGAGACCCTGGGTTCAATACCTCAACACCACATAAGCAGAAAAAGCTGGAAGTGGCACTGTGGCTCAAGTGGTAGAGCGCTAGCCTTGAGCTGAAGAGCTGAGGGATAGCGCCTAAGCCCAGAGTTCAGGACCCACAACCGACCAGAAAAAAAAAAAAAAAAGACATTATAAGGTAAGAAGAAATGTAAATATGGGCTAATTTTTTTTGTTGTGAAAATACCATATAGAGGGATTACAATTACATGAGCAAGACAATGTGTATGTTTCTTATCAAGCATTGTTGCCTCTCCTTTGTTTCCCCTTCCCATCTCTTCCCATCTCCCACCCTCCCACCCCCCCCACCCACTATGGGCTAATTTTATTAGATGTTATAGTGTTGTGGTTACAAGGAGAAATTTTTTAGTGGCATGTTGAAATATGTAGGGCTTAAGTGTCACAAGGTCTACAACATATTGTTGGTTAAACACACTCAAGAGAAGCAATGTAAAATGCTAACAACTGTCTAATATAGGTGGTAGGTAATAACCATTTATTTCTTTCATATATGAAATTTCATATCAAAACTTTAAAAAGATAAGCTATATGGCTGAAAGAAAAAAAATAGGAAGTTTGAACTCAGAGCCCCATGCTTGTGAGACAGAAATTCTATTTCTGAGTATTATTTTCTCTAGTTTTTTTGTGCAATACTTCTTTTTCATGCTGGTACCAGGTTGTGAACTCAATCAAGATCTTATATTCTGGCTCAGCAAGCGCTCTCCCACTTCAGTCATGCCTCAAACTTAGCATTTTGTTAGCAAATTAGACATGGGAGTCTCTGATTTCTTTACCTGAAAACTTCCATCTTCTGATCAAGTAACTCAACAAACAAGCCAGGTATGGCACCACATACTTACAATTCCAATGAAGGTGTACATCCAAAAGATGTACTTGCTAATCCTGAGTAGCAAGGATTACAGGAATAAGCCACCAGTGCCTGGCTATACTTCTACTTTTGAGGTAAAGGCTCACTTCCTTTCCAAAGTGCAAGCCTGTACCATGAACTGCCTGTTTTATAGCTGGGATGAAAGGTTGCTGCATAATCTCCAGTTACTTCCATTGAGATGGGAGTCTCATAGACTTTTCTACCTAGCCTGGTGTAGAGCTGTGATCCTCCCAGTCTCAGCCTTCCACATAATTAGGATTACAGCTTTCTGTCATCATACTGATTTGTGGCTAAAAACTTTAGGGTTTGCAGTTACTTCCCAATTAAAATCTGCATAACAGAGTACAATGTAGCTCAGTGGCAAAGCACTTCCTAGCAAACGTAACAACCTGGGTTCGATCCTAACCTCCAAAAAGTAAAAGGCAAAAAAAAAAAAAAAAGACAGCTAAAATAAACATAATATGATTTGTATTTTCAACCCGGGAATCTTGATCACCCAACATTTTTCTAGCTATTGCTCAAACTACCACAAGATGTCACTCTTCCCCCATTCAAAGCAAAACAATCTTACAAGCTTATTTAAAAAACTTTAGAACCACTTTCTTTTATGAAGTAGAATTAAATAATTCTTCTCAATTCAAAAACTAAATATAACAAGACTAAATATAAGTGCTAGACTCAAGTTTTGTAAGGCTGTACATGAGACAGTGCATTTTAATGATTCCATCATCTCAGAGACACAGTTGAAGTTGGCTGCTTTAGTTACAAAGGCTTCTAGAGATTGAACCTGCAGATGCTAGGTCAGCTAGCGAGAGCTTAGAACAGCCACAGTTTACAGTGAGGGCTTCAAAGAAATGACCCACTCTGCCACAAATTTCCATGCATCCATAGTATATGGGATGGGGTTCCATGATTTATTTGCCAATCAATCCTCTGTCAAGAAACAATAAAGTAGGGTGCACAAATGCAATAGTGGTACTCACTAGATACTACGTTGAAGATGAAATATACAACTTATAGATGGGGACCAGAAGGAAAAACTGGGAGAGAGAAGGAAAGGGTGACACTGCCCAGAAAGAAATGTACTCATTACCTAATTTATGTAACTCTAACCCCAATGTAGATTGCCTTTACAATAGCAATTTTTAAAAAATAAGGTGGCAGAGCCCAAAGGAGCAGCAAGTACACCAAAAGTTTAAGAAGCTGTAACTAGTGAATGGAAAAGGGCTATCTCCATACTCCTTGTCAACTATATATGTATAGTAACTTCAAGTTTGTGACCATATGACAAAATTTAACAATACACAAAAACGTTTACTGTGTTATTCAGACACAATTGCAAACTAACAAAAAGTTGCAAAAACAATATAAGGAATATCCATATAAAGATTTGTCTATTATGTATGAATTACATTATATATGTATGTATTTCTGCAAGCCAGCTGGGCTGGCTTTTTTATCGTATTACTAAATGTGTATGTATTCTAAAGGTAGGACAAAAGAAGTGAAAAGTTCCCTCATTACTTACTCTCTAAATCAGAAATAATGAGGTTGTCATGAAGTTTCACAGCTCGATGCTGTTCTACTTCATCTTCAAGTTCAAAGATGGTTTCTTTCATGTCACTCCTTTCTGTTTCTTTTTCTTCCAATTCTGATCTTAGTTTTTCTAATGTCATATTCAAATCTTCTATTTGTTTCTTAGCTTCCTCTTGGAAGGCTCGGTATTCATCTTCTACCTATAAAAAATTAACAGATTTGGGAGAATCTAAGATAAATTCAAAATTTTGAAACCCACACAAGTTAAGCATGATGTAATCCTTTAGGATGTCCAGCACCCTAGTTTCCATCTCTGAATGCTGTAATAGATGGTTTATATCTTCTGTGTACAGTTTTTCCCTTTTTTATTACGGAATAAATAAGATGCATGGTAGAGACCAGAATAATAAACTCCTGTGTACTAACAACTCAGCTTTGAAGTCACTGAGTACATGGTCTGTGTTGTTTGATTCATTTCTCCCACTGCCCACTGCCCACTCTCCTTATGATGTTATTTCCATAGGTATTTGCATGTCATTCAAGTTATTTCTACATATATTCGTTATTTCTACATTTTTCCTTAATATGACCATAACAACATTCAAGAGCAATTTCTTTTTTAAAAATATTTTTATTATCTTTAAGTAGTCGTACAAAGGAGTTGTCAGTCAAGCACTGGTGGTCCACGCCTGTAAATATTAGCTAATCAGGAGGCTGAGATCTGAGGATCATAGTTCAAAGCCAAGCCCGGGCAGAAAAGTCTGTGAAACTCTTATCTCCAATTAACTTCCAGAAAACTAGAAGTGGCACTGTGGCTCAAAGTGTAGAGTGCTACCTAGCCTTGAGAAAACAGCTCAAGGACAGTGCTCAGGCCTTGAGTTCATACCCATGATCAACAACAAGAACAACAACAAAAAGGAGTTGCCATTAAATAGTTTATAAATTAATTTCTTAGTATCACTCAGTATCCAGTCCATGTTTGAACTTTGTCAATTTTATCAAAGGTATAGCAAGTTACTATGGTTAGGATCCACAAAGGACCCAAATATGTCATTGGTATATCTCAAAATTCATTGTCAGGTTTCCTTATTTATCTTTTCCTTTTGGGGGGGGGACCTGAACTCTGGGCCTGGGCGCTGTCCCTCAGCTCTTCAGCTCAAGGCTAGGGATCTACCACTTGAGCCACATGCTACTTCCGGCTTTTTTTTCCTTTTGCTTATGTGGTGCTGAGGAATCAAACCCAGGGCCTCAGGCATGCAAGGCAAGCGCTCTACCACTGAGCCACCTCCCCAGCCCCTTATCTATCTTTTCTATATCTTGCAAGATATTTGTTAATAAACTTGCTTTTTTTAATCCTAAAAAAAAAAAAAGAAGAAGAAGTTAAGCATGAGCAGCTACTCATGAACTAAAAGAAATGTTTAGGGGTTGAAGGTGTGACTCAGGTGGTAGACAGCCATCCAATGAGCAGAAGCATCAGATACCAAGTTTGAGTCCAAGTCTCAGAAAAAAGAAAAAAAAATGTTTAAGGGCTAGGGTCTCACAACTATAATCCTAGCTACTCAGGAGGCTGATATTTGAGGGAACTGAAGTAGGAGACCAGCACAGACAGAAAAGTTCACTCCATCTCCAAAATAATCAGCAAAAAGTAGGGATAGAGGCATGGTTCAAGTGGTAGTGTGTCAGCCTAGCAAGCTCAAGACTATGCCACCAAAGAAAAAAAAGAAAAACAGAACTAAAAGTATGAAATGTTATTCTACATTAATATAAGATTTTACATAAATGTTTTACATAAACTGTTGCTCTATCACTGAAATTACACTGATGTATCATTGAACTTAATCAAATTATGAGGGAATTTCAAAAGTTTCCCTCTTCCAAAGGTTGGACTAATCGCTGCATTTGGTGAGATTAACAAATATGTTCTCCTATAAAAAGGATGTATTTGAGACAGTTTCAATATCAAATCAAGCAACTACAAAGAAATTTTGTTTGTTTACTAGTATTGGGACTTAAACTCAGGGTCTGGATGCTATTCTTTGGCTCTTTTGTTCAGGGCTGACACTCTGCCACTTGAGCCACACCTCTACTTTTAGCAAAACTCTACTTGAAAAGCTGCCACTATAGCTGGGCAACAGGCAGTGGGCATTGCCAGTCCTGCAGATTGAAACTCCAGCTCTGCATTATCTTATGCCACAGTGACTATAGATAAGGACACAAAATTCCATGACACACTCCATAGGCATACCCAGAACTAGGCAGAAAGCATTCTGTTTTATAAATCTAGCCCATTCTCCCACAAGTAAGAAAACAATGAAGAGTGGCAGTGACAATATTATAAGAATACTTTTCACAGTATTCTAATAAAAGAAAAAAATTCCTGAGCTTTAAAAAATACTACTAGCTTAAAGGCTAGGCCTTGGTGACTCACGACTGTAATCTAGCTATTTGGAAAGTTGAGATCTGAAAGATGGTTATTCAAAGCCAGCGCAGGCAGAGAATCCCATGAGAGTCCATTCCCAAATAATTAGCAAAAAGTTGGTTTGGAGGCCTGGCACATATGGTAGAGAACCAATTAAGGAAGCCTGAGGTCCTAAGATCAAGCCCCAGTACAGGCACAGTGACAAAAATACACACACAGTTGAATAAAAGTTCGTGACACATTAAGTATTTCTGGTTCTTAATAAGCATGCGGTATATGAGGCAGCTGCATAATGCTCAGCCAAATTTTTATCTGTTTAGACAATACCTTCGCAATGGTGTCCTGCAATCGATTGGCATCATTTCGGGTATGAGCCAAATCTTCCTGCAGACTACTAGCCAGAGTCTCTGCTTTTTCTTTGTCTAGCCTAACACTCTCCAAGAGATCTTGAATATCAGATTTGTCTCCAGAGTTATGAATAGAATACAGTTCAGCCACTTTCTGTTTTTCATTCTCTAGCTGAGCTTTTAAGCGATTCATCTCTATCTGGTCGCTAGCTACAGTGGCTTTGTACTCCTCCAAGGTGGCTGCCAGGGTTGCTTTGCCCTTCTGCTCAGACTCAATAATTCGCTCCATGTGGTGACTACGTTCTTTGAGTGCACCTATCATTTCTTGAGCTTCTTTATTATCTTGTTCTGCCATTTTTAAAGTGTTGCTTAAATGCTGCTGGACCCCAAGAAGCTGCTCTCGCTCAAAACGGGCATTCTCAGCTAAGTCCATGTAACGCTGTTCTAATTCCATATAGCGCCCACTTTTTACATCTTCATCTATAACGTAAGAAATGTGATGCTCATCTAGAAGGGAACGGAAATATTCAATCTGTCGACTAAAGTGTTCCAACTTATCACTTTGCTGACATAAGGACTCCATAAGAATAACCTTCTCTTCCCCGAGCCTTTCATTTTCACTGTTTAGTTCTTGAGTGATCTGCTGTAAATCAGCCAGCTCTTGCAGGGTTGCTTGAAGTTCCTCACTTGTGCTGTGCTGGTTCTCTTCCATCTGATGAATTCGTTCTGTCAAGCAAGCCACAGACACTTCACTGGCATTCCCACTGCTCCCCTTCCGAGAGCGCTCTAGGCTCGGGATGCCCTCAGACTCAGAAGATGATGGGGCGTCCAGGGCGTCATCGCTGGAGGTGAGGGGCTGGTACACCTCACTACACTCACTGTCTAGGTTGTCCATAGAGTTACTGTGCTGATGGTCCATGAGGGTATTTTCATCCTGGCTCAGGAGATCTTCCACTGACCCTGGGGCAGAGCCTTCCACGGAAGAAGTCAGAGTTCCCCCTCCATCACTCTGGTTGCCAGGGGTGATTTCTGGGCTCAGAGACTGATAGCCAAACAGTTTTTCTGAATTGTCCAGTCTCTGCTCTAGGGAAAAGCCCAATGCATTTAATCTGTCCTTTAGCATTCGGTTCTCATTTTTCAGCTGGTTGAGTTCCTCACGGATGGCTGTGTTCTGTTCCTGCAGCTGCAACAAAGTGGACTCCACATCAGTCGGCTGGTGAGCAATGATGGTTTCCTTCCCCTCAGACTTTCCATCACCCTCAGAAGGATCTTCATTAATGCCCAGCTGAGCACGCATATCTCGAAGTTCATTTCTCAAATGTAAAATCTCCACGTCCTTGGTTTTTGCCAGGGTGAGGAGATCTTTCACTTTGGCTTCCAAAGCAGCTTTGTCACTGATCTGATTGTCTGATTTCGACTTGCTCATGCGAACATCACATTCTGTAGCAGTGCGACTTCGAGAACGCTTTGCCAATGCCACATCACTATTTCCCTGACCTGTAGAAGGTAGCTTTTTGCTCTGGTTTAGTCGGGTACGTTCTCGTAATCTTTCTCTGGTAGAACTGGATTCCTTATTACCTGCAGAAGTGCTCCGCTTGGTTGACGAGCTTGTGCCTACATATTTAAAACAAAGATTGAAAGCAAAAATATTAGCAACAAATGGATTTAGAGTTCATGGACAGGTCTGATTTATATACCACGATTTAGACCTGCATCAATCTCACCTTATAGTCTCATTACTTTAACATTCAATTTCCTCAAAACTAGATCATTCATCTTTTAATAAGCAATTAAGAAATTGTTATAAGCCAGGTGCCAGTGGCTCACGCCTATAATCTTAGCTACTTAGGAGGCTGAGACCTGAGGATTACAGTTCAAAGCCACCCCTAGCAGGAAAGGCCATGAGACTCTTATCTCCAATAAACCACTCAGAAAACCTAAGTGCACTGTGGCTCAAGTGGTAGAGCACTTGAGCTGAAGAGCTGAGGGACAGTGCCCAGGCCCAGAGTTCAAACCCCACAACTGACAAAAATAAATAAACAAACAAATAAATAAAAATAAAACATAAAAAAATTGTTAACCTAATTTAGACTTAAAAAGGGTAAATATCATAGAATGTGAAATGTAACTCAACAGAGCTGTTTAAAAAGATATACCTATTAAACCAGATTCTGGTGGTTCAGATCTATAATCCTAGCTACTCAGGAGGCTGAGATATAAAGTCTGAGATTCAAAGGCGGTCCAGGCAGTAAAGTCTAGGAGATTCTTATTTCCAATTAATCACTAAAAAGCCAGAAGTAGAGCTGTGTGGCTCAAGTGGTAGAATGTGAGCCTTGAATGAAAAAGCTAAGGGAGCAGGGCACTGGGGCTCATACCTATACTCAGGAGGCTGAGACCTTACGACTGCGGTTTAAAGCCAGTCTGGGTAGGAAAGTCCATGAGACTCTTATCTCCAGAAAAAGCTGGAAGTGGCACTGTAGCTCAAGTGGTAGAACACTAACCTTGAGCCAAAGAAAGTTAGGGACAGTGCCCAATCCCTGAGTGCCCCAGGACTGCACAAAAAAAAAAAAAAAGCTAAGGGATATTCTTAAGGAAGGAATACAAAGGCCCAATGCCCATGTGCCTTTGATCATATACAATAACATTTATCAAAATGAATTCCAGAAAAATGGAAACAAGGTGGGGGGCACAGAAATGGAGAGACAAAGGGTAAACGAATGTAGCAGTGGTACTCACTAGACACTGCATTGAAAATGAACTATACAATTTGTGGGTGGAGACAAGAGGGAAAAACTGGGACAGAGGGAGGGAAGGAGTGACACTGTCCAAAAAGAAATGTACTCATTATTTGACTTATATAACTCTAACCCCTATGTACACCACCTTTATAATGACAATTAAAAGTTAATTTTTAAAAAAGGAAAGCGAAAGCTAAGGGACAGTGTCCAGGTTCTGAGTTTAAACCCTAGTAGCAGCATTAAAAATAAAATACACATACACACACACAAACTCAAAACTGAAAATAGGGCCTAAAAGAGTTAGCCAGGGCAAAAAGTTATAGAGCAAACCAAGTGAAGATGATTCGAAGATCAGCCATGTGGCAAACTAAGTGCAGAAACAGAGGGTGAAGGAAGATCACAGGTTAGCAATGAAAGAATGAACTAAAAAATCTAGGTTACCTACACAAAACACAAAAATGATGACCAAATGAGTGCAAAGAAATTTCACTTCACAGAATACACAGGAATTGGGGCTGGGAAGGTGGCTCAGTGGTAGAGTGCTTGCCTTGCAAGCATGAGGCCCTGGGTTCAATTCCTCAGCACCACATAAGCAGAAAAAAAAAAGCCAGAAGTGGCGCTGTGGCTCAAGTGGTAGAATGCTAGCCTTGAGCTGAAGAGCTGAGGGACAGTGCCCAGGCCCAGAGTTCAAGCCCCACAACTGGACCCAAAAAAAAAAAAAAAGAATACACAGGAATTGAAACTCAAGTAGCAGTAATAAAAACAGGGCAGGAAGTCTGTGGCAGATTTCAAAGGCAGAGAGAAACACGACTAGAACAAACTAATGCAGAGGGTGATCCAAACTGGAATAGTATAACTTTTATACTTACCTTCTAAAATTAATTCCTCATATCTAAACCTTTGCAAAAAGAAAAAAAAACCTATGAATGATTGACAAACAAAAAGGATCCAGAATGAAAGTAAGGATAAACACGCCTGAAGTGAAAAAGAGAGGTAAAGAAACAAGAAGAGAGAGGAGCCAGGCACTGATGGCTCCCGCCTGTAATCCTAGCTACTCAGGAGGCTGAGATCTGAGGATGCAGTTTGAAGCCAGCCCAGACAGGAAAATTAATTTTCTTACAGTTTTGAATTCTACTAAGTCTAAGAGTAAGTATGGGCAGGGCTGATTTTCCTGTAGCTTCTTTCCCTGGCTTGCAGATGGCTGCCTTCTCAGTATGTCTTCACGTGGCAATCCTGCCTTCTCATCTCCTTCCGACTAGATTAGGGCTACCTTAACCCCATCCTAATTTAATCACCTCTTTACAGTACTTAGTCTGAAAGTATATGTCATTCTGAGATTATGGGCATTGGGGCTTCAACATAGGTATTTCAAGGGGACACAGTTCAGCCTGTCAGCAGCCTTATTCTTCAGTTTTCATGCTATACTTTTGCTTACTCCTGATGACCTTCCTAAAGCTGTTTGACTCCAGTGTGCAAAATAGTGGTTTCTACCTCAGCTTATCTACACCTTACTCATCCTACAAGAGCATGGGTGGGGAGCTTCTCCTTTCCTGCTGTTATCAGCTCTCCTTTTTCCTTTTTTTTTTTTGGTCAGTATGAGGCTTGAACTGAAGGCCTGGGCACTGAGTTCGGTGGTATTTTTATGAATATCATGGTTCAAAGACAGCCCAGGCAGGAAAATCCATGAAATTCATATCTCCAATTAACTACCAGAAAATGGGAAGTGATGCTGTGGCTCAAAGTGGTAGAGAGCTAACCTTGAAAGCTTAGGGACAGTGCTCAGGCCCTGAGTTCAAGCCCCAAAACTGCCCCCAAAAAAACCCAAAACAATGTATCATGATCTGGGGGGAAAAAAGCAGACATAGGGATAGGCAGGTAGTAAATTCTGGCTAAGTCTAACACACATGACAGAGGCTGACAGCTTTCAGGATGACAAAGCAGGATCTGCTATTCTGTTGGCCAACTAGCCTTTCTGGGCTTTATCACAATTTACATGACGCTTTTTTCTTTTTTATTACAATTAGCAGCACAACTTTACAAATTAATGGGTTTCATCATGTGATTTTATGTTTACTGGAAGTCTTTATAAATCTAAGAAGTATAATGTAGTAGCATTCCTCTTTAGACTAAGGAGAATGGGTTAACGGATCACTCACACTAAGTCTAAAATAAAACATCTGCTACTGAACAAACAAAGGGTTAGAGAATTGGAATGAATGATCCTAGCCATTAATCAAAGGCTAAAACAGAAAGAGAAACAACCATAAGAAATGTGCCTCCTGATGCTTGGTCAAACCACCACATATGAACCAAGCTTGTTGGGTGGTAGGGGGAAGAAGGTCAAGCGTGGAAGTATACACTTGTGATTTAATACTTAGGAGGCAGAGACTAAGAGAATCACAGGTTGAGGTCACTCAAGGTAAAAAACAGTATCCAACAAGCCAAAAGGTGGTGAGCACCCACGGTCCCAGCTTTGTGGAAAGCATTAAGCAAGATCCTGGACAGAGCCTGGTTCTGATTAAAGGTTATTTTCAAGAACTCAAGTGGTATTGTGATTATGCTGTAGAAGAATCCTTATCTTTCAAACATAATAAAATAGTATATCTCTGGAATTTGTTTCAAAATTGCAAGTCGTTTAAGGAGTATTATTCAGTGGTAGAGCACTTGTGGTAGAGCACTTGCCTACATCTTACTAAATCCTAGATTTGACCCCTCAGTATAGCAAAAATATATAAACAGCCGAGGTGTGGTAGCACGTACCTTTAATCCTAGCACTCAGGAGAATTAGACAAAAGGATTATGAGTTCAAGGCCAGCCTGAGCTACACAGTAAGACCCTGATTCAAAAACCCAAAACAAACAAACAAAAACAACAACCAATCAATAAAAGTAACGGGAGAGGAGGATGGATATCAGGAGCTAGAACCGACTATGAATTGATAATGGCAATGAAAATGTGTCCATTTTATATGCATTTGAATATTTTTCTTAGCTTTAAAATACTGTAATTAGATGGAACACTTCAAATACGAATGCACTGTGCCTGTACAAACAAAAGGCGGCTGATATCTCAAGAGGGCATGCCCCCTACCAGTGCTGATCTTGGATTTGTTCTCCACAGTGGTCATGACAGGGGCAGATGCTGAAGGTAAAGCAGATGAGCAGGTGCTTTTCTTTCCTTTAACACCATTAGTCACTGTTACTCCTCCAGCCATTCCAGCTAAAAGGTCATCATTGCTCTTGGTCTAGAAACAACAGAAAATAAAAATAAATTTAAGACAAAGCAAGAATAAGCATTTCAAGAATGAGCAAAGTTCTTGATTTTCAAACTGAGTTTAATTTAGCCACACGGAGACTTTATGATTTTTAGTAAGCAGCAAACCACACTGGGTAGACATTCATTAACAGAATCTCCTTATGGCTTATAGGAAATCTTGCTAAGATACTAAAATCACATATGTAAATCACCCTTGTCATCTAGGACTGACTTTGGACCATGAATCATCTCAGCAAAACCACATGGGCTATCTCAGAACAGTTCCATACTTCCATACAAAGTGCCAACTCACACTTTCAAGAGAGCAGAATTATTAATAGTTAATAATCGGGCTGGGAAGGTGGCTTAGTGGTAGAGTGCTTGCCTAGCATGCATGAAACCCTGAGTTCGATTCCTCAGTACCATACCACATATACAGAAAAAGCCAGAAGCAGTGCTGAGGCTCAAGTAGTAGAGTGCTAGCCTTGACCAAAAAGAAGCTCAAGGCAATGGCTGTGCCCTGTGTTCAAGCCCCAGGACTAGAAAAAAAAGAAAAGAAAAGAAAAAATAGTTAAATGATCTTCACTGCTCCAAAGTGACTTAATTATGAACTAAAATCTAAATAAAATTCCTATGAAATGCACCTTTCTTAACTAATTATCTAGTAAAGTTTACATTTAAAAAAAGTTGAGGCTTAAACTCTGGGCCTAGGCATTGTCCCCTAAGCTCTTCAGCTCAAGGCAAGCACT
Organism: Dipodomys spectabilis; assembly: GCF_019054845.1. Taxonomy (NCBI): domain Eukaryota; kingdom Metazoa; phylum Chordata; class Mammalia; order Rodentia; family Heteromyidae; genus Dipodomys; species Dipodomys spectabilis. The sequence continues at coordinate 4,736,649 of NW_024871040.1, read as the reverse complement.
ATTTTACTTGAGCCACAGCACCAATTCCAGTTTTCTAGTGGTTTATTGGAGATAAAAGTCTCACCGACTTTCCTGCCCAGGCTGGCTTTGAACTGTGATCCTCAGATTTCAGCCTCTTGAGTAAGTAGGATTACAGGCGTGAGCCACCAGCACCCAGCTGAGTTTTTGAAGACCAAGGTAATACATAAATTTAAAACTACAGATCCAGGCCCCAATGGCTCACACCTATAATCCTATCTACTCAGGGGGGCTGAGATCTAAGGATCACAGTTTGAAGCCAGCCCAGGCAGAAAAGTCTCCAGGAGACTCTTATCTCCAACTAACCACTCAAAACCAGAAGTGGAGCTGTGGCTCAAAGTGGTAGAGCACTAACAATGAGAAAAGAGCTCAGGAACAGCATCGAGGCCCTGAGTTCAAGCCCCACAATGGACAAAAAAAAATAAGTAAACAAAAAACTACAGAACTGAGGATGGAAGAGAAAAAATGGGGACAATGCGAAAGAAAGGGTGACATTGTCCAAAAAGAAATGTACTTTTTTTTTTGGTAGGTTGTGGGACTTGAACTCAGTGCTTGGGTGCTTGCTGTTCCTGAGCTCTTTTGCTCAAGGCTAGCACTCTACCAATGTGAGTCACAGCTCTACTTCCACTTTATGAATAGTTAATTGGAGATAGAGTTTCCTATAGTCTCTTGTGGACTTTTCTGCCCAGACTGGCTTCAAACCACAATCCTCAGATCTCAGCCTCCTGAGCAGCTAGGATTACAAGCATGAGCCACTCTCGCCTGATGAAAAAATGTACTCTTTACCTGATTTATATAACTGTAACCCCTTTGTACATCACCTTTATAATAACAATAAAATATTTTAATTTAAAAAAACGTTTAAACTACACAACTCCTAGGAAGAGCAAAGGCTAGTCTGCCTCAAAGATCACAACACACTTGAGAAAAACCATTTGTAACATTTAGCTATATTGTATAAAGATTATTAAAAATATAAGCTTTTGAAAAGAAAATGAACATTATGAATACTAGAACTGGCAATCAAATTATTGTTTAAAAAAAAGAGTAAAAACAAAGGAAGAGGTAACAATGCTTGATAGGAAATGTACTCATTACCCTACTCATGTAAATGTAACCCTTCTTACAGTATTTTTACAATAAAAATATACATGGTAAGAAAAAAAAAGAAAAAGCTTAAAACTTAGTGCTGGTAGCTCATGACTGTAATCCTAGCTACTCAGGAAGTTGAAGATCATGGTTGAAAAACAGCTCAGTCAAGAAAACTCTCCAAAAATTAACCACCAAAAAAAGCTGGAAGTAGAGCTGTGGCTCAAGTGACAGAGCTCTAGTCTTGAGCAAAAAAGCTCAGGGATAGTGCACACACACACACACACACACACACACACACACACACACACACACACACACACACACACGTGGCTCAAGTGACAGAGCTCTCTAGTCTTGAGCAAAAAAGCTCAGGGATAGTGCGCGCGCACACACACACACACACACACACACACACACACACACACACACACACACACACACACACACACACACACACACACACACACCTACCTGCTCATTACAGATGAGCAGTCTGAAACAATTTTCTGTATAGCCTAAGATTCGAGAATCTAGATATTAAACAGACGGTTTCTCACTGAAGGAAAAAGATGTTACAAACTACAGATTGCAAACCTTGTATGCTACTGGAATTGAAATATAAGCAAAACTCATCATTATTTTTTTTTTCAGAACTTGGGTTTGAATTCGGGGCCTTTGTATTTGCTATACAGAAAATGATCACTTGAGCCATGCCCCCATACATTTTTGCTTTAGTTATTTTGGGGGTGTGGGTGGGGAGTCACTCATTGGGGCTTTAACTCTGGGCCTGGGCTTTGTCCCTCAGCTCTTCTGCTCAAGGAGAGCATTCTACCACTTGAGCCACAGTGCCACTTCCAGTTTTCTGGTTTAATGGAGGTAAGAGTCTGATGGACTTTCCTGCCCAGGCTGGCTTTGAACCTCGATCTTCAGGTCTCAGCCTCCTGAGATTACAGGCGTGAGCCACCAGCACCTGGCATGCTTCAGTTATCTTTTAGATAGAATCTTGTGCTTTTTCTCCTGAGCTTTGAACCACAATCATCCTATCTATTCTTCCCACATATTTGGAGTGAATGACAAGAACCACCATGACTAGCTTTTTCTTGGCTGCGATGGGGTCTTGCTCATTTTTTGCATAGGTTGTCCTCTAACCAAAATCCTCCCATTCTCTGTGACTCCTAAGAAGTTTGGATCACAGGTGTAATCCACAGTACCCAGGGCATGTTTGTATGCATGTGCATGTCCCAAAAATAATGAACATCTCTAACTTCTAGACCTTTGTTTTAAAATTCGGTCCTCTATTACAAGATTAACAAAGTCTAATTGAAACCTGGAAAAGTACAAAGCTTACTCTGCCAGCAATCAAGGAAGTGCTCAAAGAAATAACAGAAACATGCTAAAGAGACAGAGGAGCCACACGGAAAGGTTCCTGGCCCTTGTCCCTGGCCAAATCAGGGACAATGTAAGCATGAAATCAAGTGATGGCTAATATAATTTACAGAACACTGGAGAAGAAACAATGAATCCAAATCAACAAATAAATAGATGAGGGAGAAAGTAAAAACTCTTCCTTAGAATAGAATGTCAACTACTATCTGTAAAAGGAATGATGGTATTACTAAATTACCATTTGGCAAAAACCATTGTAATAAATGATTCTAAAAATTATCAAAAAATTTTTACATATCAAAAATGGAAACAGGGGAAAAGAAGGTATCTCCAACAAGGTTATTTATTTGTTACAAAAGCAAACATAATAACTGACAGTGAAGAAATATAGCCAACATCACCTTAACCAAGCAAATATATGTCCCCAGTACCAGAACAAAGAGAAGCCGTATGTTTTCAGAAAGGATGTGCCATATCTGCTCTCTCCCCACCAAAATCTCATAACCCAGACTTGGTCCCATGGGAACAATGACAAACCCAATTTGTCAGGATAGTCTACTAAATAACTAGTCTGTGCTCTAAATTCCTGAATTAAGGACTATGCCAAATTTAAGGAGAACAAAGACCACTTAATGTAATCTGATCCTGAATTGGATACTGGACCAAAAATGAAGTGTTTTTCTCTTTTCTCAATGTGAATATTAATACAACTGGAGAAATTTAATCAAAGTCTATATTTCAGATACTAGCATTATATCAATGTTAACTTCCTGATTTTGCAATTATTTGCAATTAATTATAGTTATAAAAGAAACCATCATTGTTTTTTAGTAAATGTATACTAAAATATTAGGTAAGGGCTGTATGTCTAGAATTTTTCTCATAAAGTTTAAGAAAAAATTTATGCAGGACTGGGAAGTTGGCTCAGTGGTAGAGTGCTTGCCTCACATGCTTGAGGCCCTGGGTTCCATTCCTCTGCATCACATAAGCAGAAAACAACCAGAAGTGGCTCACGTGGTAGGGCGCTCACCTTGAGCTGAAGAGCTGAGGGACGGTGCCCAGACCCAGAGTTCAGGCCCCACAACCAACCCCCCCAAAAAATTTACTCAATATAATATATGGTATATATGTGTATGTATATATACATGTATATGTATGTGCATGTATATGTGTATGTATACATATATGCAGTGGCAAGTAATCAGGCAATCTTAATAAAAGCTTAATATGAAGTATACAATATAGTAACAAAGTAGTTATATTGCCTGTAATCCCTGCTACTTGAAAGGCAGAAGCAAGATTGCTTGAGTACAGGAGTTTGAGGCCTGAGTAACAAAGTAAATCAACTCTTTTGCTAGATGGGAGATTGGGCTGCAGGGAGAGTGAAGAGTGATGAAGGTTAGCGTTCAAATCAATCACTGTAATTATTCAAGTGGAACAAGGAAGTAGGTAGCTAACAGCTGTAATCCTAGTTATTCAAGAGGTTGAGATTTAATCTTAGCTGGAAGCCAGACCTGGCAAGAAAGTCTGTAAGACTCTTATTTCCAGTTAACCACCAAAAAAACTGGAAGTGGAGCTGGGGTTCAAGTAATAGAGAACCAGCCTTGAGCTAAGCAGCTCAGGGTCAGAGCCCAGGCCCTGAGCTCAAGCCCCAGGACACACACTTACATACTCACACACCCACACATCCACACACACCAATGAAACCTGTTTACAAAGACAAGAAGACAGATGGGGAAGAGATTGAAAAGCAGAGTAAATGTGTGGATACCAATAATGAAATCCCTCCCTGCACAATTAATGCCAGCTGATAAAAATAAATTAACTAAGGATCAGATTGGGAGAATATACCATTAAAAAAGAACTGAATTTTTTTCTTCTTGACTTTAATAGCTACCAAGAAACTTTGAAAAACAGAGTGAATATAACTAACAAATATCTTTTCAATGTATAATAAATATATACCAATTTTAAAAAGTATATTCAAAGGGCGTAAAAAAAATAATCAAGGCCATTTACAAAGGTGCTTAATCTCACTAATAACAACACAAACGAAAATCAAAGCCACAAAAGAACCCCTTTACCACTCTGGGCCGAATGGTTAAAATGAAAAGAATAACAATATAAATGTAGGTAAGAACTAGTAACCACTCTGAGAAGCAATCTGGTTTGTTAAAGCTAAACATATAATACACTCTCTGATCCACTAATTATACTCTGAACCAACAGAAATTCTACATGCATGCAATAAAAAAAAAAATGCATATAAAATTGCCTCAAAGTGAAACCTTCAAAAATCCCTCAACAGTAAGTAGATAAATAATAAATTGTAGTACATTCATCCCACAGACTATTAACCAGCAATAAAGAGAAGGAATGTTGTTACATATAATAGAGAGTAAAAGAGAAGGCATACATAAAAAAATAAAATAAATGAGTATAGCTGGGCACGTGGCGCAAATGACAGAGTGCTTTGCCTAGTGACCACAAAGCCCTGAGTTCAAATTCCAGTACTACCAAAAAAAAAAAAAGCATACATGGTTCCATTCAAATAAAGATCAAAAACTGGAGAGAAAAAAAATTAACCTATGGTTCTACATGTAAGTATTACTCTGGGGAGGTCAGGAAGAGTAATTATTATCTGGGCCAAAGAAGATTCTGGAGAGAAAGTTCCTGCTGTTTCATGATCTGGCTGGTGGCTGCAGTGTATGTTCACCTTACAAAAAAACCCAATACCTCCCGGTGCCGGTGGCTCAAGCCTATAATCCTAGCTACTTAGGAGGCTGAGATCTGAGGATCACAGTTCAAAGCCAGCCCAGGCAAGAAAGTCTGTGAGACTCTTATGTCCAATAAAGCACTAGAAAACTGGAAGTTGTACTGTGGCTCAAGCAGTTAGAGCCTTGCCTTGAGCTGAAGAGCGCAGGGACAGCGTTCAAGCCCAGAGTTCAAGCCCCACAGCAGACCAAAAAAAAAAAAAAAAAAATACCAAGCTGTGTGAATTTTTCTGTACATAGACTATACAACAACAAAGTAAAAACAAAACCAAGTCAAGCACCAGTGGCTCACCCCTGTAATCCTAACTATTCAGAAGGCTGAGATCTGAGGATCACAGTTTGTAGTCAGCCCGGGTAGGAAAGTATATGAGACTTATCTCCAATTAACCAACAGAAAACCGAACTGGCACTGTGGCTCAAAGTGGTAGAGTACTAGTCTGGAGTAAAAAAGCTCATGACAGTGTCCAGGCCCTGAGTTCAAGCCCCACAACTAACAAAAGGCACTTTCCAGCTTACCTTTTACACTTACCTGTAGGCTTGCTGCTTTTCCTATTTCTTTAAATATTGCCACAAGATTCTGTACACACACATACGTTTCCACACATGAAATTTGGAATGGGGTATGGTATTCAATTCCCAATACCCCCATATACACCCACACCATACACACAAATAAATGAAGTTGATGAAAGAACACTTTTTTAATAACATGTAAAATACAAATTGTTCAGTAAAATATTCCAGATATTGATAATAAAATACAACAACTAAAGTACTATACACTTTTCAAGGTCAAGTCAAAGTTTCCTAATGAACACCTTCAGCTCAAATTTTAAGATGAGTGTTCAAGGTCGGATGTGGTGGCTCATGCTTATAATTCCAGCAACTTGAGAGACAAAGATCAGGAAGATGGTAGTTCAAGGGTAGCCCATGCAAAAAGTTAAAGAGGTAAGAATGGCATACACCTGTAATCTAAGCTACTAAGGAGGTTGTAGGTAGGACAGCCATGCTAGAACAAGGTTATCTGAAAAAACTTAAGCAAAAAAGGACAGAGGGCATAGCTCAAGTAGTAGAAATGCCTATCTAGCAAGTATAAGGAGGCCTCGAGTTCAAACGCTTATATATCAAAAAATTGCTTTAAATTTTACCTTTTAAGTTTCAGAGATGGACTGCTCATACCATTAACTGCTTTCTTCTGTTATGGGGGTTGGGGGACGTGGCTGGCAACCTAAACCTGGGACCTTGTTCATGAAAAACAAACAAACTATCACTAGCTACCTCCTCTGCTCTGATAACCTAATATTGGACTATAAGGTTAAGATCACACACAAAAAAGGTATGATCATAAGTACTCAGCTATTCATTCAGACTCTGATTGAAGGTTATTAGTTTCCATCTATCCATTTTTAGGAAAAAAGTATTTGCCAGTATAATGAAAAAGGCATATTGATCCTACAAGCACAAACTATGAATACTGATCAGTATGCTGATTTTGGCAGAACAGGCATTTATGAATTTATCTCTACAAAGAAAATAATTCTAGGGCTGGGAAGGTGGCTCAGTGGTAGAGCACTTGCATTGCATGCTCAAGGCCCTGGGTTTGATTCCTCAGCACCACATAAGCAAAAAGAAAAAAGCCGGAAGTGGCGCTGTGGCTCAAGTGGTAGAGCGCTAGCCTTGAGCTGAAGAGCTGAGGGACAGTGCCCAGGCCCAGAGTTCAGGCCCCACGACCGGACCCAAAAAAAAGAAAGAAAGAAAATAATTCTATTATTTGTGACAAAGAACACACAAAATCCCCATACAAGATGTCACAGCTCCTGAAAAGAGTAACCTCCTCCAAACTTACTGCACAATAATAGTGGCTTGTTCAATGATAACCACAGCTCCAATGAGCAGTGAGATACTCAGCATCAGAGGTTCTTCCTCCTAGCTCTTGATAAGATCTAGCCTCAAGAAATGAGGTAAGTGAGAAAATGCATTGTCCTATACCTTACTACTGAAAAGGGGCATAAGAATATTGTGCAATGCTGATACCCAGGTATGAGTCCGCACACAAATGAGTTTGTGTAGGAATCTAAATAATTAAAAGGCAAATGCTTCCTTCAGCTCACTAATCATCACTGCTCCATCATAGTTATTGGAATTCAAGTTGTGAAAGGTATCATGAGCCAGAGATGGAAGTCTTACTCCATTCCCCTCCCTTCTTTTGTAGGGCTGTGAATTGAACCTGGGCATAAACTATCCTAAATGAGTGCTCTACAACTGAGCTACACTCTGGCCCCTCAAAAGCCACTTAATGGTTTCAATTTTTCTGTTCTGTTTCACTATTTTCTTTTTTCCTACATTCACTTCTTCAATTGCTAATCAATGACTTCTCTTTTAGGTAAAACATAGTACTCCCTACAGGAACTATTACAAAAGAGCTTTAGCTCTTCCCTAACCATCTCCACTACCTACCTGCCTACACACGTATCAATTTAAATAGACTTGTCAACACAGCAAAGTCAAAGGTAAGACAGCTAGCTCGTGCCGGCAAGAGTTGATACTCAGTTTTGTTTTAGAATGGAAAAGTACTCACTTTTCAGATCAAACTGCCAGTGAGTCAAGATCCACACCTCAGAAGATCTGACATGCCTGCTCCATGCATGCTCCATAGTTAATCTTCAAAGACACTGACTGCCACTGATGAGGAAGCCATAGAAGGAAGGCAGTAGTGCACATCCAGGGCCAATGTATCAACCTATTCTTCCAGTCACAACAACAGGTCACCCAATCACACAGGCCCTCCACTCTGAGGACAACCCCAGCAATGGAGTAACCAGTTAGGTTAGAAAATGCTGCCTGACTTCTAGACATGTGGCAGCACTACCATCAAGGAAATTCTTCAGGGTGCTGATTCAGAGTAATGTCAGCAGGGCAAAGACCTATCCTGGTACTATCCTCCATGCCATAGGATGACACCTATCAAGTCATCAGGGCTGTATCAAGAAAACCAGGGGGCCTTTCCTAAGCCATGGAGTAAGTCTAGGCTCATTTTAACAACCTCAGAATAGAAAAACCAGCATTTCCTGTTAGATCTTTCAACACTGATAAGTTAGTCTCTAATCAACTGTTCCTCTGAGGTGTTTCTTTTTTTTTTTTTTTTTGTCGGTCGTGGGGCTTGAACTCTGGGCCTGGGCACTGTCCCTCAGCTCTTCAGCTCAAAGCTAGTGCTCTACCACTTGAGCCACAGCACCACTTCCAGTTTTCTGGTGTTAACTGGAGGTAAGAGTCTCACTTTCCTGCCCAGGCTGGCTTTGAACCACGATCTTCAAATCTCAGTCTCCTGAGGAGCTAGGATTACAGGCGTGAGCCACCAGCACCAGGCTTGTTTCTTTTTTTCTTTTTTTTTTAAACTTACCTGAGATCTTTACTTTCCTTCTTAATAAAGCCACATGAATGGCATCTGCTCATCCTTTCTGAGGTGTTTCTTAAAATAATTAAGACACACTCTATCTGCCTGGACAAAGGGCTTTTGAACAACTCATGTTTCAGGTCATGCTTCATTTCTCCCTATCAGAGTAGCAGAAATGCTCTTCTAGATTTCTGCAGAATCAAAGTTTCTACCAAGACACCACAACCTAAAGTAAACAAGAACAAAAGAATTTTGAACTGAAATTCAAAAAGACTGGATTATGTGCAACAATATATCAAAGGCTGGATCAGCAGGAAAATGGCACAAAGCAATCTTGTCCCTTGGATGGCCCAAATCAACAGACACTGAGAACATACCATGGGAAAACTGGTATATTCAAAAAACAATCCAGGGTTAAAGAAAAGTTTGTAGATCTAACCAACAAAAACACTATGTGGAAGTAGGTGCCAATGGCTTATACTTATAATTCTAGTTACTTAAGAGGACAAGATCTGGAGGATCTTGGTTTGAGCTCAACCCGTATATAAACCTGAGACTCATACCAATAGCTGAACAAGATGGTGCATGCCTTTTATTCCAGCTATACAGGAGGTTGAGAGCAGAAGGATCACAGCTCCTGGCCAGCCAACGCACAAACTCAAAAATTCAACCTCAGTTAATTAACAGCTGGATATGTTATGCACCTCAAATCCTAGCTATGTGGGAAGGATAAATAAGCATATACCTAAGACCTTTTTAAAAAAAGTAAGTAAAGCCAGGTCCTGGTGGCTCATGCCTGTAACCTTAGCTACTCAGGAGGCTGAGATCTGAGGATCGAGGCTCAAAGCCAGCCCTGGCAGGAAAGTCTGTGAGACTCTTATCTCCAATCAATTAACTACCAGAAAATGGTAAGTGGAACTGTGGCTCAAGTAGTAGAGTGCTAGCCTTGAGCTGAAGAGCTAAGGGACAGCACCCAGGCCCAGAGTTCAAGCCCCACAACTTGACAGACCAAAAAAAAAAAAAAAGGCCAGGAGAAGGGGGGGGGGGGAAATGAAAGAGACTAATCAAGATATATATATATATGAAAATATCAGGCCGGCAGCTCTAGTGCGACGTGTCACTGGCATGAGGAGTAGCCGCCCGGTAATCATGGATCAGGTAATGCAGTTTGTTGAGCCAAGTCGGCAGTTTGTAAAGGATTCAATTGGACTGGTTAAAAGATGCACCAGGGGCTGGGAAGATGGCTTAGTGGTAGAGCACTTGCCTTGCATGCATGAGGCCCTGGGTTCGATTCCTCAGCACCAAATAAACAAAAAAGAAAAAAGCCAGAAGTGGCGCTGTGGCTCAAGTGGTAGAGCTCTAGCCTTGAGCTGAAGAGCTGAGGGACAGCGCCCAGACCCAGAGTTCAGGCCCCATGACCAGACCCCCCCCAAAAAAAAAAAAGATGCACCAAACCCAATAGAAAAGAATTCCAGAAGATTGCCATGGCAACAGCAATAGGATTTGCAATAATGGGCTTCATTGGCTTCTTCGTAAAATTGATCCATATCCCTATTAATAACATCATTGTGGGTGAGTGAGTGAGGGTTCGAGAAGCTCGCGAAGTAAACATTCATCTAAATACTTGGTGTTTTTTCTGGTTTTATCCCCCTTCCAAGATGTTTTCTATTCCTAAATTAATTTTGAAATAAACTGTTTTTCCATCAAAAAAAAGAAAATATCAAAATGAGATGTCCTTGTACAACTAATTGATGCTAATAAAACATACAGAAGAAAAAAGGAGAAGATGGCGACGGGGCAGTAGGGAAACGCCACAGCTCTCTCCAACCAAAAAGAGAGTTCGAGTTCCAACCTTTAATCTCCCCAAGAGACCGACAACAACAAAAAGACGAACACTCAGAGAAAAACCAGAGGTGGAAAATAACAAAAAAAGAAAGAGAGGAAAAGAAGAATTTCAGAACAGAGAAGAGCGAAGACCCCTCCCCCAACCTTTACTGGCCGCGCGGCAGTGCGCCAAGCCGCCGGCCAGCCGGCCCAGCCCGGCGGGGGCTGCCGGAGCCACAGAGACACAGGGGGCTGCTTGCAGATCACCAGGTACCGGATTGCAGAACAGCGGATCGCCAGGAACAGAGAAACCTACCAGCCGGGAGTCTCCAGGAGGATCCCACCCCACCCATCACTCTCCACCGGAGCGGAGAGGCTCCATCCCGCCAAAGCCGCCCGGCACCAGCAGCGCCACAAAGGGACCTGTCCAATCGCGATCCCAACGACCCGGCGGGGGGCCGCCCAACCCAGCCCGCAACCACCCCAACTGAACTCGGACTGCAACAACAACTGACGGACTGCAACAACAACTGACGACCTACAGGGTGAGTACCCATCAGGGGACAGGGAATCCATCAAGGGAGACCAGAGCTGGAGGGAATCCCCAGACCCTGACCTAGACTCCCTACCCCAACACCCGGACCACAGGACCCACTAAAACTGGGAACTGTTCGAGAGCCCCACCAGCCGGTGGAGCACACTCTGCTGGCCAGGCCAGAGCAAGAGCGCCCCGGGAAGGGAGCTTAAATGCTCAAGCCAGGAACAGTGCCCCTGGGTCAAGACTACCAACAGTAGAAGAAATTTGAACTGTGTCCTCCAGGCTGCATAACCAAGGTGGTATACACATTAGCACAGGCCTAACGAGCGCGCTCCAGGCTGGGGCCGGAACCAGGCCAGGGGACCGGCGCCTGAACAAAGCAAAAAGGGTCAGAAGTGGGGCTGTGGCTCAAATGGTAGGGTGCCAGCCCTGAGCTGAAGAGCTGAGGGACAGCACCCAAACCTAGAGTTCAAGCCCACAACCAGCCCAAAACAAACAAACAAAAACACATCAGGAGCCCATAGCAGACTCCAGTATTTGGGAGAGTGCATCCAGAGCATCTGATCTTCCCAAGAGCACCCGCAGGAGCAAACACAAGCAGTCTAGGCTGCTCAACCCTTCCAAAGGCGGGAATTGCTACAGCAGAGAGCTGAGAATCCTAAGTGAATAGCAGCTGGAAATAGGCTCCCAACAGAATCCAGATCAGACACAGACTCTCTCTACCAATAGAGAATCAGCAACCAAGCAAAGACAGACACACCAAAACAAGATTGAAGAGCAGTCTCCTGAACCCCCATGCGAAAATCACAGAGAAAAATCACAAGGTTTACCACTACCCAGGACAGCAAGCTCACCTCAAAAGCCAGCAGCCACGCAGGGGAGAGCCCCAGTGGGAGCAAAGCAGGAATGGAAGACAAAAACTACATCCAAGGGTTGCTGGAGGCAATGACTCAAGAAATAAAGCGAGAAATGGATCAGAAATTGAAAGAGCACAAGGATGAACTATCAAAAGATATACAGGATATCAAACAAAAATTGGATGCAAAAATAGAAGCTGCACAAACCTCAGTAAGAAGTGAGATAAACGCCAAATTAGAGGTAATGCATACTGATATCACCTCATTGAGAGGTGAGATCAGTACTCTGAGAACCAACATTGAATCCATAAAGGGATCCATTTCCACCATGCAAACCACAATAGAAGCCACGGTCAACAGAGTGAATGAAATGGAAGGTAGAGTGTCAGATACAGAAGACAGAATACACCAACTGGACCAAAAAGTGACAGATATGGAAAAATCACTCAAATTAAACCAAAGGGAAATTCAAGAGCAAGCAGATAATGCTAAAAAATTTAACCTTCGCATAATCGGAGTGGACGAAGGTGAGGAATTCCAGAGCAAGGGAATGCAACACCTATTTAACAAGATAGTCAATGAAAATTTTCCCCACCTCAAAAACGACCATCTTAACTACATCACAAAAGCTTATCGAACACCCAACAAGCAAGATCCCAGGAGAAACACTTCTAGGCACATAATAGTAACAATGATGGATCTGAATAATAAGGAAACAATCCTGCATGCAGCAAAAATGAAGAAGGAGCTATACTACAACGGGAAAAAAATTAGAATCACTGCAGATCTCTCCACACAAACAATGAATGCAAGAAAAGCCTGGGAAAGCACCATACGAGCCCTGAGAGCCAATAACTGCCAACCCAGACTGATATACCCGGCAAAGCTAGCATTCACATTCGATGGAGAACTGAAAACTTTTAATAGCAAAGAAAAACTAAATGAATACATAAACACTAAGCCAGCATTACAAAGAATTCTAAGAGGGGGGACACAACCTGAAGAAAGCAACCAGGAACTGGGACCTGCCCCAAACAGGCATTACTCAAAGTCTAACTGAGCAAGCACAGGAGGAAAGGAAAGAAGAAAAACTTAGGAAAACGGAATGGCAGGGACAACAATGCATCTCTCTATACTTTCTCTTAATATAAATGGGCTGAATTCGCCAATTAAAAGAAAACGAACTGAGGACTGGATCAGAAAACAAGACCCATCCATCTGTTGCCTTCAGGAGACCCACCTCTCAGCCAAACATACAAACAAACTCAGAGTGAAGGGGTGGAAAAGGATCTACCAATCAAATTCCCCCAATAAGAAAGCAGGTGTAGCTATCCTGATATCTGACAAAATAAACTTTTCATTAAAATCAGTACAGAAAGACAAGGACGGACATTACATATTAATAAAGGGAACAATCCAAGAGGAGGATATAACCATCATCAACTTATATGCCCCAAATATCGGTGCACCCAGATATGTTAAACAAATGCTCTCAAACTTACAGAATAAAATAGATCCCAATACGATAATACTAGGAGACTTTAACACGCCACTCTCACCAAAGGACAGGTCTACCAACCAGAGGATTGGCAAAGAAGCTACCGAATTAAGTGAGGCCATACTTCAAGCGGAATTAACTGACATCTACCGAGTATTTCACCCTAAAACAACACAGTACACATTCTTCTCAGCAGCTCATGGAACTTTCTCCAAAATAGACCATATCATAGTTCATTCAAGGAACTTAAGCAAATACAAAGGGATCGACATAATCCCCTGTATCCTATCTGACCACAGTGGAATCAAGCTAGCTCTCAATAACAAAGCATACCGCAGAAATTTCTCTAATACATGGAAATTGAACAGCACACTCCTTAACAAGGCCTGGGTAACAGAAGAGATCAGAGAAGAAATAAAGCATTTCCTAGAACTCAATGAAAATGAAAACACCTCACAAAGAAACTTGTGGGACACAGCAAAAGCAGTCCTGAGGGGCAAATTTATTGCCCTCAGTGCCCACATCAAGAGAATGGAGACAGACCAAGTAAATAATCTCATGTTGCAACTAAAACAGCTAGAAAAACAAGAAAAAATGGGACCTAAAGCTACTAGACGAAGCCAGATAACCAAATTGAGAGCAGAGATTAACCAATTAGAAAATCAGAAAACCATAACCAAAATAAACCAAACAAAAAGCTGGTTCTTTGAAAAAATAAACAAAATTGATGGCCCGTTGGCAAGATTAATTAAAAAAAGAAGAGAGGAAACCCATATTAATAGGATTAGGGATGCCACGGGAAACATCACAACACGTACCCAAGATATCCAAACAATTCTAACAGACTACTTTCAAAAGCTATACTCTCTAAAGGAAGAAAATCTGGCGGAAATGGATGCATTTTTAGAGAAATACAAGTTACCCAAACTGAGCAAAGAAGAAGTTAACCAATTAAATAAGCCAATATCCTATAATGAGATACAGGAAGCTATCAAAAGTCTTCCAACAAAAAAAAGCCCAGGACCAGATGGATTCACAGCAGAATTCTATAAGACCTTTAAAGAAGAACTAATACCCATACTCCTCAAGCTCTTCAGAGAAACAGAGAAGGAGGGAGCTATCCCAAACTCATTCTACGAAGCCAATATCACACTCATCCCCAAACCAGGCAAAGACCCAACCAAAAAGGAGAATTACAGGCCAATCTCCTTGATGAACACAGATGCAAAGATCCTTAACAAGATTCTAGCTAACAGAATCCAGAAACACATAAAAAAAATAATACACTATGATCAGGTAGGCTTCATCCCAGAGACACAGGGATGGTTTAACATACGTAAGTCAATAAATGTAATCCAGCATATCAACAGAGCCAAGGTCAAGAATCACATGATTATCGCCACAGATGCAGAAAAGGCCTTTGATAAAATTCAACATTCATTCATGCTAAAAGCTCTGGAGAAAATAGGAATAGAAGGAACATTTCTAAAAACAATAAAAGCCATTTATGACAGACCAATAGCCAATATTATACTTAATGGGGAAAAGCTACAACCAATCCTCCTAAAAACAGGAACAAGGCAAGGATGTCCACTGTCTCCACTCCTCTTCAACATAGTCCTAGAACCCTTAGCCAGGGCAATAAGGCAAGAAAAAGACATTAAAGGGATCCGCATAGGGAAAGAAGAAGTGAAACTATCCCTTTTTGCAGACGACATGATACTATACCTCCACGATCCCAAAAACTCCATCCCCAAACTTTTAGAAATCGTAAGTCACTTCGGCAAAATAGCAGGATACAAAATAAACCCACAAAAATCAGTTGCCTTCCTATACACTGATAACGCACAGGAAGAGAGGGAAATAAAGGGAGCAACCCCATTCACAATAACCTCCCAAAAAATAAAATATTTAGGAATTAACCTAACCAAAGATGTAAAAGAACTATTTAATGAGAACTATAAAAAGTTAAAGAAAGAAATTGCAGAAGACACTAGGAAATGGAAAGACCTCCCATGCTCCTGGATAGGCCGACTTAATATAGTAAAGATGGTGATACTTCCAAAATTAATATACAAATTCAATGCAATTCCTATTAAAATCCCAATGACGTACATCACTGAAATACAGAAAACAGTCCAAAAATTTATATGGAACAACAAAAGACCTAGAATAGCCAAAACAATTCTAGGGGATAAAGACAATATGGGAGGGCTATCCATGCCGAACTTCAAACTCTACTACAGAGCTATAATCACAAAGACAGCATGGTACTGGCACAAAAACAGACCCGAAGACCAATGGAACAGAATAGAAGATCCAGATATAAATCCACAGGCCTACAGCCAGCTGATATTCGACAAAGGAGCCAAAGACATACAATGGAAGAAACACAGCCTCTTCAACCGCTGGTGCTGGGAAAACTGGGCAGCCACATGCAGAAAACTAAAAGTGGACCCCAGCCTATCACCATGCACCAACATCAACTCAAAATGGATTAAAGACCTTAACATTAAACCTGAATCTCTGAAACTACTGCAGGACAGAGTAGGAGAGACACTTGAACTAATAGGCACAGGAAGGAACTTCCTGAACAGAGTCCCAGGGTCACAACAAGTTGGAGAGAGACTCGACAAATGGGACTACCTTAAAATAAAAAGCTTCTGCACAGCTAAATCTATCGCAACTAAGCTAGAAAGACAACCAACTAATTGGGAAAAAATATTTACCAGCAATATATCAGACAAGGGGTTAACATCCTGTATATACAGGGAACTCAAGAAACTAATCCCTCCCAAACCTAACAAACCAATTACTAAATGGGCAAGGGAACTAAAGAGGGACTTCTCAAATGAAGAAATAAAAATGGCAAAGAAACACATGAGGAAATGTTCATCATCCCTGGTGGTGAAGGAAATGCAAATAAAGACAACCCTGAGATACCACCTTACCCCAGTCAGAATGTCCCACATCCACAAATCAGCCAACGACAAATGCTGGAGGGGATGTGGAGAAAGAGGAACCCTATTACACTGCTGGTGGGAATGTACACTTATACAACCACTTTGGAAAGCAGTCTGGAGGGTCCTTAGAAAGCTAAAGATTGACCTCCCTTACGACCCAGTCATACCACTTCTAGGCATCTACCCTGAACAACAGGAACCAATATACAAGGACACGTGCACCTCCATGTTTATTGCAGCACTGTTCGCAATAGCTAGGATATGGAAACAACCTAGGTGCCCCACCACAGATGAATGGATCCAAAAATTGTGGTATCTATACACAATGGAATATTATGCAGCCATTAGAAATGACAAAATAATGGCATTTGCAGGGAAATGGATGGAGCTAGAAGGAATCATGTTGAGCGAGGTAAGCCAAGAACGAAGAGACAAACGGTACATGGTCTCCCTCATAAGTGGATGCTAAATCCAAAAGGTTAGTGATACGACAAAACTAACAGGACTTAAGAAACAAAGAACTCCCGCTCATCTGGTTGAACCACTACTAAATATCCTCATGCTGCTGATCACAAATATGGTATATAACATGTGAACACTGTTATATATTACAGACTGTGGTAGACAATTTGCTCCAGGGAAGTTAGAATGAACTTGTGACTTTGAAATTATGTAATCATTTAATCACAATCAAAAAAAAAAAAAAAAAAAGAACCTCGGGGAAGGGAGGGAGGGAGGGGATGGTAGGGGGAAAACAATGGAGGGGGTAACAATGTTCAAGAGGAAGTGTACTCATAACCTCACTCATGTAACTGTGACCCTCTGTATAGTAGCTTTACAATAAAAAAAAAAAAAAAAAAGAAAAAAAAAAAAAAACATACAGAAAAAAGGAAAAGAAAGCAGGAAAATAAAGACTAGAGGCATGGCTCAAGTAGTACATACCACAAAACAGAAGGAAGGGATAGAGAAAGTGAGAGGATAGGAGGGAGAGGGCAACTATTTGGTTCAAGTGGTCAAGTAATAGAATACCTGCTTGAAGCCGGGCGCTGGTGGCTCACGCCTGTAATCCTAGCTACTCAGGAGGCTGAGATCTGAGGATCGCGGTTCAAAGCCAGCCCGGGCAGGAGAGACCGTGAGACTCCTATCTCTAATAAACCACCAGAAAACTGGAAGTGGTGCTGTAGCTCAAGTGGTAGAGCGCTCGCCTTGAGCTGAAAAGCTGAGGGACAGCGCCCAGGCCCAGAGTTCAAGCCCCACGACCGACAAAAAAAAAAAAAAAAAAAAAAGAATACCTACTTGAAAAGAACAAGGCCCTGAGTTCAAACCCCAGCACCACCACCAACAAAAAGAATGCTACTATTTGTCATTTTATTGAACACGTCGTCTTTGCCCAGCTCTGTGTTACCTACTTTCATACATTCCCTCATTTAATCTTGACTATAGATTTTTGTTTTTGTTTTTATTTTGTCGGTCATGGGGATTGAATTGCCTATAGATTTTTTTTTTTTGGGGGTCCAGTCATGGGGCCTGACCTCTGGGCCTGGGTGCTGTCCCTCAGCTCTTCAGCTCAAGGCTAGCGCTCTACCACTTGAGCCATAGCGCCACTTCCGGCTTTTTGCTTTTTGCTTATGTGGTGCTGAGGAACTGAACCCAGGGCCTCTGGCATGCAAGGCAAGCGCTCTACCACTGAGCTACCTTCCCAGCCCCGTCTATAGATTTTTGAAGCAGGATCTAAGCGCAGATCTGTTTCCAAAGCTTGTGGTCTAATTAATTACTTTTCATTCCACAAATCGTTTAGCTAGCCACTGGTGATTCAGGCCTATAATCCTAGCTACTCAGGAGGCTGAGATCTGAGGATGGTGGTTTGAAGCCAACCAGAGCAGGAAAGTCCATTAAGATTCTTTTTTTGTTTGTTTATTTGTTTGTTTTTGTTTTACTCCCCTCCCCTCCATCCCCCCCCCTTTTCCCTCTCCATTAAGATTCTTATCTCCAGTTAGTCACCCAAAAAAGCTAGAAGTAGAGCCATGGCTCAAGTAGTAGAGTTAGCCTTGAGTGAAAAAGCTCAGGGCCAGGAAGCAGGCCTTGAGTTCAAGACCCAAAATTGGCACTTAAAAAAAAAAAAAAAAAAGCAACTAGGTACTTGTGGCTCATGCCTATAAATCCTAGCTACTCAGGACGCTGAGAGCCTGAAGATTGAGGTTCAAAACCAGCCGAGGCAGAAAAGTTTCGTGAGACTCTTATTTCCAATAAACTACTGACAAAAAAACCAGAAGTGTGCTATGGTTTAAGTGGTAGAGAGCTTAGCCTTGAGCAAAAGAAGCTCAGAGACAGAGCCCAAGCCCTGAGTTTAAGCCCCATGACAGACACAAATAATAATAATAATATAGTCTATAAGGAGTATAAAGAAAACCAACTAGGGGAGGGGGGAGGCTGGGAAGGGATGTGAAGGGTAAACAAAGGAGGAGGCTGCAATGCTTGGTAAGAAATGTACGCATTATCCTGCCCATGTAACTGTAACTCCTCTGTACAGTATGTTCACAAATAAAATAAAATTAAATTTAAAAAAAAAAAAAAAAGAAAACCAACTAAACTAAAATCCTGTTTTATCTAGGATTCATACTGGATCAATCAGCTGTCCAAAAAAGAAGAGCAGCTTATGGTACGTAAGGGTATGTAGTAGGACTAGACACTGAATCCCGGAACACCACAGCTGCTGAGTCTTGTAGAGTGGCTTACATGCTCCTTTCATAAAACCTTCTTAGGCTACAAGAAGTATCTTCCTATTTGAAACTGTCCACACTGCTCTGCTCCTGCAGGGCATCTGACATTTTCCCTGTGTGTTTCAGTTACTTATGTTTGGATCTCACCATACTACCTTTTACTCCACAAGTTCCTTGAAGGCAGACTCTACCTCTCGTCACAAGCACAACACCTTATAAAAGGCAGGTCCTCAATTATTTGTTTCATATGATACTTACTATGAGTTTCATTCATAGCGATAGACCAAAGCAACAATTAAAGCCACCTAATTCTAAGAGATATTCAAAAAGCCAGTACCAGTAAAGGGTGACACCCTAAATAATATTCATTTAATAAATTCAACATCATACGAAAACGCACTCTTCCTAAACTCTATCACATATTCAAATTAATACCTTTGACAGTGATGCTGCTGTTGCAGGTTTTACAAGTTTGCCTCCAGTAGAAACTGAAGAACTGTTTTCAGGCTTAATTTTTTCTGTTGTTTGCGATTTACTTGTCCCAGATACCTTAGGCACTGAGCCAACACTCCTGCTTGCTTTCTTCATTCTGCGCTGCCTCTTGGTGATGCATTTACAATCCAATCTGTAAAAGAAATAACATTCACACTGAGACAAATCTGGAAGAAAGTTCTTTAAAAATCTGTTTGAAAGACATTTACAATTTGATAAACATGTTTGAAAGCTACATGTCACTATAGAAAATAAATTAGGAAGAAATAAAAGACAAGTGATAGCAAAACTCTTAGACTTACTTGTCAGAATGTACTCTAATTCTAAAGCTTCCTCCTTGAATATTATTCTGTAAGAGTGTCTTACATCTGTCTCTAACAGAACTGACAGCACAGATTACCTTCAGCCAGAAGTGGTTCTGTGGCTCAAATGGTAGAGTGCTACCTTGAGCTGAAGAGCTGAGGGACAGTGCTCAGGCCCAGAGTTCAGGCCCCACAACTGACAATAAGGTTTCCCTTATTTACAATAACTAGTATATGTATGGGACAAGCAGAAAAGGTCAGATACGATGATGTTAAGTAAAATGAGCCCCAAGATAGGGACACAAGTGTTTTTTTTCTTCCTTGCTATTGTTTCTAACGTATTTATAAGGTACCATATGATTTTTTTTGTTGCTTTGTATGTTTCTCCCCCATGGTATAACCCCTGTTTTCACTGTAGTTGATGTTGGTATAATTTGGGGAGGGCAAGGGAAAAAACAAATTGTTTAAATAGGGATACAGATTGACGGATTGAAACAATGATGCTGTGTCCAAAAAACGAACTTTACAATTTAGGCAGTGGGGGGTGGGTATAGTCGTGGAGATGGGAGGGCAGGGATGGTAGGGGAAAAACAAAGGAGGCAACAATGCTTGATAAAAAATGTACTCATGGACTGGGAAGGTGGCTCAGTGGTAGAGTACTTAAATGCATGAAGCCCTGGGTTCGATTCCTCAGCACCACATAAGCAAAAAGAAAAAAAGCCGGAAGTGGCGCTGTGGCTCCAGTGGTAGAGTGCTAGCCTTGAGCTGAAGAGCTGAGGGACAGCGCCCAGGCCCAGAGTTCAGGCCCCACAACCAGACCCCCTCCCCCCCCAAAAAAGAAAAGAAATGTACTCATTACCTTGCTCATGTACCTGTAACCCCTCTGTACAGTATTTTCACAATTAAAAAATAATAAAAAACAATATTTAAATTTTTTAAAATTATTGGCATAGGGCTAGGAATGTGGCTTAGTGGTGGAGTGCTTGCCCAGCATGCATGAGGCTCTGGGTTGGATTCCTTAATATCACATAAGCAGAAAAATAATTTTTAATTTTTTTAATTATTAGCATATATTTGTTATGTATTAATTGTGGATCTTATAACACAATTAATTTTAATGCTTTTTATATAACAAACAATTTTGTTTCAACTCCAAATTCTCATCAACTGATAAACAATGGCCATAAATAAAATGTACTATATTTATCCAATAACACTCCATTTGAATGGAGTTGGCAATAAAAGGAATGAAGTATGGATACATGTCACAATATGGATGAACCTTGAAACACATTAAACAAAAGAAGTCAGACACAAGGGACCATGTCTTATGTAACCCTGTATATTAATCGTTTAGAACAGATACACTAAGAGACAGAAAGTTAATTAGCAATTACCAGAGGTTATGGATAGCAAACAGAGTGACTGCTAATGTGTATGCAGCTGGTTATTCCTTTTTAGGGTGATGCAAAGTTCTAAAATCTGATTGTGACAATAATTCATAACTTTGAATAAACTAAAAAAACACGAAATTTTACACTTTTAATGGGCAAATAGTATCATGTATGAAACGCAACAACCTATACATTTTAGAAAACAACTAATGAATAATATCAAACAAGGATTTCTGGAAAATAAATTCCAACACTGAAATACTTATTGCAAAGGTCCTAAGAAATAGGAAGTTCAGGTGAAGCAATGAATACATTGAGAGACAGAGTGGTCCCAGAAGCTGACAGCTTGAGATCTCTTAACCTAGTGATTATTAGCACATCAGACCCCAATCTATCCTCAAAAAATCATGTAAGGGGCTGGGAAGGTGGCTCAGTGGTAGAATGCTTGCCTTGCATGCATGAGGCTCTGGGTTCGATTCCTCAGCACCACATAAGCAGAAAAAGCTAGAAGAGGCACAGCGCCCAGGCCCAGAGTTCAGGCCCCACGACTGGACCCAAAAAAAAAAAAAAATCATGTAAAACATACCTTCACTATCCTGAAATGAAATACACACTTCCCAAAGGTCTATAAAAATAAAGTAAAATTTATAACAAAGTATGAATTTCAATTTGTAAATTATTAGGCAGAACGACACTAGAAATCCACAACTCTAAATTCAATCCCTATGAATTTGGCAACTAGGCATGATGGATGACACACCTGTAATCCGGACACTCAAAAGGCTGGGGCTATATAGTAAAACCCCTTCTCAAAATTTAAATAAAAATAAATTACAAATCATTACATAAATCAGTTTGATTTGTGCGTTTACTACCAGAAACTCAGATATCACACTATCATCATGAAGCTATCAATAATTTCCTAGGACTGAGGATGTACAGTTGAATCTGAAAGTATTTATCATATATGTACAAGGTCCTGATTCAATCCCCAACATCACAAAAATAAAATAACAGAGGGATGAGTAGGGTTGGGAGAGCTGAGAGTGAAGAATAGAGTAACACTGATCAAGAGATGAGAGAGAATGATGAATAGGGTAACACTGATCAACTGACATGTTGAAACACTTTTGTATAACTCCTTAAAGATAGGAGGAAGAGAAACAGAAATCTTTTATCTTTTTTTTGGTGCCAGTTCTGGAGCTTGAACTTAGTACCTGGAACTGTCCCTGAGCTTTTTTGCTCAAAGCTACCACTCTACTGCTTGAGCCACAGCTCCACTTCTGGCTTTTTTGGTAATTAACTGGCTTCGAGCCACCAGTGCCCAGCCAGAAATAGAAATCTTGAGAAGAAAAAAAAAAAAAAATCACCTTACTATAAATGAACAAAGATACCATTATTAGCTGACTTCCTCAGAAACAATGCAATGAGAGTGGAAGTGTGTGTATATATATATAGTTCAAAAAGAAACCCATCAGGTTGTATGACTTCCAAAAGAATCTAAAGACTAATACTTTTCTGTTGTTAAATTCCGGTTTGGTAGTATTATGACCTAAGAACATTTTTATCATCTTAATTATTATAAATTTGTTAGTTTATTTTATAAACTAAGATGTAGTCATTTGTGAATCTCCTATAAGCACCTAATTTTGCTATTACTGATTAAAGTCCGTGTGTAAATATCAAAAATTAATTAATTAAATTAAAAACCCAATTTTCCAAAAAGTTGAACTACTTTTTTTGGAGGGGAGGAGTCCAGTTATGGAGCTTAAACTCAGGGCATGGGCACTGTCCTGAGCTCTTTTGGTCTTTTGCTAGCACTCTACCACTTGAACTTCAGCACCACTTCTAGCTTTTTTAAAGTAGTTTATTGAAGATAAGAGTCTCATAGAGTTTTCTGCCTGGGCTGGCTTTGAACCATGATCCTCAGACCTCCTGAATAGCTAGGATTACAGATGTGAGCCGCTGGTACCTGGCTTAGTGAACCACTCTTAATGTGTTATTTTTTTGTCTCAATTATGCACTAATCAAAAAAAGAAAAGCCCAGACACTCAGCCAGCCATTATTGCAGGTCTATCTATGAGGATATTTCTAGATGAAATTAACATTTTAATCAATAGACTAAAACAAGCAAATTCTTTTCTCAAACACCGTAGAAGCTACCTATGCCTTTTCCAGCCTTACTGAAGGGTGTCACATCAGCACCCATCACCTACTTCATCTAGCCAAGTCAACGTGTGGAATATAAAGTACTCACAAGTCAGGCACTGGTGGCTCACACTTGTAATCCCTCCAACTCAGGAGGCTAAGATCTGAGAATAGTGATTTGAAGTCAGTCCAGGAAAGAAAGTTTATGAGACTCTTATCTCCAATAAATTACCAAAATACTAGCCTTCAGCATCAGGCCTTAAGTTCAAATTCCAGGACTAGCAACAACAACAAAAATATTCTCACGAAAACTGTGATGTAGCCGCTAAATGCTAAATTAATCTCTCACTATAATAATCCATGAAGAATGTCACATGTATTTATCACAAAATATTTCTTTGAAAACACAAAATGGATGTACTGTTCCCAAAACTGAAGGGAAGGTCACTAAAGCCCACCCCACACAGCAGATACCATATGGCCTATGCAGAACCTAGCACAAGTCACCAAGCCCTCATAAGAGTCTACCAAGAGGGCACTTACAGTAGAAGCTACTAAGGAACCAACTGTCACTGGTGACAATATTCTGAATTCAAATTCTACTCCCAACCCAATGGTCTACAGGAGCAATGCACCCATACATAATGAATCCCTCAAGAACTCACAATTTTGAATTTAATAACTATTTGGTGATAACACTATATTGTCCAATCTGCCCTTTCTAGATTTATCTCCTTGTTCCATGGGTCAGTGAGGGACTCTTGGAGAAAAGGGAGATTCTGTGGATACAACACAGAGCCTAGCATATGCTAAGCATGTACTCTATCACCAAGCTACATTCCCCAGCCTATTGCTGTATTTGTAAACAAAAATTTTCATTCTGAGGTACTAATTATCATGTTATTTAATAGAAAATACATAGTTTTGCAAAACAGGAAATGTATTGCCAGTTCTAGACCTCTATGTATTAATTTAGAGCTATAAAAGTAAAATTCTTAACTATAACCATATTTAATTTGTAGATACTGATTACTTTTTACTTCATGATTTCTCAGACATGGGTGGAAACATAAACTGCTTTCATTATAGAAATAAACCCTGCATTTTCAAAGGCTGCAGTCTGGGTGGCCAGACTCTAACCAGATGTCTGGTTAGGACAGCCTCCTTAGAAGAGGATTTTGAACTCCAGGAGCCCTGCCTAAACCTAATTATACATCCAAAGCCACGCAGGAAGTTCCAGAGTTTCCTGTGCATCTAAGGAGATGGTATGATTAAAACCTACTGAGGAAATAAAACACAGAGGGGCCATCTCTTACCTCCTACATTAATCTGGGGCTGTTGTGCACAGCAAACTCAATGGCCACAGAATGAGCACATCAAATAAGAGGAAATGAGACTGGACATCTTCCTTCTAAACTACGTTTTTCTCTGCCTTAAATCTAAGCTCTACACTCAACAGCAGCACTCCTACTATCTGAAGATTGCCTTGTAATTCTTTATAGTGGACCCTCCCAGGCCATATATACTCAATTCCCGCACCATCTCTATCCACTAGCATCACAGAGTGAGGATACCTTGAAGGTGACACAGATACCAGAAAAATGTAGGCTGGCAAGCTCAGAATACAGTGTGCCAGTCTGGGTTGCTCTTAATCTAAGGAGAAAAACAAAACAACAACAAAAAAGAACAATCCTGCTTTTCTAGGAGGTATCAAAGGCACATATTGAATTCATGGTTACCTAATACTTTCTAGTCTGTCACAGAAACTGCTGTTAAACTGCTTTTCTCCTTTTTCTCCTTTCACCAAACTTTTCAAACATGCACACACACATACACAAAAAAAACTTGCACAGTAAACATCCCATTTTTCTCCTTTTTATATAACTGGGCAATTTATATTATGAAAAATGTATACTATGTATTTAAATTTTTTCAATTGGTCAGTTTTAGATAAAGGTTCCAGTCTCTGAAATACTTTTGGTGTTTTTGAGACAGGGATTCACTGTGTAGTCCAGACTGTGCTGGAACTTGTACTCCTCCTGTCTCACCCTCCTGAGTGCTACAATTGCAAGCCTGACCACCACACTGTACTTGGAATAGCTCAGAACACTTCTAAATTCTGACTTTCATATGACATGCTAAAATTACCCTCCATGCTAACAAGTGCTGTCTTCAAACTATGTCCATTTAACTTCTACAACAGGGCTGGGAAGGTGGCTCAGTGGTAGAGCACTTGCCTTACATGCCTAGGTACATACAAGGCCCTAGGTTCGATTCCTCAGCACCACATAAGCAAAAAGAAAAAAAAAAAGGCCGGAAGTGGCGCTGTGGCTCAAGTAGAGCTGAGGGACAGCGCCCAGGCCCAGAGTTCAGGCCCCACGACCGGACCCCAAAAAAAAATATAAATAAAAAATAACTTCTGGAAGTGGCGCTGTAGCTCAAGTGGTAGAGTGCTTGCCTTGACTTGAAGAGCTGAGGGACAACGCCCCAGGCCCAGAGTTCAAGCCCCACGACCGACAAAAAAAATATATATATATAGAGCACTCAGAACCTCGGCGAATTAAAACATTAAAAATAATAATAATAATAACTTCTACAACAAACCAGAAACTGAAGCTGGGAGCTGTAATCCCCTGTAATCCTAACTACTAGGAGGCTAGGATCTGAGGATTGCAGTTTGAAGCCAGCCTGGTTAGGCTAGAAAGTCTGTGTGACTCTTATCTCCAATTAACCACCAAAAATTTTTTGAGCAAAAACGCCTGGGACAGTGCCCAGGCCCTGAGTTTAAGACCCAAGACAGGCATTTAAAAAAATAAAAATAAAAAAGAAACTGAACTCAAGGGAATCTAAGTTACCTTCCAACTCTAAAAACCTTATAATTCACATACCATATAACAATTTTACATAGGACAAAGCAATGATAAAGCTGTGACATACCATAAGAAGCTCCCTCCAGGCCTCATCTAGTATGTAGCGTACTGAACTTAAGAGTCAAGAGACCTGGGTCCAAACTCCAGCTTTGTCACATGATTGTATAACTATGTAAGGGAAAACCATTTAATCATACTTTGTATTTTACAAATGTCCTCTCCTATAAATAGGAATTGATAAAATCTAACTTACAGAGTTGCTGTGCAAAATAGCACGTGTAAGCCAATGAGAGCTAAAGTCCTTGCACACAAGTACAGGAGTTATTTCACCAGGACTCAAAGGTCATAAAAATGGTGTAACAAGCCAAGATCGGGTATGACAACTTATTTCAGTGATTCAAAAACCCCACCCTCTTCAACCATCCACCTATATAAAGGACACACCAACCAGGTTTCACTGGTAATGTCAAAAGGAATTTATAGACGCATTCTCACTGTCATTCGGCATCCGGAAGGATTCACCTTGAATTGAAAACACAAACTGTAGAGGAAACCACATGGAAGCCCTGAGGCCACTGCCCAGCTGAGAAGTACTTTTAGCCTAGGCACATTTTGGGACAAGAACCTTTGTAGGCAACTACAGGAGTGGTTCCAACCTCTCCTATCATAGCCACACCAGGATTCTGACTGCTGTCACTAATTTTTCCCTTTAAATTCCTCCATTAGAATCTTTTCTACCAGTTGTAGGAAATGTATAACTACTTAAAACCATTTAACCTGTTGTCCAATAGGTGTAAATTCTCTGTACTGACTTTAAAACTACCACCCATGAGACTCACCTAACCTCTTTCAATCAAATCTGTATCCTGGGGCAAGTTATTTAACCTTTCTGAAGTCTCAGTTTCCTCATACATAAAAGAGGACTGGTAATTCTTCGTATCTTAGAAGGTGCATGGAATTATGTGAGAGAATTAAATGAAATAATGAACTAAAGAACTTGCCAGGGTGACAGCCCACAGTAAAGACCAGGTAAATGGGGAGCTATCATAATTTCCAAAACACACTGCATTCCCCAATTATGACTAATGCCTTATTAAAATAAAGGCAGCAATTCAAAAGACACTTTGTAAGAGAAATCCTTTATAAAGAATGACGAAAGACTGTTTTACTTAGTACTTACATTAAATTATATACTATGGCACATAAAATGTCAACAAACAACTCTAGCTTCTAGTTCTTTCTCACTGAAAATTACATATCAGGAAGTACTGGAAATATATGGTAGAGAGTCCACAGGAATGATAATCAAGTCTAGTATTGCTGCTCCACATTTGGCACCATCTACATGGCCTTGAGCAAGTCATCCTTGTTAGTAAAGAAAGGTGAATTAAGATCTTTGTTTTGGCTTCTCAGAAACTCCATTCATGGTTTGTATCTTTAGAACCAGTAACCAAAACTTTTCTCAGAGAAGAAATTGCTTATTAGGATTGTGTGGGAGTGCTGTGCACACACACAGGTAATTGAGGTTTGAACTCAGAGACTCCCCTAATTTGTTAGAAAAAAGCACTACCACCAGAACCATACCTCTAGCCCTAATAATTATCTTTTATGCCTATCAATATTCTACTAAAAACTCACAAAGTACTTGAAGCAAACAATAAATACATTTATCTCTCATAAAATTCTATACTGAAGATATACGAATCATAATAAAATTGATGTATTAAAAACAGTTAAACAGAGGAGTTAGTCAAAAGAAAACTTAAACTCATGAAGAGAGCTACATAAGTCAGTAAGTTAGCATCAGGTAAATCAAAACCAACAACTAATATGATAACCATATTAGTTGCCAAAAAACAAATCCGGGGGAGAAAAAGCTAGTAAAAATGTTTCTTAGGGGGCTGGGAAGGTGGCTCAGTGGTAGAGCACTTGCCTTGCATGCTCGAGGCCCTGGGTTCGATTCCTCAGCACCACATAAGCAAAAAGAAAAAAGCCGGAAGTGGCGCTGTGGCTCAAGTGGTAGAGCACTAGCCTTGAGCTGAAGAGCTGAGGGACAGTGCCCAGGCCCAGAGTTCAGGCCCCATGACCGGACCCAAAAAAAAAAAATGTTTCTTAGGCTAGAGGTGTGGCTCAAGGGGTAAAGCATCTGAATAGCAAAAGTGAGGCTCTGAGTTCAAACACTAGTAGCACAGTAAAAAAAAAAAAAAAAAAAGGTTTAATAATACAGCCAATTGATCTTATACTAAATTCTTCAACACACATGGAGATTTTTAACCTTTTTTTTTTTGAGTCAAATGACATTTGTAAAATGAGGGATCTGCGTTATTTCCATATGCACACAGAGTATTTTGAACAAATTCACCCCTTCCACTATAATCCCATTGCCTTTCTTCCTCCTGACCTTTTTGAAACAGCATTTGGTAGGTTTCATTATGCTGTTATTGAAGGGAGAGGTATTCCTGTCCTTTGTTTCTCTTTAACCCCTGTAGTCCCTCTTTTTCCCCTACTCCCTCCAGATGATGGCCTTCCAGTCCCTTTTATTCATGTTTGTTATCACTAAAGTATCACCATTTAAATCTATACTCCAAAGATGTGCAAGAATTTACAATATTTGGATCTCTAAGTTTGCTTTATCTCATTCAAGATGATGACCTCCATTCATTTCCCTACAAATGATGTAAATTCATTTTCTTAACAGCTCAATAATATTCCATGTTGAGTAACGTTTATCTGCTGTTGGGCATCTAGGAAGATTCCAGAGTTTGGTTATTATGAACAGAGCTGCAAAAAATATGGGTATGCAAGTTATCGTTTTGTAAATTGATTTACTCTCCTTTGTATATATATATATCCAATAGTGGTACAAAGAGATCATAAGGTAGGTCAATTTTTAGCTTTTTGAGGAATCTCTGTAATGATTTCCATAGTGGCCTGTACTAGTTCACATTTTCACCAACACTGTATAAGGGTTTCTTCCCCTACCTATATCCTCAGGAGCATTTACTGTTGTCTTCTTGATGACTACTTTTCTAATTGTAATGAGATGGAATCTTAGTGTAGTTTTGATATGAATTTCTTTTATGTCTAATGTAACATTTCATGTATTTATTAGCCATTTGTATTTCTTCTTTTGAGAACTGGTTGTTCAGTTCAATTGCCCAGTTATTAACGGGATTATTTGTTCTTTTGCTTAATTTAAGCTTTTTGTATATTCTGGATATTAATCCTTTATCCACTGAACAGCTGGCAAGGATTTTTTTCCCTGTTCTGTGGATTGTCTTTTGCAATGGTTCCTTTTGATGTGCAGAAAGTTTTTCACTTGATGCACTCTCACCAATCATTGTTCTTATTTGCTGGGCTGGGTTTTTAATATTTTATAAATTACAGAACAGGTCCAAGGAAAGCACTGACCTCTCTTTCTCCCTCTCTCCCTCCCCTCTCTTCTCTCTTTTTAGCAGTATTGGGAATTGAATTCAGCATTCTATACTTGGGCCACACCTTCAGCCACCATTCCTGCCTATTTCTAAGAGAGTCTCACTAACTTTTGCTAGTCAGAATTCTTTTCACTAAGCTACATCTACTTATGGGATAGTGGGGGGGGGGAGGGAGAAGAAGTTAATTAAGTTAATTATTAGTAACCCCAGCTCAAAAGGTCACAACATAACAAAGCTCTATTTTCAATTTTCCTAATCAGAGAAAAGGCCACTCACGCCGACACATGATTTTTCTTTATTGTTCTGTAAGATTTAACACAGTATTTAGAAAGAATTAGAAGCTCCCTAGATTTTTTTTTTCAAACTCAGAATCATATAACTCTTATCCTTCTAATAGTTTTTCAAAGAGTAACCATCTCAGTAAGCCTCTCAGATCCAATTCTGGAAGATCTCTTTTTAATACAAGTTGCTGGAAAGGCCTATTGATAATACTTAGCATTCCAGACAAGTGACAAAGCTGGAAAAGGACAACCTAAAAGAATTTCTGGCTATACTACACAAATGATTTTTCCAGATTTAGTCCAAAACAAATTTGTTCCCAATGTTCAAATTGCCAGAAGGCAAGAAACTTTGAGTCCCCTGGCCACCCTTCTCAGTCAAAGTTTCTTAGTATTTAGAAAAATAATATGTTTATTCAGGACTTCTATAATCATGGCTTTATGCTCAGCCACTTGGCAGGAAGTCACAAACTTATACAATACTGTATTCATAAATAAACTTCTGGCTATGTTTAATTAAAAATACCAATTTATATGCCTCTACATTTGTAACAAACTCTCATCAAAAATACAAAAATAAAACTTTTATATTTTACTAGTAATTCAGTTTAACAATGTAAAAATACTTTTTTGGCCAGTCCTGAGGCTTGAATTCCGTATGGACTCTGTCCCTGAGCCTCTCTGTGCTCAAGGCTTACACTCAAGGCTTACACTCTACAATTTGAGCCACAGTGCCACTTCCAGGTTTTTCTGTTTTATGTGGTACTAAGGAATCGAACCCAGGGCTTCATTCATGCTAGGCAAGCACTCTACCATTAACCCACATTCCTAGCCCATAAAAATAACTTTTTTTTTTTTTTTTGGTCCTGGGGCTTGAACTCTGGGCCTGGGCATTGTCCCGGAGCTCTTCAGCTCAAGGAGAGTGCTCTACCACTTGAGCCACAGCACCACTTCCAGTTTTCTGCTACTTAATTGGAGATAAGAGTCTCATGGACTTTCCTGCCAGGGCTGGCTTTGAACCCTGATCCTCAGATCTCAGCTTCCCAAATAGCTAGGATTACGGACATGAGCCACCGGCACCCGGCAAAAATGCTTTTTGAAAAGCTTAAATGTTTATATTTGCAAATATGTTTCGATAATGTCAAAAAGGATTTTTTTTTTTTTTTGCCAGTCCTGGAGCTTTGACTTTGGGACTGGGCACTGTCCCTGAGCTTTTACTGCTCAAGAATAGCACTCTACCACTTGAGGCACAACACCACTTCTGGCTTTTTGTGTTTATGTGGTACTGAGGAATCAAACCCAGGGCTTCATGCATGCAAAACAA
Source organism: Dipodomys spectabilis (assembly GCF_019054845.1). Lineage (NCBI taxonomy): Eukaryota > Metazoa > Chordata > Mammalia > Rodentia > Heteromyidae > Dipodomys > Dipodomys spectabilis. The sequence continues at coordinate 4,705,343 of NW_024871040.1, read as the reverse complement.
GCACTCTACCACTAAGCCACATTCCTAGCCCAAAAGGAAGTCTTTCTAAACTAAAAGTTAAAACAGATTAGAATTCAAATTAAGTTTGGTAAAAATTACGTGTCTTTCCAACAAACTTTTTACTGGTTAGGTTTTAGAAGAAAAATGAATAAAAAGTGCTATGGAGTTGGGCACCAATGGTTTACATTTATAATCTAGCTGCTAAGGAGGCTAAGATCTGAGGATCAAGGTTTGAAGCTAGTCTAGGCAGGAAAGTCTGTGAAATTCTTATGTCTAATTAACCATCAAAAAGCCAAAAGTGCCGAGCAAGAAAGACAAATATCACATGTTTTCTCTCATATGCAGAAGCTAAATCTAAAATACAATGGAGTCTCATGCGGTGAGACTAAAGGAAGATTCTCTGTAGAGAGGAACACAAAGGCCGAACACCCATGTGCATTTGATCATATAAAATAAGGTTTATTGAAATGAAAACAAGGTTTTTTTTCCTTGTTGTTGTTTTGTTCATTTTTCTATCTTCAGGAAGGAGGGCAGAAATGGAGGGACAAAGGGTGAACAAATACAGCAGTGGTACTCACTAGAAATATATTGAAAATGAACTATACAACTTGTGGGTGGGGAAATCTGAGAGAGCATGAGGAAGGGATGACATTGCTAAAAAGAAATGTACTCTTTTTTTTTTTTTTTTGGGGGGGGGGGGAGGGTCCGGTCGTGGGGCCTGAACTCTGGGCCTGGGCGCTGTCCCTCAGCTCTTCAAAGCTCAAGGCTAGCGCTCTACCACTTGAACCACAGCGCCACTTCCGGCTTTTTTCTTTTTGCTTATGTGGTGCTGAAGAATCGAACCCAGGGCCTCAGGCATGCAAGGCAAGCACTCTACCAGTAAGCCACCTTCCCAACCCAGAAATATACTCTTTACCTGATTTATGTAACTGTAACTCCTCTGTATATCATCTTTATAAATAAAAAACTAAAGCCAAAAGTAAAGGTAGGGTGCCAGCCTTGAGTGAAAAAAACAAATGACAGTATGATGCCCTAAATTTAAAACCCAATACCAGCACACACAAAAAAATATTTCTGTTCTCTCTCTTTTTCTCTTCTTCCTTCCCCTCTCTCTCCACATGTCTCCATCTCTTGCAGGCCCACAGTTTGCTCTCCCACCAATAACTCTTTTTCTGCCTGAAAAAAAAAAAAAATACTTCTATGCAGTTGTTTAACCTTGTTTCTACAAATATAAAGCAATGTATTCAAGAGGACACGGAGCAATTTTGCACCATAGGGGACACTGACATTGCACTTTGTCTATAGAAATTCTTGGCTGTCATAACTTGGAAAGTGAGAGAGTTATTGATGATATTGACTGTGAAAGTAGTTCAAAGCCAGCCTGGACAGACAAATCTAAGATTCTTATCTGAAACTAACCAGCAGAAAGTCAGAAATGGAGATGTGATTCAAGTGGTAGAGTACTAGCCACGTATGAGTATAAATAAGATCATGAGTATAAGCCCTAGTACAGGCACAAGTACATACACACACAGACATACACATATGCACGCGCATGCTCTTACCCCTTACATCCCATTCCACCCTCATTCCCCCATGAAGTACATATGAAAGGACCTATGACTCACAAACTAGCAATCACACCTGGTTCCCAACATGTGTGTTTAACTCTTATAGCACTTACCAACAGACTCTCAAGCAACACTGTATGTAAATTTCTCCCACAGGTTTCTCCTAGAAAGCACAGGCCCTGTATCTACGGCAAACAGGGCAAGTACCTCAAAAACCATATGGACACTTTAACAAACACTTGAAAAACAGACAAAATCAAAGCTTTGATGTGAAGAATCCAATCACTGATGAAAAGTACATGCACATCAAAGACAAAATAGGTCAGTTCATCACCTACTACACAATTCACAGCCTATCATGAGATATCCCATAACTCAAGTTCAGATTCACTTCTTAGTAGCAAAATGAGGATATAAGAAGGAAAATGAGAAAGTACTTCCAAGTTCAAAGCGTCACAGTCCATACTTCCTTCCTAAAATTCTGAAACATAACTCAGTTACAGATTTTGCTTTCACCAATTCAAGTTAAATCTTGTTGTGTGTCTTTACTGCAAGTTCAAGAAATACAGCTCAATTATTTATCAGTTTCAAAATAACCAATACAATATTAAGAAAATAGAGCATGTTAAAAAAATTGGGAGGGAAGCCGGGCGCTGGTGGCTCACGCCTGTAATCCTAGCTACTCAGGAAGCTGAGATCTGAGGATCGCGGTTCAAAGCCAGCCTGGGCAGGAGAGACCATGAGACTTCTATCTCCAATAAACCACCACAAAACCGGAAGTGGCGCTGTAGCTCAAGTGGTAGAGCACTCGCCTTGAGCTGAAGAGCTGAGGGACAGCGCCCAGGCCCAGAGTTCAAGCCCCACGACCGACCAAAAAAAAAAAAAAAAAAAAAAAAATTGGGAGGGGAGGAGGGGAGAAATATAAATACAATAAATTAACTACATGTAAGACCAGTCCAGGCATAAAGTTAGCCATCCAGGCATGATGATATATTCTTACAATCCCAGCTCCCTGGGAGGACACAGGTAGAAGGATTCAGGTCAGAAGCCAAACCTTGGCAAAAACCTAAGACCTTATGTGAAAAAATAACTAAAAAGCAAAAAACAAGGAGGGAGGGTTAGTGGTATGGCTCAAGTGGGACCTGCCTAGTAAGTGTGAGATCTTAGATTTAAACCAAGAAGGGAAAAAAATTACCCATGAAAAAAGGAACTATTACATAGGCTGCTGCAAGAACCAGATGCTACAAGAACAATGTATGAATAACAAGGAAAAGCTCAGCACATGGTGCTATAATTTCTTTTCCTTCCTAATTACAGCAAGGAAAATTTCATTATCCTGATCTTATTTCTTACTACCTCTTTCTATTTCTTCATGATACTAGCAGAAACATAATTCTTCTACTCCCTAACTTACACAATGAAGCTTAGAGATTTCTTTCAGGCCACTTCAAGCATTCCATTCCAAGTAGCACCTTTACCTCTAAGGCTTTGATGCCAACTCTGGTCTAATACAATACAATCTTCCCTTGCTCTCCACCCTCTACCTTCCTCAACCAGGATCTAAACTTAGCTTTTCTTCACTTTGACTACCCTGGCATCTATATTGTCTATCCCTTTCTCTTCTGGTCTACTCCCTCACCCTGACTCAATGCTGTCACTGGACTTTGATCACACATAATGGCTTTGTGGTTGTGCTTTCTTTAAAAAGATTCCTTAGCTGGGTGCTGGTGGCTCAAGCCTGTAACCCTAGCTACTCAGTAGGCTGAGATCTGAGGATCAAGATTCAAAGCCAGCCTGGGCCAGAAAGTCTGTGAGACTCTTATCTCCAATAAACCAGAAAACTGGAAGTGGCACTATGGCTCAAATGGTAGAGTGCTAGCCTTGAGCTGAGGATGAAGAGCTGAGGGACAATGCCCAGGACTAGAGTTCAAGCTCCATGAACCACAAAAAAAAAAAAAAGATTCCTTATAATTTAATTAGAAAGTAATGGAAGCATGTCCAAATAACTCTCATATACATAGAAACTAACATATACATAAATAGTCTCAGTAAAAGATGAAATCAAATGGATAATAGCTAGGTCCAGTGGTATAGCTACTGGGGAGGCTGCAGAAAGATGGCTTGAGCCCCTTTAAAGATCAGTCTACAGAACATAGCAAGAATCCTATGTCCAAAAAGGAAAGTGGGGAAGGGAAATTAAGAATTATAAACTGAATGAAAACTAAAATATGACGTATCAAAATTCGTGATAGTACAAACATAGTACATGGGAGAACTTTAACACATCAGAAAAACAAGGATCAAAGCAATACCTCAGCTTCTACTCTAAAAAATAAGAAAAAAGAAAAACAATAAAACTCAAAACAAGCAAAAGAAGTAATATGATAAGCAAGACTCACCAATGAATGAGAAAAGGGAAAAATGGAGATCAATGAAACAAAAAAGTTTCTTTAAAATTAGTAACATTGATAAATTGCTACCCATGCCAGAAAAGAGAAAAAGAGGAAAGTAGAGGAGGAAAAGGAGGAGGAGGAGGAGGAGAAATAAATAAATGATGGGGGAACGAGGAGGAAGAGGAAGGAGGGGTAAGAGGAAGAGGAGGAAGAGGATGGAGAGGAGGTGCCAGCATTGGATATGAGAGCTAAACACTATGGATTCTATCTCTTATTAAAGGGTAAGAAATGACTATCCTGAACAAATGCATATCAAAGTCAAAAAGTTAAATGAAATAATCAGATTTCTTAAAATAGACTACAAAAGCACACACAAAAAGAGATAACCTCATCCAAGTGCTGGTTAGCTCATGTCTATAAGCCTAGCTACTCAGGAGACTGAGATCTGAGGATCAAGGTTCAAAGCCAGCCCAGGCAGGAAAGTCTGTGAGAGTCTTTTTTTTTTTGGTCAGGAGTGGGGCTTGAACTCTGGGCGTGGGCACTGTCCCTCAGCTCTTCAGCTCAAAGCTAGCGCTCTACCACTTGAGCCACAGCGCCACTTCCAAGTGACTCTTTTAGACAATCAATCACAAAAAATAAAAATAAAAGTGAAGTGTGACTATAAGTAGTAGAGCTAGCCTTGAATATAAAAGCTCAGGAACAGTGCCCAGGCCCTGAGTTCAAGTACCATGAACAACAAAATAAAAAAGAGAGATAACCTCAGTGTTGGCGGTATGGCTCAAGTGGCACTCTGGGTTCAATCGCCAGGAAAACACACACACACACACACACACACACACACACACACACACACAGATAACCTGAATAGCCTAATACTTAAGAAAAATTTGAATTTACAGTTAACCTCCTAAAATGGCAACTTTACCCATTTTGTAGAACAAACCTTTGTCCAAGTCTAGATTGCAAAATAATGCCAATTAAGATCAAGGGGGAAATAGCCCACAGTGGACTGGTATAGTTGTACACACTGTAATCCCAACCTAAAATCCTGGCACTTAAAGGGTTAATGGGGGAGGAGCATACCTTTTTGGCCAGCCTAAGCTACAGAACAAGACCCTGTTTCAAACAAAACAAAACTAGTCAGGCATTGATGGCTCATTTCTGTAATCCTAGCTACTGAGATATGAAAATCAAGGATTGAAGCCAGCCTGGTCAGGAAATGCCCATGGCACTCATCTCCAACTAACTACAAAAAAGCCAAAAGCAAACCTGTGTCTTCAATTATAGAGTACCAACTTTGAGTGAAAAAAGCCAAGTGGCAATGTGAGGTACTAAATCCAAGCCTTAGGACTGACAAAAAAACAAAAACAACCACCAAACTTCCTCACAAAGAAAATTCCAGGGAGCTGGGAAGGTGGCTCAGTGGTAGAGTGCTTGTCTTGCATGCATGAGGCCCTGGGTTCAATTCCTCAGTACCACATAAGCAGAAAAAGCCAGAGGTGGCACTGTGGCTCAAGTGGTAGAGCGCTAGCCTTGAGCTGAAGAGCTGAGGGACAGCCCCCAGGCCCAGAGTTCAGGGCCCACAACCCACAAGAAAAAAAAGAAAAGAAAAGAAAATTCCAGAGCCAGATTTACTAGAAATTCTACCAAACAGAATAAAATAAATTTCCTACAAACTGTTTCTGTCCATTTTGGGCTACTTTAACAGAATATAATTCATAATAGAAGTTTATTTGAGGGGGCTGAGAATGTGGCTGAATGGTAGAGTGCGGGCCTAGCATGCATAAAGACCTTGGTTCTATTCCTCAGTACCACATAAATAGAAAAGCCCAAAGTGGTGCTGTGGCTCCAGTGGTAGAGTGCTAGCCTTGAGCAAAAGAAGCTCGAGGACAGTGCCTAGGCCCTGAGTTCAAGCCCCAGGACTGGCAAAAAAAAAAAGAGGAAGTTTATTTAGCACATGTTCCTAAAAGGTGAAAGGACAAGAATCAGAAAAAAAGAGGTCGAACTCACAATCTCAAACTCCTCTATGGTTGCCAGTGATCTATTCATGATGCTGGACCCTTCCTGACCCAACATCTCCCATTAGGCCTCCATCTTCCAACACTGTGACACTAGGGATTAAATTTCCTGGGCACTGTTTTGAGGGGGCCAGATTAAGCTATATAGTATCTAGCCTCTGGCCCCTCAAATTTATGTCCTTTGACATAAATCCATTCATTTCATCTTACTAGCCTCAAAGTCCAAAGTATTTCCATACCAATTCCAAAGTCTCATCCAAAACAGATATGGGTAAGAGTCTCGGCATGATTCATCCTAACATAATTTCCCCTCAGCTGTGCAACATCAAAACAAGCAATCTGGGGCTGGGAATGGCTTGGTGCTACCCAGAATGGGTAGAATGAGTTCCATTTCTCAGTACCACATAAACAGAAAAAAGAATTTGGAAGGGGCGCTGTGGCTCAAGTAGTAGAGTGCTAGTGTTGAGCAAAAGGAGCTCAGGGACAGTGCTCAGGCCCTGAGTTCAAGCACCAAGACTGGCAAAAACAAACAAACAAGCAATCTACTTAGAAAAAAAAAATGCAAGGATGGTGTCAGACTTTGTGGTGAAAGCCTATGACCTCTGAGTCTGAGAGGCTGAAACAGGAGTATCTGGAGTTCAAGACCAGACTAGGCAACATAGTAAGGCCTATCTCAAAAACAAAAGCAATGATGGGACAAACATAAGACAGTCTATTCTTTTTTTTTGGTCATAGGACTTGAACTCTGGGCCTGGGCACTGTACCTCAGCTCTTCAGATCAAGGCTAGCACTCTACCACTTGAGCCATAGCGCCACTTCCAGCTTTTTCTGCTTATGTGGTGCTGAGGAATCAAACCCAGGGCCTCATACATTCAAGGCAAGCACTCTACCACTGAGCCACCTTCCCAGCCCCAACTGTCTTATTCTGTAAGAGAAAACTAGGTAAGAAAAAAGGGGTATAGATGGTTCCTGGAAAGTCCACAATAATTTTCCTTGACTCCTTGCCTCCTAACCTTGGGATGGGACTGGACCTGGAACCTTAGGCCTGCTGATTTTACAGTCAAGTTGCATACTGGTAGTTCTATACTGCTGGAGTCTGTGGCAGCCTTGATCCCATATTCACAATGAACATGACACTAGTTTGGCTCTGTCTTGGCTCTGACCTGCCCCAGGTTTCTGCCTGAGTCTCCTCCATGCCGTCCAGTACATCTTTTAAATACAGAAGAAGGCTGGTGTGGTCCCACAGCTCTTGCCTTCAGCACATCCTCTGCAGAGTCAATATGACATGGGCATGGTCAAGGCTCATAACTTGCACCCTCCAAAACAGGAACCTAGACACACTTGGGCAGCTGAGGGACACTGCAACTGGGATTTGGAAAGTACAATCTAGAGGCAATACAAGATAGCAAATTCTGAGGTTCCAGCAAATTAAGTTTCAGCAAATGCTGAAGGTTTTGGCCTCAAGAACCTACTGAACCTACTTGTCCCAAAGTCTCTGAAATGTCTTCAGGGTCTTTCTCCCACTCTCCACTAGCAGAACTTGGTTCTTTCTGTCCATATGCATTTTTTTTTTTTTGGTTAGTCACAGGGCTTGAACCCAGGGCCTGGGCCCTGTCCCAGAGCTCTTTTGCTCAAGGCGAGCGCTCTACCACTTTGAGCCGCAGCGCCACTACTGGCTGTCTCTGGTTGTCTCCAGTCTCTACCCATTAACCACTTTCAAAGCGGCTCACACATTTTCAGATACTTGTACATGGCAACAGCCTCCCTCCTCTTGGAACCAATTTTCTGTTTTACTTTGTTTTACGCTGCTCTAACAGCGTATAGTTAGTTAAGGCATAAACAACAAAAATTTATTCAGTACATACTTCGGGAGGCTAACAAAAACAAGACTGAGGGGACACACCTGGCAAAGGCCTTTTTTGTGTCACCTCTTGACGAAAGGTGAAGACAAAATCAGAGAGCAAGTGAATGCCCAACACCACTCAGAAGACCCACCTTGCAACACTGTGGCATCAGGATTAAGTTTATGAGGCGTTGTTGTTGTTGTTGTTGTTGTTGTTTTGCAGGTCTTGGGGCTTGAACTAAGCGCCTCAGCACTGTCCCTGAGCTTCTGTGTTCAATATTTGAGCCACAGTTCCACTTCTGGTTTTGTTTTGTTGTTGTTGTTGTTGGTTTGAGGGAGGAGGGGTAAACTGGAGAGTCTCATAGACTTTCCTACCCAGGCTGGCTTCAAACTGCAGATCTTTGCTTCCTGAGTAGCTAGAATTATAGGCATGAGCCCTCCCTTCCCCCCCACCCCCCCATCCTGGCATAAGGAGAACACATCCAGATCATAGCTTTCTTTCAGAAAACTGAAAAGACTTATTTCTTAGCCCATTATATGAAGTTAGCAAGTTAGCATTACTGATATCAAAAACTGACAAAGACATGAAAGAAAGAAAGAAAGAAAGAAAGAAAGAAAGAAAGAAAGAAAGAAAGAAAGAAAGAAAGAAAGAAAGAAAGAAAGAAAGAGAAGGAAGGAAGGAAGGAAGGAAGGAAGGAAGGAAGGAAGGAAGGAAGGAAGGAAAGAAAGAAAGAGAAGGAGGGAGGGAGGGAGGGAGGGAGGGAGGGAGGGAGGGAGGGAGGGAGGGAGGGAGGGCTGGGAAGGTGGCTCAGTGGTAGAGTGCTTGCCTTGTATACCTGAGGCCCTAGGTTCGATTTCCCAGCACCACATAAGCAAAAAAAAAAAAAAAAGCCGGAAGTGGCGTTGTGGCTGAAGTGGTAGAGCACTAGCCTTGAGCTGAAGAGCTGAGGGACAGTGCCCAGGCCCAGAGTTCAGGCCCCACAACCGGACCCCCCCCCCCAAAAAAAAAGAAAGAAAGAAAAAAGAAGGAAAAAAAATCAACCAGGCACTGGTGGTGGCTCATACCTGTAATCCTATCTACTAAGGAGGCTGAGATCTGAAGATTACAGTTTGAAAACAGCCAGGGCAGGAAAAGTCTGTGAGACTCTGATCTCCAATAAACCACCAGAAAACCAGAAGTGGAACTGTGGCTCAAGTGGTAGAGCACTTGCCTTGAACTGAAGAGCTGAGGACAGCACCCAGGCCCAGAGTTTAAGCCTCACAACCAACCAAAAAAAAAAACCTTCTCCATCTCTGTAACTGAAGTCACAGGTAAGAAACTCTCAACTTTGGAGGATACCCAATGTTTTCATCTCCAATCTAAAATGGCAGCTAAGAAATGAACCAATTTTTTGAAGTATGCAGATGCTACCAAAAGTCAGGATTTGATCTTATGATCCAGGAGTTCCCAAGAAGATTGTGGATTCTTTTTTATTTTTATTTTTTTTTTTTTTTGGGTCTGGTCATGGGGCCTGAGCTCTGGGCCTGAGCGCTGTCCCTCAGCTCTTCAGCTCAAGGCTAGCACTCTCCCACTTGAGCCACAGTGCCACTTCCGGCTTTTATCTTTTTGCTTATGTGGTGCTGAGGAATCGAACCCAGGGCCTCATGCATGCAAGGCAAGCGCTCTACCACTGAGCCACCTTCCCAGCCCAAGATTGTGGATTCTAAGACCTGTCTCCAGGAGGCCACATGGGAGTGTAAACTGATCATAAATTCAGTGCCTCCAGCATGCCAGTGCTGCTCCAAGAGTACTAATACAGGCCTGAGATAAGTCACTTGAATTACTCTTGTAGATCAAGGCTGACAGGGGTCCCAGTCAAACGAGGCTCCTCAGAGGACCAGAGGTGTACTGTTCACAATTCTAAAATAAGACTACAAGCAGAGACTCTAACAAAACAGCTTGCCTCCAGTCCAGAAAGCTTGGAGTACAACACAAAGACAACATTCAAAAAGCTGTTTTCAATTTTGGAAAGTTCCAGAAGACCAGAATAGGACTATTGAGTGAAAGTTAGTAAGAGACATTTTCAAAGGCAGCTAATACTCAGAGATGTCCCTACATCAAATAAGCTTGCCTTTAAAAGTAGCTGGTCCTGGCCTCCACACTCACCAAGAGTTTGTAGAACAAGAAGGGCTGCCAATTAATAGACATCAACTGAAATATAAAGCTCTTGTGCTATTCTTATTTAGTTGGAATGCTAAATATTCACAATGGTTCAGCTCTCCAAATACATAACTCCTTTTACCTTTTTGTTTTGGTCTGTCGGCCCTGGGGCTTCAACTATAGTTCCACTCTGGCTTTTTGGTAGTTTATTGGAGGTAAGAGTGTCTCAGACTTTCCTGGCCGCCTGAGTAGCTAGTATTACAAACATGAGCCACCAGTGCCAAGCTTCCATTTACCCTTGGTGTTGTTTTGTTTTTGGTGGTACTGGAGTTTAAACTTAGGCCCTTCAAGCACTCTCCAACTTGATCCATTCCCTCCCTCGGCCTACCATTTACTTTTCTTTTTTTTTTTTTTTTTTGGGTGCCCATCCTTAGGTGCTGTCCTTCAGGATTTTGTTATTCTTTTTTAGTTTCCTGCTCAAGACTTTTGCTCTACCATTTGAGCCACAACCCCATTTTCAGCTTTTGGGTAGTTAATTGGAGATAAGCGTCTCATGGACTTTCCTGCCCAGGCTGGCTTCAAACACAATCCTCCGATCTCAGCCTTCTGAGTATCTAGGATTACAGGCATAAACTACCAGTGCCCAGCTCCACCATTGCCTTTTTTTTTCTTTTCTTTTTCTTTTTTGCCATTCCTGGGGCTTGAACTTAAGGCCTGGGCACTGTCCTGAGCGTCTTTTATTCAAGTCTAGCATTCTATCACTTGAGCCACAGCACCACTTCTAGCTTTTTCTATTTATGTGGCACTGAGGAATTGAATCCAGGGCTTCAAGCATGCTAGGCAAGCATTCTACCGCTGAGCCACATTCCCAGCCTTCCATTATTCACTTTTAAAAGCACCATATTAAAAATGGGGTGGGAAGCCGGGCGCTGGTGGCTCACGCCTGTAATCCTAGCTACTCAGGAGGCTGAGATCTGAGGATCGCGGTTCAAAGCCAGCCCGGGCAGGAGAGACCGTGAGACTCCTATCTCCAATAAAAACCACCAGAAAACCGGAAGTGGCGCTGTAGTTCAAGTGGTAGAGCGCTCGCCTTGAGCTGAAGAGCTGAGGGACAGCGCCCAGGCCCAGAGTTCAAGCCCCAAGACCGACAAAAAAAAAAAAATGGGGTGGGAGGAGCCTAGTACCAGTAACTCATGCCTATAATCCTAACAACTACGAAGGCTGAGATCTAAGAATCTCAGTTCAAAGCATGTCGGGCAGAAAATTCATCATCTACAAAATAACCAGCAAAACAACTGGACTAGAGATCTAGATCAAGTGGCAGAGTACCAGCCATGAGTGAGAGAGAACACAAGGCCCAAGTTCAAGACCCCAGTGCTAGCATAAAAAGCTGAGGCTAGAACTCAGTGGTAGAGTGCTTGCCCAGCATGGGCCAAGTCCTGGGCTTAACCCCCAGCACTGCTCACTTTTTTTTTTTTGGGGGGGGGGTGGGGTGGGGGTCCGGTCGGGGGGGCCTGAACTCTGGGCCTGGGCACTGTCCCTCAGCTCTTCAGCTCAAGGCTAGCGCTCTACCACTTGAGCCACAGCGCCACTTCCGGCTTTTTTCTTTTTGCTTATGTGGTGCTGAGGAATGGAACCCAGGGCCTCAGGCATGCAAGGCAAGCGCTCATGGGCCAAGTCCTGGGCTTAACCCCCAGCACTGCTCACTTTTTTTTTTTTTGGGGGGGGGGGTGGGGGTCCGGTCGGGGGGCCTGAACTCTGGGCCTGGGCACTGTCCCTCAGCTCTTCAGCTCAAGGCTAGCACTCTACCACTTGAGCCACAGCGCCACTTCCGGCTTTTTTCTTTTTGCTTATGTGGTGCTGAGGAATGGAACCCAGGGCCTCAGGCATGCAAGGCAAGCGCTCTACCACTGAGCCACCTTCCCAGGCCCTCTTTTTTATTTTTAAACTGAGGCTTGACCTCTGGGCCTCAGGCTCTCTTTCAGCATTTTCCTCTCCCTCAGCTTTTTTCCCCATAACTTAGGCTCTTATCATTTGAGACTCGCTTCCACTGTTTGTTGATTAATTGGAGATTTTCAGATTTATCTGCCCAGGTTGTCTTTGAACTGTGATTCTCAGATCTTAGCCTGAGGGGTAGCTAGGATTTATAGGAACAAGCCACTGCCATCCTGGTTACACTCCATTTTTTATTGGTTGAAATGGAATTTTGCACACTTTTGCCTGGGCTGTCTTTGAACCTCATTCTCCCAATTTCAAACTCCTCAGTAACTAGGATTATAAGCATGAGCCACTTGTACTAAACTGAGTACAGACCATATAGCAATGTTTTTCTGGACCTTTTACCACATCTTTGTTGTAGTTTTCTTGCTGGCTAAATCTAGAGGTTTTCTTACACTAATGCATTTCTAATAAGTCTTTTACACTTTAATTTCTCCCACCGTGTTAACATAAGTAAGGCCTCTTTTAGTTTGGTATTTGGGGTGCTGCTCTAACCTAGGATTTTGCATATGCTAACCATGTGCTCCTCTACTAAGCTACACTCCAATTTTTATCTCATTTTTGGGAAAAAAAATTCCCATAGGAGGTTAATGTTGGAAAAAAATTATAAATTCTATATTCATACCTTTCAGTGACATTATTTTAATGGAATAAATTAGGACATTCCAAGTATGAGAAAATGACTAATTATATTAAATAATCAAGAAACAATTTAATGTAGTAAAAAAAAAAAAAATGTCTCTCAATGCTTAAGGGAAAGAAGGCATAAAGCTAAGACCAGAAAGAACGTAAGGGGAAAGAAAAAAGAAAAAGAAAGAAATGCCAAAGAGGTGAGAAGATTCTGGTGAAACAGAGCAGGATCAAGTTTCATCTGCCATCCACACTACCAACTCCACAGCCTTTGCTACCAGGGGCTAACTGAAGGACAGCTCTCCAATTCCTGGATAGGGAGCTCAATGTAATTGTAACTATGATTTACCAGACTACCTCCCAAAGCAACACAAAATAAACTCACTCCTTTTCCCATATGAAAACCCTTCAAAAGTTTCAGTTCAAGAGAACCCAAGTCTTCTGATCTCCAGGATAAATAGTATTGTTTCCTTCAGCCATATAACCACATTTTAGCTTGAAAGGCAGCGCCTAACAGTGAAAAGAATATAAGGTATCTAAATGAAAACCTGGGCTCAAATCCAAGCTCAGTCACTAGTTAGCTCTATATTCTGTTTTCTCATTTTGTATAAGGAAAATGTAATTGTACTATTTGTTGAAATAGAAATTCAATGAGGGATTTACACAAAATGAATACCTGTTTTCCAACATGGTATTACAGATGCACACTAGATTCTGTTCTATTACCAAAATATACTTCACAAATTTTTTTTTTGGTCAGTCATGGGGCTTGAACTCTGGGCCCAGGCTCTGTCCCTGAGCCTTCAGCTCAAGGTGAGCACTCTACCAGTTGAGCCACAGCTCCACTTTCAGCTTTTGGGTGGTTAATTGGAGATAAGAGTCTCACGGACTTTCCTGCTTGGGCTGGCTTTGAACCACAATCCTCAGATTTCAACCTCCTAAGTGGCTGACATTAGAGGTGTGGGCCATCAGGACCTCAATATACTTCACAAATTTTGTGAATTAGTTTCATAAATAGTTTAGGAACACAAACCACTCAGGCTCATACACGATGGACAAGGGGAAAGATGAGTAAATAGGTGTTAATACAGAAAGGGCTGGGCTCTGGTAGCTCCTAAATTCTAGCTACCCAGGAGGCTTGAGATCTGAAGGTCACAGTGCGGAACAGCCAGGGCAGGAAAGTCTGTGAGACTCTTATCTCCAATAATCCACCAAAAGCCAAAAGTGGAGCTGTGGCTCAAGTGGTGAACCTTAGCCTTCAACAAAGAAGCTCAAGGACAGTGTCCAGGCACTGAGTTCAAGCCGCCACCACTACCCCTTCCCCCCCACCACCACCACCAAAAGAAAAGCATATCTGCATATATACACTTAGTGCCTGCCTAGGTAAGGAGATAGAGAGACACATGAGGGATTGTACTCAGGGCCTCATCCAGGCAAGCACTGTCCCACTTGACCCATGCCTCTAACTTCTAATTTCTTTTTCATTTTTTTTGAGACATAGTCTTCCATGTGGCCCTGGAGAGCCTCAAACTTTAGATCTTGGGGATACAGGATCTAGACTCTTAACAATTTTTTTTTACTGTTTATTTTAACTTTATTTTATCCAATACCAAAAGAGAAGGAATTATATCAATATAAGACTACCATTTCAGAGAGAACTTTTCTTCCTCTAATTTTTTTTTATTGTGAAAATACTATACTGAGGAGTTACAATTACATGGGCAAGATAATGAGTACATTTCTTATCATCTTCCTCTAATATTTTTAAGGTAGGTTTTCTTAGAGGTATAATCTCAATAATCAGTCAAGCAATATAAAAATCACTATTATTTATCACCTAAATTAGATTTAGGAATGTTCAAACTTTGTTATCAAAGCCTTAGTTTTCAAGCTCACCAGTTTCTCTCTCTAAATACTACACATTTACAGTTTATTGGGGTTTTTTATTTTATGAAAGTGTTTCCTTTTTTTCTTTTTCTTTTTTTTTTTTTTTTTTTTGTTGTGGGGCCTGAACTCTGGCCTGGGCATGGTTCCTCAACTCTTCAGCTCAAGGTTAGCATTCTACCACTGGAGCCACAGCACCACTTCCAGCTTTTTCTGCTTATGTAGTGCTGAGGAATTGAACCCAGGGTTTCATGCATGCAAGACGCAAGCACTCTACCACTGAGCCACCTTCCCAGCCCAAGTGTTTCCATTTTTATCTGCAAGGTCATTAACACTAATCATACTGACTACAGTAACTGAAGTAATTGTCTCCAATATTCACGTACACTGCACAGACAGCTAGCAAAGGCTCAAATGCTCTAACAGAATTCTATACTATACAGTTCCACTTCTCACCACCATTCCCAGCCCTGCCTTTACAAAGAAAACTCTACCAAGCAGGTGCAGTGGTACAGTCCTCTATTCCACCAGCTATTGGGGAGGCTGATACAGAAAGATCACTTAAGCCCGGAGGATTTGAAGCCAGCCTGGGCTACAGGTAACACCCTTTATCTCAAAAAAATTTTAAATGTCAAAAAAAAACAAGGTAAAAAAAAAAAAAATCTAAGAATGTAATGACTTTTGATGTTATCCTGGTACCTAGAGCAATACATGGCAAATCTGTTGAGCATAATGAATGGTACTATGCAATGCTACTATAAAGCCATTTAATTCAGGAAATTAAAAGTGACAATTTAATGAAAAGAGTGTTAAGTGAAGAAAACAAGAAATTTTCAAGTGGTAAAGTATATACTTAATTGGCAAACATAATACCCTGAGCTTAATCGCCTATCACAGGAAAAATAAATCCACTGTTTAAATTTTTCCCAAAATCTCACCCATTGAAGAAGGGAAATTTTGCATAGAAAGAGGGAAGAAGAATGGGACAGCTTTATTTTTAATAAGTATTCCTTGACACATCTTAATAATCTTGTGAGCAAGAAGGCACTGACTCCTAAGTTTAACCATAGCCTTTTTTTTCTTTTGTGTTACTTCAGTTATTCAGGAAAAAAAGAGTATAATAATGGATCTTTTCAAAGAATAGTATTTTTACCTTCTTAATTTTCCCTAGGTACATGCATACATAATAGCCAAAATCTTAATCTCTTAAACCTCTACTATCCAAACACATCAAACTTAGAGGAGAAAAATATAAGGTGTACAAGAGGCAAAGGGAAGCAATCTGTACCAAATGCACATTGTCCCCAGAGCAGGGGGAAAAAAGATGAAAGTGACTTGGTTTCTGGATGATAAAACAAACATTGGAGACGTGTTCTCCTCCTTGAGAACATACAAATTTAAATTAGATAATCAAATGAACTTTGAAAGCAGGGGTAATCTACTAAGAATTGTCTCCTAGCAGGCACATGGGTAAGAGTAAGTGGAATGAGAAGTTCCCTGAGGGGAGGGACTAAGGAGTGCTCTTCCTCTATGACAATGAGCTCCTAAACACTGCACTAACACCCAGCAGATTTAACAACTTCCCATCAAGCCACAGTTATACGCTGCCACCATGTCACCATCCAATAAAAGTAGTAGACAAAACAGTATACCAAATGCTAGATGTACAGGGTGCTCAACAAATCTACTGGACTAGAGAATCCTTATAGGCAAGGTAAAAACAGCTGCTGAGTTTTAACAGTAGCTGAATTAAAAAGAAGCCAGTCCTGGGAATGTGATTTAGTGGTAGAGTGCTTGCCTAACATGCATGAAGCCGTGGATTCCTCAGTACCATATGAACAGAAAAAGCCAGAAGTAGCACTGTGGAAAGTGGTAGAGTGCTAGCCTTGAGCAAAAGAAGTTCAGGGACAATGCCCATGCCCTGAGTTCAAGCCCCAGGACTGGCCAAAAAACAAAACATGCCAGCAGAGGGAGACAAAGTGATTTCAAGGAACTGAAATCGGATTTCAATACTGGTTCCCACCTCAATGAAGTATCTCAACAGAAGTGAAGGAAAGATGTGAGTTTAGGACAAAGGTCAATGAAGGAGCAGTCCAAATACCAAACTAAAAGAGGCCTTACTTATGTTAACACGGTGGGAGAAATTAAAGTGTACAAGACTTATTGGAATGCATAAGTATAAGAAAACCTCTAGATTTAGCCAGCAAGAAAACTATAACAAAGATGTGGTAAAAGCTCCAGGAAAACTTCGCTAAATGGTCTTTACTCAGTCTAGTGCAAGTGGCTCATGCTTATAATCCTAGTTACTGAGGAGTTTGAAATTGGGAGAACTGAGGTTCAAAGAAAGCCCAGGCAAAAGTGTGCAAAATTCCATTTCAACCAATAAAAAATGGAGTGTAACCAGGATGTCAGTGGCTTGTTCCTATAAATCCTAGCTACCCCTCAGGCTAAGATCTGAGAATCACAGTTCAAAGGCAACCTGGGCAGATAAATCTGAAAAATCTCCAATTAATCAACAAACAGTGGAAGCGTATCTCAAATGATATGAGCCTAAGTTATGGGGAAAAAAAGCTGAGGGAGAGGAAAATGCTGAAAGAGAGCCTGAGGCCCAGAGGTCAAGCCTCAGTTTAAAAATAAAAAAGAGGGCCTGGGAAGGTGGCTCAGTGGTAGAGTGCTTGCCTTGCATGCCTGAGGCCCTGAGTTCGATTCTTCAGCACCACATAAGCAAAAAGAAAAAAGCCGGAAGTGGCGCTGTGGCTCAAGTGGTAGAGTGCTAACCTTGAGCTGAAGAGCTGAGGGACAGCACCCAGGCCCCAAGTTCAGTTCAGGCCCCACAACCGGACCAAAAAAAAAAAAAAAAAAAAAACCAACAAAAAAACAACAACTCTAAAGCCTGTCTTTTGTTTTTTTATTACATTAAGACCCATTTAACTCTCCATTTGAAAGGCTTGATCCCCCAAGTATATGAGATTCATTCTTACTTACTTCATAATGTAGCTTGCCCAAATCCCATCTTTTAGGAGGGACTACAGTGTTATGGAACTGGTGAGAAGCCCCAGGTTGAGTTTGAAGTGTGGCTCAAGTGGTAGAGCAGCAAGTGCAAGTCCCATTACTAACGAGAGAAAAGACCCAATTCACCTTCTACATTATATAGAAAAGGACCCTTTAAATGTTTTAAAAAAAAAAAAAAAGCCACCTGAGGCTCCTTTGTCCTCTAAACAAGGAAATGAAGGGCCAAAAAATAAAGGTGACTTGTCCAAAGCCATAAAACCAAAAGAATTTGTCACCATTCTTCTACTGAAGACATACTGTTTGCAAAATACTTTCAAGTTAGCCATGTGACTTCAATATGTAGTGATTATACAGTAAGGCTTATATATTAAGAAAACCCGCCCCAATAGTAATTTTGAACCTACACGATACTAGCACCTGAGTCATGTGATCAAATATACTGTTTCAAGTCAGCTATTAAGAGAACCTTCTGCTTGAAAGGTAACCATACCCAAATAACACACCGGTTACTAAAAGTTCAAGTCTGAAATAGGAATTCTGAAAACAAACTTTCACCTTAACTACAACTACTGTAATTATTCTCTACCCACCAACCTTCTGTACCTGACACTCAAGCTATTTGGACTGTTATCAAGGTACACAGTGATTTTTCTCTGATACAGTTACCACTTTTTTACTGAAAAATGAACACAAGGCAATTCCAGCATACCTGGGTTATACATAGGCAACCATTACAAAGCATGCAGCTGGTATCTAAAATTGTGATGCCTTAACACTGCTTTGTGGAAGGCTAGCTGGGCAAGCAAGCAAGTTTGAGGTCTTGAGTATAAGTCCCCATACTGGCAAATGGAAAAAGATTGCTTTGTGCCCACTAACTAAATCAAAGGGAAAAAGATTTTATGGATAACAAATTACTGAATCAGTTATTTCTTTTTTTTTTTTTTTTGTCAGTTGTGGGACTTGAACTCAGGGCCTGGGGCTGTCCCTCAGCTCTTCAGCTCTAGATGAGCGCTCTACCGCTTAAGCCACAGCGTCACTTCCGGTTTTCTAGTGGTTTATGGGAGATAAGAGTCTCACGCAGTTTCCTGTCTGGGCTGGCTTTGAACAGTGATCCTCGGGTCTCAGCCTCCTCAGTAGCTAGAACTATAGGCGTGAGCCACCAGCTCCAGGCTGAATCAGTTTTTTCTTTATAGAAAAATTTTAGCGGGGCGCCGATGGCTCACACCTGTAATCCTAGCTACTCAGGAGGCTGAGGATCACTGTTCAAAGCCAGCCTGAGCAGGAAAGTCCCTGAGACTCTTTTTTTTTTTTTTTTAATATGTTTTTCATTGTAAAAATACTGTACAGAGGGGTTGCAGTTACATGAGTAAGCTAATGAGTACATTTCCTATGGAGCATTGTTACCACCTCCTTTCCATCCCTTCCCTCCCCACCTCCCCAACTCCCCAACTCCCCCCCCCCCAAGTTGTAAAGTTCATTTTCAACAGTGTCTCATACATCTCATTGTTACAATGGGTCAACCTGTATCCTTATTTTAGCATTTTGTTATTTCCCTTCCCCTCCCCAAATTAGAAAACTGTATATACAGAATGCAGGGCACCAACATCAAATACAGCGAAAACAGGAGTTATACCATGGGAGAACATACAAGAGAAACAAAAAAATCACATAGTGCATTTTAAATACATTAAAAACAATGGCAAGAAAGAAAAAAAAAGCCCTTGTGTCCCTATCTTGGGGTCCATTTCACCTAACATCATCTAATATGATCATACGTACATAGCCCTGAGACTCTATCTCCAATTAATCACCAGAAAACCAGAAAGTGGCACTGTGCTCAACTGGAAGAACGTTGACCTTGAGCTGAAGAACTGAGAGACAGCTCCTGGGCCCAGAGTTCAAGCCCCATGACCGACAAAAAAGGGGAAAAATTTTTCAGATCAATACATTTTCACTACATACTTTTTCTATACTGATTTGTGTGTGTGCGCGTGCGCGCGCTGTTAATGTGGTTTGAACTTATGACCCTTTGCTCTCAGGCTGGCTTGCTCATGCCTCCAGCATTTTACTGGTCAATTAAAGATGGAATCTGACAGAACTTTTTCTGTGTGAGCTGATTTCAAACCCAGATTCAGTGACTCCTGAGTAGCTCCACCGGCACTTGGTGTTAGCCTTTGGAGACGTGTGTGTGTGTGTGTGTGTGTGTGTGTGTGTGTGTGTGTGTTTGTGTGTGTGTACTGGGACTTGACCTCAAGAGCTTAGCACTGTCCGTGTTGCGTGTGTGTGCGTGTGCGTGTGTGTGTGTGTGTGCGTGCGTGTGTGTGTGTGTGTGTGTGTGTGTGTTGGAACTGGGACTTGACCTCAAGAGCTTAGCACCTGAGCTTTTGTATTCAAGGCTACTAGCCTTTGGAGACGTGTGTGTGTGTGTGTGTGTGTGTGTGTGTGCGTGTGTGTGTGTGTGTGTTGGAACTGGGACTTGACCTCAAGAGCTTAGCACTGTCCCTGAGCTTTTGTATTCAAGGCTACTGCTCTACCATGGCTGTTTCATTTAGTTAGTTATTTATTTTATGTCAGACATGGGGCTTTAACTGGGGGGGGGGGGGGGGGGGGGGGGGGAAGGTCAGGGAGACTGGGCATGTCCCTGAGCTCCTTTTGCTCAAGGTTAGCACTCTTCCACTTTGAGCCGTAGAGCAACTTCCAGTTTTCTGGTGGATAACTGTAGATAAGAGTCTCATGGGCTTTCCTGTCCAGGCTGGCTTTGAACTGTGATCCTTACATCTGAGCCTCTTAAGTAGATAGGATTGATTTTAGGCATGAGATACCAAAACCCAGCTTGGTATGTATTTTGGTGCTGAGGATTGAACCAAGGGGCTCACACATGCTGGGTAAGCACTCTGCCATTAAGCTACATCCCCAACCCTACCTTGTTTTAATTAAGGAAAATTACAGCTAAAGAGGATTGGATCCAGAGTCTACACTGATAAATAAAATCTATGGATATCAAGTCTCTTAGATAAAATAGTGAAATATTTGACTGTATGTTGCATAACATACTGCATATAAGCTATGAAAATAGATATTCCAGTACTTTAAAACATCTCTAGATTTTTTTTTTTTGGTCGGTTGTGGGGCTTGAACTCTGGGCTTGGACATTATCCCTCAGCTCTTCAACTCAAGGCGAGCGCTCTACCACTTGAGCCACAATGCCACTTCCGGTTTTCTGACCGCTTTATTGGAGATAAGAGTCTCACAGACTTTCCTGCCCCGGCTGGCTTTGAACCACGATCCTCAGATCTCAGCCTCCTGAGTAGCTAGGATTACAGACCAGAGCCACTGGCACCCCGCCTAGATTTCTTTTACTACCTAAATACAATGAAAATGCTATGTAGATAGTGTTATACTGTATTTAGGGAATAGTGACAAAATGTGTACATGTTCAGCACACCATTTTTTTCCATTTTTCTTTGTTTAAAGATCAATCTAGCCAGGCTGCGGTGGCTCACACTTGTAATACTAGCTACTCTTAAAGGTCTAAGAATCAAAGTTCGAAGTCAGCCAGGCAGGAAAATGACAGACCCCCAAATCTGGTTAGACTTTACAATTGGGGGTGCCAGGATAACCTTTTTGCAATTTTTTTGAGAGGTGGTCTTGCTTTGTATCCAGGTAAACTCCAACTCAAGATCCTCCTGCTTCACCTCCCAAGTTTAGTGAAAGAAAAAAAAAAAAAAAACACGAAAAATCCCTGCTTCTTCCAACATTAAAGGTTCTAGAATCAGTCTCAACTAAAACATTATCAATAGCCTGATTGTCTGCACAACAAAATCTGTAGTCAATTGGGCCAGTGAATTTACTGGAATTCTTCCAGGCCCCTCCTTACTTTAAGAGGAATTATCAAGGGCATCAACAATTCCAGGTTTCCAGCCCAGGATATATAAAGGCAATTGTTTTATCTGTCAACAGACTAAACCGATCTGGAAACGGATTTCTTTCCTATTTATCTCCAGGGCAAGTGCCAAAGAAAGAACTATAACCATTCAGCTAAAAAGCAGGTTCCTGGAAAGACAAGATTTCTTCAGCAATACCCTGGATTATTCATGTTCAATCTGATGCAATTCTCCAGGTCTCAAGAATTAAAAGACACCTCCTGCTTCGGGCCGCCCCGGCCCCAACGGAGAGGGGCATGGCCCCAGCAGAAGGAGCGGCCGCGGCAGGCTGGGTCCGCCGCTCTCAGCCCCGGTACACCGGCCGGGTCTTCGGGACCCCAGAGCAACGCTGTCCCCGCCCGGGACAAGGTACTAGGGGCCGGGGTGATGGCCCCAATCTCTCCCTGGGCCCAAGGAAAGAAAAGACCCAGGGTTGCACTTCAACCTCTCAGCGGGGAGATCGGGTACTCGAGACCGGTGGGCCCCAACACCCGCCAGGACGCGAGGGGGGTCCAGCCCGGCACGCTGCCGACCGGCCCCGGAGCCGGGGAACGAGACGGCGCAAGCGCGGGACGGCCTCGGCGGGGCCCTATTAGGGGGACGGCGCAGGCGCGGGGCCCGCTAGGGTCTGCGGGGCCTCCCGGGCCTGGCTGCGGGGGCGACGCGGAGGAGATAAAACGACCCGCCGGCGCAGGTTGAAGGGACCCGGCCTGGTTCTTACCGCGCGGCACCGCCTCGCTCTCACGCTGGCTTAGAGTAGGGGCCGGGCGGCAAGCTCGCCCGGTGGCGCAGCCCAGATCCGTTGAGTCCAGCCTCAGGGTAGCAGCCAACCCCGCGGCGCCGCTTGCCAGGCCCGCCCTGCCTCCTTCTGGACTCCGCCCTCTTCCCCGCCCCTCTCAGGCGCCACCGCCCCCTACGCAGGCGCCGTATTGGTCCCGTCCACGTCCTGCCACTGCGCAGGCGTCCACCGCCCCGCCCACTCCTCTTTACGGGACTGCGCAGGCGCCAAACTACAAGCGCCTTTTGTAGGTACTTGTGATTGCCTCTTGTATTTACAAGTTCTGACAGTAGATAGACTGTCTATGTCCTTGTTAAGTTAAATCTTTATTGGAAAAAATCTTTTCAAAATTCCCTAACAGTTTTTTATTTCATTTTTTCCTATGTATCTCTGAGTGTATTTCTAATGAATGAATTCAGAAAGCAGCAACCATTTCAACCCAATCCCTATACATGCAACTGATTATTGCACTTAATATAAACAGGTATCCAATAAACAGGCTCTTTTTCTTCCTTTTTTTTTTTTTTAACCAAAAAGCCAGCTGGGTGATGATGGCTCACACCTGTAATCCTAGCTATTCAAGAGGCTGAAATCTTAGGACACAGCTAAAAGCATGTGAGACTCATCTCCAGTTAACCATCAAAAAGCCAAAAGTGGAATTGTGACCCAAGTGGTATAGCAGCGCCAGCCCTGAGAAAAAAAGGGGAAAAAAGGCTAAAGGACACCACGTAGGCTCTGAGTTCAACCTGCAGTATACAAAAACAAAACAAAATAGCATAGCCATAATGCTTTAACACTCGGTCTACATTAGGACTAAGGACAAAGATCATGGCACTCACAGCCACAGCCTGGGTTGAAATCTTATTAGCAATCCTTGCATCCCACTATTCTGTACTTATAAATTGTAGTGATCAAGTGGAATGAGCACATGCAGAGGCTGTAGCCCAATGCCAGCACCCTGAAGATGTCTAGTGAGTGCACCTGGGCATTAATTCTCCATCCATACTGGAATTTCTAATTCAAAAACCACTCAACATATGCTACATCATTTTGATCTTCATACTTTGAAAATTTGAGGTTCAAAGAAATTATTTCACTTTCTAAAGACCACTCAGACCAGGAGCCAGTGGCTGCTGACTCCTAGCTACTCAAGGGGGCTGAGATCAAAGGATTGAGGTTTGAAGCCAGGCTAGGCAGGACAGTTCATGAAATTCTTATCTCCAATAAACTACTCAAAAAGAGCCAGAAGTGGTACTGTGGCAATAGAAGCTCAAGCACAGCACCCAGGCCCAGAGTTCAAGCCCCAGGACTGGCAAAAAAAAAAGAAGGAAAGGAAGGAAGGAAGGAAGGAAGGGGGGGAGGGAGGGAGGGAGGAAGGGAGGAAGGAAAGAAAGAAAGACCAGGGCTGGGAAGTTGGCTCAGTGGTAGAGCGCTTGCCTTTCATGCCTGAGGCCCTGGGTTCAATTCCTCAGCACCACATAAACAAAAAGAAAAAACCCGGAAGCTCAAGTGGTAGAGCGCTAGCCTTGAGCTGAAGAGCTGAGAGAGGGACAGCGCCCAGGCCCAGAGTTCAGGCACCACGACCAGACCCAAAAAAAAAAAAGAAAAGAAAAGAAAGAAAGAAAGACCACTCAGCTAGTGAATGTCGTATCCAGAATAATATTATCCCAACCACTTGACATCATTTCACTTCCTGTCAAGCTGTGACAGCTATTTAAATATATAATTTTTTGGCTAGGCACTAGTGGCTCTCACCTGTAATCCTAGCTATTCAGGAGGCTGAGATCTGAGGATTGCAGTTCAAAGCCAGCCCAGGCAGGAAAGTCCATGAGACTCTTATCTCCAATAAACCACCAGAAAACTGGAAATGGTGTTGTGGCTCAAGTGGTAGAGCATTTGCCTTGAGCTGACGTGCTAAAGGACAGTGCCCAAGCCCAGAATTCAAGCCCCATAACAGAGAAAAAAAAAAAAAAAAGAACATGGTCCTGAGTTCAATCACCAGTTACTCAGCAATTTCAATTTCCCTATACCCCTATCCTGCTGCAGGCCCTGATTTTTAACATTAAATGGAAACCTATAGTATTGCATTTGTCTCCTAGAGCTGTTGTAATAAATCAATCATAGCCTTAGTGTCTTAACCAGAATACCAGATGCCAGGGGTTCATTGTCTGTAATCCTAGTTACTCAAGGGGCTGAGTCCACAACTCAGGGCCTCCTCAGCAGGTTTTATGGGAGATTCTACTCATTGCCTCATCTAACACTGGCATCGACCTGCATTCCTTGTAAATTCCTTTCTTTGTAGCCACTTCACTCCAATTTTTGCTCCTGTCTTCACAAAACCCTACATCAGATTGTTTGTTTGTATATGTATGTTTGTGTGTATATGTATTTTTTTCCTGTCTTTTTTTTTTTTGAGTCTGGGTCTTAACTATTTAGCCCAAGCTGGCCTTAAATTACAATTCTTTTTTTCTTAGTCTCTGAAGTATTGGGATTACAGGTGTGCACCACTATGCTCCACTCCCCTTGATTCTGATAAATACACGTATGATAGCATTTAGAGCTCACCTAGAATCATCTGCCATCACAAGGTCCTCAATTTATCACATCTGCCAAGACATTTTCTTTCCAAATAAGGCAACATTTACAAATTTCAGGAATTAGGATGTAATATCTTTGGAGGTCACTACACAGCCTGCTAGAAATACAGATTATATTCCGTTGTGTCTGTCTTCTTTCATCCATCTATCTCATTGCATATATCTGTGGTGTGTAAAATTAATATTTTGGTTGCTATGCAACCTTCCATTATATGAATGTATCAACCATTGTCTATTCATTTCCCATTGATGAAAAATTGGGTTGGCTCTAATTATGAGGTATTGTTGTAAGGAAAATTAGAATGAGCAAAAAAGGATCTTGGTATTTCTGTTTTTGTTTTGTTTAGTGCCAATACTGAGTCTTGAACTCAGGGCCCTGTGCTCTTACTTAGTTTTTTTCCTTCCAATCAAGCCTGGCACTCTAAAAACTTGAGCCATACCTCCACTTTGTTTTTGCTGATTAATTGAGATAAGGGTCTCTATGATTTGGCTGCCCAAGCTAGCTTTGAACTTTGAGTCTTAGATCTCAGCCTTCTGAGTAGCTAGGGTTACAAGCATAAGACATCAGTACCCAGATAATCCTGGTATTTAGTAAAAAGCTACATTAGAGCTGGCCCTTCTAGGTTATCTGGTTTTGAATCTGTGCAAGACTGGGCTTTCAAGTTCTTTTAGCACTCTGAAAATTATAGAAAATAGTTAACAATGTAAATGATTCTTACCTAAAGATGGCTCTCCCCAACAGAAAAGCCAGTTCTGTCTTAATCTGCAAGTTCATTTCAAGATTTCTAGACTCTAAGTGTGTCTGATTATTGATCTCCTCTAAACAGATAGTAATATCTTAACAGTTTCCTCATTTAATTAACAAGTTAAATGATCTCTTTGACATATGCTTATATTTGTACAAGAGACATGGTTTTACTTTCTGAAAATTGCCCTTAAAGCTAAGTGTAAATCTATGGTAGAATACTACATGCTTAGCATACCTGAGCCCTTGGGTTCAATTCTCAACACAGAGAAGGAGAGTGAGTGAGAGAAAAGGAGGGGAGGGGGAGATAAAGAAGTGAAATGAAATTAAAAATTCACCCTAAGAAGTAACACTGTGGCTCAAAGTGGTAGAGCACTAGCCTTAAGCAAAAGAGCTCAAGAAGGGGGCTGGGAAGGTGTCTCAGTGGTAGAGCGCTTGCGTTGTATGCCTGAGGCCCTGGGTTCGATTCCCCAGCACCACATAAGCAAAAAGAAAAAAGCCGGAAGTGGCACTGTGGCTCAAGTGGTAGAGTGCTAGCCTTGAGCTGAAGAGCTAAGGGACAGCGCCCAGGCCCAGAGTTCAGGCCCCACGGCCGGACCCCAAAAAAAAAAAAAGAGCTCAAGAATAGATCCCAGACCCTGACAACTGACGAGAGAGATAGAGAGACAGAGAGAGACAGACAGAGGGCACCAGCGTCTCATGCCTTTAATCCTAGCTATTCAGGTGGCTGAGATCTGAGGATCAAGGTTCAAAGCCAGCCTCGGCAGGGAAGTCCGTGAGATCTATATCTCCAATTAACCACCAGGAAACCAGATGTGGCACTGTAGATCAAGTGGTACAGATCTCATCTTGAGCTGAAGAGCTGAGAGACAGCACCCAAGCCCAGAGTTCAAGCCCCATGACCACCACCACCACCAGGAACAAAAATTCACCCTAGTATTAAAAATTAAGTATGATTCCCACCTGTAATCCCAAGTACTCAGGTGGCTGAGATGGGTAAAATGTTAGTTTAAGGACAACCAGGCTAAAAGTTAGCAAAACCCCATATCAATCAATAACCCAGATGTGGTGGTATGCATTTGAGTACAGAGGAGGAGTATATAAGAAGGAGGATCTCAGCCTGAGGATGGCCCCTAGAAAAAAGACTCTATCAAAAAAAATAGCTAAAGCAAAAAAGGGCTGGGGCATGGTTCAAGTGGTAGAGCATCTGCCTAGTAAGCCTTAGGGCCCTGAGTTTAAGCCCCAAAATTAAAAATAAGTTCCTATGGCTGGGGTTTAGTGCATCCCTAGCATGGGCAAGGCCCTGGATTTGATCCCAGTACCATAAAATTTTAAAGTATAACATTCTTATGAACATTCTTGTATATAAGAGTGTCTTTTGTTTTTGTTTTGGCTAAGGCCTTGTATATTCTAGATAATACTCTACCACAGCCCAGCTAACTGTTTATGATGAACAAAAACTCTAAAATATATTTTCTATTGAAATTCTAAAACAAAAGAGACATTTTCTTTTCTTTTTTTGAGAGGGGGGGTCCGGTCGTGGGGCCTGAACTCTGGGCCTGGGCGCTGTCCCTCAGCTCTTCAGCTCAAGGCTAGTGCTCTACCACTTGAGCCACAGCGCCACTTCGGCTTTTTTCTTTTTGCTTATGTGGTGCTGGGGAATCAAACCCAGGGCCTCGAGCATGCAAGGCAAGTGCTCTACCACTGAGCCACCTTCCCAGCCCACATTTTCTTTTCTTATAGGTATTTGAACTCAGCCTCATTCTAGCTCAGCTCGCTGGCTGGGCTGGCTGTCTACCACCTGAGCCACATATCCTCAAGCCCTAATTTTTGTTGCTGATTTTGGAGATGGAATCTTACAGACTTTTCTGCCAAGACTAGCCTCACACTATGACCCTCTAGATCTCAGACTCCTGAATAGTCAGAACTGCAGGCTAATAGGCACATGGCCAGAAAGAGCCATTTTTCAGCCAAAAATAGCTTACTGAGCAGGCATTTCCTTCGCAGTTACCAAGTGCTGAGAATGAAGGGCCAGAGCCTCTAGATAGGGAAGGAAGCAGCCATAGATGGTTTCCCAAAGTCCACAGCCTCTAAGAGGCTTTTGCTCTGAAGCAGAAGCCTTATGTGGTTTAACATCATATGGAAATGCTGCTAACACAGTCTAGAGAGGTCAGAGGGATTTTTGGAGGTGGGTTTCCACAAGGAGAAGGTATATAACATTAGGGGCAAGGGATTCTAAGAGAAAGGACAAGAGGGCACAAGTTGATACTGGTGGCTCACACCTGTCATTCTAGCTATATAGGAGGCTGAGATCTGAGGATTACTATTTGAAGCAAGGAAAGTTCATGAGATATCGCCAATGAATCAACAATAAGTCATAGGTGGAGTTGTGGCTCAAGTGGTAGCGCACTAGCCTTGAGTGAAAAAGCTAAAGGAGAAAACCTTAGCCCTGAGGCCAAGTACCAGTACCAGCACAAAAAGAAAAAAGGGAAAGGAGGGAGAAGGAAGGAAGGAAGGAAGGAGCGAGCTAAAGAACTTGGCCTGCAGCCCTACAAGTTTCTTTTTGGTTATTTTTCTTTTTTATTGTAAAAATAGTGTACATGGGCTGGGAAGGTGGCTCGGTGGTAGAGCACTTGCCTTGCATGCCTGAGGCCCTGGGTTCGATTCCTCAGCACCACATAAGCAAAAAGAAAAAAGCCGGAAGTGGAGCTGTGGCTCAAGTGGTAGAGCGCTAGCCTTGAGCTGAAGAGCTGAGGGACAGCGCCCAGGCCCAGAGTTCAGGCCCCACGACCGGACCCAAAAAAAATAAAAAATAAAAATAGTGTACAGAGGGGTTACAGTTACATGAGTAAGGTAATGAGTACATTTCCTATCAAGCATTGTTACCTCCTCCTTTGTTTTTCCTCTACCATCCCTTCCTTCCCCTTTTTAGTTATTTTTCAAACAAGGTCTTGTCTTTTTTTCCTCAGGCTGGCCACTTCCAGCTTTTTCTGTTTAGGTAATAGTGAGGAATCAAACCCAGGGCTTCATGCATGTTAGGCAAGCACTCTACTACTAAGCTATATTCCCAGCTCCTTTGAGACTTTTATTTCCACGAAACTACTGAAAAATTCAGAAATGGAGCTGTGACTCAATGGTAGAGCACTAGCCTGGAGCAAACGGTGACCAAGCCCTGAATTCAAGTCCTAGGACACTTCTCTCTGTTTCTCTGTCTCTCTGTGTCTCTGTCTCTGTCTGTCTCTCTCTTTGTGTCTCTGTCTCTCTCTCTGTCTCTCTGTGTCTCTGTCTCTGTCTCTCTCTTTATGTCTTTCTCTTTGTGTCTGTCTCTGTCTCTGTCTCTCTGTGTCTCTGTCTCTCTCTTTGTGTCTCTCTGTCTGTCTCTCTCTCCCGTTCTTTCTCCCTCGCTCAGCTTTGTGACCCATCCCTCAAAGTCCATTGAGTTTCTTGGGTCCAGCTTCCTCCATCTGCACCACAGCTGGAGGAGCCAGAACTAGTGGGGAGCTGCAGGCCAAGTTTTTATTGAAAAACAACTGTTCTTAGCCCTTAGCAAGTGATCAGCTCTGAGTGCTGCGACATCAGGTTTAGGATGCTTGGCGTGTTTCCTTTGGAACCAGCCATGCTGTAAGTCCTGGGAAATGTGCAACTGTCAGCCAAACAAGGAGGTGTCTGCAAGCAGAGATGAGCTGTTTGCCTCTTCCAACCAAACCCACTCACCCCCATGTACCTGATGATCATGGCTGGAAACTAGAGAGGCTCTATGGGATGTCCAGCTGCTTGCAGCCTGCCCAGAGGAAACACAGAAGGGAAAGTGACTCAGTCAGCAAATCTGCCTTCTTTCATGGTCAAGAAAGATCAGAGATTGTCAAGTTACCTCAAGAAAACCTAAATACACCCCCTAGCTTCACTTAATGATCACTCATACTGGAGGTCACACACAAATATTACTGTGTGTGTGACCTCATATTGGGCCACACAACCCATTATTAGTTGGATAATAATGGATTATCCAACTGGGTAATACATTATTAGTTTCCTATTAGCTTTGCTGTGGAGAACGCCTGTGCATGTAGGTTGTTTTAACAGTTGCCTAGGGTATTTTCTCAGGGTCCTGAAGGGCACTTTTAGCTGCAACAGTACTAGGTTAAGCACCTAGAATCCTACCCCACTCTCATGCTCATAGCACCAGGAGGGTCTGCAGCTTGAGCTATTCCCTGGGATCTGAGCATCTGAGTTCTTGAGGCAAAATGACAATTGGCTGTTAACCCATTCCAGCAAACCAGTAAAGACTGGCTTTTCCCTTTGTTCCCAGAGCAGCCCTGCTGGCAAACTGAAGTTCCATTAATGCCTTATATGTATTCCTTGTGTCCTTGGCTAGGTCTCTATTGCCTATGTGCCCACTGATCTTGTCATGCCTGTGGAATGAAGCCTCCATGCAGACTCCCAAAAAGATAGGCAGAGAGACCTTCTGGATCACTGAACATTTAGAGGGTGGCTGAGCCGAAAGGGAGATATGAAAGTTCCAAACCTTCACCCCACCCATTTGCCTATGTATCCGTCCCATCTGGGTGTTCCTGAGTTTTATCCTGTGGGGTTGGTCTGTGTGTGTGTGTGTGTGTGTGTGTGTGTGTAGTGTGCATGCACACACACCACACACACACACACATGTCTGCCTATAGTACAGTTTGAATTCAGGGATTCACATTCTTGCTTAGCTTTTCTTGCTCTAGTGGTACTCTACCAATTTAACCATATCTCCACTGCAGGCATTTTGTTAGTTAAAGAGAGATAAAAGCCTTGGATTTGCCTGGCACCAGTGGCTCACACTTGTAATCTTAGCTGCTACTCAGGAGGCTGAGATCTGAGGGTCCTGGTTTAAGGCCAACCCTGGCAGGAAAGTCTATGAGATCCTTCTCTCCAATTAACAACCAAAAAGCTGGAAGTGGAGCTGTGGATCGAATGGTAGAGCACTAGCTTTGAGCACAAAAGCTCAGGGATAGTGCCCAGACCCCGAGTTCAAGCCCTAGGCTTGGGAAAAATAGTCTTAGATTTGTCTGCCTGGGTAGCTTTAAACTGGGATCCTCAGATCTCAGCCTCCTGAGTAGCTAAGAGTATAGGCATGAGCCACCAGTGCTGGGATTGTTGATTCTTTCTCTTGTTTTTTCCTTTGTGGCATAATGGTATAAAACTCAAAGCTTCATGCATGTTATAAAGTGCTCTACTACTGAGCTACCCACCACAAAACTCTCTTTCATGCTTTCTAATAGCTAGAGTTTGAAGAAAGCTATGTTTGGGCGACAAGGTGATGGGATTCCAAGCAGAGGAGGAAGAAGGTGTAAAGCTGGGTGCTGGTGGCTCACGCCTGTAATCCTAGCTACTCAGGAGGCTGAGATCTGAGGATCATGGTTCAAAGCCAGCCCTGGCAGGAAAGACCAGGAGACTCCTATCTCCAATAAACCACCAGAAAACCGGAAGTGGCGCTGTAGCTCAAGTGGTAGAGCGCTCACCTTGAGCTGAAGAGCTGAGGGACAGCGTCCAGGCCCAGAGTTCAGGCCCCACGACCGACAAAAAAAAAAAATAAAGAAAGAAGGTGTAGACCCAAAAGTGTGCAGGTGAGGATAAGCAAGGAGAAAGCAAAAGGCACGCTCCACTTTTGTGAGGGATGGTGGCGGTGGCAGACAGCTTCAGCTCAGGGCCAGAGCACTGGATGGGTTAAGTAAGCACTTTGCTCACTCAAGTACTTTTTGCTTCCCTATCAAGTTTGGGGGTGACTCCTGTATCTGTCTCCTTGGACCCTACCCCTGAAGCCTTCTGTCCTGAGATGGGATAGTGGAAGTTTGCCCAGAAAAGGACTGAATTTGTAAGTGGGAGCAGAGTTGGGATTGTTTCATTTTCTTTTTTTTTTTCTTTCTTCTCTCTTTTTCTTTCTCTCATTTTCTTTTTCTTTCTTTCTTTCTCTTTCTCTTCCTCTCTCTCCCTACCTTCCTTCCTTCCTTCTTTCTTTCTTCCTTTCTTTTCTTTTTTCTTCTCTTTTCCTTTTGTGCTGGTGCTGGAACTTGAACTCAGCACCTTGTGCTCTCACTTGGCTTTTTCAAGGCTGGTATTCTATCACTTGTGTCACACCTCCACTTCTGGCTTTTTGGCAGTTAACTGGTGATAAGAATCTCACGGACCGAGAAACACAACAAATCAAAGAAAGGTTGGACAAATGGGATTGCATGAAGCTGCAGAGCTTCTGCATGGCAAAGGACATAGCTAGCAAGATCAATAGAAAGCCCATGGATTGGGAGAAGATCTTCACTAGCCATACAACGGACAAGGGTCTCATATCTAAAATATACCTGGAACTCAAAAAATTAAATCCCCCAACAACAAATCCTCAAACAACTGCCCAAGTCAGGCGCCGGTGGCTCATGCCTATAATCCTAGCTGCTCAGGAGACTGAAATCTGAGGATCACAGTTCAAAGCCAGCTCTGGCAGGAAAGTCCGTGAGACTCTTATCTCCAATAAACCATCAGATAACCGGAAGTGGCGCTGTAGTTCAAGTGCTCGCCTTGAGCTGAAGAGCTGAGGGACAGCGCTCAGGCCCAGAGTTCAAGACCCACGACTGACAAAAAAAAAAGAAAAAAAGAAGCAACTGCCCAATAAATAAGTGGGCTAAAGACTTAAAGAGAAATTCTCTGAAGAGGAAATAAGGATGGACAATAGACACATGAAAAAATGTTCAACCTCTCTAGTCATAAAAGAAATGCAAATCAAAACAACATTGAGATTCCACCTCACCCCAGTTAGAATGGCTATAATCAAGAACTCTAATAACAATAGATGCTGGAGAGGATGTGGCCAGAAGGGAACCCTACTGCATTGTTGGTGGGAGTGTAAACTTGTTCAACCACTTTGGAAAGCAGTAAGGAGGTCCCTCAAAAGACTCCACATAGAGCTCCCCTATGACCCAGCAATCCCACTTTGGGGCATTTACCCGAATGATCACAAACAAGACCACACTAAAGCTACCAGCACAACTATGTTTATTGCAGCATTATCTACCATAGCTAAGATATGGAACCAACCCAGATGCCCCTCAGTAGATGAATGGATCAAGAAAATGTGTTTTATATATATATATATTTATATATATGTATAATGGAATTCTATGCCTCCATCAGAAAGAATGACATTGCCCCATTTGTTAGGAAATGGAAAGACTTGGAAAAAGTTATCTTAAGTGAAGTAAACCAAGCCCAAAAAAACATAGGTCCCATGGTTTCCCTTATTTGCAATAACTTGTATATTTCTGGGACAAGTAGAAAAGGTCAAAAACTATGTACATATGACCAGATAAGATGAAGTTAAGTGAAATGAACCCCAAGATAGGAACACAAGTGGTTTTTTCTTTCTTGCTATTGTTCCTAATGTATTTATAAGGTATCATGTGATTTTTTTGTTGCTTTGTATGTTCCTCCCCCATGGTATAACCCCTGTTTTCACTGTATTTGATATTGGTATAATTTGGGGTGGGGAAGGGCAAAAACAAAATGTATAAATAGTGATACAGGTTGACCCATTGCAACAATGAGATGTAGAAGATACCATACTGAAAAACGAACTTTACAATTTAGGCGGGGGGGGGGGGTTGGGAGGGGGAGAGGGGAGTGTAGTTGAGGAGGTGGGAGGGAAGGGATGGTAGGAGAAAACAAAGGAGGAGACAACAATGCTTGGTAAGAAATGTACTCGTTACCTTGCTCATATAACTGTAACCCCTCTGTACAGTATTTTTTTTTTTTTTTTTTGCTGGTCGTGGGGCCTGAACTCTTGGCCTGGGCGCTGTCCCTCAGCTCTTCAGCTCAAGGATAGTGCTCTACCACTTGAGCCACAGCGCCACTTCCAGCTTTTTTCTTTTTGCTTATGTGGTGCTGAGGAATCGAACCCAGGGTCTCATGCATGCAAGGCAAGCACTCTACCACTGAGCCACCTTCCCAGCCCCTGTACAGTATTTTCACAATAAAAAACATTCAAAAAAAAGAATTGTATGAACTTTTCTGCCTTTTCTGGCTTTGAGCCACAATCCTTAGATCTCAACCTTCTGAGTAGCGAGGGTTAAGGGCATGAGTCACCAGCATCCAGCTGGAATCATTTTTTTTTGCCAGTCTTGGGTTTTTGAACTCAGGGCCTGGTTACTGTCTCTGGGCTTCTTTTGCTCACTGCTAGCACTCTACCACTTGAGCCACAGAGCCACTTCCAGCTTTTTCTATTTATCTGATAACCCGGGGCTTAATGCATGCTAGGTAAGTACTCTATCACTAAGCCACATTCCCAGCCCCTGGGATCATTTTTTAACTTACTAGTTTCCTGTAGCTGCCTTAGAAAAATTACAACTAACTATGTGACTTAAAACAGCAGAAATTTAGCTGGGTGCTGGTGGCTCACACCTGTAATCCTAGCTACTCAGGAGACAGATCTGAGGATCACGGTTCAAAGCCAGCCCTGGCAGGAAAGTCTGTGAGACTCTTGTCTCCAATTAACTACCAGGAAACAGGAAGCAGAACTATGACTCAAGTGGTAGAGTGCTGGCCTTGAGCTGAAGAGCTCAGGGACAAAGCCCAGGCCCAGAGTTCAAGCCTCATGACTACCACCACCATCACCAACAAAAACAGCAGAAATTTCCTCTCTCACGGTTTTGGAGGCCAAAAGTTTAAGATGAATGCGTATTTTTTTTTTGCACATCACTCCTTTATTACAAGAAACAGATTTAGAAAACAAAGAGTAAAGCAGAGAAATATTTGAAGATTTGAAGGACTATTTTTTTTGGGGGGGGGGTCTGGTCGTAGGGCCTGAACTCTGGGCCTGGGCGCTGTCCCTCAGCTCTTCAGCTCAAGGCTAGCGCTCTACCACTTGAGCCACAGTGCCACTTCCGGCTTTTTTCTTTTTGCTTATGTGGTGCTGGGGAATCGAACCCAGGGCCTCATGCATGCAAGGCAAGCGCTCTACCACTGAGCCACCTTCCCAGCCCATGAAGGACTATTTTCTATTATAGGTTAACTTGACAGCCTTTAAAAATGTGTTTTTATTATTTTGATTTTTTTTCTAGAGGCCCTGAGGGCATGCCTGTTCCATGCTTTCTTCATTTCTTGTGTTGCCTGTGACCCTTAGTGATCCTTGGTTTATAGATGGATTCTGCTAATCTCTGTCTCCATCTTTGCATCGTGTTCTTCGGAATCTCCATGTCTTTTCTGTCGCTGATAAGGACATTTGGCCTTAGGCTTTGAGCCCTCCCCAATCCAAGATGATCTCATCATCAGAATTTTCCCTTCATAATAAGCACATACGCATTTATTCCAAATAAGGGCACATTTTGAGTTTCCAGGTGGACAGAATTGGAGGAAGGCACATTTCAACAAGCCACGGGGGCCTTTAAAGAGTTACTTTCCCTTTCAAAGACTTTGTTTTGTCTGAATACAAAGAAACTCTCACAATACCAATCAGCAGGAATAATGGCCTTGAGGATTTGTTGACTTGGGTCTGTGCATCTGGAGAAGCCATCATCATAATCAAGGTAACACATCTGTCCTGGCAATATGAAGTGGTCCACCTGACAGTTGGCCTTTTCTCACTCATTTATAAATTGCTTTACCTTGGGTCATGAAATCTTCAGTTGGGACAATTCTTGGTGACCTATCCTTGTAATCCCAGCACTCAGGGAAGCAGAGGCAGGAAGATGGAGAATTTAAGGCCAGGCTAGGCTACAAAGTAAGATCCTGAAATAGATAGATAGATAAACAGATAGATAGATAGATAGATAGATAGATAGATAGATAGATAGATTAAATGGCCAACCCAAAAAGGAATCTTCAGTTCAGACTAGGTGTGTAGCTCAGTAGTAGAGGGTTTGTCCAGTGTGCTTAAAGCTCTTGTTTCAATTCCCAGCACCACAAAATAGCAAAGAAGAAATCCTTAGTTATTTAGTTGTCAAAATCACAGTGAGGGGCTGGGAAGGTGGCTCAGTGGTAGAGCACTTTCCTTGCATGCATGAGGCCCTGGGTTCGATTCCTCAGTACCACATAAGCAAAAAGAAAAAAGGCCGGAAGTGGCGCTGTGGCTCAAGAGGTAGAGCGCTAGCCTTGAGTTGAAGAGCTGAGGGACAGCGCCCAGGCCCAGAGTTCAGGCCTCACGACTGGACCCCCCCCAAAAAAAAAACAACCAAAAAACAAAATCACAGTGAGAAGGTAGAATGTTGGATGCCAGGGAGTGCAGATGAATAGAGGTAGTGACTGGCTAATGGATGTCAAAGACAAAATTATAAGAAATATAAAGATCTTAATTGGCTTTAACTTGAAATTCTTGAATTGGGTGACAGCTCGGTAATAAAACGAGTGTTCCAATAAGCTGAGTCCAAAGGGTTGGGTTTTTTTTTATTTTTCCAGTCATGGGGCCTGAACTCTGGGCCTGGGTGCTGTCCTTCAGCATTTCAGCTCAAGGCTAGCACTCTACCACTGGAGCCAAGCACCACTTCCAGCTTTTTCTGCTTATGTGGTGCTGAGGAATCGAACCCAGGGCCTCATGCATGCAAGGCAAGCACTCTACCACTGAGCCACCTTCCCAGCTCCAAGGTTTAGTCTTATAGACAAAGAGGAGATGAAGAAAGCAGAAACAAAGAATAAAAATGTAGATTGGAATGATGCCAGTGGCTCATACTTGTAATCCTAACTACTCAAGGAGGCTGAGATCTGAGGACTGTGACTTGAAGCCAGGCTGGGCAGAAAATCCTGGGTAGGTGTGAACACACACACATACACACACACACTTTATTTTACACACATTATTATTATTTTTAAAAATCAGGGAAAAATAATATCCTCATTGTTTCATATCATGACACCCCCCCCCCAACCCTTCATTTGAAGATCAGTTTCATCCAGCCTCCTGAGCATGGCTTCACATCTCTTTAGTGGTAATGGGGTTTGAACTCAGGGCTTCAATTTTGCTCAGCTTGCTTGTTCAGATGGTGTACTATCACTCAAGCCACACCTCCAGTTTAGCTTTTTGTTGATTATTTTGGAGATGGAGTCTTAAGGACTTTTCTGCCAAGTCAGACTTTGAACTGCCGCCCTCCAGATCTCAGCCTCTTGAAGAGTTAGGATTACAAGTGTAAGCTTCTGGTGGCAGAGTTATTTGCATTTTTGTAGTGCTACAGACAGAACCCAGGCTCTAGTATATTCTAGGTAAGTGCTCTACTGCTGATCTAAGTCCCTAATCCATTTTGCAGCAATATTACATAAGTAGTTGTGGCATTTGTCTCCCTCTAGATGAGCCTGGATTTCCCATACTTCTTGAACTGTGCCTTGGGGTTCAGAGTTTGACATCTTTGTGGGCATCTGAGTCTCTGGAGCGGATGGAGGGGACTGCCTGCTTCACAGTAGCTCAGAATCTTTCATACTCACCATTCTGGGGCCTTTTTTTTTTTTTTTTTCTGGTCATGGGGCTTGAACTCAGTGCCTGGGTGCTGTTCTTGAGCTTTTTAGCTCAAGGCTAACACTCTACCACTTTAAGTCACAGAGCCACTTCTGGTTTTCTGGTGGTTAAAGAGTCTTACGGGCTTTCCTGCTCCAGCTGGCTTCAAACTGCTATCCTCAGATCTCAGCTTCCTGAGTAGCTACCTGTGAGTCACCAGCACCCCTCCCGGGGCCTATTCTTTTGGTAGCTGCTGAGCCAGCAGCTATTGGGTTCCATTCCTCATGCCTTTCGTTGACCAGGATGTCACTTAAATGTACACACTTGAGGGCTGGGAAGGTAGCTCAGTGGTAGAGTGCTTGCCTTGCATGCATAAGGCCCTGGGTTCGATTCCTCAGCACCCCATAAACAGAAAAAGTTGGAAGTGACACTGTGGCTCCAGTGGTAGAGTGCTAGCCTTGAGCTGAAGAGCTGAGGGACAGCGCCCAGGCCCAGAGTTCAGGCCCCACAACTGACCAAAAAAAAAAAGCAGACTTGAGGGGCTCATATTTGGACAGTGATTAGTCAGGCCTTTCCCAGTTCAGTTCATTGGAATGCATGTGGGGAATGTGGACTGAGCCCTTGGAACTGGGGGCTCCTAAAGTCCTCTGCTCTATTGTCATGTGATCCATACCAGGCTGCCAGTTCCAGGGCATCATTTTACCCCAACAGCTGGTTTCTTTCCCAGTCTGGTCATGTTGAGAGATACAATATGGTCTTGTCTTCCAGAACCCCATTTATGTGCATGTCTTTGTCACATCCCTAGCTGGCCTTTCTGTGAGAACTGGGATGACCCAGGGTTCTGCCTGGTAGCTGACCCATTGCTTGACTGTTCCCTCCCACTCAAGTTATGCAAACTGGGCTCCAACATTTTCATCCTAGGTCTGTTTCCCCCTCCCCTCAAGAACAACACTCCTCCAGCTCCAATCCTGCCCACTGACCTGTGGCCTCTGCTCCCCAGGCCATTTGGGCTTCTTCAAGAGCTGGCTGTCATTCCCTCATATCTTGTTTATCTTTCCAGAACTCCTTGTGACAGTTCATCATTAGAGTCCATAAATGCTTCCTTTAAAGGCAACTAGGGCTTTATTTTGAGGTCTCTATATGTATTCCTGTCTTCCCTTTATTTGAACAGAACATGCTGCCAGGAATTCTTAGTCCGTGGGCCCACATTGGCAGCACAGGGCTGGTGGGTGAGGTTTGGCCTTGACTCCTCTCGTTCGGCAGTCTTTCTGCTGATGGTGAGCCTGGAGACAAGGAGTCATGAGAGCCCCTAGTCTCTGCTGACAGGCCAGTTTAGGGATGCTTCATGGTAGGAAATACCTTGCCTGCCTTGGTTTCCCGTCTATCAAGAAAGGAGGGTGGATTTGGAGGTCTCTGAGGATTTTTAGAGATGTCAACAAACTCAGATTTGGGGAAGCAGTGATTGGTTTTACCCATTCTCTGATGCCACTTGGCTTGGGTTGGGCCAGCCCTAGCCCCAACTCTCAAAAACTTAGTAAGAAGTCAGTTTTGGTTCTTGTTTGAAAAAACCAGAGGGGTGTGTGTGTGTGTGTGTGCAATATTTCCAAATAGGTCCAAGCAGATAAGGGTAGAAGGCACAAAAATTAGCCTTTTAGGGCTGGACACTCACTTGATAGCGACATCAGGCTGGGTCTCAATCTCATTGTCACATAACCATTGTCCATGGATAGGGTGATTCTGGTCTGCAGGAAGCAGTGTTTGGAGACAATCTGAGCCACACTGCAGGTAGAAGCCAGGTATCAAGCCTTCACCCGAGGTTGACCAGATACAGCCCATGAGAACCACCTCCAAAAGGTCCATGAAGGCTATGAACCCACCTGTTACTTTCTCACTTCTAGTCTTTGTCAGGTGAGGGAAGCCTCAGGGTAACCTGACTGCAGAGGGCGGTCTGATGCTAAGTAGCCATGGCCTGATGGTCCCCACGCCTATTTCACTCCTTCCATATTTCCACCAAACAGCTAGCTTCCTTGTAACTTAGGCAAAATTCATCTTTTTGTTTTTTGTTTGAACTCTGGTCCTGGACACTGTTGCAGAGCTCTTCAGCTAAAAGCTAGCATTCTACCACTTGAGCCACTGTGCCACTTCTAGTTTTCTAGTGATTAATTGGAGATAAGTCTCAAGGACCTTCCTGCCTGGGTTGGGTTTGAACTGTGCCCTCAGATCTCAGCTTCCTGAGTAGCTAGGATTACAGGTATGAGCCACCAGTGTTTGGCTGCCTTTCTTTTGTTGGTGCTGGTGCTGGTACTGGGGCTTGAATTTGTGGCTTCATGCTCTTGCTTGACTTTTCTGCTAAGGTTGGCAGGTGACCACTTGACCCACAACTCTACTTATGGTGTCTTGGAGGTTGATTGATGAGTCTCACGGACTTTCTTACCAGGCTGGCTTCACACTGTAATCCTTAGATTTTAGCTTCTTGAGTAGCTAGGATTACAGGAGGGAGCCACTAGTGCCTGGCTTCAGGATTCTTACTGGTTAACTGAGAATCACAGAATTGTCTGGTTTTTAACCTCAACTCTGAGTTCAGCCTCCTAAATAGCTAGGATTACAAGTATGAGCCACTGGCTCCTGACCTGGACAGGCTCTAGAGAGCAGGTGAGAGGTAGTTAAGAATGTCTGTGTCCCCTATTCAGGCAACAAGAAGGCAAGGCTTGTAGAAACCACCAGGCTGAGGGACCCTGAGAGCAGGGGCCCAGATTGGTGTAGCCCTCCTGGGGGGGGGGACTCATAGATTTCCTTCTCTGCCACCTGCCTCCCCCGCATCCCTCAGGTGGCTTTTTTTTCCTCCCCCTCAGCCAAGTCCAAGGTCCTTGCCCAAATGGACTACTTCTGGGGTTGTGTGGCCAGTGCCTGCTTGTCAGCACCCAAAACCCACCAGGCCTGGCTTCTCTGAAGTGGCAAATGTTGACATTCTTCCCCTAGTGGTGGCCTGATTGGCCCTGCAAGACCTCCCAAGCACCCAGACCTCCCCTGCCACCTGCTGCCCATCTCAGTTCAGAAGC
Source organism: Dipodomys spectabilis (assembly GCF_019054845.1). Lineage (NCBI taxonomy): Eukaryota > Metazoa > Chordata > Mammalia > Rodentia > Heteromyidae > Dipodomys > Dipodomys spectabilis. Next base: position 4,665,306 of record NW_024871040.1, on the reverse strand, counting down.
CTAGGGGCTTTTTCTCTCAGAGGAGTTGATCATTGTTTTTCTCTTAAATCCAGAAATCACCACAAACTCGAGTCATCTTAGGTAACTTTAATGAAAGTGTCCACAGTACTTTTTCCCAGGGGGGTATATAGACAGCTGACCTCAAAACAGGATCACAGCTGCTCAGAGACCAACTACCCACCAAAGGAAGGCCGGGCTGCTGCCTGGAAGCTACGCTTGCTGTGCCCTGGACCCAGGGTGGTCACAAGGGCTCTGGGCCTTTGCCCAGAGCTGAGACCTGCTGACTCCAGAAGAATCACTATTTTCCCGGCCCTGTGAAGCTTTGTCAACTCACACACAGGCTGGCAATGCGTTAGATGGGAAAATGGAGGCAGCCTCAGTTCTAAAGCGATCACCATTACCACCACAGTGGCCTGGTAGTAGAGGAGCACTTTACAACTACAGAGTGGTCATTCCATTATGAAAGAGCACACGTCCCATATAAATAAAAGGCAAAATGAGGAGGGTGGGTGAGGAAATGGGAATTGGCACAGACGCTGAGATATTGCTTTCCAGTTTCAAGGCGATAGATGCAAATCAAGAGATACTAGAGGGAAGAGACATTAAGGGATGCGTTTGGCTTTTCTAAGCAAAGTGTTTCTCTTGAGGGGCTGGAGGGGCCTGAGACGGATGGAAATTGGTGCAGACATGAGCACAAGCAGTTTCTGTTCTCATCACCCAAGAGGGTGGCCCTGTGCTATAAAAGGAAAAAAGTATCTATACACTGTGCAATGGAGATTTGTCCTGGCCTTGTTTTTTACCTTTTGTCCCTGGCTGTCAAGGACCCTGCCATGTGCTATAGGCTTGGCAGAAGGTATACATCGCTGTCCGTCCCCTGATACAAAGGGTCATGGGAAATGTCCCAGCAGGTACTAGTATTCTCATGCCCCGCTTCCGTCCTCTGGTTAGTGGCATGCCCTCTTATGCAGAACCAGCACTGGAACTGTAGTTCAGTTCCTTCCTTCCATCCCCAACTCCCTCTTTTTACGAGTGATGTGCATATTTAAAATATTTGGTGGCATCCTCTCTTCTCTAAGCTGGGTGGCCAGGGAGGCACAGAGATCCTGGTCCCAGCCCGAGTGCAGGCAACGGGGGTGGGTGAACAGGACTATCCACTGTCAACATTGTGGTGGAAGCCCCTGCTTTCCCGTGCCTGGCTTTCCTAAACCCCTCAAGCTTCTCATTCTACAGAGAGGTCAGAACTGACTCCCACTACAAGCAGAGCTGGTGCTTAAGGGGAAGACAAATGCTGCCGGGACACAGACTGTCCAGAGTACATTCTCCTATTTTACTAGGTATCTGAATTTGTTAGGAAAAAAATTAGAAACTATGTATAAAACTTAAAAATATTCAAGTATCAAAAGGCTATTTCGGATCAAAGTTTTAAAACAAGCTGTCAGCACGCTGCCACCACAGAGAAGAAACTTGTACAAAAGTAAACTGAGTCTGTTCAGCTGAGAGCAAGGAAAGGAGGTGCTGGAGCAAGGAGGAGGGAAGGGAGGGAGCAGGCAGAGTGAGCAAAGAGAAATCAAGGCCTTCATAAGCCAAGAAGGACGGCCAAGAGCAGGCGGGCAGTTAGGATGGGTAGATGTGGTCACTCTCCCAGAAGAGAGCCAGCCTGGGTGTCTTTCCCCCTGGTGTCTGGTCCCTTTATACTTCTCTGCTGTAGACTACACTGTCTTCTGAGGAACATAAAAAGAAGAAAGCAAAGCAACAAGAAGGGGAAGCCAACCCATTTCTGCACAGAAATCCTAGAAAGAAAAAAGGAGCAAGCTGTGAATCAATGCTACACAGTGTTGACTTAGCTTCTCAAACCCTGTTAACGAATATAGTTGAATTTCTAAGTCAGGGAAATTGGAATGCCCCCTCCTACACAGGGACAGGGCTGTGGCCCCCAGAGTATGAAGCAGCAGCAGCATTTTATTCAAGACACAATAGTGAGGGAATTTGGTGGCGTTCCCATCTCTCCAGAGAGGTGCATCTTGACAAGTGATCCAGTAGAAATCTTTTAAACTCTGATAAATTAAGTTCATAAAAACCACTCTCTTCGCCTTCTCTCCCTGCAGCCAGGCCCTCCACACTAAGACATGCTGGCTTGGGGCACCCTCTGGTGGTGGCATGAAAAACCACAGTCTAAGGCCAGCTCAGGGCTTGCAGATCCACTTGGCTGGGATCTATCAGGGCCACTTGGCCTGCTTTGGGTACTTGTCTCTTGGCAGATGACCTGCTTTTGGAATGGCCCGCGGTTTGGTTCCCACTCTGCAGATGGCCTGTTTTGCCACAGGTTTCCAGGCTGTTCGGCTGGCCTCTTAAGGAGATGCTGCTTGGCCTTTAGACTTCGGTGGAGAACAGGATACTCTGTCTCTTGCTGTCAGGGGCAGGGATGGCCTCCAGCTGCAGGAAGTACAGCAACACTTGGACCTGTACAGGCAAAGAAGAATGAGGCAAATGGCTCAGAGGGGCACTCAGGGCTGCAAGGAGGAATGTAAGTTGGGTGTGGGATACTGTGGAAGCCCCTCATACTAAGAAGGGACGGGTTCCCAACAACATACAATTTGGGATTGCTTTAGGACTCAGGCTGGATGCATCTGAGGGACCAGCAGGTAGCTTGACCCCAAAAGTCCTGTAAAGTACAGAGGGACACACAGTAGCCCGGGGGTCCCCCCTGGCTCATAGCCACAGCTTCTGTACTCTGGAGGTGGGTCTGGCTGGCAGGACTCAATGGGGAGCAGGTAGAGGCCACCATTATGTCGAGGCAGGGTAGCATAGGGTAGTGGCAATATCTCATACCTGGGACATGACCTCCAGGGACCAGCTGTCGGTCATGGTGATGGGCTGGCTAGGGTTGGCAGGGAGCTTGCTCTCCTTCTCTGAGGGCCGCAGCAGTGTGGGGCCGAAGACTGTGGCAAGGTTGTGCAGGGACATCTTGTTCACGGTCTCCTTTTCAGCCACCCTGTCGAGAGCCAAAACAGAGTGTGCTCTTTTACATCCCCTTGGGAACAGAGCCTCAACCACTAAGGGGACTGAGGACCCCCATTAGAGTCCCCCCAGGGAATATAGTGGTTGTATCATCCCTTCCTGGCTTCTGCAGGCTCCAGAACATAGCACAATCTTGGTTGTGCTGAAAGCCACCCCACCCCACAGTCTGAGGGGCCCAAGACAGAGTGCTCAAGGCCAGCCTGTAGGCAAGCTGGGCCCACTCTGGGCTAAGGCCTGAGAGAAAGAGCAGGGGCAAATGCAGTGCTGGGTGTGGCTAAAATACTGTCTCCAGTCCCCAGAGGGGGAAGGGCCAATGAGTGGGGAGAAAAAGTTCCATTGACTTGAATATGTGGGGTCCTGGGGCTCTGGATCCCACAGAAGAGTCAGGGCTAACCTTTTCAGGTGATCCAGAAGAAAGAGGAAGGTCAGTAGGTTGGCTTCTGGGAGGGACAGCAGCAGGTTGAGCATGCAGCTCTCCTTTGCAACAGGGTCTGAAAGAGCTGCAGAAAGCAAAGAGGGCTAATCTCAATGGCTGTAACCATGGCTGTAGACCTCTATCTTGCGGGCGTGGGGAAAATGAATACAGCTCCCAGGGCTGTGTTGGAAGGTGCTGGGCCGTCTAGGCCTACCACTGCCCTTGCTTGCTCACACAGCACAGCCCGGGCTCATGCTGAGGACCCTGTGATGGGTGCCTGGGTGGCATGTGAACCACCCTGAAGGCCTGCCTCATTACCAATGGATCAAAAACACCCTTAGTACTAAGAGCAGAGGTATCATGATAGGAGCTGCTTAGGAATGGATCTGTGCTTGTGGCTGCCTTCTGCTGTTATCGGCTCCTAGGAGGAGCTGAAGTTAGGAGCCGAAGTACGGCAAGAGGCAGGCAGAGTGGAACAAGATGGAGATGGAACAAGCGCCACCTGCAGGCCACAGCGAACAGGCCAACTGGTCCAAGGGGGAGAGGAGGTTTCAGCTGCTTCATGTGCTAGCCCCCAGTTTGGTCAGCACCCTTCAGGTTGACTGAGGGTCAAAGCTAGGCTTGAACTTCTGCTTGCCTGGGCTAGGCCTTGGTCTGGGAGTAGGGTGTCCCTCTGCCTGGGAGCCACACTGCACCCAGCCTTGGCCTACAGAAAGGAGGGCTGCAGTCTTCAAGTCCTCACATGCGGGTATATCTGCAGTACACAGTCCAGGGGTGCAGCAGGCAGCCCTTGGGGGCTGAGGACTGGCAGAGCTGCCCTTGGAAGACGCGTGTTCTCATCCCCCACCTGTAGCTCACTAGAGGAGGGCTGCAATGTGGACCACGGTCAAGGGACATGGCTTTGGGTTTTCTTCTCATGAGTGGCAGTGGACAGGAGAGAAAGTGGGGAGATGTCCTTCACAAGGCTGGGTTTTCAATGCTCACCGATGCCCTCAGCAAAGTTGGGGTAGAACTCATCAGTGAAGAGGGGCTCTGGCAACTCCCGGAAGTAAAGCTTCAGTGTGCCGGCAATAGCATTCACATCCATCTCACTCATCATCACCGACACGTCCTTGTTATCTAGAAGGAACATGGGGATGAAGTCTGCGTGTGGACCCTGAGCTGAGGCTTCTGCTGGGCTATGAGGTCCTCACCATGCTAACTGCTGATACGTCACTCCCCTTCGAGCAGCTCAGCTTCCTGTTCCCAAGCACCCACGGATCTAAGTCTGGGCAGGACTGGGAAGGTGAGCTCATCCCCACACCTCTCCCTTGCTCAGCAAGCAACAGCCCTGAGATAGCACCTGCCAGAGGACGATGAGGCTAGTGTAGGACATGGCACTTAGGCAGGAAGTGGGCTGTCTGGCCTGTTACTAGAAATGCCTAGGTGCCGGCACCTTACTAATAGGAAGGCATTGGGATTATCTGAGTCATCTTAGTGTTGAAATTAGTGTTTTACTTTGGGCCTAGGTGGCCACCAATCCTCCAAGCCACAGGCCAGGCCCCCTCTGGTTGTCCAGGGGGACCTGATATGGGTCAAGGGCCCACCCAAGGGTGTTGGGCCCTTGAGAGCTCTGGGTCAGAGCAGGTAGTGCATGCCCTGCAGCAGTCTGCAAAGAGGAAGTCCTGGGTGAGCCCTGCTTCTACCCCCCAGCACTTCAAGGATGCTGGGCAAGGACCCTGTGGTACTGGAACAGCCCTCCTCTCTCCCAGAGTCAAGGGTAATAGAAAGGTAAATAAGCGACAGCACTGGCAGGAGCTGGGTCACACCTGTGCCCTTTGACCCTCCAGATCCTCACATGGGCCACAGTCACACTGCACTCTTCACCTGCAGGGCCTAGCAGGTCAAGTCCCATGAGAGCAGCCCTTGTTCTAGCCTGAAAAACACTGATGCTATTGAGATGGAGTCTATTCTGTTCAGGCTGGCTTTGAACTTCTGGACTCAAGTGATTCTCTTACCTTACCTCCCTGAGTAGCTGGAACTAAAGGCACAGATCACTGAGCCCAGTAATCACTTTCTTCTTTATTTATTTATTTGTCTGCTCTGTAACCCAGGCTGGACCTGAACTCCCTATGTAGTCCAGGCTAGCCTCCAACTCATGATTCTCCTGGTTTAGCCTCTCGAATACTGTGACTACAGGTGTGTACCACTTCACTCAGCTTTATCTTACATTTTTCAGTAATAAAACAATGGAAGAAAAAGTACCAAGAATGAGGTGACAGGCACAAGCTATACAGGGTGCTCTAGCAGTATGGATACCACTAGCCACACCTCCACCCCCCTGCTGCCCAGGTTAACACTCACTGACGTCAAAGGCAGCCTTCAGTGCCTGGATATCCGTGGCCACTCCAGACACACGGTAGATGCCCACCTCCTCCATGCCCCGGCGCTCAATCTCCTCCACACACTGGCGCACAATGTAGGGCACCTTGGACCTTTCTCTCCTGCAAGGAGAGAGATTTCTTTAGTGCCCTGTCACTCATCTACATGCTTGAAGATGGGCCTGAGGAAGGTGATGAAGGTGTCTGGGTTGGGGCTACACGCAGCCTCCTTCCTGCATGTTTTCCCTCTACCTGTCACATGCACTTCATAAGGGCTTTTCAAAGGGCTTGAAGCTGTTGAACCGTTAACAAGTTACATATACCTTTTGGGGGAAAGTCGGAGCCTTTTTTCCTCCTTGATGTTGGTGAATCCAGGGCCTGGCACAGGCTAGGTAATCACTCTATCTAGCCAGTACTATCCTTTTTTTTTTTTTTGGTCAGTTGTGGTACTTTAACTAAGAACCTAGGTGTTGTCCCTGAGCTTTTTTGCTCAAGGCTAGAACTTTACCACTTTAAGCCATAATGCTTACCGTTTTCTGGTAGTTAATTGGAGATAAGAGTCTCATAGACTTTCTTGCCAGCTGGCTTTGAACTGTAATCCTTAAATCTCAGCCTCCTGAGTAGTTAGGATTACAGGTGTGAGCCAGCAAGTACTATCATTGTAAGTGAAGCTGGCCACCGGAGTGCAGTTCAAAGATTCAAGGCCCTAATTGGGAGCCAGTGGCTCATGCCTATAATCCTAATTACTCAGGAAGCTAAGATCTTGAAGATCATGGTTGAAAGCCAGCTTGGACAGAAAAGACCATGAGACTCTTATTCTCAATCATTAAAACACATACACACACACACACACACACACACACACACACACACACACACACACACACACACGTACACGTACACACGAATACATGCACACAAACACAAAAGCTGGAAGTGAAGCTGTGGCTCAGGTGGTAGAGTGTTAGCCTTGGGTATAAACGCTCAGGGACAGTGCCGAGGCCAGGAGTTCAAGCCCCAGGACTGGCACAAAAACAAAAACAAAATGAACAAAAAAAACCAACAGGATCTCAAGCCTTGCATCAACAGGAGGCTATATGGTGTCCTGGAAAGCATTCTTAGGAGACTGGACTGGGTCTTGGTGTCATTACCAGATTGCTATGTGAAGTACAGTCTTTTACCCTCCAGGCTTTCTTGAGAGAATAAGCCCTGCATTCAGCAGGTATCCAACAAACATCTGCCAAATGGACAACTTTTCAGGGTTGTCCAAATATCTTGCCATTTTAATTGTGCTTGTTTCAAGTTGTAGCAACAGATGACTGCAGTATCTCCACGTAGGACTTCATCATGCTGTTTGGCTAGTTTGCTTTGCAAGTGGATTCAGGAGCCCAGAGAAGCTCTTTCCCAAACCCTTCATCACCAGGGGACTTATTTGGGAATGCTGAATCTCATGCTCAGAGCCTCCCAGAAGTAGTGAGGCAGGAGCACTGTTTGAACACACCAGGGCCTGGGAAAGGACTGACGCAGGCCATGGTGCAGATGACCGGTGAGAAGGTCAGGGGCCAGGTCTGATTCCATCCTGGGGAAGTGAGTGAAATCTGAGAGGAAGGGGCTTCTATCCCCGAGAACTGCTCTCAAACCAACAAACAGGACTCTCCTGGCAATGGTCTCATAACAAAAGGGCAGAGTTTCAATGATTCCACAGGAACCTGGGATCAGGGCAAATTTCAAGCAAGGGAAGCAAACTGCTTGGGCAGTTCCTGGAGTCAGACAGGAGCCAAGCTACCGCTGCCAAAGAATGGAGGCAAAAACATTCCAGAGATGGTTTTGCAATAAACACAGAAGGTAAATAAGTACACAGAGTGATCCCAGGGGCCCAGACAGATTTTCCATGCAGTGACCATGCAGACAGAGGAGAGAATCATGACTGCTGTCCCTCAGAAACACCTGCAGGCACAGACTTCTTGGTGCATGAGCCTTTTCCCCTCACCACTCACTTGGTGACAACAGCAATCTTGACTCCAAAGACCCCTGTCTGTTTGCGGGAAGGCATTCTCTTCAAGCTGAACTCACGGCTTGTGAACTTGACAGAGAGTTTAACTTCAATCTGCAGTGGGAACAAAAGACAGAGCCTCACCTTCAGGTCCTCACAGAATAAGGGTAAACAGGTCAAGGTCCCAGAGAGAGGTGAGGGAACTCCTTGGTCTAATCCAGTACAATAAAGAAATGATCAGGGTGGCCCAAAGACTGGCTCCTCCAGAACCTCTTCCCATGACCCCACTGCTTTTCTTTCTGTGTTAACAATTTAAAAACATAAGTAGATGGGGTCAGGGGTATAGCTCAGTGGTAGTGAGTTGGTGCAGTAGTAGTGATTTAGCCCAAGGCCCTGATTTAAATCTTCAGCACACAAAACAACAAAAGGTACAGAAAAAGGTAAGAGACTAATTTAACAGCCAAATATTATCAGACACTAATATTTTATCATATATGCCCAACCTTTTTTTTTTGTCGGTTGTGGGGCTTGAACTCTGGGCTTGGGCACTATCCTTCAGCTCTTCAGCTAAAGGTAGGTGAATGCTCTACTGCTTGAGCCACAGCACCACTTCCGGATTTCTAGTGGTTTCTTTCTTTTTTTTTGGGGGGGGGGGGGGTCCGGTCATGGGGCCTGAACTCGGCCTGGGTGCTGTCCCTCAGCTCTTCAGCTCAAGGCTAGCGCTCTACCACTTGAGCCACAGCACCACTTCTGGCTTTTTTCTTTTTGCTTATGTGGTGCTGAGGAATTGAACCCAGGGCCTCAGGCATGCAAGGCAAGCACTCTACCACTGAGCCACCTTTCCAGCCCTCTAGTGGTTTCTTGGAGATAAGAGTCTCACGGTCTTTCCTGCCTGGGCTGGCTTTGAACCAGGATTCTCAGATCTCAGCCTCCTGAGTAGCTAGGATTATAGGCATGAGCCACTGGCGCCCGGCTTATGCCCAGATTTTTAGGGTACATTTTTTTCTTTTTTTTGTGGGGGGGAATGGGGTGGGGCAGATACTGAAGGAATTTGAGCTCAGTACCCTGGACTTCCTAAAGAGGTGTTTTTACTATTCTGATTTTTTTTTTGGGGGGTCAGTCCTGGGGTTTGAACCCAAGGTCTAGGTGCTGTCCCTAAACCTCTTTGTGCTCTACCACTTGAGCAAAAACACCACTTCTGGATTTTTCTGAGTAGTTTATTGGAGATAAGTCTCACAGTCGGGCGCTGGTGGCTCATGCCTGTAACCCTAGCTATTCAGGAGGCTGAGATCTGAGGATTGCAGTTCAAGGCCAGCCCAGGCAGGAAAGCTTGTGAGACTCTTATCTCCAATTAGCCACCAGAAAACCAGAAGTGGCACTGTGGCTCAAGTAGAGCACTAGCCTTGAGCTAAAGAGCTGAAGGACAATGTTTAAGGCTGAGGACCCAGAGTTCAAGCCCCACTACTGACAAAAAACAAACAAACAAACAAACAAAAGAGTCTCATGGACTTTTCTGTCCAGGCTAGCTTCAAACCACGATCCTCAGATTTCAGCCTCCTGAGTAGCTAGGACTACAGGTATGAGCCACAGGCTAAACTATGCTGATTTTTACTAATTATGTTTGTTTGTTTCTTTTTGGGTGTGGTCGTGGGGCCTGAACTCTGAGCCTGGGCACTGACCCTCAGCTCTTCAGCTCAAGGCTAGCATTCTACCACTTGAGCCACAGCACCACTTCCGCTTTTTTCTTTTTGCTTATGTGGTGTTGAGGAATCGAACCCAGGGCCTCATGCATGCAAGGCAAGCACTCTACCACTGAGCCACCTTCCCAGCCCTTTACTAATTATTTTTAAGATAGGGTTTCACTTCCTGCCTTGAGTGTGATCTGCCTATGTTAGGCTTCCTGGTAGCTAAGTCCAGCTCTTAGTTAAGAGTGGTTTCATTGCCTTTTTTCTGCCCAGGCTGTTTTCAAATCATGATCCTGCCAATTTCAGCCTCTCAAGAAGCTAGGATTACAGGTCTCTACACTGGCGTCTGGCTGTTATTTTTTTAAGATATAGGTTGAGCATCTCTAATGCAAAAAGCTGGAACTATTTTTTTCTCCCCTAGGACTTGAACTCAAGAGCATGGGTGTTATCCCTGAGCTTTTTTGCCCAAGGCTATCACTTAAGTCACAATTTCTTGGATTTTCTTGTTTGGGCTGGTTTTGAACTGCAATTCTTACATTTTAACCTTCTAAGTAGCTAGGATTATAGATGTGAGCCACTGGTGCTGGCCAAAATACAGAAAACAAAAATTCCCTGAGACTTTTTGAGTACATGATGCCATAAGCAGAAAAGGTAAAGCCTAATTTCATGCTGGTGGGACAAAATGGACCAAATTACTTTCAAGGATTTTGTGTTTAGATTTGGGTCACATTGCCAAGAAAGCTAAATTATATACAGATATTCCAAAATCAGAATAAACACCTCTACAAACCCATGAAATCTATTTTGCTTAAGAGATATTTAACCTGTATAAAACCTGAAGACTAACCAAGGTTCTCAGTTTCTATGGAAAGATTCTAAGGGACCTGAGTTGAGGCTCCTGAGGTGATTTACTAAGATTTTTTTTTTTGTCTAGAATTAGTGTTTATTAGCAAAAAATTGTTTAGCATTATGCACATTTCATAAGATTTTGTCCCAGGATTTAGACTGTGATGGCAGTTCAGCCACCAAATGGAAGATTCCTTCCTGTGCATAATGCTTCTGCTCTGCAAGGAATGCTGCCTTCTCCAGCCATGTTTTCTCTCTTGACACTACTATCTTAGGCTGGTCTCCTTATATTTCAGAAGGAAGTAAGGCCTTTCTGTGGGAAGTAAGCACTAACAGAGTGCTGCAGGTACATACCCCATTCATGGCGATGACAGTCCGTTGCCAGTCTCTGTCCTGTAGGGCCTGGGGGTCCAGCTGAAACCAAAGAGGCAGGATAAATAAAGGCCCTTGGGTCTGTTCAGAGGTCCTGCCTGGAAGGGGCCTGCATCTGCTACTACTCCATGTCCTAATTCAGAAGTATAGTCCAACTGCAGGTAATACCTCTATCTAAAGGCCAAGAAGGGTTCAGAAAGGTGAGAAGGCTTGTTAGAAGACCCTAGATCCTTAGGACTCTGATGTTCCCAGATTTTGCTATCTGGATCTTAGCTCACAGCAGTGAGTATGTCAGCTCAGGCTCCTGCAATCTACTCCTTCATTTGTCCCCAATAGAGTCACATACCCACATCGTAAGTGCTGCAACATGCCTAGAAGAGGAGGAGCAGTTATAAAACCCATGTTCAGTAGCAACTTTCAGGGTGCGTGGTCTCCAAGAGTCATAGGGAATCTTGGAACTGGATACTGCTTCTTTGCTGTGCCATGGTTTGGCTTGTGGCAGGAAAAGCTTCCAGGCTAGGTTAATCCTATGGCTTACAGTCAAGGACCAAAGAAGTCTGAGCTTGACCCCATATTATGCTGTGGGTAAAGGGAGTGGAAAGGAAGCTCCCAATGCAGCCCCTCTAATATCAATACCCACAGAACATGTCCAATAGTTGGTGTGCAGGAACCTGTTATTGAATGTCACCTAAATAAACAGTCTTCACGGCATGACCGTCACATGCCTCTGTACTGCGTCCCTTTGGTGTAAGCAGCAGTTGTAGGATATGGACAAGACCACAGACTGGGCCAGGTGAGGAAAAGGATGTGTCTTGTTAAAAAACAAAAACAAAAACAAAAAACAAACAAACCTCTTAGGGCAACTGGTATGAAGCCAGGTTAGGGAGCCATTGTCCCACACCACAGCCTGGCACACACCACACACTGCCTTGTGTTTTCATCATTTGTTCCGATGGTGGTGTTATTTCTACTAGACAAGCCACATGAGGGCAGAGACCACAGCTCATGACTTCCGTGCATGCACGGGCACATCTGCATTCATACAACAGTGCTAAGCACAGATCTGGGTCTAGAGAGGTCTTCAGGAGAGACACCATATGTTTATCTGCTACAGGGAACATAAGGTCCAGCTACCTGGACCTTCTGCAGGTGATGCAGGTGGGAAACAGACTTCAGGAGTTACCACCGCATCCCAGCAGTGTGTGCCTGGGCCTCTCTCCCTGTATCTAGCAAACAGGCACAGAGGCTCATCACAGATACTCCTCAGATGTGAACTCTCCTTATTTTCTCTCCCAGATCCTACTAGTTAACATTTCCCAAGAGTCTGAAATGTACCACCAGAATGACACAGACAAGAAGGTGGCAGAAGATGCCTTTGAGGGGTATGGGATCATAGATTCTCCTCTATCTGTCCCCAGAAGGTTCCAAGGCCACTCTCTAGGATATGGGGACCCCTCCTTAGAGAGTCAGATCATCCAGAAAAAGAACTCTCTCAAGGGGCACTCCCCCCAAAAAGTGAACTGTAGGCCTCCAGGCGAGGAATAAGAGGATGGCACGATAGCCCATCCCACATCCCAGGTCCTGGCCCACACCAGACTAGGCACGAGTGGAGGAGATGAGGGGCATGGACTCACTGGCCCACACCCTCAACCCCTATCCACATGGCCTCCATCCTTCTTCAGTAGCAAGAAACCCAGAAGCAAAGCAGGACAAATCCTTTCCTTCTCCACTGAAAGGCAATAGTCATGAGGCCCCTCTCCCTCAAATACCCAGGACGCCAAAAGTCATCCACAAACCAGCTCAAGTCTGGGTAGGCGAATCAGACAACTGGGCGAAAGGGACCCTGCCCCTCCCAGCCCTCTTGCCAGCCCACCTTGCCCCTGCACACCAGGTCTCGGATGTAGGTCCACAGGGCAGTGCCTCGAGGACATAGATGCTTTTCAGTAGAGGCTACTCGGCTCCGGCCTGCCTGGCTGGGGTGGAAATACCGAAGGAAGCCCTGCATCGTGGTGGGGACAGATGGCGACTCTCGCATCCTCGCCTTGCCGCTCTGTCAGGTCCACAGGGCTGGGCAGGAGTACAGTGGCCAGCTCCCAGCCTTTGCTACCTTTTGAACAAGCTCTCAGGGAAGCTCCACCCCCACGGTCTGGCTAGCCAAGGTCAAAGTTTCCCATCACCCTCGCATTCCACTTTTTTTTTTTTGTCTGTATATGGGAAAAACACCCCCGCCCCCCATAGAAGCCTACTGGTTACGGGAATTCCAGTGTGTGTCTCCTCCTAAGTCCTAGCTTCCTTCTCAAGTGGCTGGTTTCCTGTGGTCCCAATTTGGAGACATTGACCAACATATGTGTGTAGTCAGTTCATTTTGGGCTGGGAGCAGCACTCTGGAGATTGCTTCAGGGCCTGCACCCCCACAAACAATAACTCCTATAATCACCCAGTACTTCCAATGGGCCCAGGGCAGAGAATGCCCTGCATGTGGTCCGTTCCCCTAAAGAAGCTGTCTTGACTCATGAGCAGCACTGCAGGACTCCAGCTACCATCCATTCCCAAGCCATGATGCCCAGCATCTGGGCCTCGTGTTGCCAGGCTGACTCCTCACAGGCCCCTATATGTGGCTTGCTGTGTTGCCCTCTTGGCATTCAGCATGAAAGCTCCAAAGATGCACTGGGATCCAGCAGGAAAGGCTAAAACTGGCTCTGCTCCAAAGAACAGTGTGTGCTTAGTACTGTGGAAGCTGCACAAAGAATAGCAGGACGATGAGGCCCAGGCCTCGGGGCAGCCCAACCCCAACCAGCATTCAAAGCTGGCACGCTCTCTTGGGCAGTTATTTAAAGCACCAGAGAGATAAACAAGCAAGAGACTGGGATTTGGAAAAACTGATGAGTAGGAGGGCTGGGAAATGACAGTCTGGGGAAAAACTGAAGCAGCGCTGCGGGTGGTGTCAAGGGTGCACCTCTGGTCTTGGGTTTGGCGAGGATGTGCCTGCTGTTGTAGGAGGTGGAGGCTGGGCAGGTGAGCACTTGCATGTTCAAATCCAGTGGGCTCAGGAGGGTCTGTATCACTGCTGGTCCCTCCAGGAGTTGGAAAATGGAGAAGGGAGAGAGGGAGGCTTTAAAGGAATTGTGGTTGATGGGCCTGATAGACAGTTGCCTGGAGGCTTGCCTAGAAAACTGCCGTGTGTGTGTGTGTGTGTGTGTGTGTGTGTGTGTGTGTGTGTGTGTGTGTGTGTGTGTGTGTGTGTGTGTGTGTGTGTGTGTGTGTGTGTGTGTGTGTGTGTGTGTGTGTGTGTGTGTGTGTCCTTATTGACAACAGCTTCCTCCCCACTGCCATGGTCGCAGGTTTAGATGTAGATGGTCCAGCAGGGCATCCCCAGTTGCCCTGTCTGGGGCTCCATGTGTTTGCATTGTTACTTTCTGGGGTGGGTCTTTGCAAAGACTACCAGAGACCCTCTGTGCTCACTGTGAGAAACTTCTGGCCTCCTCAATGTGGTCTCTCTATTCTACTCTGCGACAATAACCAGTTTTGTTCATTTATCTTCTTCAGAACTGGGGCCTGAACCTAGGGCCTTATTAGGCTTGCTATGCATTCTCATTCTAACACTTGAGCCACATCTCTAGCCCCAATCTTGTTCCCACACAGCTTCAACTCTGATTTCTGAGTCCTTAGCATCATTCAAAAAAATAAAAGGGCCAGAGGTGAAGGTTGTCTAATCTAGTGCAAGATCCTCAGTACTCAACAACCCTCCCCCCCCAACAAAAAGATATATAAGAATTCCCACCTCCAAAGATGCTATACTAAGAAATATGGGCTGTGAATTTGTGCTGGAGAGGATGTGGAGAAATGGGAATATTCACATGGAATGAAAATGGAAAAAAAAAACCAGGATAGTTCCTCAAAGTCAACTTACTATACACAAAGCCAACATTTGTGCACACAAAGACTTATTCAAGCATGCATTTCCAGCAGCCTCAACTCAATAGGCCCAAACTGGAAGCAACCCAAATGTTAAGTCAACTGGTGAGTGAAGAAGCAAAACTGGGGGGCATACAGTAAAGCATTACTCAGCCATTACTGATAATGCAGGGGAGAGCCTAAAAACATTAATAACTAAGCCAGGCACTGGTAGCGCACACCTCTAATCCTAGCTACTCAGGAGGCTGAAAGCTAAGGGTTGCAGTTCAAAACCAGCTCATGCCGGAAAGTCTGAGATTTATCTCCAATTAACCACCAGCAAACCAGAAGTGGAGATGTAGCTCAAAGTGGTAGAATGCTAGTCTTGAGTAAAAAAGCTCAGAGACAGTGCCCAGGCCCTGAGTTCAAGCCCCACAACTGACCAAAAAAAAAGAAAAAGCAAGCATTACTAACTACAAAAGACCATTCCTGGTATGGTTCTACTTATATGAAATGCGCAGACTCAATCTTGGCATTGGTGCCTCATACCTGTAATTCTAAAATTTGGAAGATTATGGTTCAAAGCCTGCCCAAGTGACCTCATCTCCAATTAACCAGCGAAAAGCTGGGTTGGAGGTATGAATCAAGGAGAGTGCTAGCTGAGAAAGAAAGCCAAGCAAGCATGAGTCCCTGAGTTAAACCCCAGAACTTGGTGTTGCGGGGGGGGGGGGGGGGGGGGGGGGGGGGGGGGAGAGTTGAGGGAGGGGCGGGAAATGTACAGAATCAATCTGAAGACATGACACCAGTGGAAAAATAAGAGAAAACAAAGTTCTATGACTTGATACAAAGTTATCCCTAAAGACACTGTGAGAATTTAACAACAGAAAATTTGTGAGTAGAAAGGAGAGAAGGAAAAAAACTGGAGGGGAAACCTCCTAACAGCTTAGAGGCTCCAAGTGCTTTGGGCTTTGCTGGCTCCGGTGATTTTCTTGGATACTGCTCTTGGCTCAAGGGAACTAACAGTAAACCTTGTTCCTGCCCTAGCTACACCAGGTTGGACTGCAGAGTTGCCACCTCTGATCTGAAGTGTGAAACCTCCTCTGGCTATATTATGCCTTGTGTATTCCCATAAATTTTGTTGGCCTTGGAGCAAAGATGTTAATGTTTTCATCTTGGAACCTCTCCTTGAAGACAGAGACTCAATGTACCCCCTTTATCAATGTCTACCTGTGCTCTGACATTGCCTGCAAGTAACCGTACCATCTGAACCACCTGCCCCTGTGGCAGGCCTGGCCTCTCAGTTTCTCAGCTCTGGACCATGAGGTCTGGCATGCAGCAGATCTTCTATCATGAGGGCCAGCACTGGGCTTAGCTTAGAAAGGACCCTAATCCAAACCTTCTGTCCCTGCTCCAATTAAATTCTTCTTGCTGGAGACCTTCCCTGGACAATCAGCTCTTCCCAGCAGCGGTGTCCAGCTCTACACCATCATTCTAACTTTCTGGTAGAGTCTATGGTTCTGAACAAACCAGTTTACCCATTCTGGAATCAGGAAGGGGACGCCTTTGGCTTCCTTTTGTAGAGTATCCATCGTATAAGAAGGAAAGCAGGGGGCTGGGAAGGTGGCTCAGTGGTAGAGCTCTTGCCTTGCATGCATGAGGCCCTGGGTTCGATTCCTCAGCACCACATAAGCAAAAAGAAAAAAGCCCAGAAGTGGCGCTGTGGCTCAAGTGGTAGAGCACTAGCCTTGAGCTGAAGAGCTGAGGGATAGCACCCAGGCCCAGAGTTCAGGCCCCACAACCGGACCCAAAAAAAAAAATAAAAACAAACAAACAAAACAAAAAAAAAGGAGGAAAGCAGGGATCTGATAACTAGGACATTTAGTTATTTGAGGAGCTGAAACAGAAACCTCATACTGGGCCATTGGTTCCTAAACCCAGCACTTATCAGCACCAATTTAGGAAACACAGACCATACCAATCCAGAACTTTTTTTTTTTTTTTTGTTGGTCGTGGGGCTTGAACTCTGGGCTTGGGTGCTGTCCCTCAGTGCACTCTACCGCTTGAGGCACAGCGCCACTTCGGGTTTTCTAGTGGTTTATTAGAGACAAAAGTCTCACGGACTTTCCTGCCCGGGCTGGCTTTGAACTGTGATCCTCAGATCTCAGCCTTCTGAGTAGCTAGGATTACAGGCGTGAGCCACTGTTGCCAGCCCAATCCAGAACTTTAACCCCAGAAGATTCTAACATTTCTGTCCACAGATGCGTGTGTGAACAGTTTTGCCAGAGTACAGTTTCTGTCCCCTCAAGGCAGACCTTTCTGGCTGGTTCTGAATGTCTTCCCTGAGACTTCTGAGCATGGTACCTTCCCTACTCAACGTTAAGGTTCTCTACTCAACTTTGGAGTCAAAGGTGCCTAAAAGGGGCCTGAGTCGGACTGTAGGTCACATCATCCCCACATCCTCAGGATGTGGAGAGCCAAGGTGCAACCCCATGCCCCTCCACCCACCCACATGGCATTGCATAGGGTGTGTGATGTCATTGGGAAAGCCTGGACTCGGGAAGAATGGGCCCCGGCTAGTCACAGACGCCGGGTCTATCCCACACAGACACTAGACTGGGGTCGCATAGCATCATCAGCATCACTGTCCCTTTTTGAACTTCCTTCCTCTTGGGACCTCACAAACAAGCCCTTGTAGCTAGGAGCCTGGGTCCTCTGGAGCCAGGCCAGCCACCGCCTACATGTGAGTCATCCAGGAGATGACTTCTTGTCTAATGAGGGTTGAGGGGCTATGTTTCTCCTTTGTCTCTCAGATAAAGCAGTGACAAGACAGCTGGAGCAGGATCTGGACTTCTTCACTAACAATGACAATAGGAACAATAATAGCAGCTACCACTGGCCATACCCTGAGAGGACAGGTCATTGAGCTGTCAGAGCACCACGGTCCCTCATCTCAGTTCTTAGGTAAGGAAACAAGTTTAGCAAGGTGGGAAAAAATGACTCACTCAGGCCACACAGAGGATGATGGGGGCACTGAAAGAGATTCTTGTCTTAATCTGGCTTTACTTCCAGCATAGGTGAATGCTTGGGCCTTGGCGTGCCTATTTTAGGCTTCCCGTAGCTGGGATGGCAGCCATGCATCATCATATCCACTAGGGACTAAGAATGAGTCTTGAAAACTCTTCTGCCTGGACTAGTCTTAAACTGTGATTCTTCCCATTTCAGCATCTCAAGTAGCCAGGATTTCAGAGTGAGCCACTGGCACCTGGCTAAAGAGTCCAATTTTAGCAACATTCCTGCCTCATCAGTTTAGTAAGAGTCTTGTTAGGTTTGTTTAGCCATAATTTTCTTGTCCTCTCAAGTAATTTTTTTTTTTTTTTTGGGTCTGGTCCTGGGGCCTGAACTCTGGGCCTGGACGCTGTCTCTCAGCTCTTCAGCTCAAGGCTAGCGCTCTACCACTTGAGCCACAGCGCCACTTCTGGCTTTTTTCTTTTTGCTTACGTGGTGCTGAGGAATCGAACCCAGGGCCTCAGGCATGCAAGGCAAGCGCTCTACCACTGAGCCACCTTCCCAGCCCCTCAAGTAATTTTCCATCCTCCTCGTTGGCAATAAATTCTCAGTTTCTCTTGTATTTAAGAGTTGAGCCTAACCTCTCTTACTTCAATACTCCATTGATGCTGGCGTTAGTGGTTCATGCCTATAATCCTGGCTACTCAGGAGGGTGATATCTGAGAATCATCTCCATTGCTATAGTTCTTATACCTGTATCTCAGGGTTTTTTGGTATGTGTGTGTGGTGGTGGGGAGTCTGAACTCAGGGCCTTGTGTTCTTCCTTGGCTTTTTTGCTTACTGCTAGTATTCTACCACTTGGGTCATGCTTGAAATTCCGGCATTTTACTACTAATTGAAGATTCTCTTAAATGTGTTTTCCCAGGCTGGCTTCAAATCATGATCCTCAGGATCTCAGCCTCTAGAGTAGCTAGGGTTATATGCATGAGCCTCTGGTGCCTGACTTTCAGGTTTTTGTGTTTGTTTTGTTGGTCATGGGGCTTGAACTCTGGGCCTGGGCACTGTCCCTCAGCTCTTCAGCAAAAGGCCAGTACTCTACCACTTGAGCCATAGCGCCATTTCCAGTTTTCTGGTAGTTTATCGAAGATAAGAATTTCATGGACTTTCCTGCCTTGGCTGGCTTTGAACCACAATCCTCAGATCACAGCCTCCTGAGTAGCTAGGAATATAGGTGTGAGCCACTGGCGCCTGGCTTCTCTGAGGTTTAGAATACAGTCTATCTTAAGGTTGTTTGTTTTTCAATGGTCCTGGGGATCAAACCCAGGGCCTCACACATGCCTGGCATATGTGAATACTGAACTACATCCTAATCCTTTTTAGTAACAAAGTCTTACAAAATTGTGCAGGTTGGCCTTATGATTACAGGTATATGCCACTCCACTAAGTTGTCTTACACAGTAGCTTTTTAAAAAATATGACTCTATACCTTCCTCCTTACCAAGTCTCATTTCTGTGCCTTGTTGAGGCCTCACAGGTACATCCAGGAATGCAGTGAGGAATTCTCTAAAAGTTGCCCTGGGGCATAAAGGATGGGCAAACCTAGCTTCTACCCACTCAATATCTGCTTATATTTCAGAAGGTTCTTCATCTTCCCCTCTAGGGGGTGTCTGGTCAGTCTTCAGCAAGAATCCTGTTTGGCTGGTTTAGCCAGAATCTCCCTTAATGATGTTTCCTCTTAGTAATATTAACCCACTGCTCTTTGCCTTGACTATAAATTCCAGTATTGTCCACACTGTATTTGGAATGAGCCCCATGCTATACTAAGATCTCTTTTTCCTAATGCAATCATTCTGAGTAACACCTGCCTTCACTGTGGTCTGTCTAGCTCAGGTTGTTCTCTTTCCCTATCAAACAAAGCACTTGTCAGTGTGCATAAAGAAGTATTTGGGGGCTGGGAAGGTGGCTCAGTGGTAGAGCGCTTGCCTTGCATGCATGAGGCCCTGGGTTCGATTCCTCAGCACCACATAAGCAAAAAAGAAAAAACCGGAAGTGGCGCTGTGGCTCAAGTGGTAGAGCACTAGCCTTGAGCTGAAGAGCTGAGGGACAGCGTCCAGGCCCCACGACCAGACCAAAAAAACCCAAAAAACCAAAAACAAACAGACAACAACAACAAAAAGAAATATTTGGGCCCAGTTCAGTGGCTCATACCTTTTATTGCAACTACTTGGGAGGTTGAAATTAGGAGGATGAAGGTCTATGAAAAAACTCAGTATCCTACCTGGAAAATAACTAAAACAAAAAGGATTGGGAGTGTGGCTCAACTGGTTGAGTGCTTACCTAGTACTACCACCATCAACAACAACAACAACAGTTTACATATGGGTTGCATCATGACAAGGGGTTTCAAGAAAGGGGTTGATAGGGTAAAGGGTATCAGTATTCAGATGATTCATATCTAAGACTGGTGAACTAGAGGAACTTTGTCTTGTTTGATGAGCTGATAAAAGGAGCCAGCCAGTCTATTGGTGTCTTCTGAGGATGTGTCAGCTGTGAGGATGTGTAAGATACAGGCTGGAAGTGACCCAATGGTCCAGGAGTATGTATGAGGAATGTCCCTGCCTTGGGACAGGTAACAAATATGGAGAGGGACAAGGCAAAGGGAAGCAACAGGGATATGGGCCAAGAGTTAATGGCCTCACATTTGCTCCCTCTACCTCCCTGGTCACCTGGGTATCTTGCGGAAGTTATTGTCAAATGAGCATGCAACCAATGAGAAAGCCCAGGTGCTATAGTATGGGAATACTTTGACTCCCAAGGGTTTGAGGTGTGGACCTCAACACTGATGTGGTGGGGCCTCTAAGAGGCAAGGCCTACTGGGAAATCCTCAGGTCACTGGGACAGCTACCTTGGGAAGCTACCTTGGCTGGATGCCAGTGGCTCATACCTGTAATCCTAGCTACTCAAGAGCCTGAGATCTTAGGATCATGGTTCAAAGCCAGTCTGGGCAGGAAAGTCTGTGAGACTCTTTCTTTTTTTTTTTTTTTTTGACCCGGTCGTGTGGGCTGAACTCTGGGCCTGGGCGCTGTCCCTCAGCTCTTCAGGTGAAGGCTAGCGCTTTACCACTTGAGCCACAGCGCCACTTCTGGCTTTTTTCTGCTTATGTGGTGCCGAGGAATCGAACCCAGGGCCTCATGCATGCGAGGCAAGCACTCTACCACTGAGCCAACTTCCCAGCCCCGTCTGTGAGACTCTTATCTCCAATAAACTACCAGAAAACTGGAAGTGGTGCTGTGGCTCAAGTGGTAGAGTGCTAGCCTTGAGCTGAGGGACAGTGCCCAGGCCAAGTTCAGGCCCCGTGACCGGCAAAAAAAAAAAAAGTCTTATGGAATTCCTGATCCTGAGTGAGAGCAAGTTGTTATTTGATTATGACCCCTGAATCCTAATTTTCTCTTTTAAGATCTGATCTCTTCTTTCCTCATTACTCCACCATGCTGATTCAGTAACCATGGGGCTGCCCTACTTGGACTTTCAGCTAAATAAACCTTGTTTTCATCCTCATAAGTAATCTGCCTCAGGTTTTCTGTTATAGTAATGAGATATACACTTAACTGGTCAGAGTCATGACATCACTCAAGGAATATGAGCACAAGTCCCATGCAATGGTCCTGAATGGAAACTATCTTGACACACTTGGAAGCTTCTATACCAACCCTGGGGAACCTGGTGTGCACCCTCTTCAAGGATGCAGTGGTTAACTGGGTCTAGACTTCAGAATGCAGTCAGGTGAATAGACTGAGTCACTTAGTTTTTCAAGAAGAGACGCCCCCATAATCACCAATTTTAAGCCCGAGGTATCACCTAACTCTTTCTCCAGTCTCTCCTAAGACTGGAAGAGCTGAAAACCTGGAACAATGGAATACTGACAAGGGTAAAGTGGCCCATCTATGTGTCTGCGTCACTTTGTGAGGCTCTGTACAGAGGCAGAGAGGGTGAACAAAGGGTAGATGGCCAAAAGGAATACTTCTGCTTTTAGACTTGGTCTTACAGTATGAGGAGTCCATGAGGCCTTGAATTCCCTAACAAGTTTCCATGGGGGACCACCAGGTAGCAGTGTGTATCTCATGAGAATCTGGCCATTCAAGGCAGGAGGACTTGTCACTGTGAACAAGGAGACTTGAGATCCTCAATGCAAAGCTATTAACTACTCAATGAAGAATCACCTCCACCCTCCATATTTCCTGGCATTCAGTGTTTCACCAGTGTATCAATTTTACTTCCTGTCCTTGGTGAAGAAAGGGGAGCTTCTGGAATGCTGTAACCTCTCCCCCTAGTGGCCTCAAGTGAGGATGGAAGTTCCTAGTGGTGGGAAGCAGTACCCAAGACCCAGGGTACCCGCTTCTCTATTTCCAGGGAAGTGTGGGGCAGGTGGACCTGGCTGAGCTGGGACTGCTGTGGTTCTGAAAGGAAGATGAACATTAGAACTTTCTCCCAGCTGTCTTGTAGAACTTCAAGAACTCTTGAGAACTTCAAGAACCTTAAGGCAGGCAGTACCAGATGCTGTTTGGCAACAAATGCTAAACACTGGTGATGGTTTCCAGAGGCTGGATAAAACTAAGAATTGAGGATTCAGATAGTTCTCCTTAAGGACTAGGGTACCACACACTGGTCCTGTATACTAATCCTGGAGGATGCAGTTGTTAACTGGGTCTAGGCCTCAGAATTCAGTCAGGTGAATACTGAGTCACATGTTTTTCCAAGAAGAGGTGTCCCATAATAGCCCAGAGTACCACCTAACTCTTCCTCCAGTCACTCCTAAAGCCGCGGATAAGCTGAGAACCTGGCTGGGGAAAACAAGTTTAACTGAGATTCTTTTGGGGACAATCTGGGACACAACAGTTAGTCAGGCAAAAGAGCCAGAAAAAACCTGCAATGCTGATGGCCTTGGCAGGTATAGACACCTCAGTGTCTACAAATGTCAAATGGAAAAGACCATGGAGCATCCAGAGAGGACAGAAAGGATTGGCAGCCTCACCTGGACCTGGCCTTTCCCCATGAGTCTGTCTGTGCTCTCGCCATCCTCCTTAGGGATCTTCATTTTGTTGTAGCACTTTTCATAGCATAGTATCCGCAGGGTCTGGGAGCCTTCCAGCTCTATCTCAAACTCCTGTTGGTCGGAGAAAGAAGAAAAGTTAACCATGAACAAACAAGTCCAGGTGTGTTGCAGTCAGTCCTATTAGCTGGAGGGCCCATACTTGAGACTCTCCTCACTTAGTCCTGGGACCTTTAGGAGCATTCCTTATGGACATCACTGTCATGACACTGGCTTGACCCTTGTGCTTGTGAAAGCTCTGAATCCTCCCAAACCTAATCCAGACTTAGTACTCAAGCATTTCTAAACACGAGCTATACATTATTAGGGTCAGAAGCTCAGGAATGCTTGTTAAACATGCAGATTTTCTGTTATGTGAATATGGTTTATTTTTAGGGCAAGGAAGCTATTTTGGTATTTTAGTGATCGATCCATGTCATTGATCTGTTGAAATCCATAGAATGTATAAAACCAAGAGTGAACCTTGATGTCAACTATGGAGTTGAAGTGATAACAATGTGTCAATGAAGGTTTTCTGATTGTAATGTGTACCTCATTCACTCTGGTGCAGGATTTCAATAATGTCTTCTTTATTAATTATGCTTTGAACCCAAAACTGCTAATAATAAAATCAAGGGCTAGGGGTGTGATTCAAACAGTAAAGCAACTGCCTACCAACTGCCAGGTCTTGAGTTCAAATCCCAGTACCACTTAAAAGAAAAAGAATAAAATTGGACTGGGAAGGTGGCTAAGTGGTAGAGCGCTTGCCTTACATGCATGAGGCCCTGGGTTCGATTCCTCAGCACCACATAAGCAAAAAGAAAAAAGCCAGAAGTGGCGCTGTGGCCCAAGTGGTAGAGTACTAGTCTTGAGCTGAAGAGCTGAGGGACAGCGCCCAGGCCCAGAGTTCAGGCCCCACGACCGGACCCCCCCCCCCCCAAAAAAAAAAAATTGGGCTGGGAAGTGGGCTCAGTGGTAGAGTGCTTGCCTTGCATGCAAGAGGCCCTGGGTTAAATTTCTCAGCATCACATAAGCAGAAAAAAGCCAGAAGTGGCACTGTGGCTCAAGTGGTAGGGCGCTAGCCTTGAGCTAAAGAGCTGAGGGACAGCGCCCAGGCCTAGAGTTCAGGCCCCACGACTGACCAAAAAAAAAAAAAAAAAAAAAAAGAATAAAATCAAGAGTGTAGCACATACTCACTGTTTGTGAGTTGTATATGTGAGGCCTTGGGTTCCAACCCTAGTGCTATAAAAACTTTTCTTAAAAAAAAAAAGTGATCCAGAGAGGTGAGAGAATTTGGATTATTCCCTGGCCCTTCAAGCTGTCTGCTGTGTGAGTACGACATGAACTTGCTCCCCCATCACCCCTTCAATACCTTCAGTGCATTCTACATTTCACACCCATGCTTATGCACGTATGCTTAGGCTCCAAGGGGAAAATGGAGAAGGGTAAGAGGGAAAATCAGTTCTTTCTGGAAGGTGAGTGAGGAATATGAGAGTTGAGTCCCCCTAGATGATGATCTACATGCAAATCAAGTGACCTGGAGCCATGGTACCTTCTAGACCTTCGAATCTCCCTTCTAGACCTTCTAATCTCGTGTGTGTGTGGGTGTGTGGGTGTGTGCGTGCACACACACACTACTTAGCTTTCTGGCTCAAGGTTGGTGCTCTACCACTTGAGCCACAGCTCTACCTGTGGCTTTTATGGTAGTTAACCTGAGACAGTCTCACAGCCTTTCCTGCCCAGGATGGCTTCAAACAGTATTCCTCAGATCTCAACCTGAGTAGCCAGGATATAGGTGTGAGCCACTGATGCCCAGATCTCCTTGGATCTTTCCTTCCTTCCTTCCTTCCTTCCCTCCCTTCCTCCCTTTGTTTTTAAAAATAAGTTATTTATTGTGAAAATACTGTACAGAGGGGTTAGTTACATGAGCAAGGTAATGAGTACATTTCTTACCAAGCATTGTTGCCTCCTCCTTTGTTTTTCCCCTACCATCCCTTCCCTCCCACCTCCACTACACCCCTCCTCCCCCACCTAAATTGTAAAGTTCGTTTTCCAACATAGTGCTTTGTACATCTCACTGTTACAATGGGTCAACCTGTATCCTTATCTAAACACTTTGTTTTTTCCCTTCCCTTCTCCAAATTATACCAACATCAAATAGAGTGAAAACAAGGGTTATACTGAGGGAGGAACATACAAAGCAACAAAAAAAATCACATGGTACCTTATAAATACATTAGAAACAATGGCAAGAAAGAAAAAAAACACTTGTATCCCTATCTTGGGGTTCATTTCGTTTAGCTTCATCTTATCTGGTCATACGTACATACCTTTTGACCTTTTCTATTTGTCCCAGACATATACTAGTTATTGCAAATAAGGGAAACCATTGGACCTATGTTTCTTTGGGCCTGGCTTACTTTACTTAATTTTTTCCAAGTCTTACCATCTCTCTCTTTCTTTGCTAATCCTGGGGCTTGAACTCAGGGCCTGGGCACTGTCCCTGAGCTTCTTTTGCTCAAGGCTAGCACTCTACCACTTGAGCCACACCACCATTTCTGGCTTTTTCTGTTCATGTGGTACTGAGGAATTGAACCCAGTGCTTCATGCATGCTAAGCAAACACTTTACCACTAACCCACATTCTTGGCCTCCTTGGATCTTTGAAGGGAACCTTTTTTGCAACCTGTCTTAGAATCCCTTCCCTGCTGCCTTTGCAACATCCCAGACTCCTTAGTCTCTGCAAAGCCTCCTACAGCAGATCCCATGTGGTCTTCACATTTTCTCTCACCCTGTCACCATCACAGCTCTTATTATGCTCTTGTGCAGAAGTCCAGAGCTATAATGAACACCATGTTCTTTGTGCCCTCATCTTGTCCAGGCAGCAAGTCAAATGACCACAGCAGTGGATGCTGCTCAGTGAAGACCTGGGTTCTTTCTGATCTCTCGGCTTCTATCTGGTGCTCCACTAGTCACACAAACAGCATTGATGAAGCTGCCCATAAGTCTCCTCCTCTTTCCCTAAAGGGGTGAGTGGCAGATTTGTGCCCTGGCTATTTCCACCTATACCACTAATAACAAGGTTCTGGAGATCAGCAGACTGCTGAAGATGCTGGAAATGGCATCATGGGGTCTTGGGACATTGTGGACACTGGTCTCTTTGCAATCATGTCCATTCCTGTGGCTCCAGGCCAAAAGTATAACACAAACTAGTTCTCCAAAGTGAAAAAGAGCAGAGCAACGGACTACACCAACAAAACAGCAACTAGGACCTGAAGGGTCCTGAAGGCCTGCTTGTAGCTAGCTCCCTTTCCACCCCCATGTGCAGGGCTCAAGGCTTCAGGAAACTGAGAGGGTTACAGGAGTCCATTTCAGCTTCAGAGGAAAAATGCTAGGGAAATCTTTATTAAAGTAAATAATGGGCAATAACAGAGGCAAGGCAAAGAGCCTTTGAAGTGCTCTTTTTAAACATTTCTCTCACAAAATAGGTTGTTTCTTTGTGTTGGGGTAGTAAGATTCTTAGGAACACAAAGATAAAATCTCTTGGACTAAAATCTCTGGAATGGATCATTTCTCCACCCCCATCCTCTCAGAGATTCCTGGAATGCTGGTGTCATAGCTTTTGAGGGAAACCCTCAGGAAGCCCTTGGAGGTTTAGAATTATGTGGCAAACATCCTGGCCAAGGCCCTTGTGGAAGGAAGGCTCCTCACCTCATTCCAGTTTGGCTCTGTGGTATCCCTGTAGACACGCGTCTTTGCTTTATTCACAAAATAACCAAAGGAATCTACCTCCAGGGTGCAGTACAGATCTGTGAGAGACAAGGAGGTAGATGATAAATGTACTTTTCCATCTCTCCTGTATTTTCTGTAAGAGCAAGTATTATTTGTGAAATCAGAAAAAAAAAAGATCTCCAAGGAAAACACCAAACCAGTGGCCAATGTGAACACCAGGACCTCATGCATGCCCCTGACTGCCTGTAGAGGTGGGAAATGGGACCTCTTGGAACACTGGTCATTCAACAGTCCTCTGTAAAGCTCCTTTAGTAACAAGGGTGGGTCCTACACTGGATAGGAGGGCAGCGGTGACTGTTTCATTGCAATCTAGAGGAGTGAGTGCTGTACAACAAGGTTATGACAGAGTTCACCCATCCTGGGAGGGCTGGGGGCGGGAGGATGCACCTATAACTCTGGCAAGAATTATATCAGGCAAACAGCTGGGAGGGAAGAGAGCTCTAGACCAGTGTGGAGTATGGGAAATAGTTCCATGGTGCAGGGCAAGTTGGGTTCATGCCAAGAAGAGGAGGCATGGTCTGGGAATGAGTAGGGCTAGACTATGTGTAGGGTCTTGGCCAGCCTGGGTAAGAAAGTCTGTGAGACTCTTACCTTCGATTAACTACTAAAAAGCTGGAAATGGAGCTGTGGCTCAAAGTGGTAGAATACTAGCCTTAAACACAAAAGTTCAGGGACAGTTCAAGGTCTAGGACAAACATATAAAGAGAGAAAAAGAAAAAAGCAAGCAAGCAAGCACAAAGAAATACCATTGGGTGGAGGAGCAGAGAGGCCATTGCCAAGGGCCTGGATAAAGGTATCTAAGGCAAAATGAATGGCATCTGACAGGGCAAGAGAACAGGATTTCAGAGTAGGCTCAGAGTGGGACATGGATGAGATAGATAGAAAGGTAACAGGGCAGGCTGGGATTCAGCTTCATCTGTGATGTTGACAGACAGGTCCTGGAAGGAGACACAGGAGGGAAGGAGGTCTAGGTACGAATTTGGGAAACACCAACATATACAGGACAGCTAGGCAGAAAAGGGCCCAGGGGAACAATTTATATTCTGGAGGTCAAATCTGTATTCTAAGTAATTCAACCATTGCAACTGTATGGTTTGAAGATCTCTAACAAATTTAAACACTTTTACACACAATACAATCATTTCAGGACACTGTCTACATCTATAAAGCTGTAACTCCCTACCCTCAGCCCTTGAAAACTTCTAACAGGCTGTTTCTATATTTTGTCTTTTCTATTAGGATTTGAGCCTCATGCTTGCAAAGCAAGCATTTTCCTGCTTTCACCCCCCCCCCCCCCACACATACCCCGTCCTCGATCTTTTTGTTTTAGTTTTATTTTCAGACTTAGAACATAATCCACCTTCCCCTACTTCCTGAGTATCTGGAATTAAAAATATTCACCA
Organism: Dipodomys spectabilis; assembly: GCF_019054845.1. Taxonomy (NCBI): domain Eukaryota; kingdom Metazoa; phylum Chordata; class Mammalia; order Rodentia; family Heteromyidae; genus Dipodomys; species Dipodomys spectabilis. The sequence continues at coordinate 4,637,434 of NW_024871040.1, read as the reverse complement.
ACACATATGCTTATTTTTTGAGGTAGAATCTCACTAACTATGATCCTATTACTGTCTCCTAAGTAGCTGGGATTATAGATGTAAGCCATAGGGCCTGGTCCACTAAATGTAGTTTTTCCCATCTGGCTTCTTTTATTCAGTGTAATTTTTACTCTCATATATATATATATATATATATATGTATATATATAAATACATATATACATACATATATGTATATATATACATACACACATACATACATATATATATATATATATATATGTATTGCTCATACCTTTTTATTGGTTATTGTGGATGGGCCACATTTTGTCTGTAAAACAAGTTATGTGGACATATACTCTTATTTCTTTAAAGTAAATGCTTAAGCCAGGTGCTGGTGACCCACACCTGTAATTCTAACTACTCAGGAGGCCGAGACCTGAGGATCATGGTTCAAAGCCATACTGCGGTACACAAATCCAAAAGATTAATCTCCAAATAACCATAAAAGAGCTGGAAGTAAGTGGCTGGGCACTGGTGGCTCACACCTGTAATCCTAGCTACTCAGGAGGCTGAGATCTGAGAACTATGGTTTGAAGCCAGCCCAGGAAGGAAAGTCTGTGAGACTCCTATCTCCAGTTAACCACCTAAAAACCAGAAATGGAGCTGTGGCTCAAAGTGGTAGAGTTTAGAGTGCTAGCCTTGAGCAAAAAAGCTCAGGGACAGCACCCAGACCCTGAGTTCAAGCCCCATGACCAAAAGAGAGAGAGAGAAAAAAACAACTCAGGGACAGTGTCCAGGCCTAAATTTAAGGCCCAGGACTGGCACACATAAAAAAAAGTGCCAGAGGTAGAGGTGTGCTTCAAGTGATAGAGTACCAGCATTGAGTAAAAAAGCAAAGCAAGAGGGAAATGTTCATACATATATACATAGACACACACAAAGTGAATGCTTAAGAGACTGGTAAGCTATGACAGGGAGGTATGTTTAATTTCTTAAGGAACTATGTAATGTGGGCTAGGGTGTAACTCAGTGGTACAACATACGCTTAGTGTACATGAGGCCTTTGCTTTTATCCCTAGAAACAAACAACAACAATAATTATAATGATCATATAATTATTATATAATAATAATTCCCAGGGCTGGGAATGTGGCTTAGTGGTAGAGTGCTTATCTAGAATACAGGAAGCCCTAGGTTCGATTCCTCAGTACCACATAAAAAAAGCTAGAAGTGGTGCTGTGGCTCAAGTGGTAGAGCGCTAGCCTTGAACAAAAGAAGCTCAGGGACAGTTCCCAGGCCCTGAGTTCAAGCTCTAGGACTGGCAAAAAAACCACAAAACACTTACATAAAAACAACAACAACAACAACAACGAAAACCCAAGCCGGGCGCTGGTGGCTCACGCCTGTAATCCTAGTTACTCAGGAGGCTGAGATCTGAGGATTGTGGTTCAAAGCCAGCCCTAGCAGGAAAGGCCACGAGATTCTTATCTCTAATAAGCCACTGAGAGAACCAGAAGTGGTGCTGTAGCTCAAGTGGTAGTGCACTAGCCTTGAGCTAAAGAGCTGAGGGACAACACCCAGGCCCAGAGTTCAAGCCCCAAGAACGACAAAAAACAAACAAACAAAAAACCCTTTCCAATGTTTTCTAAAGTAGCTTAATTATGTTACATCTCTACCCACAATACATGAGGTTCCTGTTTCCTCAGGTCCTCACCAACATATGTTGGTGTTTACCTTTTTGTTTGCTTTGTTTCAGTGGTATTTTTAAAGTGTTCTGTGAGTCAGCTCTAGTGGGCATCTTGTGTGTGTGTGTATGTGCTAGTACTTGGGCTTGAACTCAAGGCCTGGGTGCTATCCCTAGCTCAAGGCTAGTGCTCTACCTCTTTAACCACAGCTCCAACTTCTGGCTTTTTTTGTCAGTCAACTAGAGATAAGAGTCTCATGGACTTTTCCTCCAGGGCTGGCTTTGAAACTCAATCCTCATATTTCAACCTCCTGAGCAACTAGATTACACAAGTGTGAGCCGTGAGCACCTGGCTTCTAGTGGGCATCATTTTTTTTAAAAAAATATATTGCTGTCCTGGGATGTGGTTTTCATTTATATTTCCTGACATGACAAGCATGTCTTCATGTATTTATCAGCTATTCAAATCTTTTCCCTTTGTTTACTACTGTGTCATCTCTCTAATTTGAATCCTAAGAGGTTTTTGTATATTCTAGACCCAAGTTCCTTATCATATGCACTGCAACTATTTTCTTTTATCCTGTGACACATTGCTGGGGGGGGGGGGGGGGGATTCCTGTTTTCAGACATTGTCAGAAAGGTTAGCCGGGCACCAGTGGCTCATGCTTGTAATCCTAATTACTCAGGAGGCTGGGATCTGAGGATTGCAGTTCAAAGCCAGCCCTGGCAAGAACATCCATGAGACTCTTATCTCCAATTAACCACCAGAAAAATGGAAGTGGTGCTATGGCTCAAGTGGTAAAACACTAGTCTTGAGCTGAAGAGCTCAGGGACAACACCCAGGCCCAGAGTTCAAGACCCATAACTGATGACAAAAAAAGAAAAGAAAGGTTAGAACTGTGCTTGCCACCTTCTACCCCATTTCTACAGATCCCTGGTGCTAGGGCGCTGCTATGTAGGGAAGTTAGTAAAATGCAATGTAGCCAGTCTTCACTGTTCTGATGGCTTGAGCAGCTGGTAGAGAAAAAGGTATTACCATCTAGTATAACAAAACAGCTAAATCTACTCTGCTGATGGGGCTGAGAGGCTGCTGCTGATAGCACCACCCTGTCTTGCAAATTTTTGACTCTGAAGCACCAGAACACTATGGGGCTGTCTCTGTCAAATTCCAATCCTGCCCACAGAAGCTCACCAGTTCACAGGATTTAAGACAGGTAGGAGTAAGAGAAAACCCTCAATTAGTTACTGTACCTAAATGATTGGGGCCAAAGGCACTTGGTGGTCATCTGAACCACTTCCCTGGCTCCCTACATTCTGCTTGATGTCCTTCCGGTGAAGATGCTTGCTCAGCCCCTGCTACTTTCCATCTTAGTCCACTTACTTGAACTTTGCTTGAACCCGGTAGCTGAGTGGACGATGACATTCAGGAAGCCGTAGAGTCCAGGAGATTCATCATCTGAGAAAGAAACCAAAAAGGTGAGGATAATCAGGAGAATGGCTGGCTCTACTTTAAGAGCAACCCAGCACTGAGCAAGGCAGTTCAGACAGAAAATGTGCCCATTGGTTTCTGTGTTTGGAACCTTAAGACTTAGTTGGTTTCACAACACAGACAAACCAGTGAGTGAGACAAAATATATTAAGGTTCCAAAGACAGAAGAAGACATCATCTGGGATGATGTAGGACATGAAAAGAGTGCATGTGTATGTGTGCACAGGTGTGTGAAAAACACAGGCCCAATGTGTGTATCAGTGAGCCCATGTGTAAATGTGTATCAATGAAGGCAAAAACTCAAGTGTGTCAGCCAGTAAGTACCTGGGCTAGAGGAAGACTAGTAGGGTAGGTCAGTGGGGCCAGATCATGGCATCGAGGGGCTGAGGGGTGGCTGTCACAGGCCTTGTGGCTAGGGACAGAATCTATCCTTCTTAACAGCCAAGTAGTGACTGCCTAGAGAGAAAAGTGCTCCTAACCAATTCTGCACACTCCTAGAAGACAACAAGCATGGCAATGAAGACAGCACCAATAGGAGGGAGCTAAGTTGGCCCTCCACTCTGCGCCCAAGAGGCCCATCTCACCTTCTTTGTTGATGGTCAGTGGAATGCTATGGACAGTCTGAAGTTTCACACATGAGTTGGTGAGCATCTGCAGCTCCACAGATGTCAGAGAGAAGCTTTTGAAACCTGAGCGGGCAGAGTGGGTACAGAGATATGTCAGTCTACACCACTCTTCTGTGCCCCTCCCACTTGATCCTCATCACACATAGAAGGAGCACAACAGGGCCAGTGCTGGGGCTTGGTGGCTCCCTTGAGAAGTATAGCAATGGCACAAAGTAAGGTGAAACCTCAGAGAGCCCAGACCTGGGCACCTGTGAAGAGGTAGCCACACTGCCCACATACATGTCCACATATATCTACAAGCCACCAAAGACAAAGTAGAAGCAACACCCTGGGAAGTGGCACCAGTCGGCCTGCTATTGGTTTTATGTCTCTGCTGGATGGCATAAACAGTGAGTGGGAAACAAATGCTGCCACACTGGAAATGACTTGAGTACTCATGCGCAGGCAGAAATCCCTGGGACACAAGCCTCAGCAGAGCACCTAGCTCTCCCCAGGCCTCAGTGGCACTGAAGAAAAGATGAGGCTCGGCTCAGTGTAGGTGTGAGTGATCAGTCTGCAGAGATGGGAGCTGAGGCTGAGGCAGAGGCAGAGAGGTTGAGGCAGGCAGAGCCCCAAGCCCAGAGTTGGTGTGTAGAAATTGAAGCAAAACCATTGCTTCAGCTGGGGTGTTTCAGTATGCCTATAAGTATAGCTACTCAGAAGGCTGAGATCTGAGGACTGAGGTTTGACCTTAGCCTAAGCATACAAATCCAAAAGACTTTTAACTCCAAAAGACTTTTAACTCCAATTAACTAACCAAAGATGCAAGAAACAAAACAAAACAAACAAAAAAAAAAATGTGGAGGCATGCTCAAGTGGTAGATTTCCAATTATAGGCAAAAAGCCCTAGTATCAGCACACACAAAAAGAACCTACTGCAACGGAAAGACCAGGCCACCTAGGACACAGTGTGGCCTGATTCCATGCAAAAGGAACAAGTAGGGAGCTGGAAGCTGTATTCCCAGATCTTGGGATGAAGTCTGGCTTACCAGTCCTTAATATTACACACTGCCCCCTTGCCGCAGCACTGAAGGGCAGCTTGGAGTTCGAGAAGAAAGAAACCACATAAACTGTGATCAGAGAGACGAGGCTATCCCAGACAGGACTAAGTGTTCTAAGTGTTCTGTCTTGATGGGGCTAAGTAGAGAGGAGGACAGTGTGGCTACCAGGTGGGCTCAGGGCCCTGCCAGCATCAGCACCTTTTTTGGGAGGGGGGAGGGGATGTATAAGAAAGGCCTGGTGAGTGGTGTGTATGTGCAGGCCCAGAGGGTAGACAGCAAAGCTGGGGAATTCAGGAAGGAATGGGAGAGAGAACCATGGTAGGGATGTGTGTACAGAGATCAGGATAGGTAAGAGGGAACAACAAAGCTGGGGAGCATACTTGTTTTCTTTTTTGTCAGTCATGGGGCTTGAACTCTGGGCTGAGGTGCTGTCCTTGAGCTCTTCAGCTCAAGGCAAGCGTTCTACCACTTGATCCACAGTGCCACTTCTAGTTGTCTGGTGGTTAGCTGGAGATAAGAGTCTCATGGACTTTTCTGCCCAGGCTGGCTTGGAACTGCAATCCTCAGATCTCAGCCTCCTAAGTAGCTAGTATTACAGGCGTGAGCTACCAGTGCTGCGCTCTAACTTGTTTTCTAAATTTGAGTTCCTTATATATTCTTCTTGGATAGAATCCCTTCTTAGAAAGAAAGACGGGGGGCGGGGGGGAGGGTAAGAAAGGAGAGGTTTAAATGACTGAAGGTGTGGAGGCTGGGAATGTGGCTTAGTGATAAGAGTGCTTGCCTAGCATGCATGAAGCACTGGGTTCCATTCCTCAGTACCACATAAACAGAAGCCAGAAGTGGTGCTATGACTCAAGTGGTAGAGTGCTAGCCTTGAGCAAAAGCAGCTCAGGGACAGTGCCCAGGCTCTGAGTTTAAGCCCAAGGACTGGAAAAAACAAAAAGACTGAAGGTGTGGGAGAGCACATGCCTAGAAAGTTTGAAGGCTGAGTTCAAATCCCGTAACTGTCAAAAACACCTAGAATAGAAAAAGAAAGAAGGAAAGAAAAAAGAAAGACGGTCTAAAACTGTAAGACATGTCCATCTATAGTAGATAGCCAAAAGCCAAGTCTCCTGGGTACAGAGGCCACTCACACTTTTTCTGCTGCTCTCGTATATTCTCCCTCCATTCTGCTCGCTCATAGTCGGAGGAGATCAGGAATGTGTAACTCTATAGTAGGTGAGAAGAACAACAAACCCCAGTTATCAGCTGAGCCGGCATCTGGCAAGCCCAAGGGGAAGAGCTAGAGACTCACACCTCCCCAATGCCAGCTGGCTAGGCCCAGGTATGCTCAAGTGTGCCACAATGGCCAGGAATGCTCATGGTCAGGCTCACTGCTTCCAGCACAAACTGGTCCATAGTGTTTGCACACATTTATAGACTGAGCTGTGGCACAAGCCCAACCTGAACTGCTCAGGTCAGGGAGTGACACTAGTACAGTTGGTGCAGCTTCTGGTTTTGGAGGGGTTCTTAAAGGTGGAGATCTTCAGAGGTACTATCTAATTCCAACCCACAAGCCTACGCTGAGACAAAGCTCCTATAGAACCTACCAGCTGCCTCTCCTGCCAGATGCCAAAAAACAAACCATTCTATTCACTGACAGGTGTGCATGACACTGTGGAGAGACAAGACTCAGGCTACAGATAGCACTAGGAGCCAGACAAGGAGATAATGTGTGTCACTGGTCCTGGAGATTCCCAGATAGTGTTCCTGTATCCAGAGTCAGGGCTGTCCAAACCTGCAAGGCTGCTTGTCCTCTTCCCTTCCTGGAGATCCTGCCAACCTCCCAGCTGTAGGAGCTGAGCCAACAGCCACTCAACTTGGGGCCATGATCCAAAGAACTAGTCAGAAGAACATGTGTGCCTGCATGTGCCATGCCGACCAGGTCTCTCTTGGCACAGGAATGCTCTCAAGAGAAAAGGGACTACAGTTGCAAAGTCTTCGCAAGTGCTGAGGACAACAGCTGGCTGGATAAGTTTGGGCTGCAGCTGGTTGATCAAGACCCCATTCCAGGCTGGAAGCATCTTCAGGACGAGCTAGAGGGAGCCAGTAACAGGTACTCACCTTGCCATTGCGGTTATGGACCCTGAAGGCCATGCTGGGAGACATCAGTAGAAGCAGCGACTCCTGCTCTGACAATTTCTTCTTCAGCCTCTCCATGGCTTTGCTGACCTTGTTTGCCCTCTGCCAGGGAGAGGACAGTCTCACATTTCCATTCCAGGGCCACCTGCTCCCACACAGTGCCTACTGCTCTCAACACTGAGACTAGGGAAGGTGGAGATCCCACTGTCTGCTTAGTACAAACACAGACCTTGCTGGTAGCCTTTTGTGGATACAGCCTCTCCTTAGGGTCAAGGCCCAGCACCAATTTTGCTGTGCTCAGTAAGCCTGCTTTGAGGGAACTGGTCCTTCCTCTCACAAGGAGAGAGGGGAAAAACCTTTACAGATTTCCTTGCATTCAACCTCTCCAAACATGGACAATGTGCAGGGGTTGTTATGAATGAGAAGAGCCCTCATCCCCTCCATGACCTGAGCACCAGCTTGCTGGGAGTGTTTTGGGGGAAATCCCAGTGAGTACAAACACATATCACCAGGACCTGGATGGGGAAATCCTCCCTGTCAAGAGCCATGTGGATCCTTCCTAAAGCCCACTGCCATGAGGGCTCTGGCCTTCTAGATAGTCACCAGGGTTCTCCAACCTTTGACAATTAATAGAGGCCACTGTTCTAAACTCGTCTGTCTTGGGGTTTCCCTTTCCTACAGTGCCAGACTATCCCCATGCAAGGGCTCATCTTCATTATGTCCATAACCTTCTAAACCTCCCTGGAAAGAATCAGGTTCCCAAAGTCCAAAACAGCTGGAGGGGTTCATCCCTCATCAGGACAGTTGTGACTATTTATAACATCAATGTTGAGCTATACAAAATTATCAATATAGGCAGCCAATGAGAAGTATACCAGAAGCATATGTGTCTTTCCTTTCATACACAGAATAACTTTGCTGGCCTTATACAGCCCATGGGGTGGATATTCCTTACTTTTGTCCTATAAAAGCCTTTCGTTGCCCCAGTTGAGTTGTGTACACCTGTAGTCTTGGCTACTCAGGAAGCTAAGGCAGGAGGACGACTTGAACCTAGGAGTTCTGGGCAACCTAGTGAGATGCTATCTCCTAAAAAACCTAAACAAACCAAATATTCTACTAGGTGCCACTAGCATGGGCTTTCATCCTACCTAGAATGACTTCTAGATGGAAGGCTACCATCTCAATTCATTGTGTCCTATCTGCCTAGGATCTGTAAATAATAATCTTCTTCTTCTTTTTTTTTTTTTTGGTCGGTTGTGAGGCCTGAACTCTGGGCCTGGGCACTGTCCCTCAGCTCTTCAGCTCAAGGCTAGTGCCCTACCACTTGAGCCACAGCGCCACTTCCAGCTTTTTTCTGCTTATGTGGTACTGAGGAATCGAACCCAGAGCCTCATGCATGCAAGGCAAGCACTCTACCACCGAGCCAACTTCCCAGCCCCTCTTCCAACTTCTTCTTCTTTTTTTTTTTTGGGTCCGGTCGTGGGGCCTGAACTCTGGGCATGGGTGCTGTCCCTCAGCTCTTCAGCTCAAGGCTAGAGCTCTACCACTTGAGCCACAGCACCACTTCCGGCTTTTTTTTCTTTTTGCTTATGTGGTGCTGAGGAATCGAACTCAGGGCCTCATGCATGCAAGGCAAGATCTCTACCACTAAGCCGCCTTCCCAGCCCCCCAACTTCTTTACTACTATGGTGCTGTGCTGAACTTCTACCTTCCAACAGAAGAATCATGGGCTATCCTAGCCTGGGTCTTCCCTGGGATGCAGATGGGGATAGCGGTGGGGATAAGAAGACAAAGGAACAAGGTCAGGATCCTAACAACCAGAGTGATGATCAGGCAGGATTAAAATGGACAAAGTTCAGACAAGAGCCACTGGTATAACCAAGTTTTCTATGTGAGATTCTAGGTCAGACAACTGGTCATTAGGCTACCTGCCAGGTAAAATAAGTACTCTGTAAAAGGTATACAATGAACATCTAGATCCAGAGCCTTTCATTTCCCATCAGGACCAGGTTACTAGTGGCTCTAGGATGAGAACCCTAATTTAGCTGGGCTCTTAGGACCACTCAGTGTCTGGCTATGAGCAGATAAGACGCCCAGCACTCCAAGAGCTGAGAGTTGCTCACCTAGGCCCCATCAAGTCCTGGAGACCAGATGCTTGGCAGAAAGAATAACTATTGGCTTGTGCACAAGGGGCTGCTACCCACTCAGGCCACACAGGGCCTGGATCTTGTTCTCTCAGCTGGTCGTACCTTCTCTCTCTGGATGTCACTCTTGATCTGAGAGATCTTGATCTTCAAGGCATCTAGCTCCTCATCTGGCACCAGAGGGATGTTGGGTGCCGCCTCTGACTCGTCCACCATCTGGAAGCTGAGATCCGTGAGTGGAATGTACCATTTGCAGTCATACTGTTGGGTTTTGCTGGATAGGGAGAAGAAGAATGTTAACTTGATGACTATTTTCCTTTAATAATGTCACAACTTTTCATTCCTGCTAGAGAGCCCTAGAGTCACAGCTGTGCATGGTTTATGTGACCTAAAGCCCAATCTGTGTTCCATGAGGCTATTAGCAGATACTGGCAACCTCGGTGTCTCCTGTGAACATTTATTCCACATGTGACTCCAGGCATCAAGGTATCTGAGAAGCCATGGGTCCCTTCATCCTGTGCTGATCTTGATGTTGGTGCTCACATGGGAACATGATAAGATACCCAATGGCAGGGCAGGACTAAAGTTCAGAGCTGCAGAATTTGAGAAGCTGTAGATATATTCAATACAATTTCTTCACTGGACAGATGAGGGGACAGAGGCTCTCTATTAGGCTCACAAAAAGCAGAACACAAGAGCGCAGTTATGGTTCTTTCCAATGTGACCCTCTGGATGAGGCTGACCCCTGGTGGAGTGCGGGGAGATTTGCAAGCCTATGATGAGAATAACTTGGCCACCATCACCAGGTTCAGGGAGTTAAACAACAGTATTTGCCTAACAATATATTCCCAGAGCAGGCCCTTCATTTGACATACTTTTCACAGATTCTTTACAGCCAGTCCTTCCTCCAACTGTACGTGACGGACAGTCAGGTTTACCCCTCAAGTTTGAAGATGAAGCTGAATGACTGGCCCTGATTAGTAGTGACAACCTTTGACTTTGAGCCTGGAATCATGCCTGTGTGAAAGTAGAATTTAAAGAGAGGCAGCTGGCCACAATGTTTTAATCATGCCCCAGAGGGAGAGCATCAATACCGGAGTGCTGAAGCAGTCGCCACTTGGGTAAATGTCACTCACCCTCCACTCTGCTTCTTGAGTTTGGTGCAGAGGAGCAGGTCCGTGAACAGGAAAACGTGACGCAGCTTGCGGGCTCCCTCCACCAGTTCCACCATGAAGCTGTCCTTCAGCAGCTGCCGATGCTATAAGCATGGAAGAAGGTCTCAAGTTAGGACTAGAGTGGGTGGTATGGGATGAAGTAAGCTGGGTCTTTCCAGTTGGTAAGAGTAAACGGACCTTCTGGAAAACTTTTTCCCTTGGGAGATTTCATCCCCTCTATATCCAACTCTCAGACCCACTTTCTGGAATGTTCCATCCATCTCATCAAAATGCTAAGAGGAGGGGCCGGGAAGGTGGCTCATAGCAGTAGAGTGCTTGCCTCGCATGCATGAGGCCTTGGGTTCAATTCCTCAGCACCACATAAACAGTAAAAAAGGCTGCAAGTGGCACTGTGGCTCAAGTGGTAGCATGCTAGCCTTGAGCTGAAGAGCTCAGGGACAGCACCCAGGCCTAGAGTTCAAGCACCACAACTGACCAAAAAAAAAAAAAAATGCTAAGAGGAGCTATGTGTACTTCTCTTGACTTCAGAAAGTCAAACTGCCTGGAGTGTGCAGCTCTACACAAAGAAATGTCCAGGGCCTCCTAGCTCTGAACTGACAGAGTCCTAAACACATTTCTAGCCAGTCAAAGAACAGAGTGGAACATTGCAGAAGGGCTATAATCAAGGGAACCAAAAACATTTGAGTCCCTCCTGGGTGCTTAGATTGGAGAAGAGGCTTGGTGGATGTAGGGCAGTGACAGTCACTGGCCTGGGGGCCACGGAGGATCATTTACAATCAAACAAATGCTCTAAGGAAGGATGATAGGAGAGTCCTCTTTAGACAAGAGAGCTGGTACCCCTCTGGGGTAGCAAACCAGGACCCAATATTAGCAAGAAACTAGTCATGCAAAGGAAGAGCTGTTCCTATATAGAGATGAGACTGGCACTGTGGGTATAGATGAGGCAATCCCAGCGATAAGATGGTAGACACAAGAGTAATCTAAGAGGGCCAGTGCTTCAGGTAAGGAAGGAAGGGGCTAATTCAGAAGGAAGCCAGGGGCCTTGTACCTGGGAACCCACTTTCCAGTTCTGACTAGACAGGATGGGCAGGATCCAAGTAGGAGTATCTCCTCTGTTCTTTCCCAGGCACTTGCTGCCTGAGAACTTAGCCCCTTATGTACAGCATAGGCAGTCAGCCCGAGGATAAACTAGGAAATGGAAAACATGATCTCCCAATAAGTCCCAAGCCTTTCTTCACCTCAGTACTTTATCTGAAAGTCAAGGCCAGTCCTTTCTTACACAGCTCAGGGGACTACTGAATGGGCATAATGCAGCAAGTTAATCAGTCATCCAACAGATCGGCACCTCATAAAGGGCCAGCTTCTGTGGTAAGCCAAGGACAGAGTCAGGATGAGAGGTTGATGCTGCAAACAATCACTATATACACACTGTGCTGTGCAAGTGCATTGTCCAGTTATCAGATTCGTTCCCTACCATGTACTTTGATCAGGTTCATATGAAAACTAAACTTGTATTTCAGTGAGCAAGCAATATATACTTATTGGTTTCTACAATGAGATTGGTTTCTACCCAAGAGATCCCTGGCTTTAAGGAGGCATGACAGAGAAGGAGACCCTATTCCACACTATCTCATCACAGTGGGATAAGCATGGGGTACATCTGTAGGTGAGCCACACAAAACAAAGTGCATCAAACTCACCTTATTGCCAGTAAGAGGTACACTCATCTTCATCTGAAGAAGTGGGAAAGAAGGTCTCATTCTCATCCTGGCATAGCCAGAATGGATGAGGATGAGGGGAGGGGGACTGCCACTGCCACCTTTAGCCTCTACTTCTCAGCGTGCCCCACACTGCAGGAGCTAGAGGCCTACGGGCCTCTCAGAAGCAGATGCAGTCTAGGCCAGGCCCCCTCCCTACCTTTAGGCATGGGGATCACATGTCATCACCAAGGGTACTCAGCTTAGTTCACCTGGCTGCTGGCACAGGATTTTTTTTTTTTTTTTGCAGAGCTGCTGGTGCCCATAAGTGGAAGGGCAAGAAGGCTATTGGCGTGCCAAGACCATGACTCATCGTCACTCACGCTTTACTGCCTCCCTCTCCCTCCCCCCAACTCCCCAGCAGAGGGCAGACAGCATGCCTGGTACAGGCATCCACAGGAAGCAAGAAACCTGTGTGAATTCTGGGGAAGCCTCTGGGAAGCACTGGAGGGAAAATTCCAGAGACCTGGTTACAGTCTGCTGGGTCTACTGTGGGAGAAAAGATACAGTCCTGGGACACTAAGGTCCTGAAAGAACGACTACACAAACATATCCTCAACAGGGACATATAGTAAGATTTCCTAGTATAGTGGGTGGAGATAAAGTGAACTTGTGAAGGGCAGTGACATGCCAAGATAGCAATTTTTTCTCCAAAGGGGCTGAGCTTTCTCCAACCACCAGCAGAGGGCACCTTAAGCTCAGCTCAGAAGCTACAGGTCAGAAATGGCTACTCCCTAATAGTGACTGCAAGCTCAATCTGGCTTAGGAATGCATTTTTGATACTGTGATAGTTGCCAGACCCATCTCTCCTATCCATCTCACCTCTACCTGGGACAACCTTCATCTTTTTTTTTTTTTTTGGGTCCAGTCGTGGGGCCTGAACTCTGGGCCTGGGCGCTGTCCCTCAGCTCTTCAGCTCAAGGCTAGCACTCTACCACTTGAGCCACAGCACCACTTCTGGCTTTTTTCTTTTTGATTATGTGGTGCTGAGGAATCGAACCCAGGGCCTCAGGCATGCAAGGCAAGCGCTCTACCACTGAGCCACCTTCCCAGCCCCAACCTTCATCTTTTTAAGAGAAGCCACAAGTCCCAACTGCCCTGAGCCACAATGCTGTATTACACCCATCTGTCTATGAGCTGTTCCAAGAGTGTGTGAGTTGGTGCGTTTCATAAGCAGGCCCCTTGTAGCTTGAGTGATAGATAAGTGGTGGCTACAATTTTTTTTTTTTTTTTTTTACCAGGACCTTATCCAAACCAGGGATGCCTAAGGAAGAGCTGGATCTGGCTTCAGGAGATCAAAATATCTGGAGTCTGGCAGTTCTACCCAGAAAAATGTCCAGAGAATCAAAAAGAAGGCCTTCTAGCACTGAGAATTGACAGGATCCCAAACACAATTCTAGCCAATCAATGAACAAGGAGTAGAACGTGGCAGAGGGGCTCTAATCAAGCAAACACAGTGGGAGAAGAGAAGAGGTTGGGAAGAAGAGAGAACAACCTAGAGCCAGGCTTATAGGACAAGGCCTTCTTAGACCTGGGAAACAGATTCTCAAAGACCCACAGTTTAGGGATCCTGATGCTTGGGCAGATGCCTCCTCCTGGCTCAGAAGGTCAGCCAGGCCTGGCTGGAAGCTGCACACTGTGGTGGGAGATTAAAACATCCTCCTACTCTCATGAGAGAACATCAGATCTGCACCTGCATGTATTTCAGAAAATGGTAGGCCCAGGACAGATGACCCAAGGACAGAATTGGAAGACCCGGGCAAGAGTTTAGTCTCTCTGGCCAGGCACTCAGAGACCCCCCAGGTTACATGTCTACCACCTATGCTTCCTCATTCATTCTTGCCCTAGGACCCAGCCTTTCTGTGGGAAGGAAGGTCACCTAGGCCTGGTTGGGTCAGCCCACATGGCGCCAGCAGAAAGCTTGAAGTCTTTAGTCTCTGCCAGCTCAGAAGACAACCCATTCTAAAGAGCTCATCAGCCTGGCCAAGGGTCTGGGAGTGCAGGCAGGATGATTGGAACACAGGCAAGGGGAGGCTGGGCCACCCTAGGTCACAGTCCTTAATGTATCTTCAGAATGGTGTGAGGTCATGTGGTTAGAAAAAGCCAGAGGACAGAGAGGGCCTGGACCTTGCTGGAGCCAGGACAGGGAAGCATCATGCTTCAGAAGTGAGAGGCAGCAACTTAGAAGAGGTTAGGTGAAAAAAGTGGTAGAGGGAAGGCAGCAGGTGGCAAGGTTATATTCTTTCTGGGAGCTCCTTTACACCCAGGTGGAAGTACCAGCTGGAATGGACACCACTGCGGTTTCAAATAACCAATAAGACGGCCTGAGAGGGAAGGGGTCCAGGACTGTCCCACCACCACTGCCTGCAGATTCTTTTTCTGCTGAGATGTCAGCTTGGTTACTTCATTTCTTTGACTTTCAACTTCCTTAGAAATCAGATGTGGGGTTCGGAGTATAGCTCAGTGGTAGCGTGCTAGCATAGCACCCCAAACAACAATAAAAAAATGAAGAGGAGCTGGGCAGTGGTGGCTCACATCTGTAATCCTACTTACTCAGGAGACTGAGATCTGAGGATCGCAGTTCAAAGCCAGTCTGGGCAGGAAAGTCCTTGAGACTCTTATCTCCAATTAACCATCAGAAAACCGCAAGTGTTTCTGTGGCTCAAGTGGTAGAGCACAGGGACAGCACCCAGGCCCAGAGTTCAAGCCCCATGACTGACAAAAAAAAAAAAGGACCTGTCTAGTTGCACTTTTTGGAGGATTTAGTGCAATAGCATGTCTAACAGCTCAAATGGGCCATCAGGTACCATTTGCTATGGACTTGGTACACATAAGCGTCATGCTTAGAGTTCCTCATGCATCATGCCACTTCTTACTCTGACCCTATGAGGGCCTCCATTAGGCTATGAGGAGGGGGGGATTCCTCCTTTCTAAGAGGTCTTTCCCTAGGCTGGCAGCCTCTTTTAGTACACTGCTACAGGCTGAATGTCTGGGTCATCACTCTCCCCCATTTGTCAGTTAAAGCCTTAACCCTCAACGTAATGATAGTTAGTGAGGGGAGCTTTAAGAGTGATTACATTTAGGTGAGGTCACACAGGCAGGACTCTGATAAATGGGATTAGTGTCTCTGTGGAAAGGCCATATGAGGATAGTGAAAGCAGCCAGCTGTAAGCCAGGAAAAAGGTCCTCATGCTGGCACCCTAACCAGCAATAAGATAATGCCTGTATGGTGGTACATCTGTAGTCTCATCAACTCATAAGTCTGAGATAGGAAAATCACTGGGCCCAGAAGTTTGGGGCCAGCCTGGGTTGCTAAAACCTCCCAGTGTCTACTATGACATATATCTAGCCCTAGGAGCATTGAAAAAAAATCATTTCAGGTCCAGGAACTGTATTTGGTCATCAATACATCAGGCAACGCCTTGACAGTGTGACAGGAAAAGTCACCAAGGAAAGCCCGGGTGGCAGGTGGAAAGAGAGGATGCATAGAACAAAGAGGCGGACATAAGAGTTGACATGGAGGGGACAGCTGCTGGCCATGAGTAGGCCTTGGGATGGCTCCAAGTGTGGATTGAATTTGGAATATTCTGGCCCTGGAAGTAGCCAGAGGATCCTGCCCCCACTCCTATGCCTTCAGAACAAAACCTATAGAGCTGACTGAATGCCAGGAGCCTGACTGACTTGGAGCAGACTGAATGCCAGGGGCCTGGCTGACAACTGACCCTCTGTGTCCCTGACTGCGGAATGCCATGGTGAACCCCAGGGGTCCAGCAGCTGGGCTAGGAACAAGGTTCCTAGGGAAGCTGCTCACTGACCACCTGCAGTAGAGCATCAGGGCAGGGTCCTGCTGGCTTTCCCTTCTTTCCTCCTTCCTGTCTGTTATCTGACTCCCTTGCATTCTCTGGTCTCTGGAATGTCTCTTGGGGTCAATTCTGGCCCAGGTTTCCTATGTCTTAGAGTGACCCATCACAAGATGATCAAGGCCTGGGAAGAACCATGCTAATTTATAGTGACAAGGGTAGCAGTAGCTACTGCAGCACTTAGGCGTCGAACTCCATGTGGAACGAATATTTTTTTTTTTTTAAATTTCATATCGTTTCATTTCCAACTCCCTGACTTCACAAAGTGAGGGGCTGGAGTTGAATAGTGTGCCTGGAGAACCAGGGACCATATGAGTTGAGAGAATCCAAGTTCTACAAATATTTGTTAAAGGCAAATATAAGGCCTAAACCTGGACATACACAATTTCTTTGGCCTTGTAGCATCTGTCTTTTGGCCCTATGGTACTTGCTGAGGTTTCCTTACGTACCAAAGACTTGCCCAGGTCTCCTGTTTTTTTAGGTTTTGTGTGTGTGTGTGTGTGTGTGTATTTTGTGTGCTGAGGATTGACTCAGTCTCATGTGCTTTACCACTGAGCTACAGCCTGCCCCCCTTTTAGCAGTACTGGTGTTTGAACTCAGGGCACCCTGCTAGCTAAATGGATGTGCCACCTCTTAAGCCATACTGCTATTTCCCCTTTTTTTGCTTAAATTTTCAGGTAGAGTTGCACATTTCTGTCTGAAGCCAGCCTCAAGATTGTGATCTTCCAACAAATAGCCTTTAAGTAGTTGTGATTACAGCTGTGAACCACCACACTCAACTACATTAGTTGGGATGGTTTCTCACTTTTTTTGCCCTGGTTGGCCTCAAATTGCCATCTTCCTGAAGTCTCTCCAGAGTAGCTGACATTACATGAACCACCATATTGAAGTCTCCAACTCTTTTTAATTATCAGTTGCAACCAGTGGCTTATGCCTGTAATCCTAGCTACTCAGGAAGCTAAGATCTAATGATCTCAGTTCAAAGCCATCATGGGCAAGTAAGTCCATGAGTCTCATCTCCAATTAACCACCAAAAAGCTGAAGTGGAGCTGTGGCTCAAGTGGTAGAACACAAACCTTGAGCAAAAAAGCTCAAAAATAGCACTAAGGCCCTGAGTTCAAGCCCCAGAACTGGCATATGCTCATGAGTAAGCATGCTGGCATGCATGCACGCATGTACACACACGGGAGCACGCGCACGCGCGCGCGCACGCACGCGCGCGCACACACGCACACACGCACGCACGCACGCACGCACACACACACACACACACACGGCCTCCATTTCTCTCCCTGATCCCCAGTGCCTCAGTTTATAGTGATGTTGCCAACTGCAGTACCTGCCAGGGCTACTGTCTCTCTGCTTACTCTGGGCGGGTGTGTGTGTGGGGGGGTGTGCTCAGAGATAATAGGCAGAAAACCAGCATCAGAGGCTGTATTATCCCCCCCACACGTTTCCAAGCATAAGCAGCACGAGGTGCAGAGCTCAAAGCAGACAGACAGGCAACCACGTGAAGGAAATTACCCAGCAGCAGAAATCAGTCATCTAACTGTGAAGTTAATTCAGCTAAACAAATGAGCACCCACCCACCAGCCCACAGGATCTGGGCCTAGAAGGAAAACCTGCCTGCAGGATCCTTCCTTCTGAAGGCTGAATTGGTTTCCCTCCCAACCCCCCTAAGTGGTTCCTGTTGCTCACAGACACTGGGTGTTCTGGGGTCAGGATGCTGGCCAGCTAGGGCAGCTCTGGCCCCTGCTCTGAGTCAGAGAGACACTTGTAATGTTGCCCAGTCACTTCCAAAAGGGCATAGGCGCTGGAGCCAAAAGGATGAAGAGATTATAGGAACCACACTGGTGGCCAAGACTGGGGCTGTTGATCCCACAGGGTTCATATCTGGGTCTCTCCATGATGCCCCAACTCACTGAGGCTATGCTGGTGGCAGTGGGCCATATGTCTATGCTGTTAGGACTCCTCCCTCTCTCTACCAGACAGGCAGAGAAGCTACAAAGAGAATCCCACTTGGACATGCCCCTGGCAGGAGCAGAGGATGGTGCTCCAAACAGCACCTCAGATAGGGAGGAGTATGAAGCTTAAAGGCTTACTATCATTTCGCTGTATTAACTCCACCTAACCCAGGCAAAACAGAGATAGGAAGTAGAGTAGGTAAGCTCTGATGGTTAATGGGGTCCAGAAAGCTGACGTCTAATACTCATGGGCTAGGACATCTGTCTTACATCTTGGCTTAGTTTCTTAGTGGCTGTGTGACCACAGGCAAACCATTTAACCTCTCTGAGCCAGTTTCCTCACCTAAAAAAGAAAGATAGATCCTCTACATTCATCACGGGAACTTAAAAGGCACAGCTCCTTTTTCTCTTTGGCAACTTTGCTACTCAGTGATATACCAAGTAAGAGACTGGCCTAAGGTCAAAACCACTAGGCATTTCTAAACCTCAGGCCCTCCTCAGCTACAAATTCTACAGGAAGCAACCAATAGCTCCCACTTGGGGTGGGGAGTGGTGTGGATTATCTTCCTGCTGGTAATGTGTAAAATATCCTTTGCTATTTTCAGCAGAAGGTACCAATACAGGGAAATCACATCCCTTACCTTCATACTGTCCCTTACAGGCCAAGAAAACCCTTTAAGTCCCATAAGAAAAGGTAGTAGGCTAAGTCACTATCTTCAGAGAGCACGGATGCTCAAGTTTAAAAAAAAGCAAGGGGTGTCCCCAAATTAATACCACAAGTAGGCAGTGGGGAAGGATCAAACCTGGGTTGAAGAAGAGCCCATTTGGGGCTGGGAAGGTGGCTCAGTGGTAGAGTGCTTGCGTTGCAAGCCTGAGGCCCTGGGTTCGATTCCTCAGCACCACATAAGCAAAAAGAAAAAAGCCGGAAGTGGCACTGTGGCTCAAGTGGTAGAGCGCTAGCCTTGAGCTGAAGAGCTGAGGGACAGCGCCCAGGCCCAGAGTTCAGGCCCCACGACCGGACCCAAAAAAAAAAAAAAAAAAAGAAGAGCCCATTTGGCTGTTTGCCTTCCTTCCTCCTTCCTTCCCTCCCTCCCTCCCTCCTTCCTTCCTTCCTTCGTCGGTTGTGGGTCCTGAACTCTGGGCCTGGGTGCTGTCCCTCAGCTCTTCAGCTCAAGGCTAGCGCTCTACCACTTCCTGCTTATGTGGTGCTGAGGAATCGAACCAGGGCCTCATGCATGCAAGGCAAACACTCTACCACTGAGCTACCTTCCTAGCCCCTTGGCTTCATTTCTCTATATAACATGGATTGTACAACTGTTGGGCAGCCAGGAAGGCTACTGAGGACTTGTAAGCTTGGACTTCATGATTGATTAATAATGTCTACATCATGGCTAGGGATCAGGGAGCATGGGAGTGGTTATCTACCTCCATGGCTTAGTCACTGCTGAAGTATTAAAGGACAGTGCTAAATGAAGGGTGTGAGTCAGAATTACATTTCAGGGATACCAAGTCTTCTCTTCCTTTGGTAGATGAGGAACCTAAGCAATCCCTAGTGTCCAGTCAGGGCTAGATGCTTGAAAGAGCGCTTGGTCTTTGCCCTGATAAAGTACCTGACCTCAGGGCTGGGAAGGTGGCTCAGTGGTAGAGTGCTTGCCTTGTATGCATGAGGCCCTGGGTTTGATTCCTCAGCACCACATAAGCAGAAAAAGCTGGAAGTGGCGCTGTGGCTCAAGTGATAAAGCACCAGCCTTGAGCTGAAGAGCTGAGGGACAGTGCCCAGGCCCAGAGTTCAGGCCCTACAATCAACCAAAAAAAAAAAAAAAAAAAAAGTACCTGACCTATAGGTACTTTCTGCTTGGTAACCTGAAGACCTAGGCAATGATGGCTCAGAATCAGGAAAGATGAGGATGTGGCTGCCAACTCCTAAGCAACATCTCATTTTTCTAAATTCTTCCATTTCCTAGCTGAATTCCGATAATTCAACTATTTCTCTCCAGAGAGATGGTGGCAGAGACATAGGGGCAGACTCAGCAATGTATCAAGGGGCCTAGGGGAGAAGAGCTCATATCCTTGCCTCCCTGGCAGTCAAAGTTCTCATAAAGCAACAGTTAACAGAAGAGAAAGAGCAGAAGTCCCTGGAGAGAAGGGTGAGCCTGGCAAGAACCAACCCAGTACAAAGTCCTAGCAGATATAACTCCAACAGCTAAATCAGGTGGATTGCTCGTCAAGAGGCCAGAGTACTGCTTTCTTTTGTTGGTCCAAGGGCCAAGGGAGAAATGGAGGATCAAGGCCCTCTGTTGCTCGGGAGACAAAATCTGATTTCCATGTCCCCTAGGTGCTAGCCATTAGACAGTCAGGTGGAAAGCTTCTGCCCTGGTCAATATCTGCCTATGGGAAGTGCTGGGGACCCATTTCTGTCTTCAATGGGCTCAGAGATGGCCAAGGAGCCAATACAGAGGTCCAGGAGTGTTGCCACATGCTATTCTTTCCACAAATCATTGCCCATGAAGGCCCAGGTGCTCAGGGAGGAGGGGCTGCATCCTATCCTGCTGTAACGACCCCAAAAGGTAAAGCGGTAAGCTCCAAGCTTCTTGATGAGTCATTCCTCATAATACTGGGATTGGACCTGAAACTTCCTTGTTCTACAGCTGGAGAAGCCTGTCAAATAAGAGTAAAAAGCTCTGTCATCTACTCAGCCCTTCCCAGACCAAGCCCACCAGGAAAAACCACCAAACCCAGAGAAGCAAGCGGAGGAACACAGGGCTGACAGCAGGTGAGAGGGAAAGAAACCTTGTGTATTGATTGGGCAGGTCTGCACTGGCATTATCTCAGCAGTGCACATATGGCACACGAGCCAGAAGAGGAGAAAGTGGTTCTCAGAGGTGAGTATAGTTGGGGTCATGTTCTGCCTAGACATCACAGCTCCTGTTCCTGCATAAAACTCCAGAGGCCGAGAGGTCAGCTCCTGTCACTTTCACACAGCTTCTAACAAAGGATGCTTACACGGACACCAGTTCCTGGCCTATGCTTCTCAAATATGCTTAATTGAATTTTGTACTCAATAGAGGCTGCCTTAATAGATGCTATACTTAATAAGAGGCTGAAAAGGCATCTGCTTAGCAATACACAGGGCCTCTTTCAGGGAGGATCTAAGGTGGCAAAGGTGCAGACCAATGTCTGCTTATTGATGACATGCATAAAAGGAGAATGACTGTTGAGTAGCTGCTACAGGGCGAGGGAAAGAAAATTTACAGGCTGAAGACATCAACTTCTCCAACCATTTGCATGTATCAAATACAAACATGGGCCCCTCCCCTTCTTTACCTAATTCTTTTTTTGGTTGGTCATGGGGCTTGAACTCTGGGTATGGGCACTGTGCTGAGCTCTTCAGCTCAAGGCGAGCACTCTACCACCTGAATCACAGCGCCACTTCCGGTTTTCTGGTGGTTAATTGGAGATAAGAGTCTCACTACTTTCCTGCCCAGGCTGGCTTTGAACTGCGATCCTCAGATCTCAGTCTCCTGAGTAGCTAGGATTATAGGCGTGAAACACTGACACCCGGCCCAACTTAAATTCTTAAACTTGGTGTTCAGTTTTTCAATGAAAGACTACCCAGGAGGAAGTAGAAGATTCCAGGCAAAGTGCCATCTCTTTCTGGATGGAACTCAACAGAAACAGTGGAAAAACAGGTAGCTATGAGGTGGAGACACTGTCTAGTGGGCATGAGGCATGCAGTTACTCCTATAAGGCAACTCTGACACCTCATACAGACTGGGTTGAACCCAACCAGGGTTACAGAATCTCAAGGGCCTGTGTTTCCTGTGTTAGGCTGAACTGTCTGCAGAGGACTAGAGAAGGATCCAGGTCTGAGACTGAAAATGTCCTGTGTCCCCCAGCAGCCACACTTACCTCTCCCTTCTTCACTGTCATGGACTGCCGGCGGGGTGTGATCTCCTCATTGATGCTGGATAGGAAGTTCTGAGAGATGCGGAGGGCATCCTGCAGCAGGGGATGGTCAGGGTGGCTGGAGGGAGTGTGCTTCAGCAAGTCCTGTCCCAGGTAGAAAGACCAGAGTTAGAGAGGAAGACTGGTACAAACCACTGTGTGTAAACCACACTGAGCATAACCCAGAGCTGCTGGCTTCCCACGCATGCCAGTATGCTCTCAGGAAGCAGGCCCTGGTCCCACAACATGTGCCAACAAACTCATGCTATTTGCACATGGCCAAGAGGGGATTCAGGGCAGGGTTTCTATACCTTGGTGTTATTGACATTTTGGGTCAGATGATTCTGTTATGGTGAGGAGGGGCAGAGGGACTGTCTTGTGCAGCATAGGATATTTAGTATCATCCCTGGCCTGTTCACAGGACACAGAGGATGCTCATAGCATACTGCCCTCATTGTACCGTGACAACAAAGTATGTCTGCAAGACATTGTTGCATGTCTCTCAGGGTAGAATCAGTCCTGGCCCAGAACCAATGGTTTGTACAAGGTCAGGAGAAAAACCTTTGACTCCTCCTTTAGATGAAAGCCAAGGACTTCTTAGAAGCCAGATAGAAATATTGACACTTTCTCAGCTAGGAATGTAAGTCATTCCTGCCCAAGGTCAGCAGCTCCCTGGTGCTTCTGAGAAACAAAATCCCCTTGAGATCCCAAGTCTCATCTGCAAAGAGAGCCTAGGCATGAAGAAGCACCTGGGTTGGCAGTGACAGGGTAGCCCCTTAGCTTCAGTGCTCTCAAGCGGCTCCATCTTATCCCTATCATGATACTCAGCTTGACAACATGCATGCCTGATACCTGGACAAACTACAGGCCAGGGGATAGACTACAGTATCTCAGGGCATCAGACAAGATCCTCTGTCAGAGCCTCTGAACTCAGGGCACCCCAGTATAGGAGAAGCCAGAGCCCCAGAGAAGGCCCTGCCTGCTCAGGGAGAATGTCTGTATCACCCTATGAGTTGACTCACGTGGAGGACCAGCGTGCTTCTTGTCACCCTGTCCACAGGCTTGTAGAGCAAGTCTGTAGAGAGACAGGCAAGGAGAGATGAAGGTACTTGGAAAAAGCAGGGTGATTGCCTGCCTGCTGCGTGGTGCTGACAGCACCTCCACCCCCACACTTAAACACAAAGGCACAGAGAACTCACTTTCCAAAGAGTTCTTGGTCGTTGGGTCCTTGGCATCCTTGTTGCTTCTGGCTCTCAGGTTCTGCAGGGAGAAAAATACACACTCACATGAGACAACTGAAGAAACTTTGATGTGGCAAGAAGTTGCAATCAGGAACCATAAGCAGAAACACTGCCTTCTTTCCCCACCAAGTACCCCAGATGCAGCAAATCTCAGGGGGCATCTGAGCTGCTGAGCAGGGACCCACCCATAGACAAGCACAAAAGAAGCCTTGAATGCTTCCATTAGAACAACATGTTGACATCTGGTGTCAGAAAATGCTTGTCCTGAGCTGCTGCTCCATGCACTGCAAGATGCTGAGCAGCACCCTTGGCCTCCACCTTCAGGTGCAGTAATATCCTCAGCCTCCTGTCAGGGAAACAAAAATTGTATGCAGGCATTGCCAAATGTCCCTTGGGGATGAAATCATCTCTGGTTAAGAACAACTGACACGGAGAATCTTGAAAACAGGCAAATTCTTTCTTGGAGTAGCTCAACAGCATGTGGACAGCTGGTCAATCAGAAGAGCACTCGCCTGTAACAGCAGTCCAGGGATCCTGTCAGTAGTTAGACCAATGCTGGATCTGACCCCACCCTACAGTGTGGAATGGAAATACAAATATGCTTGCTAAAATATGCTTGCTATAAAACAAGGTGCTAAGATTCCCACGGTGAGGGCAGGGTTTGTTAGTGGACAGACCATGTTGCAGCATAAATGCATTGAAGACATAGCTAAAGTCATCTCTGGGAAGCAGTTGCAAGGAGGCCCCCAGTACAAGGTTTCTACACAACAAATGCACACCTATCTTACAAACAAGAAGTAGCCTGATAATGCCCTGCCATCTAATGCTGTAAAAAACTTCTTAGAATTGAATGATGGTGTCTTTCAGCTCACAGGGCTAAAGACAATCATGTACTTTGGTATCTTTTAGCCAAGAGTTTAAAAATTAACATCTCTCAAAGTGACTGTTCTTCCCTGTGTCTAACTCAGCAGTTCCTAAAGGGTGTGAGTGGGTGGGAGAGCTACACAAGAGACTATAGGCAGAAACCAGGTGCTGAGCTCATGGGAGTTGGGAGGTGATCCACATCCCACATGTCCCTAGACAGTGCAAGACACAAGTTCTGGGATGCCCAGCCTCAGTGAGTTTGGATTAACCTGCATTTTACAAACTTGCTTGGCTGTGGAAGCTCTTTTCATTTATTTATCACCTGAGGAGCTAGCATCTCACAGAAGCCAGCCTAGGCACTTCATGCTAAGTGGACACTGCCTCACACCCATCTCACAGGACTGCTGGTCTGGGGAGAAGGTGGAAAATCACTACTTAATCTGGTTCTTGAGGCAATTCATGAGCCCCATGCCAGAGTATTGACTCCTAAGTATTGATCTCTGGGACTTCTGACCCAGTCCCTACCACCACCACAAAGCCTCCTGCTTCCTTGTCCTTGAGCTTGATTTTGCTCTTCTGACAGCTGCATTTACTCTCCTGGATAGAGAACCAGCATAGATATTGTTATTGGTGTATGTGTGTGTGTGGTGGTACTAGGGTTTAAACTCAGGGCTTGCTAAGTAGGTATTTTACTACGTCAGCCATTCTGCCAACCCTACAGATGTTCTGATGGTAAAAGAACCCCAAAACTTCACAGAAGGCTCACTTCTGATGTATTCTGAGCTCATCTCTGGATCGCAGCCTTGGCTCAAATTTCCAACCAAGGTAGCAATCTGGTATCTTCCCCCTCATGATTTCCTCCTTTCTCTGTAGAAACCTGTCCAAGTCAACTTAAACCTTGCCACCTGTTCTTTAAAAGGACCAGGTTAGTCAGGTGCCAATGGCTCACACCTACCATCCTAGCTACTCAGGAGGCTGCAATCTGAGGATCCTGTTTTCAAAGCCAATCCAGGCATAAGTCTGTGAGACTTCAACTAACAGCAAAAAGTTGGAACTTAAGGCATAGTTCAAGTGGCAGAGTGCCAGCCAGCCTTGAATAGAAAGAGCCAAGCAAGAATGTGAGGTTCAGAGTGTAAGCCCCAGTACTAGTGCAAAGATAAACAAACAAAAGATCAGAAATCAGTCAGAATTCAGCTGATAAGGGTATGGGAGTTAACTCAATGAAAGAAAGAGAACAAAGAGAATTTCCAGGGGATGATATGGCTGGTGGGCACCCTTTGGGCTCAGGAAGAGCAGCATGACACAAAATATCACCATGGGAGGCAATTAGTGCCAAGTCCCCAATGCCAAGTCATAAAATAGCAATGTGTCTCTGGAACAAAGCCCAGGTGTGTTAGTCAAAGGGTGTTTCTCAGCAAAAGAAACTGGCCCTACTATGTATTTCTACTTTCTATTTCTCTTTCTAATGCTTTTTTTTTTTTTTTGTCAGTCATGGGGCTTAAACTCTGAGTCTGGGCGCTGTCCCTGTGCTCTTTAGCTCAAGGTGAGTGCTCTAGCACTTGAGCCATAGTGCCACTTCTGGTTCTCTAATGATTTACTGAAGATAAGAGACTCACGAACTTTCCTGCCTGGGCTGGCTTTGAATTGTGAGCCTCAGATCTCAGCCTCCTAAGTAGCTAGGATTACAGGCATGAGCCACTGGTGCCTAGCTATTTTTTTGTTTTTGTCAATTGTGGGGCCTGAAATCTGGGGCTGGGCTCTGTCCCTCAGTTCTTCAGCTCAAGGCTAGCACTCTACCACTTGAGCCACAGCGCCACTTCCGGTTTTTTCTGCTTATGTGATGCTGAGGAATCAAACCCAGGGCCTGTACGTGAAGGCAAGCACTCTACCACTGAGCCACTGTACCAGCCACAATGCTTCCTTTCTTACAGAGGTCTTCCCATCAAGAATCCTTGTTAGGTGAGAGAGAAGCAAGTCAGAAGTCATAGCTCCAGGGAGTGGGACCCATCCAATGGCAAGAGTGACAACAGACAACCCCCGCCCCCCTGAAATGTCACATGGTTCTCATCAGCACTGCAGACAGGACACAGAACAGCAGGAGGAATCCATTTGGAGACACAGAGACCCAGGAGTTTTGCTGAATTCTGGTCCTTGCTCAGCTCTGGCCCTGGATGGCATATTCATCTTCTCTGTATCTGAGGGGCTCATTCAAGGCTCCAGAGGCTAACAATACTCTGTGGGTTGAGGTTTCAGTCCTCCAGGGGCTAAATGCAAATAAGGAGACAATCAAACCCTCAGACCTGAAGCTTTCCTCCTGGCATAGGTCTACAGAGGCAACAATGCCCTCATTTCCTTGTGCTTTCAAGATCACTGGTAGATTAGAAAAAGAACAGAGCAGTTGCTACCTAGTCTCCAGCAACAAGGTACAGAGTCAGCTCCAGGATGTACAAGAGATGTAAGGGCAAAATTACAGACTCTACTGACTACAGGCAGATAGCATAAGAGAGTGTCCACGGAACATTGTTGCTGGGCTTTGAGTGTACCCTCTAAAAATTCATGTGTTGGAAACAATCTCCTAACGCCCATGATGATGGTACTGAAGATGGGTGTTTGGGAGATTAGGCTTAGATGAGGTCATGAGGCTGGGGCCTCCATGATGGCATTAGTGGCTTTAAGCAATAGAGAGACCTGACTAGCTTGCTTGCTATGTCCCACCACAGGATGCCTTGTCATGTTATAAAGCAACGAAGTCACATCATATATAGCCTAGTACTTTTGAACTTCCCAACTGTAGAATGGTAAGGCAAATAACTTCTATTCTTTATAAATTACCCAGTTTCTGGGTAACATAGCCACATAGTAGACTAAGACAAGAGTCTACCCTTAGCTTTTGAGGAGGTAGGACATTCTAGGGCTACTCCTGTCTAATCACAACAGTGTCCCAGACATAGAGCTGATGAAGACGACAGGAGTAGGTCTGAATCAGTTCTAGGATTCATAACTAGACTTGAGTTTGGTGTACTTTGTTCTTTCATGCCAGGTTCTACTTACAACCATTCCATAATCCACTGTGAGAAGTGGTTCAGAACACAGATGAAGTCAGTGGTGCGGACTGGTCTGCACAATGTCAAAGTATCCCTTACCTCAGAGATTTCTGCAAACTGAGCATTGGCCTGGCAACACTTCTCAGCTGTTTCCATGGCAACCCCGTAGTTGTCCACAAAGGCTCGGTATACACCCAGCTGGCTGGCCTGAAGGGAGAAAGGAAGAAAGTGTGGGACAGATGCTGTTACTCTCTATCTTTATGAGGACTGGGTTCCTGTGTACAGCTCTAGAGAAACCATAGGAACATACAGGGTTACAGAGACCTCAGCCTCTCCATGCCAATCCCTCCTACCTGCTTCCTCCTCCCCGCACATTAAGCACACTTCCTGCTCCTACAATGACATGTTGAGAAGTGACTCAGAGCTCTGTGCAGGTAATGGCACCTTTCCAGAGCTGCTTATTCCTCCCACCTCATTTTACTAAAAGGGTGCTATGAGCAGCAGCTGAAGTTTGAAGTAGTGAGGAAGAAACGAAGCATCTCTGTGCAGAAAGCTTGAGCAGTACCTTCTCATTCTGACTGCAGAAGGCCCTCCTGGACATGGAGGTCAGTAGACCCTCAGGCCTATTGCATTCTACTCTGACATGTCTAATGCCCTCAGAGCACAGTCTGGTTGTCCAGGGGCTCCTGCTTCCCAGACTCAAGTTCATCCCAGATCTGGTAGGGGTGTCCAGGTATCATGCTGCACACATGGCAGGTGCAAGACCTGCCAACTCTAAAATGAGAGGCAAAAGCCTGTCAATTATTATACCAAAGACATTAACACAGAGTTCCCTCACTAAGCCTCGTACTTAAACACACATTCAACTGCACCATGACTTCCATGGGGGGAGTAATGTGTAATCATCATGGTCAACTTTAGCTCCTATATCACCTTTACAGACAGCAAGGAGGAAACAAATTCTTGCCTCATCTAGGACTAGGAAACCCAGGTGGGAGTTAACCTGGTGGCCAGATCAGAGACACCTATAGCAGCTGATTTAGAGCTGGAAACTGGAGGCATTTGCTGTTCCTAGAGTTTGTACTGTGTCTAATCTAAATTTCATTTCCACACACATTTGCATTTATATTGAATTTTGTGTTTCTGCAGATGATAATCCCAGATTCTGGGTAAACCAGACCTAATCTTCTGGCTATGTTCCCAGTAGAGACTGCACAGAGAGCCACAAGTGCCTGGGTAATAGCAGTGGCCAAAAGATGCCCTGCTTGAACTCTGCCATGCTGACAATCCCAGAGAAGCTACTTCATCTTTGCATTCCAGGTTTTCTCATCATTACAATGTTGAGATCCTTCTTTTCCTCCTCCCTCCTTGTTTAGTTACCAAGTAAGTGCCTCTCTCCAAACCAAGACCTGGCTTGAGGATCAGGACACCTTCTCAGAAGAAGAGATGGTAAGAGATCTGGAGGGTGTCAAAACAAAGACCCTTTCATGACTTCTCCTCTCCTGTTTAAACAAACAGGTCACCTCTTCCTAGTGTGAGATATTCTTTTTTTTTGTCAGTCGTGGGGCTTGAACTCTGGGCCTGGGCGCTGTCCCTCAGCTCTTCAGCTCAAGGCGAGCGCTCTACCACTTGAGCTACAGCGCCACTTCCGGTTTTCTGGTGGTTTATTGGAGATAGGAGTCTCACGGTCTCTCCTGCCCGCGCTGGCTTTGAACCGCGATCCTCAGATCTCAGCCTCCTGAGTAGCTAGGATTACAGGTGTGAGCCACCAGTGCCCGGCTAGTGTGAGATATTCTAAGCACTGAATTCTCACACTTTTACCTTAAAAAAAAAAAAGAGCTGTATGATCCTGCACAAATGGAGAGCCAATGCCTCTAGATACTGGATATGATGCACCAAGGATACAGCCTACTGCCATAGTACTGCTCTGCACCAGAAATACAGAACCTCCCCAGTGCCTGAGGCTCCTACCTGTAACCCTAGCTATTCAGAAAGCTAGGATTGTGCTTTGAAGCCAGACTGAATGGGAAAATCTGTAGGACTCTCACCTTCAATTAACTACCAAAAAAAAAAAAAAGGTGTAAGCTATGGCTCAAGTGGTAAAGCATTATCCTTGAGCAATAAAGCTTAGGAACAGTGCCTAGACCTTGAGTTCAAGCCCAACACTTGCACAAAAAAAGAGAAAGAGAAAAGAGAAATGCAAATGCACAACCAGAATTGGTTCCTGAAGAAATATCTGACAGACTCAAACCAGCTTGTATCTTTCAAAAATGTCAGTCATGGAAGGTAAGCCAAGTCCAAGAAATTGGTACAGATCAAGAGAGCCCAAAGAGACATGACAACTAAGTACATCATGAAACTTTGGATAGACTCCTGAGTCACAGAGTAAAGATGGCTATAAAGAACACGATCGCTAACTTGGGGGAAATTTGCATAGGAACAGCATATTGAGTAATAGTGTCCTATCAATGTGAGATCTCCTAAATATGATAAATTATACTGTGGATTATGGCAGAAAATGTCCTTGTTCTTAGCAAAAACACAATGAAGTATTTAGGGGTAAAAGGGCAGATGTCTGCAACTTATCTCAAATTATAAAGTGCGTGTGAGTGTGTGTGTGTGTGTGTGTGTGTGTGTGTGTGTGTGTATAAAACACAAAATTTATAATCAGTGTATGTGGGTGAAGGATAAACAAAAGTTCTTTGTAGTTTTGCAACTCTTTCTGAAATGATCAGAAAGACAAATACATACACATACAAGAAAAAAAACCCAGAGAAACAAAACAAAACCCTCCAAAAACAAAGCTATGTAAATTTTCATCCAGAAACAAAATTCCATGCAATAGAAGAGAGCCAGTATAG
This sequence comes from Dipodomys spectabilis, assembly GCF_019054845.1. NCBI lineage: Eukaryota > Metazoa > Chordata > Mammalia > Rodentia > Heteromyidae > Dipodomys > Dipodomys spectabilis. The sequence goes on along the minus strand of NW_024871040.1, from coordinate 4,607,634 downwards.
CCCCGGAAGAAGGGCAGTAAAGAGGGTGTGGTTAAGTCTGTGTTACCACACATCGCTTACCAGCCCCAGGCTGGTGACGAGGTATCAAAGCAGAAAGAGGGCACAGCATGTTCCTTGGCTCCTAGAACTTTCCTAGCTGGACCACCTCTTAAGAGTACTGCCCAAACTTGCTAAGGGCTGAGTCTGTCCTTGTGGAGACCCCAGCACTCAGGATGAAGATATCCTCAGAACACACTGACTGGGGACAAACTTCCCAAACACCCCAGCTGCCTCCCCAGTCTATCTGCTGCACAAAGGTAGCTCAAGGACACTAGGAAAAACCAGAGGAAACTTTCCAAACTTAAGTCCCAATGTTCACTGATTATTAAATAACGTTTCCAAGTGATTTTGGAATGTTATTATAGGGAGAGTGCTAGTTGTAGGTTTTTTCCAATAACACTATTCTGTTTCTTTGGAGAGCTCTTGGTTGAGTCCAATCCAAAAGTTTTAGAACTATTGACATAGTACACAGAGAAATGGCAGAGGTACTCTGAAGATGGAAGCATCTGTTAGAAATATACTCCTACACTTTGGTCATGGGGAAAGAAGACAGGAAAGAATCTGAACAAACTAGTGCCATGTCCATTTGTCAGGCCTTAACGCTAACCTAGAGTCCAGTGTATGTCTCCTGTCCAGGCAGCAGGAACTCCAGCAGTTGCCAACAGGAAAGACACACCCCAGAGTAGAACACTCTGGCCTCTTTAAACCAGAAATAAGCCAAGGAGAGGCCAGAGTGAGCACTAGCATGGACAGACCAGGAGGCACAAGGGAACCCTACATTCTGTACATGTAGAGGGGACATCCTGAAGCCATTCCTTGCCCCTGAAGGACTTGAGTCCTGTGGGAGAGAGAATGGTCTGGGGAAAAGAGCATGTGTGCAGAAGGCCTAGGCAATCCTAGAGTCATGATCAGCTGTCTTCAGAAACACATCAGGGCAAGTGCTTTCTAGTGATTGTTCCAGGACAGAGGGGCAAACCTCTGCAATGGGTAGCTCTGACATTAAGACCCTTACTCGCAATCTCCTGGCTCTTCACTTTTGACCTGGTAGTAGGTCTTTTCACACATCACAGAATCTTATATGCTAGGCAGGGCAGTCAGTGGCTTATGCCTGTAATGCTAGCTAGCCTGGGCAGAAAAGTCTCCATTGAGGTCTTATCTCCAATTACGCACTCAAGAAACAGAAGTGGCGCTGTGGCTCAAAGTGGTAGAGCGCTAACCTTGAGTAAAAGAGCTCAAGGACATAGCTCAGGCCCTGCGTTCAAGCCCCACAACTAAAAGAAAAAAAAAACATACATACTGGAAGATAAACACAGATTCTACAGCTTCTGCTAGAGAATTGTTTTATTGGGGCTGGGAATGTGGCTCAGTAGAGTGCTTGCCTAGTATACATAAAGCCCTGGGTCTGATTCCTCAGTACCACATAAACAGAAAAAGCTCGAAGTGTTACTATGGTAGAGTAGTAGCCTTGAGCAAAAGAAGCTCAGTGTCAGTGCCCATGGCCTGAGTTCAAGACCTAGGACTGGCAAGAAAAAAGAAAAGAAAAGAGAGAATTGCTCCTCTATCCCTGGGCTCTTTCACAAGTTCTCCCTCTTGGACAAATTATACTCTATCTGTATGGTTAGGTGTGTACTTAAATCCTTTTTCCATCTTTTTTTTTTTCTTTGAGATAAGGTATCACTTTATAGTTCAGGCTGACCACCTAACTCATAATCTTCGTCCTCAGCCTCTCCAGTGCTGAGATTGCATGTATGTATTACCATACCCAGCTCTGGTCATTCCCCTTTACCCCCCAAAGTCCAGGGACTTGAACTCTGGGCCTGGATGCTGTCTCAGAGCTTCTTTCACTCAAGGTAAGTGCTCTACCACTTGAGCTAGAGTGTCACTTCTGTTTTTTTTGAGTAGTTTATTGGAGAAAAATCTCATGGACTTTCCTGCCTGGGCTGGCTTTGAACTGTGATCCTCAGATCTTAGCCTCCTGGGTAATTAGGATTACAGGTGTGAGTCACCGATGCCTGGCTTCTGGTCACTTTTTAAAGTATCATCCATAATGTTGTCAGACACCTGTTTTGTAGAACAGGATCTTCTTTGCACAACTACTTAAAGATAATAATAATAAAAATAGGTTAAAAAAAAAAGTGTCATCCATGCCCTAGGGTCAAAGATGGACAGAGAGGCCTCTGACCTGACTTCTTGGCAGGCCTCACCCATCCTGTGTCACCTTGAGATGGTTTTTACACATCTGAGAGGTGAATATTGTTCCTAAAGAAACTTTTGTCAAATAGGTGGCCTACTGAGTCCTTTCAGAAATTTTTACTCTGTTGTCCAACACTATCAGTCCTTAAGTGTTAAAGCCCCTAAAGTCAGGAAAATGTTTTTTGTTGTTGTTTGTTGGTTTGTTCCTAAGGAGTATCTTAAAAAACAGCCAGGCACTGGTGGCTCATACCTGTAATCCTAGCTACTAAGAAAGCTGAGATCTGAGGATTAAGGTTCGAAGCCAGCCCCAGGCAGGAAAGTTGAGACTTCAGGAAGTAGAGCTACGGCTCAGACTAATAGCATGCTAGCCTTGAGCACAAAAGCTCAGGAACAGGGACGAAGCACTCAGTCCAAGCCCCATGATGAACCAAAAAACCCCTCAAAAACCAGTATCTGCCTTTGAGGGCAGCCTCAGTGCACGTAAGATTGTGCATGCCCCTTGGGTGCACCTTCTACCCATCCGTATCTGAGCAGAGCCTGGTTCCATGGGAGCCACACCTCCTCACAGCATATGGCTGTCTCTGGTGGTCCATGCGGAATTCCTTGTAGGTCCTCAGTTATAGATCAACCCTTTCCTGCATTTCTCCAACCTGTCCACAAGACCACAGTCTGATTCCTGCAAGGCTTAAAGAAGTCAGTGTGAATATCTTAAGAACCTTCAGGCTCTGAGAACAGCTGCTTGAAGGAGCTGAGGGCCAAGAAAATGACCAAGGTTATTATTTTTTCAGACTCTTTCAGTACCCAGGGCAATCTTCCTACTACTTAAGATTTTTAATTGCCTGTGTCTCCCCTCCCAATACAATATTTTTTGTTTTTTGTTTGTTCCATGAAACTAAATATATATACTTGTAAAGATGAAATAAAGCATAGTTATCCTTCAATAACCCTGAAGGATTGGTTCTTGGACCCCTTCATCTCTCCCCTATATACTTTATTTATTTGGGGGGGCTAGGGATTGAACCCACAGCCTCACTCATGCTAAACATACTCTCTACCCTTGAGATACATTTCTGGTGCCTTTTTTTCTTTTCTGAACTGGGGTTTATACAAAATGCTCACCCTTCAGGCCTCAGCCTCCTTAGGAAGATTATAGATGTGAGTCATAGACCTTCAGGCTCCTTCACCTCTCCCCTACCCCACCCCACCCCTTTTTTTCTTGAGAGATAGGTCCTACTATGTTGCCAACATAGTAGCCAACTCTGAGAGGCTCAAGCAGTCCTCCTGTTCAGTGTTTCAAGTAGCTGGAACACAAGTAGCACTATTATCCTCAATTTGTATACTTTAATCCAATTTAAGCAATATGTAAGTATTGTTACATTGTATTCAGGGGGAAATGACACAGGAGAGAAAGTCTCTACAGATTCAGTATAGATGTAATTAGTTTCAGTTTTGGTTGGTAGACCCTGAAAATGCTGAACCTTCAGATACAAAGGCTGACTGTGTAATGAAGCTCTGCTCAGCTTCCACCTAGACTTGCCTCTCCAGGCAATGCCCAACCTCCATTCTCCTCTGCCCAGGGTCCATCCAAGTCCTGTCATCCTATGTGACAAAACAATTGTGTTCACAGGAGCCACCAAATGGGCAGCTGGATCCACATAGAGACAAATCCTTGATTTTGTTTTTTTGTTTTTTTTGGGGTCTGGTCATGGGGCTTGAACTCTGGGCCTGGGCGCTGTCCCTCAGCTCTTCAGTTCAAGGTTAGTGCTCTACTACTTGAGCCACAAGACCACTTCTGGCTTTTTCTGCTTATGTGGTGCTGAGGAATCAAACCCAGGGCCTCATGCATGCAAGGCAAGCACTCTACCACTGAGCCACCTTCCCAGCCCCAAGACAAATCCTTGAAAAAACTGAATAGAGCCAAGTAAAGAAAGAAGGATGTCCTGTTTACTGGACCCACTTGGACTCAGCTGGGATAGGGTAGAAACATATCTCTTATTTTCTCCCTCCCAGCAAGTTGCCCTTTGGTATCTCAGGCCCTCAGAAACAACCCAAGTCTCACTCCTTCTGTCTCCTCCTGTCTCCTTGTGGCTCACAGGCCTAGTCTTGGACCAGCCACACCTATAGCTATGAGTGCCCATGGCACTACCAGCTCCTCACCAGCTTCTGGAAGAGGTCGCCCACTCGCTGCTGGTGGCTCCACTGCTGTACTCGAGGGAAGAGTCCGTCATAGAACTCCTTGTGGATCTCATAGAGCTCAGGCACTTTGAAGAAGATGGTCTCAATCTGCTGGCTGGTCAGCACAGGCTGGGAGGTGGTAGCAGCAGCTTTGAGAGGCTTCATGGGCTGAGGAGGACATAGGTAAGAAGGCTTGTCACTTATCAGTTGCATGTGATGTGTGCTTTTCTTTTCTTTGTATCCTATTTGGTGCCAGGAACTGAACTCACAACCTGACTTATATTCCAAACCTTTCACTGTTATTTTTTTTTTCTCTGTGTGTGCATGCGTGGGTGGGCAGTGTATGTACCAACACTATGGCTTAAACTCAGGCCCTTGAACTCTTGCTTGGCACTTTCATTCTGGTTGATGCTCTACTACTTGAACCTTCAGTTCCAGATTTTTTGCTGGAGACAAAATTTGGAGATAAGTGTCTCTCAGATTTTTCAGCCCAAGCTGCTTTCAAACTGAGATATTGAGACCTCAGCCTTCCGAGTAGCTAGGATTATAGGCTTGAGTAAAGAATTAAGTGCTGCCTCACTTTTATTTTAAACCCCATGGGGGAGGGGGTGGGAGGGGGGAGAACAAGGAGTTATCTTGTCAGTATCTACTGCCCCTTAGGGAGGTCAGCTTTCAGGAGGTGGAATGTTCTGACCTTCCTATGGTGTGCATGACTTGATGACTCCTGTGGGCGGGCTGTCCCTAGGCTCCCACAGCTGACCTGGGACCATGTGGCCCCTTCCTCACCAGTAGTAGTGCCTCCAGGTGGCTCAGGTAAGTCTCCTCACTGGCCAGGATTCCAGATAGGACCCATTTTCTCATCTCCAAGCCCTTTTCCAAATCCAATTCACTCTGCAGAAGAGAAGCACACCAGTCAGCCCCAGGTAAATAATGCCAAAGCCCCAGAGAAGCTCCATAAGGAAGTAAAAGGAGAGGTATGTGAACCCAGCACATAGTCAGCCACTTGCTCATGATCTCTCTGAAATTTAGAAGACCATCCAGCAAAGCCACCAAAGGCCACCTGGGACTCAACACACTGGGAAATGGGAAGTTTGGTGCCGAGCTATAAGGTTTCCCTCTCACTTTACCTTGTGCCAGAAACCAATAAAGAAAATATTGACTACACTCAGTTAAGGAATGAAAAGGAAGCTCTGAGCCAGAATGGATCAAGAACACAGGAACACAGAGAGGAGACTATGAGGGCTGGCCTGGGCAGGGAGGGCATCAGAGCGCATTGCTCCCTCTCTTATGCTGGCCTCACCTGGATTCTCCAACCACTGCTGTCACCTGACCCCTGGACTTGGCCTAAGTGCAGGCAGTACTGCCTCCTTCTACCTGCCTTTACTCCTTCCCCTAGTCACAGTGACTGGACCTGGGGGCTGCTGTCAACTCTCCTCCAAGGAGAGTCCCATCTTCCAGGCTCAGGGCCTATGTCCCTGATTCAGCTTTTTAGATCCTGACTTTGCCAGCATGGGCCCTCTACAGGTCATGTCCCCTCTACATTCCTATGTTGAAGTGATTAAATAAAGATGAAGTTGAGAGGATGTCTCTAAGCCAGTATGATTGGTATTTCCCTAAGATTTGGAGCTTAGGGTACAGATATGTACAGAGAGACAATGTAAACACCAAGGGAAAAATTTCATCAAGCCACCAAGAGGTCCAGTAGAAAGGCTGATCAAACACCACACCTGCTGACATATTGATCTCAGCCTTTCAGCCTCTAGTTCTGAGAAACTTTCTACTATTCAAGGAGTCCAGCCGTATGCTTTCATTCAGCAGCCCTAGAAAACCAGTAGAGATGAGGATGCCAAAGGTAATAACTGCCAACGAACTTCCTGTCTACTCCCTACTCTGCTCCCTGGGCCTAGACAGTATCTGAGGTTGGCTGTGCCCACAGCACCACCCTGCCGCATCAGTCCAAGGTTGAACCCTGTCTGTCAGGCTCTGGGCCAACTGGTCCCATCGTCAGTCAGCAGAAGATGCCAGTGTGAGGAGGGGCCATGTCTATGGAAGGTGAAGACACGGTGCTGACACTGCTCTGCTAGTCTTCCTACAGAGCCCAAGGGCAAATCTGAACCAATCCCTACCATGCTAGCCCCCAGGCATGGAGCTGGAGAAATGGCCTCTCCCATCACTTCTTTCATACCACTTGGTGAAAACAACCACAGATTTGGAGCAGGATCCTCACCCTCAGCACTGCTTAAGTGTGGGCCTGGTGGGTGGGCCTGTGTTTTCTAGGGTAATGTTTAGCATCCCTGTCCATTACCTCCTCACAGACAGACCAGCCATAAATGCCTCCAGATGTTACTATACATGGACTGGGGACCAAGTCTCCCCAAGCCTTCCTCAAACCAGGGTTTGAAGAAGTCCTAAAGGTCAGCTCAAGCCTCAAGGGATCTCTACCAGATCTGGGGTTGTAACCCCAGTGTGGCTACTCTGAACCTTAAGTTCTGCTGTTCTTTCTACTTCCCTGGCCGTTGAAGAGGGAGGGACTTCATGCTACAGATGGCAGGTCTAGCAGGAAGAACCCAGGGCCAGGGGTTGTTAAGACAAGATAGAGTCAGATCTGCTGTAGGGAGTCTATACTGTCAGATAAATGTCCCTTACCTCTGGACCCTGAGCCTCTGCCATGTGAGACAAAGCTGGGGGAGAAAAGTTCAATCCTTGTGCCCCATCTGGGTATCCACAGATTGCATCACATCCTTGCTCCCCGCTGGGATCATCTCAAAAGCCTTCTTGGGCCATTGTGTTGCACTGGGAATCCTGTGTGCATGCAACTATGTGTGAATATGTAAGTGTAAATGGACATCTGTGTGTCTGGCACATGCAAGTGTATAGGAGGCATCAAACGCTCCAAGGAAATGACACCCAGGTCTATCCACACAGGGCCCCCAGGGACTACTGAGCAGTGGCTCTACTACAGGTGGCTCTAGGGCACACTTGTACCTGAACTTAAAATTTCCCATGCCTAGCACAATTCCTGGAACACAGAGTGCTCAATTAAAACTCATTTCATAATTTAATCAGTAAGTGACCTCTAGAAGATCTAGCCAGGTCCTAGTTCTGGCTGCATGTCAGGAAGCCTGGAGGGCTTCTTCAGAGGCTCTATAACCTCTTCTAGAATCAAGTAGGTCCCAGAAATAGAAGAAATATAAGCTAAATGGCAAGGAACTGAGAACCTGTTAGTGCTACCAACAAGTCTGCTACTTGTACAATGTAGATAGCGGGCAGGGGTGTGACCCATCCTCTCAGCATGGCACAAATGGCAGGGTCTGGAGAAGTAGTCTTCAGCTCCCTCTACATGTGCCTCCCACCGTGTCTGGATCACAAGGGAAGAAGCAAAGGAACGGCAGTCCTCTCCAGCAATGGCAGCCACCCACTCACCCACTCTTCCTGATCTGGGAACAATCTTGCTACTATGAGCTCCAGGGGGACAGCAGTTCTCAGGGAGGGATTCCACAGGCCTTGCCTAGCACAAGATGCCTGTGCCTGAGTGGGTGGGAGTGCTTGGGTGGGAACTTCATGCCTTATTCTGCCCACACAGTTTGGAAAGCCAACAGGAAAAACAGCATAGGCAGGAGAGAGCCAAGTCCCATTCTCTCTGTTCTGAAGGGCAGGGCTGCTGGTAAGGCCATCTGGCCCAGGGAAGGTGCTGGGGTAGAAAGAAGACACAGGAGACAAGGCTACTTCTTAGAATGAGTGGCAGAAATGGTTCAGTAACCAGCCAGCTCCATCTCATAGAAGAGGGGAGGAAGTAAAAGAGGAGAAAAAGGAGAGCAAAGGGCAGGATTGGCACTGGGGCTATTTATATCCTGGACGTGCACATGCCACTTCTGAGAAAGGGCAAGTGAATGAACTCAGAGCCAGGTAGGCAGGGAAGCCATGATGGAGAGGAAGCCAGAGGTAAACTGAAAGAAGAAGGAGGCAAGGTGGAGAAAAGCCCACAGTCTAACCTGAGGCCAGAAAAAAGCCAACACAAAACTGAGAGAAAATCATCTGGATTCATGACAAGACATGAAAGCTGATGGGAGTGGAGTGGATAAAACTACCACCTGTCAGCCAGCTGGCTGCCTGGTGATCTGAGGGTTGGAGAGTGAGCTCCGCTGGGCACCTGCCCCCCCTCCCCCTGACCCCGTCAAGTTAGGGATAGTATTAATAATTAAGGTGTAAAAGCCTAGCTTCAAGGCAGCAGCTGTCCCAGCTAAAAGTTCCCAACAAGTCCAACTGCTGGGCAAAGGGCTCCCTTCTACTTTCAGCAGTTCTGTAACCCTATCATCCACAGGGTTGGCAACATCCAGGGGCCCAGCCAATGAACACTGTGAGGCCTGGCATTCATGTTCAAAGGGTAAAGGGCTGGCCTCTATGCAGGGTCACATGTTGGGGTGCCCTGCTACTATAGGGCACTGGCTATAGTCCTCTGAATAGGAAGACCTGGCAGGCTGAGCAGGCTCCATTAAGCATATATTCTCTCAAATATCCTACCTGTCTGAGGCCTTTGCTACTCCCTGGACAAGAGGGTACCTGGCCTTTGTTTCAACTCTGACCTATTCTGAGGGTGGGTGCTGGTGAAGAAGACTTATAATTCAGAAGACCTCTGTGTTGTCATTGCATTTCCAGGAAAGTTCTCTCAATGCCCCCGACCCAACTGTCTGAAAGCTGGACAGCAGGAGCTAGAGGACAGAAGAGCTCCAGCCAACGAAGCAGGGAAAAGGGAGGGATGAAGTCTCCAACCCATGCTGGTTGGGGTCAGGGTGTTTCAGATCTCAGAATTCTTCCTGGGGACCCCAGGGAAGGCCAACCATGCCTTTTTTAAACCAAAGACTGAAAATGAAAGAAGAAAGTCTGCATAGCTGTCAGAGAAACCAGAAAGCCAAGGCTATCCCTATCTCCAGGACAGTAAAGGGAACCTACCTCTGGGGCCCTAAACACTGGGAAGAGTACCTAACCAGAAGGCTATGGACGGAAACAGTAAAGTTTCTCCAATCAAATTCTCTCCTCACACTTACTGTTCTGGGTCAAGTGGAATGCTTAGGATTGGGAATTCCAGACCTGGTTCTGTATTATATGCCAAATGTTTGACATGAGTGGTCTATTAACTCTTGAGGGGACAGGGAACGGGATCTGGATGAGTGCTACAGATAAGCCCCTAAACCAGGTGCTAAAAGGCGAGGGTCATAATCCATGTCAGGAGCTGACTGAGATAAGAGGCCAAGCTGGACAAGGCCTGAGCAGAGAGAGAACAGATCAGCTTCTTCTCAAGGACAGAAGATGCATTCAGGGCTGGTTGGATGAAGAGCTTTCAGGGATGATGATGGATGGACCACAATGAGCATCCCAAAATCAGGACTCAACTTATTGAAAGGATGCACATGGGTATCAAACCATGCTCATGAGGCAGCAAGAGAAGAATGAGGAAGAGAAAGGCAAGGAAGTTGAAGAAAGGAGCACCTTAGAAAGAAGCAGGAAGGCTTCAGCTCAGAGTTGTGTGGCCCTGAGGAAAGTACTCCTCTCTGAATCTATTTCCTAATATGTAGGACAGTGACACTGGACATAGGCTGGAAGAGGCACATGCAAAGAGGTGTTAGAACACCAGCTTCCTCTCATCTTCATGTTTCAGACTGACACCATCATAATTAGAAATCACAAAACATAAATAGGAAGCAGCCCCAAAGAAAAGCAACTGTAGTGAAAATACATAGATTCCTTATAGCAAGGAGAAAAGGCATACTCATTTTGCTCATTGGTATATGTACAGGTATGTGTGTGTGTGTGTGTGCATGCATGCATCACAAGAAAGCATGCTAGGCTGAGCAGGCTCAGTACTTCCCTGGGAATGGCATTCTCCAGCCTGTGACCACTGTGGGGTGATGTTGCCAAGGAAGGGGCCAGCTATGAGGAATGTCAGAGTATGTGACAGAGCATCTGCTGTGACCACCATGTGGTAGTCGAGGGGGGCTGCCTCTGGCATACAATCAGTTTTTAAAGTGCCCCATAATCTCCTTAAACAATGTGTTTAGTAGGCTGTCTCCCATTTCAGATGCTGGGATAAGGGAGATTTTTAGTGATTGCCCCACACTTCCAAACACTGACAACTATCATCTCCTGGCTACCCACATGTCCCTGAGCAAATGGCTACCCTTCAAGAAGCCTCTCGAATGACACGGGCTGGCCCAGAGCCAAGCTCACCACCACTCTTCCCTGTTTCACACCTGGCCCAAGGAGGCAGGTGGCTGGTGTACCTCTGTGGGGTGACTCACCGCTTTGGTGGGGTCCAAGGCTCCTGAGGCCAAAGCATCCCGGCTGCCCCTGCCCTTACTTCCAAGATGGGGGGAGGAAGAAGGTGAGTCATCAATGTAGGGTAGCCCATCTTGATGCCGGCGCTGTTCTTCCACGCGGTCCGCAGCACAGCTGTACCCAGGAGGCGTTCCAAATGAGGCATCTGTGTGTACAAAGAAACAGCATGTGTTAGGAGACAATGAGGGGCTAGAGGGTTGTGTCAGGAGTGCTTACATGCCACCTGTACAGGCAAGCACCAAGCATCTCACAGGGACTCTGGTATCATCTTCACAATCCAATAATCAGAGACAAGGAAAGTGAGAGGGGGATCAATAGCTGCTTGCTGCTTATTCTCTAGACAACTGGGCATTGCCTGTAGCACATCTGCCCTTGAGAAGGGGCAACAGGAAATAAACATTTGGGCTTATATGCATCCATATATTATTATTTATTACTTTGCTCATACTGGGGCTTGAACTCAGGGCCTGGGCATAGTCCCTGAGCTTTTTTGTGCTCAAGGCTAGTACTCTACCACGTGAACCACAGCTCCACTTCCAACCTTTTATGGTTAATTGGAGGTAACAGAATCAGACTATCCTGCCAAGGCTAGTCTTGTACCACGATCCTCAGATCTCAGCCTCCTCAGTAGATAGGGTAACAGGCATGAGCCACTAGCATTTGGTGTACTCAAATATTATTATTATTATTGTTGTTGTTGTCAATCATGGAGCTTGAACTCTGGGTCTGGGCACTGTCCCTGAGCTCTTCAGCTCAAGGTGAACACTCTTACTTGAGCCATAGCACCACTTCTGGTTTTCTGGTCATTAATTGGAGATAAGAGTCTCATGGACTTTTCCTGCCAGGGCTAGCTTTGAACCATGATCCTAGGATCTCAGCCTCCCTGAGTAGCTAGGATTATAGAAGTGAGCCACCAGCACCTGGCTTATTACTTTCAATTTTTTAATTGCTATTATAAAGGTGTTATACAGAGGAGTTAGTTATATAAGACAGGTTAAGAGTGCATTTCTTTTTAAACAATGTCATCCCAAATGTAACTCTTCTGTACAACACCTTTATAGTAACAGTTTTAAAAATTAAAACAAAATAAAACTTAAAAAAAATTCTTTTTGGGCAATGTCACCCCCTCCTTCTTCTCTTTCTCCCAGTTTTTCCCTATGGAGCAGAAAACAAATTTTTCATCTCTGTGAAACCATATAGCCACCTTCATGGGCACAAAATTTCAGGTCACCATTTTTTCAGACAGGAAAATTGAGTCTCAGAGCAACAAACAGATAAAACTTAACTGTATGAGGCAAGTAGAGCTTAACTGAACTGAACAGGCATCTGTATAACTGTTGTAGTTCAGATGGAAAAAAAAATTTTAATGCTGCCGGGCGCTGGTGGCTCACGCCTGTAATCCTAGCTACTCAGGAGGCTGAGATCTGAGGATCGCAGTTCAAAGCCAGCCCGGGCAGGAGAGACCGTGAGACTCCTATCTCCAATAAACCACCAGAAAACCGGAAGTGGTGTTATAGCTCAAGTGGTAGAGCGCTCGCCTTGAGCTGAAGAGCTGAGGGACAGCGCCCAGGCCCAGAGTTCAAGCCCCATGACCGACCAAAAAAAAAAAAAAATTAATGCTTACTGGGCGCCAGTGGCTCATGCCTGTAATCCTAGCTATTCAGGAGGCTGAGATCTGAGGATCATAGTTCAAAGCTAGCCCAAGCAGAAAAGTCTGTGAGACTCTGATCTCCAATAAACCACTAGAAAACAGGAAGTAGTGCTGTGGCTCGAGGTAGAGTGCTTGCCTTGAGCTGAAGAGCACAGGGACAGCGCCCGGGCCCAGAGTTCAAACCCCACGACCGACCAAAAAAAAAAAAAAAAAAAAGACGATTATTGCTCACAGATTCTAAGGGTGAACACAGTCTGGGGTCCAAGGACATGGATGTAATGATGTGTATGTATATGAAAAGGGGGGATGCATGAAAGTACACATGAGAAAAAGCAAGGCCTATGGGCCAATGGGTCCAGGGAATTATTCAAACAATTTTCCCATGGGGCATTTTAATTGGTGGGCTTGAGGCAAGCATGTACACGTTCCAAGAGTTGAAATTGACTGAGAGGTGGTCACTGAGGCATATTGATGACGAGTCAGTGAGGTAGATTAAGTCTGTAAGGTTGGAACTAGCAGTCCCATGACCATGCAGTGACATAATCACCAGGAGGTAGCTCTGAAAGGCAGTTATCTGTACGTAACACACTGAAGAACCAGGAGTATGTAGAGAACTAGAAACAGTCAAAGATGACAGAGCCCACTACAGGCATTAAGAAAGTTAAACTTGTATTAAAAATGAATAAAATTATAATTCCTGAGCTGATGTGGAGGCTTAGCAGTAAGAGTGCCTGCCTGGTATGTATGAGCCCTAGATTTGATCCCTGGCACCACACACAAAAAATTGTAACTCTCAGTGATCCTTACTTAATCTCTTTCCTAAACATATTCCAAAGAGAAGATATTTCTGAATGTTCCTGCTATGAATCATATGACCCAGCAATTCCCCCCTTGATACATAACCAAAAGAATTGAAAACAGGTGTTAAACAAAAACATACTGGACTGTTCGCAGCAGCACTATTCATAATAGCCAAGGGTCCAGGGGTACTGCATGTGGTACAGCACTTGCCTGGCATGCACAAGGTCCTGTATTAGATCTCCAGAACCGGAAAAAAACAAACCAATGTGAATCAATTTAATGGCCAGAAGGTGCAAACAGCCCAAACACCTGATAAATGAATATTCATATATCCCTACAACGGACTATCACTGAACCATAAAAAGGAAAGAAGTTCATTCATTCACATGTGGATGAACTTCAAAAAAGCCACAAAGGACTACACTTCACATAATCCCATTTATATGAAATATCCAGAATAGGTGAACGCAAAAACACAGAAAGAGAATAATGGATATGTACTTGCTTTTGGGTGATGAAGAAAATGTGGGACTAATTTGAGGTGGCTCTTGAATAACTGAAGCCTAGACTCAAAGCCACTGCATCACTCCACTTAGAATAGTCACTTTTGACCCAGGCAAGGAGCATATGCACACAGAAGGTTGATATGGGAGAATTGTGATTTTGATTCTACCCAGGACTATACTGCAAGGATTCTTTCACAAAAATAAAAAGGTAATTTCATGCTGAGTTTCATCCAAATTAAAAAAAAAAAAAAAAAAGTTGGGCATGGTGTCATGCATTGACAGTATCTGATGCTCAGGGAGCCAAAAAAAATCAGATGACTGAGTCCAGCCTGGGCAACACAGTGAGGAAAAAAAGTCTAACTCTTGTGAAGGCCCAGGGTACCCCTGCAGAAGGACATCAATACTGTCTAGTGCCAGAGCCACAGGCAGTGAGTGGTCACTGCACTTTCTGAGTATGTGTTGCATTGTGTAGTTTTTCACTTTCTCCTTTCTGCCAGCCTGTAGCTATCTCTTCAATAAAGTGGGTCAAAATTCCTTTGAAGTGAGATATCCACCATTTATTTAGCTACCTCAGGAACAATACCTGTGCTTAGAGAAGCACCCATAGCACCCTAAGATCTTGGGAACTCTCCATGCTCCATGCTGCAACCCCAGCAACGACATCACTAGACCAGCACCTGAGAATAGAAAACCCTAGTGGCTGCCTGGGCAAGGAGGGGTCATGGTAATGAATCAGCATATGCCACACAGAAACCCTGAGGCTGGCCAGGTACCATCCTGCCCTCTACTACCACCACCCAGCCAGCTAGGAAATGGCAATCAGGAAGGAGGAGCCTGCTCCACTTAGGCCTATGCAATGCTTCTGCTCTCCAGGGAGCCCTCATCACAGTGAATATGGAGGAAAAGGCATTTCCACTGCTGGGCTTACTTAGAGGAGGTAGACTGACCTACATAACCAGCTGTCACCCCACTTGGAATCTGGGTTTCAGCTGGCTGGCGACAATGAATCACTAGTTTGCTGGTGGTTTTTGACATTAAATGCTGCCATCTTCCTCTACCAGTTGAATATATAACTCCAGTGTGGCAGAAAAGAAATCTACTCTTATCCAATCAGCACCTACAATGTTGTTAACCTACCTGTGCCTAAGCTTCCAGACATGTAGGAGGCAAAGATTACCTGATGCTCCAGGCCTCAGACTGAGAATGGCTGGTATCAGGATGGGAGCGGGCAGAGGGTAGGAAGGACTCCCACAGCTAGGAAAAGGCAGAAGCCCTTGGCCATAGGAATATAATTACTGTTCCTCAGCTCTACCTAAAATTTTTATGACAACAGGGTTCAGAAGATTTCTTGAAGCCCAAGCAATTTAGGCCCAGACAAATGTACACATTGAGCACCTACTTACTGTTCAGTCAAGATGTATGATGCATCTAATACCTGCTGGGTATTGTGCCAGGTATGAGTCCTTGGGACTCAGCCAAACCCCAGGAGCAATGTGAAATGTGCATCAAGGCAACCATGAGGGCCAGCAAGAGCAGCAGCAAGGGGTCATTTTCCTGAGGAATGACCACACAGCCCAGATCTAAAGGAGGCAAGGAAAAGGCAAACACAAGCACTCTTTGACAACAGAATAAAAGGTGAGCATTAAGCTGTAGTAATTGAGTAGTGCCCCTCACAAAAACTGTCTCAGTGCTGTAGTGGTTGCCTGGTATACTGAGGCCCTAGATTCAATCCCCATTAAAAAACAAAACAAAACAAAAAAAAAAACCTTTGTCTGCATCCTGACCTGGAATTTGTGAACAACTTGTGAACAAGACCCTATTTAAAAGATGAGTTTGCACTCTCACAGACCACTCCTGACATACCAAATGTGCAAGTATGTGAAGTCATCTCTGGTCATCAACCGGGTATCATACAATTTAACTATTATTAGACTAACAACCTAAGTTAGTGTCAGACTCTTTAGGTAAAAAGGCTCAGTCCTATAACACTTCAATCAAATGTCTGGGCACAGGTATTTGACTGAATAGGTATGAAGCTGTGTGTGTGTGTGTGTGTGTGTGCGCGCGCGCGCGCGCGCGTGTGTGTGTGTGTGTGTGTGTGTGTGTGTGTTCACACCTACCCATTCTCAGGATCAGTAGTTCGATAGAATGGTTCATGGTCCTAGATGAGTCTTTTCCTTCCATTTACCAAATTATTATAAAGAATACAACTTAGGAACAGCCAAATGGAATATTCAAGGTATATACATAGAGGGGCCGAGATGTAGAAGGTTCTTGGCACTGCACTCAGTGACCAGTGGAGAGCCACTCACACTCCAGATCCTCATGCAGGAGGTAAGAGGTGGTATGAACGTTCCACCTTTTATTCACAGGGTTGGTTCCTCTGGCAACCAAATCCATCCAGAAGCCACGCTGGTTGTGGTGATTTGTTATACTGAACACAGGACACGAAGACAAATATAACCCATGGCCTGGATACAGGTGGTAGGGAATAGAGGATGGAAAGGCACAGCTTCTGGGAGAGATCCCTCAAGGCACTATTGGGACATAGGCCTGGGAGAAAGAACATCTTCAACCAGTGGGGTTGTAGGTCAGCAAAGCTTTGGGACCTCCAGTCATCCCTAATACTGTAAGATTGCTTTCCTTTAGGTAGCTTTCCAATACTGGTAAAAATACCTGAGATAACCAGCTTATGAAGAGGAAAGGTTTATTTTGGTTCATAGTATTGAATGTTTAAGTCCATGGTCACTTGGCCCTGTTGCTTTTGGTCTGTGGAAACACTGTATATCATAGCAAGATGGTAGAAAAAGCCTATCCACCTCATGGTGATCAGCAAATGGAGAGAAAGAGACCTTAATCTCACAATTCCTTTGGATACATCTCCAATTATCTAAAACCTCCTAATATGCCCACTACCTTCCAATAGTGTCACACTGAGGCCCAAGTCTTTGGTACACAGGCTTCCATGTGAAATACATTATGGATCCAAATCACAGTAGCTGGGAACACTGAAATGCTGAGTTAGAAGCTTTCAGGCAAAGATTTGGACTTGATTTAGGAGCTGCTGGGGACCAGAAAGGTCTAGAACAAGAGAGGGCTTAGGGGACCTATAGGAAATGTAGTAAGACTTTCAGTACTTGATCAGAACTTAAGAGCAGTGGTCACCGCCCAGCACCAGGTCCTGTCTTCCTACTCATTCCCATTATAAAGAGAAAGCACAAAAGGTGGCAAGGAGTTGGTCCTCCAGTCTGATGATCATCAAATCAAGCCCACATTAGTGCTCAGATATGGGTAAACTCTTTTGGGCGAGCCTGGGAGGGCTTTCCCTATCTCCATGTTGGCACTACCCTTTTTTTTTTTGTCAGTCCTGGTTTGAACTCAGAGCCTGGGCACTGTCCCTGAGCTTTTTTTGCTAAAGGCTAGCACTCTACCACTTAAGCCATAGTGCCACTTCCGGCTTTTTTCTCTGTATATGGTACTGAGGAATTGAACCTAGGGCTTCATCCCCTAGGCTTCATGTTAGTTAGGCAAGCACTCTACCACAAAGCCACATTCCCAGCCCGTGCCCTCTTACAGAAATGATAAGGAGAAGGTGTGTGTTCATCTACATTCAGAGAAACATTATTCACACTAAGGCAGAGTAGAAGCAACTCAAATGTCCATCAATACAAGAACAACATTGTATATACATGCAAAAGAATATTATGTATCACTAAAAAACAAAAAGAAGGAAATTCTTATAAATGCTACAACACGGATGGACCTTGAAGACAATAGACTAAGTGCAGTAAACCAGTCACAAACAATAAGAACCATCTCTTGGTCTCTGAGGGATTTGTTCTAGGATACCCTGAAGTTACCAAAAATCTGAGGATGCTCAAATATTTTTCGTAAAATGGCATGGGATTTGTATACAACTTATACACATACCACATACTTTTGTATACTTAAAGTCATTTCTAGATTACTTTTGATAATAAATGCAATGTAAATGTCACATATACAGTATTAATTGTCTGTACATATTCAATACAGATGAAATTCAACCAATATTTTGAGTACAGTTACTGTAATCCCAGCTACTTAGGAGACAGAGATTGGGAAATCATAGCCAGAGGCTAACCTAGGTAAAAGTTAGCAAGATTCCCCCCCCCCTCCTTTTTTTTTTTTGTCAATTGTGGGGCACTGTCCCTGAGCCTCTTTGTACTCAAGGCTAGCTAGCACTCTACCACTTGAGCCACAGAGCCACTTCTAGTTTTTTTGTTTTTTTTTTTTTTTTTTGGGGGGGGGGGGGTCCGGTCGTGGGGCCTGAACTCTGGGCCTGCACACTGTCCCTCAGCTCTTCAGCTCAAGGCTAGTGCTCTACCACTTGAGCCACAACACTACTTCTGGCTTTTTGCTTATGTGGTGCTGAGGAATCGAACCCAGGGCCTCAGGCATGTAAGGCAAGCGCTCTACCACTGAGCCACCTTCCCAGCCCACCACTTCTAGTTTTTGAGTGGCTAACTGGAGATAAAGAGTCTCACAGGGACTTTTCTGCCTGGGCTGGCTTCGAACTGCCATCCTTAGATCTTAGCCTCCAGAGTAATTTAAGATTATAGTCATGAGTCACTGGTACCTGGCACAAGATCCCATCTTAACATGCACACATAAGAAATAACTTGGCATGGGCTGGGAATGTAGCTTAGTTGTAAAGTGTTTGCCTAGCATGCCTGAAGCCCTGGGTTTAATTCCTCAGTACAACATAAGCAGAAAAATCTGGAAGTGATGCTGTGGTTCAAGTAGCAGAGTGCTAGCCTTGAGCAAGAGAAGCTCAGGGACAGTGCCCAGGCCCTAAGTTCAAGCCCCAGGACTGAGAAAAGGAAGAAAGGAAGAGAGGAAGAGAGGAAGGAAGGAAGGGAAAGAGAAAGAGAAAGAGAAAGAAAGAAGTGAGGGAGGGAGGCAAAGGAAAGGACAGGGAGAGGAAGGGAGAGGGAAGGAGAGGGAAGGGAAGGGAAGGGAAGGGAAGGGAGAGGAGAAAGAAAGAAAGAAAGAAAGAAAGAAAGAAAGAAAGAAAGAAAGAAAGAAAGAAAGAAAGAAAGAAAGAAAGAAAGAAAGAAAGAAAGAAAGAAAGAAAGAAAGAAAGAAAGAAAGAGGAAGGAAGGAAGAAAAGAAGAGGGAGGTGTGGGGAAGAAAACTGGACATATTGGCATGTACCTATGATTCCCAACTATGCAAGAAGCATAAAGGAGGAAAATTACAGATCAGACTGGCCTAGGCAAAAAACATGAGACCTACTTGAAAAGTAAAATAAAAAAGGCTTAGCTGGGTGCTGGTGGCTCACACCTGTAATCCTAGCTACTCAGGAGGCTGAGATCTGAAG
This sequence comes from Dipodomys spectabilis, assembly GCF_019054845.1. Taxonomy (NCBI): domain Eukaryota; kingdom Metazoa; phylum Chordata; class Mammalia; order Rodentia; family Heteromyidae; genus Dipodomys; species Dipodomys spectabilis. The sequence continues at coordinate 4,588,574 of NW_024871040.1, read as the reverse complement.
ATCACGTTTCAAAGCAAGCCCAGGCAGGAAAGTATGTGAGACTCGTATTTCCAATTAACCACCAGAAAACCAAAAGTGGTGCTGTGGCTCAAGTGGTAGAGCACTAGCCTTGAGCTAAAGAGCTCAGGGACAGTGCCCAGGCCCACATACACAAAAAAAAGGCTGGCAGAGTGTCTCATGTGAATCAATGCCTGTTTAGCAAGCTGGAGGCCCTGAGTTTAAACCCTTGTATGAGAAGGGGGAGGAGGGAACAGCAAAGAGGGAAGAGGGGGAGATGAGGGAGATAAAGGGGAGATGGGAAAGAAGGAAATAAGAAAAAGAAAGGAGCTACAGTGTCATGGGGTTCAATTGTTCTCTTCCGCCCCCCCCCCCCCACAATTCACATTCTGAAGTCCTTCCTGCTGTACTTATCTGAAAAAAAGGGGTTTTTCCCAAATTAGAATGAGGGCCCTAACCCAGTATGAAGTGGCTTAAGACAGGGAGCTGTATGGAGGTAAACAGACAGGAATGACATCATGAAACTATGAAGACAGCCATTTACCTACAAGCCAAGAAACAGATTTTCCCTCACAGCTCCAAGAGGAACCAGCCCTCCATCCCAGGCCTCTACCTCTCCAGCATGAGACCATAAACTTCTATTATGTGAGCCACACAGCTGTGGTTCTTTATTACACAGCCCTAACAGACCAAGCACAAAGTCACTGTGGAGATCAGAGAACAGTAGAGGGGAGCTACTTCTCAATTACCCAGCTAGCTAGTCCCACTTACCCACAAGCTGTCCACATAAAGTGTAAGCAACATGTCCTGGGCCCCACAGTTAGATCTCAAAGTGGGGATCCATGCAGATTTGTCTCCTGGCCAAGGGTACTTCCTGGAGATTCAATGAATGTGGTGACAAGCTGGATCCACAATGCCTGTCATCCTGGGGATGAACTAGGGTGTTGGGGGAGGATCGTGTTCCATCCTTTGCTATAAGGTGTACAGATGTGGACAGATGTCAAAAAAAGCCAAGGAACAGATCAGGAGGTGGCAGGGTTTCAAAGTCTAAGGTAAATGGGCTTCTTCCAGGAAAATATATTGTGTATATAAATTATGTGCTTAGAAACTCTCCCCCATTCTTGACTTAAACAGGTATTTGTTAGAGGAAATATAATTCCTTCTGTTCCTAGTTTTTAACTGCCCAGCCTTTGGGACATCTCTCTAAAAAAGAGACAACAAATAAATCAGGATTATGGGGATGATGGGCCTCTACAGAGGTTTGTTTCATCTCTCAGTGTTCCCACCAATGAAATGGGGATAATGACACTCTCCACCTACATCCTAGGGGGTGACATGTAGGCCGCCACTCCCCTGCCAGAGGGAGGAAGCGTTGTCTAGAAGCAGAAGCATCACTTATCATAATTATTGGAAGCCTTGGCTACTCATGTGGTCCAACCTGTGATATTTATCACCACTGTCTGGCTCCGCTCCAGAAAAGCACATGATCCCCTTTTGCCTTACTCCTAGAGTATGTAGTGTTGTTCTTTTACTTCTTCGTAAGGCCAAAGGTTCCACTCAGAAAAGGTGGCAGGATCCATAGCACCCCTATGAATCCATTTTCTGTTGCTGCAATGAAAACAATTGAGGCCAAGCACTTTATAAAGAAAAGGTTGTTTGGCTCATAGTTTTGGAGATTGAAGGCCCAAACAGCATAGTTTTGGCTCTGAAGTGAGCCCATATAACTACCACATTAGGCATATGGCATCATTTTAGAGGGGCCAGAAAGAGGAGGGGTCAAAAAAAAAGAAGGGGTCAGACTGCCTCCTTTATAATAACCTTTCTTTGGCTCTACCTGCATCCCATGAGAACTACCTTAACTCTTCCCCAGGGCAGCTCTCCCACTGACCTAACCCCATAGGGTCTTACCACTACACAATATCACCGTATTAGAGGTCAAGCTTCTAACACAATGGGTCTTTGAAGGACATACTCAGACCACAATAAAAATATAGCAACACTTGTTGGGTCTAAGGTGGCTGTGGGTCAAAAGGTGACCCAAGCACAGTGATCTAATCTACCTAGCCACTTAAAAAGGCCAGCTCCGACTTCAATGCCCACTGGCTCATGGCAAAGGCTGCTGCTCTTCCTTCTTCCAAATGTCAATTGTTTCCAGATTTCTCTTTTGCATTAAGAATCAGGAGCTCTTCTCCTCTTGGAACATCTGGATTCTGTAGGTTAAAGACCTCCATTTGTGCACAATGTCTCTGCAAAAGGCTAAGGGACAATCCAGAGAACTCGTCAGTAAGGATCTCTTTGTCCAGATGCAAGAGGAACAAAGGACTTGGCTCTTGACTTGAAACTTGAAACTGTCATGTGGGAATTACCACCCGTAGTGATAATCCCAGTTATTATGATTCTGGGCCCCACCTGTCATTCCTTGGTCAGCCAGGCTGGGGCAGCAGGCCAAGTTCCTGGCCTGCTTCCACTAGAAAAGAGATTTGCAGGCCTGGACTGCCCCCAATGGCAGAGTTGCTAGACACTTACTCGGGACTCCAACTTAGCCACCTGCTGTCTCAGCAGGTCCTGATGAGGCCAGTCTATGTCTCATTCCAAAAAGCACCTTCTGAAGCTCGATGTGGTGGCACATGCCTAAAAACCCAGCACTTGGGAGGCTGAGGCAGGAGAGAGGCTAGCCTGGACTACACAGTGAGTTCCAGATTAGACTAAAACAAAAGAGAAAAGTGAAAGAAAGAAAAAAAGGAAGGAGGAAAAAAAAAACAAACCAAAAATGCAAAAGCACCATTCTAGGCAGAGCAAGTCTTCCTAGAGACAGCTCCAAGAAGTAGGAGGTATATCATCACATCACTACACTAAAGGAGACATTGTGCCACCAGATGTCAGATGGAAACAGACCAAGAAGAGGCCCTTCCCTACAGAATGTGTGAGCAAGGAGAAGGTGTGCTATCAGACTCTTGCAGGTATCTGACACTAGCTCTGGGCCAGGAGGTTTAACATATTGGCCTCCATACCAATCTCCTACCTCTGGAGGGTTGGCCCTGAGTATTATCAAAGGCACTGAACATAATTCTGGCTTTTCAGACAAGCCTAGAGAGAAGGAGGATACTTCTGCTCCTCACAAACTGGACCCAATTCCATGGCTTAAAAGGCTCTCAGTCTCAGCTTCTCTCCCCAAAGGAGACATAGCCAGCCCCCTACAAAGGAGAGCAGTGGATACTGTCACTCTCTCTGAGGTCAGCATCTGGCACAGAGCAGGTGTGAGGACCTGTATTGGCCCTTGGGAAGGAAGCCAGACATGTTCATGCCTGGGTTTTGGCTCAGTCTACACAAACCCTCCTCATATTAAGTGCTTTGTATCTCAGCAACCCATGTGTGTTGCCCTATTTTTGCCTTGATCCTGCTCTGCTCATGGCTACAGGGTAGGATCTATCACCAGAAAAGTCTGGGGCATTCACAATGCTGGACTGGTCTATTTGGACTACTGGATTTCAGAATACCACCTTGCTCCTAATGGATGAGCCTCTTCAAAAAGGTCACAGGAGTAGGCAGGGCAGACCTCCCTCAACTCCTGAAGCTGCTCTGCCATGTCATGTGATGGTGCTACAGGGTATAGTGAGGATGTAAAGAGGAGACAACAGTGAGATACTGAGTCACATGGAACAGAATGCCAGAGGCTCAAGGAACATGTCATAAAAAACCAGTTCTCCAGGGAAGAAAGTACCCAGGGCGTACTTGGGCAGGCTGGTGTACATCATGGTGTTATTGGGAGGGCCTCAGAGCTGGGATGACCAGCCAGGGCTCTCTGCCTACCATGCCCACCAGCCAGCCCCCGAGTGTCAGCTCTCATTAACTAGGCCCATCAATTTTGTGGAGATACTATGAGATGTTTGCTATATAGACTGTATCCATTCAAAATTCATATGCTCTCTATATATCAACTTTACAGTAACAATAAAAAAGAGGAGAAAAAGCTGGCCCCATGTCCCCAGAAGCATTGGAGAAGGCTTTATTAACATACCACCTATAGCATACAGTCAGAAGGTCTGACACAGAGGGCCTGGCCCTTGGAGCATGTCCTATATCCATTTGGCAAAAGCAAATGGGAGAAGTTGAGTTAGGAGGATGTACATGCCACACCTGTGTACACAAACAGAGTGTATACCTACACATTCTCACATGTGGAGCATGTGTACTCATGCTGCAAGGCACACATCATGTACATCCTTACACATTACTTACTCTGCAGAACACAAATACCTGTACATGTGCACATACACATGCATTGTGCCCAGAGATGTTTGTGTAAGATGGGAGGCGGTGTAAGGGAAGAAAAGCTGCTCAGATGGTTTCAGCCTGGACTTGGATCCAGAGTCTCAGCTAGAAGGATCCTTTAAAGAGGCCAAAGAATGAATGCTAGTAAGTGTTTACATGGCTCGGTAGAAGAGGAGGCTGAGGTGGGAGGTAGGGGTAAGAGAAGCAGAGAAAAAGAAAACAAGAGAGTATCAGTGACACCATCTTGATAATGGAAGCTATGTTTGAGTCCAGGCCCTGAGCGACATACTGGTTCCAGTATTTACGATGTGTGATTTTAAATAAGCTATTGAATCTCTTTAAACCTTATTTTCCTAGTATATAAAATGATATCACACCAGCCACATAGGATTGTTGTAAGGATTAATAAGGAAATTCAATCAGTATACCTAACACTTTGCTCACATATATTAGTCCTTAAAAATAAGTAAGAGGAGCTGGGTGCCGATGGCTCACACCAGTAATCCTAGCCATTCAGGAGCCTGAGATCTGAGGATCACGGTTCAAAGCCAGCCCGGGCAGGAAAGTCTGTGAGACTCTTATCTCCAATTAACTTCCAGAAAACCGGAAGTGGTGCTGTGGCTCAAGTGGTAGAGAGCTCGCCTTGAGCTGAAGAGCGCAGGGATAGCGCCCAAGCCCAGAGTTCAAGCCCCACGACCGACCCCCCCCCCCAAAAAAAATAAATAAATAAGAGGGACTAGAAATGTGGCTCAGTGGTAGAGTGCTTGCTTAGCATACATGAAACCCTGGGTTTGATTCCTCAGTACCATATAAGCAGAAAAACCCAGAAGTGGAACTGTGGCTCAAGTGGTAGAGTGCTAGCCTTGAGCAAAAGAAGCTCAGGGACAGTGTCCAGGCCCAAGACTGGCAAATAAAATAAAATAAAATAATAATAATCCCCTTATATGAGGTGTTACACATTATATAAAATGTCTGTCCCCATAGGCCAATTTAGTGGTGTACACCTGTAGTTCCAGATACTCAGGTTGCTGAGATAGGAGGATGGCTTGTGCCTAGGGGTTAAAGAGACCAGCCTGAGCAACAATGTCTCTTTATAAATAAGATCTGTGTCCTCAAAGAGCTTGCAAACTATCTAGAGTGATAAAATGTGAAAAAGTTTTCTAGTAAATGATTTTAATTTAAAACAACAACAAAAGAGATTATCTTCCTAGCCAGTTGGGGTCATATACAAAATCTTCCCCTGTGGGGCTTCTTCATATCTGCCACTGTCTCTGGGGACTTCTTAATGTCTTCAAACAGCCTCATGCAGAGCAGTGTCCCATCCAAACTTCCTGTGGGCCCTGTGCCCATGGCTCAGGCTCCTGTTTGGATGCTCAGTTCTTGGTAGGTATTTCTGAGCCTTTTGTGTAGGATCTGGGCTCTGGCAGCATAACCACACTGTTCCTACTGGCCCTTCTTACAGAAGCAGCTGCTTTGCTTCTCCACCCAGTGATGACAGTCTGTATTTGTTTGGAAACAGAAAAGACACCCTTAATCCTTTTTTTTTTTTGCCATCCCTTTCCTAAAACATAAGTCTTATGCCCATCGACCATGTATACAGTGTATGGTTTCATGCTTGTACTCAGTAGGTGCTGGCCCTTAACATCATCTGGTGTTCAGTAGAATGTGGTGACCTTTCTGCCTCTAGAGATGTGTCAGCTGGTCCATACTAGTCTGTGGACAGAATACTAGATGTGGGAGGCTTTCCTGGTGGTCACTGACCAAAAACATTATTTTTGGTGATTGTGCCTCAGAAATGAGTTTAAACTATGCACCCTGCAAGTCTGATGAGACCTGTACTCAACTGTGGCCATGTGGGGAGCAGTTTCTTTCTACTGGTGTTTTTACAGAAACTGAAGAAGACTGAGAACAGGAATTTTAATATTTGTCTTATCTGATCATCTCCTGTGCCTTCTCTCTACCCCTAGGCCCAAGAATTTGATGCATATCTGCCCTGAGCTGAGCCATCCTGCCCATCTCCACCCAGGCTAAGCTACAGGTGTGTATGTGTGATGGTTTACTTATCCGTGTAGGGCTGGGCACCTAAATAGTGATATAATGGATAAGTGGAATGGGGGTGGTGTGTCAAACAAATAGTCCCAGCGTCCTAAGTGGTCAGTGGACTGAGGAAAGACTGGACTTGAGCCTGTCCTGAGGAAATTAGGAGAAATTGAAAGAGGATGTAGGTGGTAGAGTAGGTGAATGTCACAAAGGCTCCCATATATAGTGAGATAATTCTGAATATCCCTTGGCCAAGGATAGGGGAAGGATGGTTAAGTCACCCAGAGAAGGGATCATCCTAAGAGTGGGAGATTGGGAAGAATTGGTAGAACCTCAGAACCCAAGGGAGTCCATCAGATGGGTGGGTGTGAGCCAAGGCTCACATGCATAGGGAGGCCAGAGGTGGCCAGTGTGCTCGCTTCTGAGGCACATTTGTGAACTGGGGTGAAGAGACCCGGCTGAGTTACAGTGCCTGATGGACCTTGGGCCCATGCATTCTGGGCATCCCAACCAAAGCTGGGAGAAGGGAGCCTCCCCACTGCTCTGAGCAGTGAACGGGCCCAGATCACTTCCCAGCTTGTTGCTCCTAATGATTCCAATTTCTCAGCTATAGTGAGGGTAAAAATCTGATTCTTCTGTTTCGTCCCCATCTCTTGAGTTCCTTGAAAGCAGCTCTTCCACCCCCTCTCACCCCAGACCTCTAGGGGCTGTCTTAGTCTATTCAAGCTATTAGAACAAAGATACCATTACTGGGTGACTTGAACCACCAACAGTTACTTCTCACAGTCTTGAGCAGAGAGTGCTTGCTGGTGCATTGGGTGTCTGGTGAGGGCTCTCTTCCTGGTTTATTGACAGCTGTCTTCTCCTTGTCCTCTCATGGTGGAAGGAATGAGGAAATTCTCTGGAGTCTCTGGAGGACACTAATGCCATTCACATTCTTCCCTTGTGTCCTAGCCATCTCCCAAAAGCCCCACCTCAGAGAACCATCATATTGGGAATTCGGTTTCAATATGTGAATTTTTTCTCCTTTGAGATAGTTTTTATTCACTTTTCCCCCTCTTTTTTTTTGTTGTTATTGTAAAGATGATATATAGAGAACATATGAATTTTGAATGGATACAGTCTATATAGCAAACATCTCATAGTATCTCCACAAAATTGATGGGTCTAGTTAATGAGAGCTGACACTCGGGGGCTGGCTGGTGGGCATGGTAGGCAGAGAGCCCTGGCTGGTCATCCCAGCTCTGAGGCCCTCCCAATAACACCATGATGTACACCAGCCTGCCCAAGTACGCCCTGGGTACTTTCTTCCCTGGAGAACTGGTTTTTTATGACATGTTCCTTGAGCCTCTGGCATTCTGTTCCATGTGACTCAGTATCTCACTGTTGTCTCCTCTTTACATCCTCACTATACCCTGTAGCACCATCACATGACATGGCAGAGCAGCTTCAGGAGTTGAGGGAGGTCTGCCCTGCCTACTCCCGTGACCTTTTTAGAAGAGGTTCATCCATTAGGAGCAAGGTGGTATTCTGAAATCCAGTAGTCCAAATAGACCAGTCTAGCTTTGTGAATGCCTCAGACTTTTCTGGTGATAGATCCTACCCTGTAGCCATGAGCAGAGCAGGATCAATGATGAAGCAGGCTGGAGCTACTTATGCCCTCAGGTACAACAGATGGGAATGCTCACAAGGTGCAGGGATGGGCCTGTCACTTGTCAATGGCTAAACTGGACTAGACTTGGGATTTCCAAGGCCCAATCTGTGCCCAGGCCCTTGCCTTTCAGGGTAGGAAGACCCACAAAGGCTCCAGACAGGTAAAGAACACTCTCTCCCTCTCTCTGGGGGTGTGCAGAGAAGGGTAGGGTCCTCCTCCAACAGGCCCTCAGACTGTAGCCAGCCTTGTGTTAGCTGTGCTTAAAATGCTGGCTCCCAAGCACGCAATAGAATTTACAAGGTAGGAGGCACAGACTGACTCCCCTCAGCCACACCACTGCCCTTTGTGACCATGGCCTGCTACTTAAGTCTTCTCATCAATAAAAAGAGAAGCCAAGCCGGGCGCTGGTGGCTCACGCCTGTAATCCTAGCAACTCAGGAGGATGAGATCTGAGGATCGCGGTTCAAAGCCAGCCCAGGCAGGAGAGACCGTGAGACTCCTATCTCCAATAAACCACCAGAAAACCAGAAGTGGCGCTGTAGCTCAAGTGGTAGAGCGCTCAGCTGAAGAGCTGAGGGACAGCACCCAGGCCCAGAGTTCAAGCCCCACGACTGACAAAAAAAAAAAAAAAAAGAGAAGCTAGCTAGTCAGCTGGCTAGTATACCCACATGAAACACTTAGTCTCTATAGGTGCCTGGCACTATAGGTGCTTGGCACAGGACGTTATCCAGAAAGGTGCTTCCTCAGAGATACCCACAGGTTCCAGTCCTATCATTCTAGCTGGCTAGAGCCAATCTAGCTGGGTAGAAACCAATTCTGGCTAAGTACTGGGTCTCTAGGTCTCCAATTTGTGGGGATGAGACAGCAATGTAAAATTAAGCATTAATCCCAAGATGTGAGTTAGTATGAGCAAGCCCCTAAGCTAGGAGCCTGGAGAGGACAAGGCATAGCCAAAAAGATAAGTAGCCTTTGGCAGGCTGAAGCTGCCAAGAGAGTGGGCAAGTAAGTCAGGACCTGGGAGAAAGGAAGGGCCAAAGCAAGTGTAAGGCAGGGAGTGGGCGTGAGTAGGACACACTTCAACAGGCCCACATACTCTATGAGCCCTGCCAGATGGTGCTTGAGTATCCAAGGAAGGAAGGACCATACATTCCTCTGGATTCCATGCCTGCTCCACACAAGCACAGGGAAGAAGGTAGGTCATAGTAGAGCCAGCTCTTGGAATGAAGCAGTCTAAGTCCACCCAGCACATGCAGCTGGTCCACTTTTAGAAAGGTGCTAATGTGTCCCTATGAGGAAGTAGACTAGGGGGAAAAAAGGGCATATTCTTTCCCACTAGAAAATAAGGAAAACTTCCATTTCTCATTCACTTTCCTCATGCCAGGCTGTTACTGCTAAGCCCTTTAAGGTTTCCACCACTAATCTCAATTGACAAAGGGGGAAAAAAGACCTGGAGAATAGTAACTCATCTGATGCAATGTGGTCGGTGCACAGGACCTTCACCCAAGGACGATTCTCCACATGGTTCAAGGCTGTGCATGAAACTCCACCAGGGCACATTCCCTGCTTGGAATACCATGTGTCTAGAACAACTGCATGGGATGGGTGCTCTAGGAAATGACAGCTGGGTGTGGGGCTTGGAAGAGGCAGAGGGGAAGGAAGGCCTGGCATGCATGATAACCAGGAGGGATGGCAATTTCTGAGACCTTCTGGTGAGGAATCACAATGTTTCCCCAAGTCTTCATGTTATCTGTAGCCTGAAATCTTTCTCTCTTGGGAAATGGGGGTTGGGCTGGCAGCTAATGTGCAGGCAGATGGCTATGCCCTGCAGAGACTATTAATTCAGGAAGCAGGAATAAACAGAGGGGAATAGACTAGAGCAGGCACTGAACAAACTACAGAATACCATTGAGTTCACCAACACAGGCAAAGAAAGTGCTTTGCCTCACAGAAACAGTGGTAAGGCATTTATCTAACATGCACAGAGCTCCAGGTTCCATCCTCAGCACTGGAGAGAGAGGAGATAGAAGGGGAAGACAGAAAGGGAGATTGAGACACAGACAGATGCGGAGAGAGAAGCTTACAGTTCCAGCAAGATGGAGAAAACACATTCCACACTTCCCTGTGAGCCACAGCTAGAAGTTGTGGGTCACACCAAGGAACTTAGAAAGGCAGATAAAAAGAGGACACCCTGGCAGTGACTTTTCTGTTTTTTCATTCTTTTCTCCCATATATCCCTGGATTGAGTATGAGAGCAAACCTAAACCACCAATAGGTGCAGACAGGAAATTTCAAAAAGGAAACATACAGAAAAGCCTGTTCTCTACCAGAGCACCAAAGGGGATCCTGTAGAATGAACTCCCTTGACTTTGCTCACCTTGTTCCAGTTGAACCCTAGCAAAATCAAGGCATTCTCTCCCCTCACCATGGATGCAGCAGCAATGCTCTGTAAGGTACAGCCCTGTGGCTCTTTTCACTCAATACTAAATGACGCCATCAAAAAGGCCGTGCCCTGCTGCTCCCCCTTCACCAGCATGAACCTAGGCAATAGCGCAGGGAAGAATTCCAGCTTTCTAGGTACAACTCTTGGAAGAGAGAACCTGAGGAAGCAGAAAATGAGGAAGCTTAAGGAAAGGAGGGAGACAAATAAAGCATACTTTAAATCTACAGATGAAGTCCAGGTCTCTTCTCCTAGCTGTACCTGTGTAAAAGCACTTGGAATTAACACAGCACAGGTTTAAGAACAGAACTCCAGTATAGACCCCATACCTAGGGTGAATATAGGAATCACAGATCATAAAGAATGGTTGATCCAGAATGTGCAATCTGCTTCGAATTGAACTGATGGCCTATTTAAACTAATCAATCCTATCTCCAAGAACACTGAAGCAGGATCCAGAGCCTCATAATATTTTAAATGTTCAAGATATTACTCAAATTATTTGACAACATATCAGGCAACTAAAACAATTATCAAAGGAAACTAATAATAACACCAAGACAACCCAGATGTTGGGTTTATCAGTATAAGACATTGAAGCAGCTGTTATATCCATGCCCCTAAAGAAGTAAGAACAAAGACTCTTGAGATGATTCAGTAAAAACAGAAAAACAGAGGGTGTGCATGTGTGAGAGACAGAGACTATAGTCTCAAATAAATGTGGAAAAATAAAAAAGTATAACTTTATGTCATGGGAGTTCCAGCAGGAGCAGAGATAGACCAGATACTCATGGCTCATACCTGTAATCCTACCGACACAAGAGGCTGAGGTCTGAGGATCAGGATTTGAAGCCAGCCCTGGTAGGAAAGTCCATGAGACTCTTATCTCCAATTAACCACCAAAAAGAAGTGGAGATGTGGTGCAAGCAGTAGAAGGTCAGCAAGAATGTGAAACACTGAGTTCAAGCTCCAGTATCAGCACAAAGAGACAGAGAGACAGAAAGATAGAGACAGACAGACTGGAACAGGATTTTTTTTCAGTAACAGCCAAATACTTCCTAAATATGATGAAAGATCTCTAAGTTTGAAGATCTAAGATATGAAATCCAAAGTGGGGATAAACAAGAAAGCCATAGGCAGATATATAATAATTAAGGTGCTAACCACCAAAGATAAAAAGTCTGAAAAGCAATCAGAAAAAAACAACACATTACATACAAGGGAATAAGGATTTAAATGACTATATATTTCTCACAAGAAACTATGGGGGCTAACAAAGTGCAAGACATTTTATTTAAAGTGCTAAAAAAAAAAAAAAGAAAAAGAACTGTCTATCTAGACAGAATGCTAAAATCAACAAAAATATCTTTTAGCAATAAAGGCAAATTAAAGATCATTTTAGATGAAAGAAGACTAAGACTTATCCTTGTAAAGTCCATTCTGAATTTCTGATTTACAGAAATGTTAAGGCAGTTTTTGTTTTGTTGTTTAGGTGATACCACTTAAGCTATGACTCCAGACCTGCTTTTTCTAGTTATTTTGGAAATGGAGTTTCAGAGATTTTTCTTCCCAGGTTGGCTCAAACCAGTGTCCTCTAGATTGTAGCCTCCTTAATAGGAGGATTACAGGTATGTGCTGTCAGTGCCTGGCTGAGACAATAACTTTGTTGTTGTTTTTTTTTAATGCTAGTACTGGAGCTTGAATTCAGAGCCTAGAGCTGTTCCTTAGTTTTTTCATTCAAAGTTATTTATTGCTCTACCACTTGAGACACACTTCTACTTTCACCTTTTTTTTCTGATACTTCACTGGAGATAAAGTCTCACAAACTTTCCTGCTTAGGTTGGCTTAGAACCTCAATCCTCAGATCTCAGACTCCTGAGTAGCTGAGATTGCAGGGGTAAGCCCACAATACTTGGCAAATAAATATGGTTTTAATCTTTTTTTAGCAAGACTTGGATTTGAATTCAGGGCTTTATGCTTATTAGAAGCCCTGAGTCATGCGTACAGCCTATAACTTTTGTGGGTTTTTTTAAGCTTTATTATTTCTTTGTCATGTTGGGCTGAAACCTAGTGCCTTATGCGTGTTAGGCAAGCCCTTTTACTCCTAGACCTACTTTTGTTATTTTAAGCCACTAAGTTTGGGACAATTTATTAAAATAGCAGTAGAAAATTAATACATATATATGTGTTAATTAAAATCAATAATACAGTTTGGGTGGCCTTGCTCAGTGGCAGGGCTCTCCCCAGCATGGGTATTTTCCCTAGCACAACAAATAACAGAGTAACAATGAAAAAAAGGATAATATTTGAACATATGAACATAAAAAAATGCTATTATTGGACACTACGAGGTGATCCATAGGTCAAAGAGGAGGTATCAATGAAAATTAGGGAACGAGTTGAACTAAATGAAAATAAAAATGCAATAAAATATCAAATTTCTAGAATTCATCTAAAGCAATGTCTAGAACTGACAAAGAACAAAGATTGTAAAAATCAGTAGTGAGAGATCTCTCACTACTCATCTCACAGGCATTAAAAAGGAAAAACTACAAACAATTCTATGTATATATATTTGACAACTTAGAAGAAAGGGGCCAATTCTATGAAGCTCGTTTTCACTCTGACCTCCACATCCACAGAGTTGACCTAGGCCTGCCTAGCTGAAGCAGATACAGCCAGCACTAACAGGCACAAGGATCTCATGAGATGGCCCAGCCTTCTAGAAGATTTTTAACATGCCAGAAATACCCCAGAAACCAAATCTCCAGTAATTCAGGTCTTGGACATTCTAAATGGGCCCAGTACTATTGTGATCTGAACAAGTAAAGAATTCACAGTGGGGTGGGGGCCCAAGGAGGATTGCTGATTCAGAAAGGTTGAAAGGTCATCTCCCAGAGTCCATGGAGGCTGGTACCCTTTTCACCAAACAGTTGAAAATAGACTTGAAAATGATTTTTCCTTTCCAAAGCTTTCCCCAGATGGGAATCACTCACACTCCCCTGACAGCTAATTGCAGTGTTTAAAAATGCATGCAAGTGGAGATGGTCTTCCTTATAATCCCCCAGGATGGCTGCAATTCTGGTTAATACTCTCTCTACAGAAGGCTGGATGATCTGTGCAAGAGATGCCCTTGGAGCCTCCACTGGTATCTGGGGCTAATGGAAGCTACTCAGCAGGGCTGCTTTAAGAGTGAGCATGGTGACAAAGTGCCTAATGTGGCACCTGGCATACGGTATGTGCAGAAAATGGTGGCTATCATTTGCAAGTGACACCTGTCAGCTTGTTTCTCCAGGCTAAAAATCCATTTCCTCAGTTGATTTTGAAAGGCTCTATTTTCTATCCTTTCAATCACTCCACTTGTTCAGGCAGCTCAGAATTTAAGTGGTTTTTTGGCTATGAAGTTTTTGTTGGGTTTTTTTTGTTTGTTTTTTGTTTTTTTGCATTGTGGGGCTTGAACTCTGGCCTGGGCGCTATCCTTGAGCTCTTCAGCTTAAAGGCCAGAACTTCACCACTTGAGCCACAGCATCACTTCTGGTTTTCTGGTGGTTAATTAGAGATAAAAGTCTTAAGGACTTTCCTGACCTGGTTGGCTCTGAACAGGAGCAATCCTCAGATCTTAGCCTCCTGAGTAGCTACGATTACAGGCGTGAGCCACCGGCGCCCAGTCTGAAAGAAGTTTTGTTTTGTTTTGCATTTGTTTGTTTTCTTCTTTTTTTTTATTGTGAAGTTTTTTGGTTTTTTTTTTTTTTTTTTGGTATTTGTTTTTCTGCTTATGTGGTGCTGAGGAATAGAACCCAGGGCCTCATGCATGCAAGGCAAGCATTCTACCACTGAGTCACCTTCCCAGCCCTGAAGGAAGTTGTTTAAATGCTCCAGGTGAGCTGTGTTTATGGCAGACAGCTTGGCCAGTTTAAAAGAATCTCTTTTTTGGGGGGGGAGGGGGGGATCCAGTCGTGGGGACTGAACTCTGGGCCTGGGCGCTGTCCTCAGCTCTTCAGCTCAAGGCTAGCGCTCTACAACTTGAGCCACACTACCACTTCCGGCTTTTTTTTTTTCTTTTTGCTTATGTGGTGCTAAGGAATCGAACCCAGGGCCTCAGGCATGCAAGGCAAGCATTCTACCACTGAGCTATCTTCCTAGCCCCCTAAAAGAATCTTATCCCAGGCCGGCACTGGTGGCTGATGCCTGTAATCCTAGCTACTCGGGAGGCTGAGATCTGGGGATCACAGTTCGAAGCCAGCCTGGGCTGGAAAAGTCTGCAAAACTAATCTCCAATAAACTACTCAGAAAAAGCTGGAAGTGGCACTGTGGCTCAAGTGGTACAGCACAAGCCTTGAGCACAAAGAGTGAGCTCAGGGACAGCACCCAGGCCCTCAGTTCAAGCTCCAGGATTGGCCTAAAAAAAATCTTGGTCTCAGAAGTTATACTGACTTCTCACTAATTATCAGTCATCACTGGCCAACACTCAGCCTTGGGCCTGGTCACTGAACTAACTTCAGACTCCCCTGGACTTCAAACCATAAAATCATCTGTCCTGGTCCTTCTGTCACCTTCAGTAAAAACTGAGGAGCATATGCTTCATCTATAATGAACCTGATTGAAAATCAAACTGCTGGTGGCTGGAGGACTTTTATCTATATGCATGTTATTCTGGGGTCTCTCCACCTTTTTTTTTTTTTTGTCATGGTGCCTGAATTCTGGGCCTGGGCGCTGTCCCTCAGCTCTTCAGCTCAAGGCTAGCGCTCTACCACTTGAACCACAGCACCACTTCCGGCTTTTTCGGCTTATGTGGTGCTGAGGAATTGAACCCATGGCCTCATGCATGCAAGGCAAGCACTCTACCATTGAGCCACCTTCCCAGCCCTCTCCACTTTTGTGTTTTATCAATATGGTAAATATTTTTAACTATAGAGGCCATGTTATATTTGTCTCAGCTACTCAACCTTCCTATTATGCCAATAGCCACACAGGATATCTAAATCAATGAGCAGGCTGTGTTCCAATAAAACTTTATTTACAAAAGCAGGCAGTGGGCTGAACTGAGCCTAGACCACAGGGAGAAGCCTCACTCCCAACCATCATTATATTCCAATTTGTCTAAAGTTACCACAGGCCTGACAATTCACAATTCAGTACAGGGAATTCTCATTCTCTCTGCCTAGGCATTTACATGCTTCCCAGAACTCACTAACACAGCTAACAAACCCTAAGACAAAAGAATATCCTTACTTCTCCTTAGCTGTAGCAGCTGATACAGACACACACAGACACACACAGACACACACAGACACACAGACAGACACACACACACACACACAACTATATGGCACTCTGGGAAGGATATTTCTTTTTTTTGTTGTTGATTGTGGGCCTGAACTCTGGGCCTGGGCACTGTCCCTCAGCTCTTCAACTCAAGGTTAGCGCTCTACCACTTGAGCCACAGCACCACTTCCGGCTTTTTCTGTTTATGTGGTGCTGAAGAATCGAACGCAGGGCCTCATGCATGCAAGGTAAGCACTCTAACACTGAGCCACCTTCCTAGCCCTGGGAAGGATATTTCTGAAGGGAAAACTCACATCAGCCATAGAAGAAAATGTCAGCCAGGATCTTGATTCATACATTAGCAAAGATTCTGCTAAAAAACAGCACAGGACACTGAAAGGAAATGAATCATTTATGGAGTGCAGAAAGAAGGTTTGCCCTGTTTCTCAGGCAACATAGCATGTACCCTGCCCGGCCCTGAGAAGGGAGGCAGGCTCTAGCAGGTCTCAAGGAAAGACTACAGGATGTGGGCACGGGGAAAGTGCCAGGCTCAGTAGATAATTTGTTTGTGTAAGGTTTTACCCTCCTGTTTCCAAAAGGATCTGAGGCAGCCTTAAGGACTCAAACAGTGTAAAAATAAGGCCTTTGGGAAGAAAACAAAAGTGAAGGCCCAAAGCATGTTTCTAGCTGACTATGTATGTCAGTACTGACTATGCCAACTGAACCCTGAATTTGCCCCCAGGCTCACTGATGCAAAGGCCAGACCAGTCAAGTATTGGATAACTGCCAAAGCAGGATAAGAAAGCATTAGGGGGCCTGGATTCCTAGCCACAGTATCCCAAGCTCAGCAATTATCCTATCTGCACAAGTGTGTTGGTGGGGTAGAAACTAGAAGTAAAGAGTTAGAAGCAGCCCTGGTCATCTTGCCTACTTTCAGATCCACTGGGATTTTCCCAAACCCAAGTCCTGAATAGCTGCCAACAAGGGAAGAGAGCACTAAGGCTACACCCAGGCCAGAGCCTGGAGGGGGGCCCTGTCCAGTCCAGTCTCCAGCTGGTGATTTTGGCTTTGGCAGAGACTACACCCTCCACCTGGCCTGGCCACCCTGCCTAGGGTGGGGTCTGAAAAGCAGGGTGGGGCCCACACAGTGAATGAGTCCAGAGGTGGACAGAGAGGAAGTCCCAAAATAATCACAATGCATGCTACTCTAGCTCAGATGATGTCCTCAGTCCAGACTCCTAGGGTTTTCTCTATATTTACACAGCACGTGAAGGTGGAGGGGAGGAATGATGAGGGCAGGGAAAGACACAGAAAGAGCACAACAGATGAAACAAGTGAATCTGGGATCTCTGGCCTCAAACATTCAGCTGTTTCTCCCATTAAGCTGGATGCACAGATCTAGAGGGGAGCTTGGGCCAGTTTTGCTAACAGGCTTTGCCTCCTTCTGAACAGGCTTTGCCTCCTCCTGCAGCAGCCTGCAGTCTTTACATTGTGACTGGAAAGATCAGAGATACCTAGAAAGCTCTTAGCTATAATCCCCCCCAAACTCTCTGGGCTTGTCAAAAGTTCTGTCATGTTTTGGAGAGGTTTCTCTCTCCTCTGATGTGTCAGGACCAAGGTCTTGGGCAATGGCTCTCCTTCCAGCCATTGGCCCTGCTCCTGGGAACATGTGGACCATTTGACACCCCTGCCCCCCCTCCCCGAGACAGAGGTTATAGCCAAGCTTGAGATGAAAATGTGTACCCATGACACTGCCCCTTACAGGGTAGGAGTCATTTCCTTTACTCTCCACACAGTTTAGGAAAAGCTCCTACCCCCACCTCCAGTGCTGGGAATGGAAACCAAGGTTTTTGCACATGCTAAGCATGTATTCTACCACTGAGCTACATTCCAAGGCCCAAGCTCCAAGAATAGTTCGCAAGTCATAACTATAAAGGATAGTCCATAATGCCAACTTAGGTCTGCTTTGCCCAGGCCTCCTTCCCTGCATGTGCAGCTGGAGCACAGCTTCCTGCAGACCATGTGGGAAGGAGAGATAAAGGGCAGCAGCTTAGATTAGGCTTCTCCTGGCTCTTCCTGTGTGAGGCACAAGGGCCTCGGCCCATGGAAAAGACAGGAAGAGATGGGCCAAAGGGATAGGCAAGGCCCCAGTCAGGGCTCGTTAGAAGAGAGGAGAAGGAGAAAAACAGAAAAGGAGCTAAAGTTCTTGGGCACCTTTGTGGGGAGGGGAGAGAAAACTACCTGCCTAGAGACAAACCCACATCTCACTGCTCTTGAGAAGATGGGCATTTCGCCTACCCCGTAGAAGCTGGAGTTGAGGGGATGGCAGATCCCATCCACCTGGTCTCTGCAGTTTCCTGAGCCCTGCTCCCTGAGTAGTCCTCTAGTCAGAGGGAGGTGGAATGGAAGGAGTGGCTGTGTGAATAGGGCTTTGCATGTATGTTCATTTCATCTTCAGAGACGGAGCTAGTACTAAATTTTCTTAGCATCTTTCAGATGCTAAGAAATAATAAGAGAACAGCCCACAGTCTGGCCTTGGAATCCTTGCTGATCTCCCCCAACAGGTTACAAATGCAGGCCCACACATAGCACATACATCTACACACAAAGAAACACATGCACACACGCAAATGCTCACATACACACCACACATCCCACAAACCCTTATCACCCCACAAGGTGATCACTTTGGTACCAGCCTTGGTGCTATGGACTGAATATTTGTGCCCTCCTTTCCAAATTTACACATTGAAATCCCCAATACTAAGGGGTGCAACTACAGGAAAGTAACTAGTTCCCTTATGAAACAAGCACAAGGGAGCTTCTTTGTCCCTGCCAAGTGAAGTTGTCATCTATGAAGTGGAGATATATCATCAGACACTGAATCTCTTGGCATCTTAATCTTAGCCTTCTGGGCCTACAAAAATTCTACCACCCAGTTGTTGTAGCAGCCATTCTCTCCCCCCCGGTCGTGGGGCCTGAACTCTGAGCCTGGGCGCTGTCCCTCAACTCTTCAGCTCAAGATTAGCGCTCTACCACTTGAGCCACAGTGCCACTTCTGACTTTTTTTGGTTATATGGTGCTGAGGAATCAAACCCAGGGCCTCATACATGCAAGGCAAGCACTCTACAACTAAGCCACCTTCCCAGCCCCACTAAGACACATCTTGTGATTAGTGTTTGTTTTTATTTTTGGCAATTCTGGGGTATGAACTCAGGGCCTCACACTTGCTAGGCAGGTGTTATACTACTGAACTTCACCTCTCTAGATGCTTTTTGTACTGGTTATTTTTGTATGTATGCTGATACTGTGGCTTGAACTCAGGTTCTGAGTGCTGTTCCTTAGCTCTTTTGCTCAGGGTTGGTGCTCTACCACTTGAGCCATACTTCCACTTTTGGCGGCTAACTACAGATAAGTCACATGGACTTTCCTGCCTAGGCTGCCTTTGAATTGTGAGCCTCAGATCTCAGCCTCCTGAGTAGCTAGGATTACAGGCATAAGCCACAGCAGGCACCCAGCTTACACTGGTTATTTTTCAGATAATGTTTTACTTTCTGACCTGAAGCTCACGGAGACTACCATTGGCCTATTTTATGCTTTGCATTGTAGCTAGGATGATAAGTATGTGCCACTATGCCATTTCTCCCACTGAGACATGGAGGTCTTGTAGGCTATTCTGCCCATGACTGGCCTGGAAACATGATCTTCCCAGTCCCAACCTTCCAAGTAGCTAGGATATAGGCATGTATCAATAGCACCAGGCCTAAGACAACTTGTTATTCTCTTGTTATTCTTGTTATCAGAAGCAATAGTGATGCCAGCCAGAAACCAAGAGGAAAGGATGGGAATTCTGACCCAAGTACCTGACTACAGGTTCCAACACATAGGTTCACGCTGTCAATTCCAGTGCCACAAGCCTGGACTATCCAGCTCAGGCCTTTCTGATCTATTCATAGGCACAACACTGATCATAGACACAATCCACTGGGCCTTATGCTGCTCTGCCCCTCCCAGGCTATATCTTTTTAATTTTTTAAAACATTTTTTGCCAGTCCTAGGGCTTGAACTCAGGACTTGGGCACTGTCTCTGAGCTTCTTTTGCTCAAGGCTAGCACTCTATCACTTGAGCCACAGTGTCACTTCTAGCTTCTTCTGTTTATGTGGTACTGAGGAATCGAACACAGGGCTTCATATGCTAGGCAAGCACTCTACCACTAAGTTACATTCCCAGCCCCCAGGCTATATCTTTTTAAATCTGTTGTCTTTCATTAAATTCTGCCTGCCCCCTTAGCCTTAGTCACAAAATCTACATTCCCCTTCCTGCCTACTCTCAACTCTGGAACAAATTACTCTGCTCTGAACTTTCACAGCACTTAGCATTTGCATAATTTATTGGACAATTATATCAGTACTTTCAACTAATATACTGTGAACTATCACTTTAGTTCTCATTTTAATTTTCTCATACTTGTATTCTGCTTTCTCTTTTAGACTGATAACTCAGCCTCTCTATCAGATTTCTTTTGGGGTCTTACAGTGCCTAGTTTGGGAACCAAGATGAGTCAAGCAGATCTGTATTCCATTCACTCTACAAACACTGAGTGACAGCCTACTATTTGCCTAAAGCTAATTTTTGGCTCCAGAGAACAAAGCCCAAACAACCACAGATCTGCTCTACAAAGAGGCCAGGAATGGGAAACTCACTTTTCATCACAATGACTCCTCCCCACGAAAGCTGCGCCACTGAGAAGGAGGACAGACCCAATGAAATTCTTTACCAACACAGAGAGAATAATACAAAAATTTATATGGAACAACAAAAGACCTAGAATAGCCAAAGCAGCTTAGTACCGGCACAAAACCAGACATGAAGATCAAGGGAATAGACTAGAAGACCTGGAAATAAAACCATACACTTAAGAGTTATCTGGTATTTGAAAAGGGAGACAAAGATAAACAGTGGAAAAAGATAACTTCTTCAATAACTGGTGTTGGGAAAACTGGGCATCCATATACAGAAAACAAAAAGTGAATCTCTGTTTTTCACCATGCACAATTATCAACTCAAAGTAGGAGAAACACTAGAACTTATAGACATAGGCAGAAACTTTTTGAAATGAGTTCCATGGGCATAGCACAGATAGGAGACATGACAAATGAGATTACATCAAACTAAAAAGTTTCTGCACTGCAAAGGACATAATTACTAAACTTGATAGACAACCAAAAGACTGGGAGGTCTTCACCAGCAATACATCAGACAAAGGCCTAATATCCAAAATATACAAGGAGTTCAAGAAACTAACCCTGCCTAAAGCTAATAAACCAATGACAAATGAGCTAAGGAGAGACTTATCAGAAGTAGGAATGGCAAAGAAACAAGAGGAAATGCTCACCATCCCTGGCCATAAATGAAATGCAAATGAAAACAACTCTGAGATTCCATCTCACCCTTTAGATTGGCCAACACTGTGAATTCAAACAAATATTAGCAGGGATGTGGGGAAAAAGGAAATCTATCACACTCTTGGTGGAAATGTGGTGATACCACCACTCTGGACAGCAGTCTGGAGGTTCCTTAAAAAACTAAACATAGATATTCCTTACAACCTAGTACACCTGGACATCTACCCAGAACACCACAAGTCAGGATACCATAAAGACAACTGCACATCCATGTTCATTGTTGCACTATTCACAATAGCCAAGTTGTGGGAAAAGCTCAGATGCCCCATTAAGGGATGAATGGATCAAAAAAATGTGATACCCATATACAATGGAATTTTACGAAGCCATTAGAAAGAATAGTATTATGTCATTTTCAAAGAAATGGATGCACCTAGAACAAATCATGTTAAGTGAGGAAAGCAAAGATTAGTGAGGTCAATGACGCATGTTTTCTCGTATATGTACAAATGAGAGCTAAAATACAATGAGACATAATAACTTACGTAAGTCTCCAGGCATTCATACAAAGTGAGACCAAAGGAGGATACTCTCAGGAGAGGAAAATCAAGGTACAACACTTATGTACATCTGATCATATGAAATAATATTTATCAAAATGAATTCCAGGAATTGGAAACAATAGGGGTTTTTTTTGCTGTTTTTTCTTTTCTTCTTTTTCTGTTTGTTCATTTGTATATCTTTAGTGTAAGGGGGAAGCACAGAAAGGGACAAAGGATGAACAATGGTACTCACTGGACACTATGTTGGAAATGAACTATACAACTTGTGGTTAGAGGAGGGGAGGGAAAAACAGGGAGAGAGCAAGGAAAGGGGTGACATTATCCAAAAAGAAATGTACTTTGTCAAAGGAGGAGACAACAATGCTTGATAAGAAATGGACTCATTACCTCGTTCGTGTAATTGTAACCGCTCCTCTGCACAGCATTTTCACAATAAAAAACTTATTAAAAAAAGAAATGTACTTTGTACCTAACTTATATAACTGTAACCCCTCTGTACATCACTTCTATAATAACAAAAAATTTTAAAAATTAAAAACAGAGGACAGACACCAATCAGGAAATAAAAGTTAGTTATAAAGGTCATAGAGTTCATAAACAATGAAGATTAAGATAATGATGACTATATCATTGTTTGAATGACAGTCACTGAGTCATTGAGTCAATGACTATCATTGATTAAATGGTGTTCATGACATAAAAAATAAAAGTAAATAAAAACAAAAATAAGAAAGCTAGTTAACCAATCAGAAAAACAAACCGTTACTTTTGTATTAACCGAGGACCTGGCCCGAGTCTTCAAAAATAATAATTTTTCTTCACCCCATCCAATGGGAGCTAAGAGGTTTCTGTTTCTCTAAGAAGTGCTGAGGAATGTGGGCATCATTATCATCACCCAGCTCTCTGCTCCCCTTCCTCTGAACTCCCACAAATTCCTATAGCCTTTTAGTATAAGCCCATCATCTAGTGCTCCTTTTGTGCAGACATCTCCCACTCATCCTGGTCTGAAAGAAAGCAGGCAGGAAAAGGAGGAGACTGTTTCTGCTGCAGGTGACAAGGAATAGTATGAAAACAAGAGAAGCAGTTGGAGGCTCCTGGCAGGGAGCCTAGTGTCTGAGGACACTAGGACATGGTGTCCTTGACCCCCTGCACAGCAAAGGTAGCTAGTCCTCCCTGGGGAGAGTGTTCCCCAACAAAAGCTTCAGAAGTCTGAGGTCCACTGGTATTGCCATTTTCCAATTTGTAAAAGAGGGAGCAATTTGTGGGTATAAATTACTTTGCTCTGGGGAGAATGAAGCACTGCATCCAAAACTATCATGAAGACTGGAATGGGGAGGTAATTATAAGGTACTGTGAGGTCATTAGAGTGAGAAACTCAACTTGAAGAAGGATCATTTCTGCAGATCCTGCCCTACCATCAATGGGACTGGTTCTTCAAGGATGCCAAAGTCTTTCAAGTGAGAAAGAGCCCCCTCCCAAACCCCCAGAGACCGACAGCCCCTTTCCAAAAGGTACAGCTTCACAGAATAAATGAGTCTCCTCTGGTGGAGGAGGGGACCCATATCTGGAACCTCTTACATTCATATCCATGGCTGATTTTTATAATACCACAAAGGCAGAATAGGAAGGGCATGAATTACACACCAAGTGTCCAAGAAGAAGTGAGCTGAACTTCTAGTGAGCAGAGAAGGAATAGCTCTCTTCAGGCAACCTTGAGCTTTCCTGGCTTTCCTACAAGACCCAGCCTGTCAGAGCTAGGCTCAGGGATCATAATGTTCCTAAGCAGTTCTTAGCTGAACATACCTGGAAGCAAATGCTACCCCAAGTATGGCTACAGCCACTGAGCCAAAATGAGCCAGCTAGAGGAGCAACCAAATCTGGCAGATGTGGAAGCCATTCTCCACCACTTGGACCTGGTTACCCCAAGGTGGAGGTCACTTCTTCCTGGAATCCAAAACATGGCTATTATTACCACCCTATATGGACTGCAGGTGGGACCACAGCATAAGCTTCCTTTTGACAAAAAGGGGAGGTCCTACTAATTCCCATAGGAGGGGTAAGGTACTTCATGCACTTAGGAGAGTAGGGGTACCTAGCAGGAGCAGGGGGTGTCAGCTCTGGGTCAAAAGAGCCTTCAGAAGAGCTGGTCCTTCTGTACAGCCACACAGTTGGGTAATTGGTCCCAGAGGCTGTGTCCTCTAAAGGATGGGATAATAAGAAAGGAGGTGGTATAACACTGGGTACCAAAGGGAGCCAGATGGTGCATGAAGGAGTCATGAGGGAGGGCCACAGAACTGGGAGAAGGGAGACTCGCATACAAGTGAGGACATGGATGGGAAAATGGAGATGCATGAAGAAAGTAGCATACATAGGAGCTGAACATTGAAGTCCAAGTAGATCTTGGGTTTGACATTCTAGGCAGAGGCCAGGTGCAAGAAGTACACGAAGAGCCAGGCGCCGGTGGCTCACACCAGTAATCCTAGCTACTCAGGAGGCTGAGATCTGTAGATCACGGTTCAAAGCCAGCCCAGATAGGAAAGGCTGTGAAACTCTTATCTTCAATAAAGCACCAGAAAAGCAGAAGTGGTACTGTGGCTCAAGTGGTAGAGTGCTAGCCTTAAGCTGAAGAGCTGAGAGACAGCTCTCAGGTCCAGAGTTCAAGCACCATGACCAAAAAAAAAAAAAGTACATGAAGAGTAAAACCTCAGCTCTAGTGGAAAGTTGTTCTGCCATACAGAAGGGTAGGACAGAAGAGTATGAACTGCACAGCCCTGAGTAGCTGCCTGCTTGATATGTGTAATCTTGAACCCTAGCCCAAGACTAGGTGGGAATTTTTATTTTTTTGTTTATTTTTTGTCTTGTCAGTCACAGGGCTAAGACTCAGGGCCTAGGTGCTGTCCCTGAGCATTTTTGCCCAAGGCCAGCACTTTACCACTTTGAGCCACAGCTCCACTTCTGGTAGGAGATTTCTGAAAATGGGATTATGATCAAGCTCTGTGAAGATAACCCTAGCATACACAATGGCTGGTCTGGGTAGGAACCAGAGGCAGAGGCCAAAAGCAGGACTGCATTATGGTTAAGATGAGGGAGTCAGACCAGCATCTAGATTCCACTCAAGAATGCTTCTGGAGGCAGGGTATGCAGAGGCTGGTGAGGGAGAGGCTTCATGAAAAAACTTGATGAAACATTAGGAACAGATTGAAAATGTCCACTACCCATTTAAGCATGTTCAGTTGAAATGCCTAGCCTTTTGCCAACTCACTGGAATTTTTAGCTATCAGAAGCATCAGCCACACTGAAAGACTTGCCCCCCACAAGAGCCATCTGTTGGCTTAAAGGCTTTGCTCTACTTTTTCCCCTTCCCCCTGGATTATTTTTAAAAGATTAGGTTTCCTGTTTTCACTCTCTGGCTAGCCTGGCTCAGGGTCCATCCATCATCATCATGGCCTCTATGACAGTGGCATGGCAGGAACGGGCTGGCACGCTGCAGGCCCTCTGTCCCCCATAATGAGGGATCAGCCACCTCCTCACCCCACACCAGCTGGCTACCCTGTAAGTACCATTTCCTCCCAGCCCAAGGCTGAGCTGTGACCTCTCCCATGGCAAGAGGTCTCTTAATGAAACAAGTAAACACACGATTTATCTTCACTGCTGACAGCCACTTGCTCTCAGAACAGGCTCATTCCAGGACCAGGGGTTGGGGGGTGAGTGGGGGGAGACTTAATAAGAACCTCTTATTAGCCCAGGATGCCCTGGGCTTTATGTGGCACACATGGTCATCAGAGATCGAGTACAGTCCCAGCTACTCCTGCCCAGGCTGAAGCTAGTCACCAGACGATGTGTAGCCACAAGGCTCCACTTGCACACCAGGACATCAGGCAAACCAGACCACTCCTCACTGTCAGCCTCAGAACAGGATGGGGCTGTGGTAGTGGTTTCCTAGCTCTCTGACCACACTACAGCCCCCATGCTGCAAGGTAGAGGAGAAGGGGCTTCAATCAGTTCTACCTGCCTTTCATGCTGGGGAATCCTTTGAATGCTGGGTAACCAAAGCTTGTTAACAATTAGGGGAAAAGAGCAGACCCATAGGGCCAAGGGGATTCAGTTCTAGGCATGAGTTCTAGGCATCTGGTACAGTCTTACGTCACCTTGCAGAATCTTTCTACCACCCCTGGGTGTAAAGTGGATGGTAAAAGAGGCTAACCAGTAGCATGAATGAGGACCTACCTAGATTCTCAACCAACTCTGGAGGCTCCTGCTGCCCATTGCCTGCCTTGGAGCTTGGGCACTGGCAGGGCCCAATCAGCTGGGTCCTGAGGCTGGGGCATCCAGGATGAAGAGGAGAGCGAGTGAGGACAGGAATGTGGAGGGGCAAGTCTGTGACAGGAAAGATTGCTGCCAGCAGTGGAGGATGACTGCACACTGAGGTTTTGCTGGAGTGAAGCCCATTTGTTCAGAGTATGTCCACACACACCCTTTCTCTGTAGGACCCAACTTTTCTCCACAATGTGGATAAAGCTGCCTGAGCCTCAGTTCTCTTTTCAGTGGGATCAGGGTGTCAGGACTCTCCTGTGCAAGCAAACAGTTATCCTTTGAACCCACTGCCCATATACATGACCCAAGAGCCCTGTCCTACACAACAGGACTTTCTTTCTAGTTCTCACCACCATATCACATGGAGGTAACTGTTTGCTTTCCCATGTAGTTATTTTGAAATACTTTTAAACAGAAAATGTACAAGAAGAGTACAAGGAAATACTTGTGAAAAAGAACAGTTATAAACAAGGAAGGAGGCTGAGGAACAGGCAAATACAATCTGCCCCTACCTCTACATCACCCTCCAATCAGATAACCCTGTCTTTGGACACAGGGATTTCCACCATGTCCCCTCATAGTCAGATTGTGCTGACTGGGCCCCATGTCTGCCATACAAAAGTTATGCCCTGGGCTGGGAAGGTGGCTCAGTGGTAGAGTGCTTGCCTTGCACACATGAGGCCCTGGGTTTGATTCCTCAGCACCACATAAGCAGAAAAGGCCAGAAGTGGCACTGTGGCTCAAGTGGTAGAGCGCTCACCTTGAGCTGAAGAGCTGAGGGACAGTGCCCAGGCCCAGAGTTCAGGCCCCATGACCAGGGAAAAAAAAGAAAAGAAAAAGTTATGCTCCTCAAACTCATACCTGCTGTGCCCCCTGCCTGGTGTTAATGTAGAATCTTGTCCTCTACACTCTTAGATCCAGGCTAGAGTGAGATTTTCTGTGATCAACAGAAAATCGGTGACATTGTAAGAGCTCTATAGTCCAGATCTCAAAACACTTTGCAGCTTCTAACTTTGCTGCTTGAGCCTAGCCTCCATGTAAAGAAGCTCAGGGTAGAACACAGAATGATGACCAATCACAAGGACAGAGATGTCCCAACTTCTCTCATTCCCATTAAAGCCACAGGTACATGGGGTTAAGATACCTTAGGCCCAGCTTCTCTTGATCCCCAAGGTATATGCAGCCATGTCAATAAGCCTGGTTGACAAACACACAGCAACCCACAAAGTCAAAGAGATTAACTTGTATTGTTTTAAGCCACTAAATTAATCATTAATTACAAAGCAAGAGATCATGGATACAAATCCTAACACAATTCTGTATCATACCTTTTGCATTTAGAAGTTTGTTCCATGTTGCTATATAATTTTCATAATTACTATTGATGACAAACAGTTCCTATAGCCCCTTTTCTATTTCAGGACATTAGTTTGATTCCAGTTTTCCACTGTTATGAATACAATGAGTAGTTTCACATAATAGTACCAAAAAGGAAGAGGAAAAAGTCATATTTCCTTAGGAAAATATCCTAGGGTGGAATGACTGGATCTGGGTTTATAAACATGGTAATGTTTCTTGAACAATGCAGACACAGAAGTCAGAGAAAGCTACCCTCTGGCATGATTCAGTTTTGCAGAATCACAGGCATGGTGCTCCCAAGTCAGGCCCCACACATACCCACACTAGTGTTTCTGACACTTACTGAGGCCACTCTGGCCCAGACAAAGAGAAAGAACTTGGAACACCTATCAAACAAAGTATGTATAGTATCCTCCCTAACACTCAAGGGAAACAAAAGTATACCCAGGTATTTCTTAGTTTAAGACTTTGTATTACCCAGTTCTGACAGGCTTCCTGAACATGACAAACTTAAAGGTAATATGGCTATTCTAGCAAATGACCTAGGTTTACAGGCAAGGTGAAATTCTTAGAAAATCTCTTTTTCTGTGTGTGGGGGGGGGGAGGGCAGGGGCAGGGGAACACTTGAGCTCAGGGCCTGGGCACTATCCCTGAGCCTTTTTGTTCAGTAGCAATCTACTACTTGAGCCACAGCACCACTTCTGGCTTTTTGGTGGTTAACTAGGGATAAAAATCTCATGGTCTTCCCTGCCTGGGCTGACTTCAAACCACAGTTCTCAGGTCTCAGCCTCCTGGTTAGCTAGGATTATAGGTATAAGCCACCAGCAGCTGGCTAAATTCCTAGAATCTTGGTTACCATTCCTCCTACAGGTACTGTTCCCTGAAGGTACTTCCAACCCCGATTCCTGATTCTGCTGAGTACATGCTGTACCACAGTCCCCTCTAGGGATGGGGCAAGTTCTGTAATGTGCTTTATGGAGGAAAACCAGACTTGAATCCTGTTCCACATAAAATGCAAAGTGCTATGTCCAAGCCATGTTTCTGTCCTACTTACAGTCTGGTCTCATCACTGAGTGGCCCAAGGACAGCCAACCTCTAGGTTTGTACCTGGCCCCATCAGCAGATAAAATGGGAATGTGGCTTAGTGGTAGGGTGCTTGCCTAGCATGCATGAAACCTTGAGTTTGATTCCTCAGTACCACAGAAATGGAAAAAGCCAGAAGCGGCACTGTGGCTCAAGTGGCAGAGTGCTAGACTTGAGCAAAAGAAGCTCAGGGACAGTACCCAAGCCCTGAATTCAAGTCCCAGGACTAGAAAAAGAACGTAAAAATCACATGAACTACCCTCTCCACCAGCCCCACCCCCACGCCACAACTGAGGCTTCCTTGCCAGGAATAGCTGACTCAAGTTGCTCTGGCAGAAAAGGTGGCAGAAAACAGGGATGGGGCATGTAGCCAGAAACCTGCCTTTCCAAGAACTCCCTCCCTCTTTATCAGTGACCTGCTGCATTCCAGAAAGCTGTGCTCGCTGTAGTTAATGCAAGAAGAGAACCCTTCCCCTTTCCAGTCAACAGGCAGGCACCTGAATGGTACCTGAAGCACTCATAACGGAAAGACCTCTTTGCAAGGGGCCACAAGTAAAAGCATATATACTCATGTTCGCAGCAGCATTCTTTCCAATAGTCAAAGGTGAAGGCAACCCACATGCACATGGATTAAAAAAAAAAAACACTGTGTAGTGTAAATGTAAAATTGTAATAAATTCAGCCTTAAAAAGGAAAACATCATTCTTTTGTAAAAAAAAAAAAAAGTTTGTTAGTGTACATTAAATGCATAAAGAGGTTTCATTATAATAGTTCCATAGATAAATACAATGTACTTTAATTCAATTCAGCCCCTTTATAATACTCCTCGAAGCTTCTCCTGCTCCTTACAAAAAAGATATGTTGACAAATGGATTAAACTTGAGGACATTACACAAAGTGAGATAAGCCACATACAAAAGTATAAATTCTGTGTGTATAAATTCTGTGTAGTTCATCAGAACATCACAGGAGGGGCCTAGAATACTCAAATTCCCTTAGAGTCATCTACCTTCCCAAATAGAAGGTAGATTCGTGGTTGCCAGAGTAAAGGAAGGAGGAAATGAGGATCTGTTGCTTAGTGGGGATAAGTAGGCCAAGAGTGTCATTATAAAATGATGACAAAATTTTAGAGATGGATGGTGGTGAGGGTTGCACATCACAGTCAATGAACACCATTGAACTATACACTTAAAATTACTCTAGTGGCTAGTGCTGGTGTAACGCTAGCTACTCAGGAGGCTGAGATCTGAGAATCACAATTTGGAGCCAGCCTGAGCATACTCATGTAAGAGACTCTTGTAGACCAAATGTAAGAGACTCATCTCAAAAACAAAAACAAAAAACCTAGAGGTGTGGCTCAAGTGGCAGAGTATCAGCCTTAAATGAAAAAGCTAATTAAGAGTCTGAGACCCTGAGTTCAAGTCTCAGTACCAGGTTAAAAAAAAAAAGTTTAAGCTGGGCACTGATGGCTCATAATATGTAATCCTAGCTAGTCAGGAGGCTGAAATCTGAGAAATAGGGTTCAAAGCCAGCCCTAACAGGAAAGTCTGAGACTCTTATCACCAAAAAGGTAGAAGTGAGGCTGTATCTCAAGTGGTAGAGTACTAGCCTTGAGCACAAAAGCTCAGGGATGGCACTCAGGCCCTGAGTGCACGTGTGTACACACACACACACACACACACACACACACACACACACACACACACACACACACACACACACACACACACACACACACGTTCAGTGGTAAATTTTTTATGATATACAATGCAATCACAATTTAAAAAGATAAAGACCCCAAAGCAAAGTTCTGTGACAAGCCCCCTAAACCCTTGACTCATCCAACCCCTTCCCAGTATAGAACTTGGGACGATACAGTCACAAACATAGACCAGAAGCCATCGATTTCCCACTTCTTCCCATATCTGACAAATATAGCTGGTTGCTTCCAGGACTCTCTGTTGTAAGAAGGAGCTTATGTCAGATTCCCTGTCTAGAAAACTTCACCAAAGGCCATATGGCAACATGGAGAACCGATCTCACAAAAGAGCATTCCCCCACAGCTGCCCAATCACCACCCCTGGAGAAAATACAGAGAATGAGGTAAAGGGCCTGACCAAAAAGACAGCTAGATGGAAATGTGGATATTCTCTACCATAGGAGGTAAAGGCAGATCCTGTCATAAGAGCTATAAAGGCAAGGCAGCTGTCACACCAGGGCCTTGGAGACAAGGTAGCATGGAGAACAAGAGCTGGACCAGTACTTGCATTTGTCTAAAGGGTCATCTAAAATGTCACTTGAATACAAAACTGAAAAGAAAAGTCACCACTTGGAAAATGGTGCTCTGGGCTTTTCCACTCTAATGGAAAAAGGTAGTTTCATCTTCTACTCTGGTCTCTTAAAAAAAAAAGACAACAACAAAAAATCCAGCCAGCTGATAAAAGCGGCCAACATCCTTTCCTGCTATCTGTCATAACACCAGCTACGATAACAACAATAAAATGAGAATAACAAGTGTTATTAAGTACTTGAGACATGCCAGCAGCCGAGCTAAGTGCTTTTTTTGCATGCATCATCTCATTTAATCGTCACAGCATGCCCCAGAGTAAATGACTCCTTGAATTTCTATTTTGCAG
The DNA here is from genome assembly GCF_019054845.1 of Dipodomys spectabilis. Lineage (NCBI taxonomy): Eukaryota > Metazoa > Chordata > Mammalia > Rodentia > Heteromyidae > Dipodomys > Dipodomys spectabilis. The sequence continues at coordinate 4,557,548 of NW_024871040.1, read as the reverse complement.
ATGAGGAAACACTCTCTCTCTTTCATCTGTTCTCAGTTATGCATTTTCCCCAAAATTTCGACATAATTTAAAGTAGGATCATACAACTCTGTCTCTTACAAATAATACAACTGAAGTGCTGCCTTCCTTCTTAGTGGCATATTTGTAAAGGGTGCACTTTACATTCTTGGAGAGAATCAGATATGTAGTGTCTATGCAGACATGCGGTGTCTGTGGCTCCAGGGCTGGAGCCCTTAGCCTCTGTGCCTGAATGTCTTTCAAGGGATGAGTTCCCCAGGCCTTTCTACCTAGCTCATATCTCCTGCACAAAACCCCATGTCTAACAACAGGAGCTCAGGTGGTCCTGCAACAGAGGAGTCAGTCACACTGGCCTGGACAGTGTCCACAGCTCTAGACATTCTCTCCAAGGATTGCCAAACCCAGGGCCATGTGTGTCCACAGAGACTGCAGATGCTCAGAAAGCCACATGGGCCAATCATATCCTTTCTGGAATGTCTTCCCAGAGACCCAGCTAAGAAAGGAGACGGCCAGGCAGGCAGATGGGTCAAGACTAAACCAGACAAAACAAGTTCTTGTGGCCCTCCAGAAGTAATGTTCACAAGGAGCTTGAAAGCTGCTCAAATCTGAAAGAAGGCTTATCAGACTGGCAGTCACATCCCTTGGAGGTAGGGACCCTCCAAGCAATAGTGATAAGGTTGGTCATCCCTCACTTTCTGAGTCCCTGCAGACAAGCACTGATTTATGACCACGACAATTCATACTTTGGTCAGGGCAATATTGCAATAGCATATGCAACTTGAAGACCAAAGAGCAGGTGCATCAAATTTCCTCTTCAATGAGGAAACAAACAAAAGCACAGAGTTATAAACACCACCTCCATCAGAATTAAGAGGGGGCAGCCCATAAAAGTGAGTCCACACATTGTGCTGTTTAGAAGCCTTGGGTTCCCCAAATAAGAACTATGCTTCCATTGGAAAGACTAGTGGCCCTGCAACAGAGGAGGCAGGCCTAGGCTCCACAGAGCCAAACAGAGGCTTATTTAAGGCCTGGACAGGCCTGTGGGGTTTCTACATGTAGCATCAACGGCTCTACACATTTCCTGAAGCCAGTGACTGTACTATCTGTAACAGCTCCAAAATCACAGGCTTCAAATACAGTAGTAGTTCCCAGGAATGCTTATAATCAGGTTCAGATCCAAGGACCATGGACAATGAAAGGGTCAAACTTTGATCACAGCCTACCTTTGGGATCCTGTTTCTATGCAGAGCCTGTGTATTTGCCAACCCTATAGGTGACAGTGCCTATATGCTATGACAGCTCCTCTCTTCCCTCCAGCCCCTCTTTGACAGTAACAAAGAGAGGCCCAGCAATTGGAAGATAAGAAAACACATGGGCAAATCCTGTGGCCCTGTCAGCTCTCTCAGAGGTAAGTAACCTTCTGGTCACACGGCACAGCTCAGATCTAGACCATTGGGGAAGGCAGAGGGCAGGACAGGTAAGAACCCTCATTATGGGTCAAGGAAGAGAGCTGGGAGAGTTTTGGTCCTTGAGACTTTGAGGAGTACAACCTCAAGCCTGAAGGGAAGGGCCTAGGCTCAAGAGGAATCTAGAAACAAATCCTCATCTCTAAGCAAGAAGAGCCTCTTAACCTCTATCCTAGGGATAAGGTATATCCTGGAAGATAAGCCTTTCATAAGAAATCCTTTAGAAAGGACAATATCCACCCAATGCCATATGTTACATAATAATATATACGTACATATACATATATATTTATATTTAACATGTCCAGAAAAGCCAGCCTAAAGAGATAGAAAGTAGATTGGTGGCTGCCAGAACTACAGAATGAATGAGGAAAGAACAATGGGTAAAAGAATTCTCTTGGGGGAGTGACAAAAACTCTTAAAAGTATACAAATAGAGCTGGGAAAGTGGCTCAGTGGTAGAGTGTTTGCCTCGCATGCAAGAGGCCCTGGGTTCGATTCCTCAGCACCATATAAACAAAAAAAGGCGGAAGTGGCATTGTGACTCAAGTGGTAGAGTGTTAGCCTTGAGCTGAAGAGCTAAGGGACAGCATCCAGTCCGAGTTCAGGCCCCACAACTGATCCCCCCCTCCAAAAAAAAGAGTATACATATAATAATAATAATAATAATAACCCCCCCCTCCCACTGATTAGTAATGCTTTGTAGGAGTGAACTCCATGGTACAACCTCAGAAGACAGAACAGAAAGGAACAGAACAGAATTGACCCATCCAAGGGATGGAATGCTCCTCAGTAATAAAAAGGAATGAGCTATCAATTCACACAACAGCTTGGATGGATATCAAATGTATTATCTAAGTGAAAGAAGCCAGACCCAAAAGGTTTAACCCTGCAGGACTCCATTTATATGATGTTCAAAACAGACAAAAACATAAGGAGAAAAAGCATGTTGGTAGGTAAGATACTTACAAGGATATGGGTGATGGAAGTGTCTGGAATGATACAAGTTTTCTGGAGTAATAGATCAGCTGTGTATCTTGATTATGGTAGTGGTTACATACCTGTCATACCTCACAGACAATATACCAAAAAGTGACTTTAACTGTTTGTAAATTACAGCTCTATGCACATATACACAATTTCACGTAACATCTTTCAAATTTTTAGTATTTTTAAAAAGACCAGATAATTTGTTGAGTGACAATAGCTCATATCTATAATCCTAGCTAAAACAGGAGGCTGAGATCTGAGGATTGCAGTTTGAAACCATCCTAGGCAGACAAGTCTGAGAGTCTTATCTCCAATTAAACAGAAGTAGAGGCATGACTCAAATGGTAGAGGCATGACTCAAATGGTAGAGTGCCTGTCATGAGAGAAAAAGCCAAGGGAGAGCACAAGGCCTGGAGTTTAAGCCTCAATGCCAGCAATTACATAGGCATTAAAAAAAATTCAGAACTTCAAACTTGTTTTCCTAATATTTTTTTTACTTACTTACTTATTTATTTATTTATTGGTCATGGGTCTTGAACTCTGGGCCTGAGTGCTAGCTCTTAGCTCTTCAGCTCAAGGCTAGAGCTCTACCATTTGAGCCACAGCGCCACTTCTGGTTTTATGGTAGTTAACTGGAGATAAGAGCCTCATGGACTTTCCTGCCTGGTCTGGCTTTGAACCACGATCCTCAGATCTCAGCTTCCTGAGTAGCTAGGATTACAGGCATGAGCCACCGATGCCCGGCCCTAATATATTCCTTCATTCAGAAATCTCTTAAAAGATAAAAGAGAGTTGGATGAAGAATAAATAGCTGAAGACAAGAAAGTGGTAACTAAATGTAAATATCTCAAATGACTTAAAAAATTAAGGGGCTGAGGGTACAACTCAGTGGTAGAATATTTGCTGAGCATGCATGAGATCCTGGACTCAAAAAGGTGTCTGTGTGTGTGTGTGTGTGTGTCTATACTTGTATTTGTTCATAATAGTATTATTTCCAATAACCAAAGGTGGAGGCAACCCAAGTGTCTGTCAGCAGATAGATGGACAAAATATAGTATGCATCCATACCATGGAAAGTTCTTTTTTTTTTTGTCGGTCATGGGGCTCAAACTCTGAGCCTGGGTGCTGTCCCTCAGCTCTTCAGCTCAAGGTGAGCACTCTACCGCTTGAGCCACAGCACCATTTCCGGTTTTCTAGTGGTTTATTGTAGATAAGAGTCTCACAGACTTTCCTGCCCAGGCTGGCTTTGAACCGTGATCTTCAGATCTCAGCCTCCTGAGTAGCTAGGATTACAGGCGTGATCCACCAGCGTCCGGCTAGAAGGTTATTCTTAAAGGAAGGAAATTCTGATACATGTTACACATGAACAAATTTCAAGGACATTATAAGTGAAATATGAAATAAGCTAGGCACAAAAAGATAAGACTGTATTGAAATGACTCCACTTAAATGAGGTTGTGAGATAGCTAAAATCATCAAATTCACAGATACAAAAAGCAGAATAAATGGTGGTTACCAAGGGCTAAGGAAAGAGGAAATTAGTGTTTAATGGGTCAGAGTTTCAGTTTCACAAGATGAAAAAGTTCTTGAGATGGATGTGCTGGTTGGTTATGCAATGGTAAAGTTCCTGGTGCTAGTGAGCCATACATGGGTAGTCCCCAACTTACAATGCTTTGACTTCCATTTCTTTACTTCATGATGGTGTGAAAGCATAGCTATAACCTCTGTTTTCCATCTTCAGTACAATATATACTAAGTTACATAAGCTATTCCCCTTACTATAAAACAGATGTTACAAATCAATTTGCCCTACTATAGCCAATATAAGTGTTCTGAGCACATTGATAGTAGACCAAACTAAGTTATGGCATTCCTGTAGGCCAGGAAAATTAAATGCATATTTAAGATATTTTCAGCTTACCATGGCAATATCAGGATGTAATACTATTGTAAACTGAGATGCATCTATATTTTAAAATGGCTAAGGTGGTAGATATGGGCACAGCTCTGTAATGGCATACACAAGGCACACAACTCATCTATAACATGGCAAAAAAAATTTTTTGGGGGGGAGGGGGTCCGGACGTGGGGCCTGAACTCTGGGCCTGGGCGCTGTCCCTCAGCTCTTCAGCTCAAGGCTAGCACTCTATCACTTGAGCCACAGTGCCACTTCCGGCTTTTTTCTTTTTGCTTATGTGGTGCTGAGGAATCGAACCCAGGGCCTCGAGCATGCAAGGCAAGCGCTCTACCACTGAGCCACCTTCCCAGCCCGGCAAAAAAATTTTAATAGCAATTTCACATGATGTATTTTTCCATAAGTTCACATCAAACTCCAGGGAATATCCCATCCACTGTTCATCACCATGTGTGCTGGTGAGACAGAAGCATAGCCCTGGCCACAGCCTTCAACTGGTTTCAAACAGAGCCTCAATTCACACAGTCACAGCACAGCTGTGAAAGGACAAGATACTCTGGGAGCAAAGGCTGCTTCTCTGCATTTCTGGACATTAAGTCCCAGCCCAAAGTTTTCACAAACACTAGGGGATCACACAGAATTTTCTGAACAGCTGATCCCAAGTCCTGCAAGGTGCCATCTGAAGCATGAAGTTCCACAAATACCGAGGCTCCAGACAAGACACAGATATAGGGAGTCCAGGGTCAAAGCAAAAGTATGGGTAGGCACATCTGCATCAGCCAGAAACACTGGGGAAGACCTCTGTCCAAAAAGCACCCACAAACCACAAGGTATCATGGACCTATTACCCTCCATCATGGGCCTTCTCTGCCTCACAATGGGGGGGGGGAGGGTTTGTAAGGAGAACCAGACCATCCCAATTCAATTCTTTTCAGTCTCCTGCCCCAAAGCATATTCCAGCAATCCCCACAGCTCACAGGGCCCTGCAACATTTTGCTGGTCTACACTTCCAGTACTGTCCCTGACTGCACAGAAGGCCTCTCCTTCTCCTGTCTCACAACAGCCTAAAAATAGCTTAACAAACTCTTTTTCAGAGGCCCAGTTATAGACCTTGATGCCTTCCTTAAGCTAAACCAGCAGTTAGTTCTCAAATATCTGCTTAGTACTAACCTCTACCACAGAATCCCTTTATCAGCTGCTATAAGTCTATAGAATCCTCAGAATAAAGAATAGAGACAGCAGGGAGCCATGGCTCACACCTGTAATCCTAGCTACTTAGTATTGTGGTTTGAAGCCAGCCCAGGCAGGAAAATCTCCAATAAATCTCCAATAAATGACCAAAAAGCTACAAGTGGTGCTGTGGGTCAAGTGGTAGAGCAATAGCCTTAAGCCTAAGCTCAGGGACAGCACCCAGACCCTGAGTTCAAGCCCTAGGACTGGCATACACACAAAAAAAGAATGGAGCCAAAGCCCAAGCACTGTGCTTGGACCCTAGTGGATGTTACATCTGAAGTTATTCAGATGGACGACTGGACAAGTGATGGATGGATGGATGGATGGATGGATGGATGGTTGGATAGATGATAAATGGTTTGTTGGACAGACGGACAGATAATGAACAGATGGATGGATGATAGATAACTAGAGGGTGATAGATGGATGAATGGATAGGTAGATGGATGATAAAGAAATTGACAGATGACTAGATGGTGATTGATGATGACTAGATGAATGATGAATGGATGCTTGGACAGATGTTATAGGATGATAAATGGATGAAGAATGGTTGAATGCATGGATAGATGACAGATTGGCTTAGACATGGCTGCTACTTTCTTAGGAACATGTGTTGCTAGAAAAAAAGAGAAGCCACTGGGTACTGGTGACTCATGCCTGTAATCCTAGTTGCTTAGGAGGCTGAGATCTGAGGATCGCTATTCAAAGCCAACCTGAGCAGGAAAAGTCCATGAGACTCTTACCTCCAATTAACCACTAGAAAACCAGAAGTGGAGCTTATCTCAAAGTGGCAGCCTTGAGCAGAAAAACTCAGGGACAGCGCCCAGGCCCTGAGCTCAAGTGCCGCAACTGACGAAAAGAAAAGAAAAGAGAAGAGAAGGGAAGAGAAGAGAGAGAGAGAAACCAGAGTTTACTTATCTTGGGAATTAAGAAAGATTCAGGATTTCAACACCCTGTTTTCTCAAGAGGAGGTTTGGATCAATAGATGACTATTTACCTAACCTTTTATTATGAACAAGTGCAAACCAATACGAAAGTATAGAACACAGTTACAGTTAGCAGAAACAATCATGTGCCTTGTCATTCAGCATGAATGATTATTAGCTTATGGCAAGCTTTGTTTCAGGGTATGGGTATTTAGTACTAGGGAGCAGCAAGAATGGGAGAGAAAAGGGAGTCAGAAACAGGCAATCATCAGTCACTCCAGTTTTACCACCTCTGACCATTTCCTTGAGGGAAGAATCCTCATGGGGAAACCAATCCTACCTGTCTCTCAGGTTCACGAGAGAAGCTTACAAGAGCTTCTCATATAAACAAATATGGGAGACACCTACACATGACCAGATCATTTGTTTCATAATTCCTAAGAAGTCAGCTTACTGCACAAGAAGGGCTGGAAAACTCCAACCTACAGGCCCAATATAGTCTGTCCCCCACCTGCCTTTGTGCCACCCTAGATCTAAGAATGGTTTTTATACTTTCAAACAACTAAATTTTAAACAATTATGTGAGTACACTGTAGTTTCATTTTTGTCTCTCACCAACAAAGATTAAATTACTTACTTTGTAGCTGGACAATCCCACAACTTCAGAGCAAACAGTAGAGACTCAAATGATCACTTTCAATATAAGTGTAGGCTCTTGCTAAGCTCTGGCTACAGGTCAGGTCATGTCTACCATCTTGGGGGAATGAAGCAGAGCTGACAGCCCAAAGCTCTTGTCACAAAGCACACACACACACACACACACACACACACACACACACACACACACACACACACACACACACACACACACACACACACACACACACACACACACACACACACACACCAGTGTAAGGTTGAAGCAGAGCTGACAGCCCAAAGCTCTTGTCACAAAGCACACACACACACACACACACACACACACACACACACACACACACACACACACACACACACACACACACACACACACACACACACACACACACACACACACACCAGTGTAAGGTTGAAGCAGAGCTGAGAGCCCAAAGCTCTTGTCACAAAGCACACACACACACATACACACACACACCAGTGTAAGGTTTTTATAAAGGACGGACGGGGACTACAAGATGGCTAGATGGCTAGAGAAGGAACACTGATTGGGGGAGGAGGGAGGAGATGTTCCTGGCAGTCAAAATGTACCTCAAGCCAAGCCCATCAAATGGAACATTCTAAAGAAAACATATTTCTGCTGAGGCATCCATAAGCTATAGGAATACAGACATTCAGCTGACTCCTTCCCATCTTCATGCTCTCTTAAACACATACTCTCTAGACCAATCAGCCCATCCCCTAGGCTTGGCCAGCTCAATTATTATACAGTCCAGACAGAGCTTCCACTGCAGAAAACAAGCTGAATTCCAATTCCAGGCGGGGAGTATACAAAGCCACCAGGCTGCTTGGGGACAGGTCATCTATGACAAAGGTAAATGATGACCGCACAGTACCTAACATGTGTACAGACGGGGCAACCAGGCATGTAAACCAAGCTCATCTCAGTGCTGGCTGTGGTACAAGCATTCCTGACCATACCAGACTGTGCTCTGACTGGCAGTAAACCAGCTGGCATTACCAGGCCTCCCACTGCCAACCACCTGTCCAGACACAATCACCTCTACCTAGCAGGCAACCCCATGCTGCCCTCCCCCTTCTAAACTGACACTGGGCCTGCTGTCACCCACACTCTACACTTTGGTGCACTGCCCCAGACGACACCTGCACAGCCTTTGGATATCTGTTGTGCAGTCTCAAGACTGGCTAGTGGGCAGTAAGCATAGAGGACAAATCAGTCAACAGAGAAGGGTCTGGTTCCCCTTAAACCTGCATGTAGAGACCAGTCTACTCCTCAGCCCACCACCAAAGGTTAAGTCACTGCAGCCAGGTAGACACAGCTGGGATTATACAGAAAGACTGGTTTGGGACACTTGCCAATTGGGGTTTCTAAGTAATATGAAAATTCAGCGACTGACTTAATTTTTTTGGAATCACAAAACTAAGTGCATCTTAAAGACACTACTGTTTGGCTTCCTCATTTACAGATGGGAATTCAGAGGCCCAACAAGTAAACGATTGGCCAGTGTCATAACGGCAGCTAACGGCACAGCTAAAATGGGCAATATTAAGCAAGACAAGGACTAAGTAGGTCACAGCCTTTGTAATCCATTGAAAGCTGGTTGGCTAAAACTCCAGAAGTACCAGTTCTCAGCTTTAGGGAGTACAAAACAAAACAAAAAAGCAACTCCTATCACCTTGTGGAACAACTAGTCTGTGTTGGAAATGTTATCTGTTCTGCTCCCCCCTCCTCCTCATGTTCACTGCACCAGGCTTTCTTCCCTCCAACTATGTCTGTATCTGCCCCCTCCCCAGGCCAAGATCAATACAGAGGACAGTCTGTACCAGCTCCAAGTCCCCATGCAAGGGGAGGCACTTGTCTTCATGAACACAACAGCATGCTGCTGCCCAGAACCAATTTCTATCAGCTGCCAACAGCCATATACTGCCACACAAGTTTCTCCCTCTGGGGGAAAAAAAATCCCCTCTCTACCAGTGCATTCTGCTCTCTTAGTAGTTCAATTAAAGCCAAGCAGGAACTCTGTGAGCCAGAATTAACTGGACATTGCTATTGAGCAGACCTAACCCATTGCCAGATGCACAGGAGAGAAGCCAAAATGCTTCTCAGATTCAGTTACAAGCAGTCCAGAGCAGAATCCACAAGCTTCACGATAAACAAGGGAACTGTGAGTTCTTTCCCAACCAAGGACCATGGAGCTGACAATGACGATGTGTCATGTAGCCAGTGACATAAGGAAGCTTTCCAAAGTAGAGTGTGAACCAGTGTGGACACAGCTGAACCCCCCTCCCACCTCTTCTAGCCAGACCTGGCTATATTTGAGAGTCATCAAAGACTAGGGAGGGTGGTGGGGCTCAGTCTAGGATGGCCCCATTCTCCCCATCCTTCACCTCAGATCCTGCTCCTTTTGATAAAAACCCCTGCACCATAACAGCATTTTTGGAAGGCAAAGTCCCATGGAGCTGGGTCTTCTTATCATCTGATGGTATTGCTTCAAGAAAATCCTACAAAAAGAGTTCAGCATGGATGGCTCATGCCTGTCATCCTAGCTCTTCAGGAGGCTGAGACCTGGAGGACAATAAATTGAAACCAGGCTGAGCAGAAAAGTTCTGGAAACTCCATCTCCAAGTAATCACTAAAATGCTGGAGGGGGGAGGTGTAAAGGATCTAAAAACCTGGTTAGGGAGTACAATCAGCCAAGGGGCTTTTCAAAAAACCCAGAATTGTTAGGAACTGATGGCTCACACCTGTAACCTTAGCTACTTGGGAGGGCTGAGATCTGAGGATCGAGGTTCAAAAGCCAGCCAGACCAAAGTCTGTAAGATGTACATCTCCAATTACCCACCAAAAAGCCAAAAGTGAAGGTATGGCTCAAGAGGTAAAGCACCAGTCTTAAGAAAAAAAGCTAGGGGGAGGATGGGAAGGGATGGGAAAGGGAAACAAAGGAGGAGGGTACAATGCTTGAGAAGAAATGTACACATTATCTTGTCCATGTAATTGTAATCCCTCTGTACAGTATTTTCACAATAAAAAAAAAAAAAAGAAAAAAAGCTAGCAAGAGTGCAGAGGGTCAGAGCTCAAGGCCCAGCATATACACACAAGAAGAATTACTAGGAAGAAAGCCCTATGTGAGCAGCTTATAGAGATGGGCTGCAGAATGGCACCTCGTCAGAAAGAAAATGAGGACCTCCATCCTTGAGCCCTAGCTCAACCCAAGTGAACTTGGATGAGGAACCCCAGAAGGGAATGCAGCCCAGGTCCACAACCTCACTGCAGGAAGACCCAGAGCAGGGAACTGAGCCCTGGTCATAGTTCCAAGCCAACCTGAACAGGAAAGTCTGTGAAAATCTATTTCTAATAAACCAGCAAAAGCCAGAAGTAGAGCTGTGGCTCAAGTGATACAGCACTAGCCTCAAGCAAAAAAGGTTAAGGGACAGTGTCCAGGCCCTGAGCTCAAACCCCAGTACTGGCATAAGCACACACACACACACACACACACAAAATTCCTTCAAATCAAAATGGCTCTGGAAAAGGAAGGGCCAAGGAGAGAAAACCAGCTTAAAGATTCATTCAAGTCTATGCACATGGAACCTGAGTGTGGAACCATATGAGCAGTCTCCTGATACTCAAGGTGGAAGGAGGTTCTCATGAAGCCCAGCTTTGGATATCCAAAGTCATGTTTAGAGTCTCATCCTGTCAGGCCTGGCCTTTTAATTTTTTTTAGTATTTTTTAATTGCAAAGATACTGTACAGAGGGGTTACAGTTACATAAGTAAGGTAATGAACACATATCTTATCGAGTATTGTTACCCCCTCCTTTGTTTTTCCCCTACTATCCCTTCCCTTCCCCACCTCCCTAACTCCTCCCCGCCACAAGTTGCAAAGTTTGTTTTCAACATAGTGTCTTGTATGTCTCATTGTTACAATCGGTCAATGTGTATCCTTGTTTCAGCATTTTGTTATTTCCCGTCCCCTCCCCAAATTAGAAAAAATGTATATACAAGATGCAGGGCAACAGAACCAAATACAGCAGAAAAAAAAAAGGGGGGGGGGTTATATCACAGGGGGAAGAACATACAAAAGAAACAAAAAAAAATCACAAAGTACATTAAAAACAACAGCAACAAAGAAAAAACCATTTGTGTTCATATCTTGTGGTTCATTTTGCTTAGCATCATCTTAAAGGTCATATGTACATAGCTTTTGACTTTTCTGCTTGTCTGGTAAGATTATCCTAGACGTATACTAGTTATTGCAAATAAGGGAAACCATGAGACCTATGTTTCTTTGGGCCTGGCTTACTTCACCTAATATAATTTTCATGCCTGGTTTTATAATTCAGTAAACACAAAGTAACTCTTAGGAATAACTGATAAATTCACATTCTTGAGGGAGATTCAGGGATTTGGGAGCAGAAAAACAGAAAGAAAGAAGGAAAAATGCATTTTTCTTATCCTTTCAGGTCTATTCTCTTCACTCAAATTTTGGAGGCCATCTCTGCTTCTATATCCCAATACCCAATTGTATTAGGGAACTAGCCCCTAGCTGGTATTCTGACAACGCAGTTTACCTAGCCCAGAACACAAAAAAGACTACCCACTATTTCCTGAATAATCAGAAACAGGTGTTTCTCCAAATAGCCTGTGGGCAGGCTCAGCAGGAGAGCCAGGAAAGCCTGGAGACAAAACTCGGACCAAGTCTCTCACACACCTCTCTAATGCCTCACTTTTTTTTTTTTCTGTCGGTTGTGGGACTTGAACTCTGGGCTTGGGCGCTATCCCTGCGCTCTTCAGCTCAAGGCGAGTGCTCTACCACTTGAGCTACAGTGCCACTTCCGGTTTTTTAGTGGTTTATTGGAGATAAGAGTCTCACAGACTTTCCTCCGCTGGCTTTGAACTGAGATCCTCAGATCTCAGCCTCCTCAGTAGCTAGGATTACAGGCGTGAGCCACTGGTACCCGGCTTACTCATTTCTTTCTAGATCCTCTTTGCATCCTTTTTCAGGGCCACACTCACTCTTCCACAGAGAAATTATGCCTCACACCATCTGGCCATTTGAAGAAATGCCACAGGAGATGAAGCCAGACTTATGTTAATAATCACAACCTGTTTTCCTTACGGCGAAATTCTAACAGTGTCTTACCAGCTGCTCTGGGATAAAACTGTGTCCATCAAACTTGCTTCCTAATTTGCTAGGGCTGGGTGTAGTACATGTCTACGATCTCAGCTCCTTTATGGGAGATGGGGTAGGAGAGTGGTAGAGCCCATCTCTAGGCTGGCCCCAGGCAAAAGCAAGACACTACCTGAGCAATAAACTAAAACAAAAAGTACTGAGTGTCTGGGAGCATGGCTCAAGTGGTAAAGTATTTGCCTAAGAAGGGAGAGGCTCTGAGTTCAAATCTTAGTACTGCCAGAAGAAAAAAAAAAACCTCCCCATTCCCATTTTTTCCTTTTTCTTTTGTTTTTGGGGGGGTCCAGTCGTGGGGCCTGAACTCTGGGCCTGGGCGCTGTCCCTCAGCTCTTCAGCTCAAGGCTAACGCTCTACCACTTGAGGCACAGTGCCACTTCCGGCTTTTTTTTTCTTTTTGCTTATGTGGTGCTGGGGAATCGAACCCAGGGCCTCATGCATGCAAGGCAAGCGCTCTACCACTGAGCCACCTTCCCAGCCCCAATCCCATTTTTTCTCTTCATTCCTTACCTAACCTTTTCCCCAGAGACCCAGCCTGACATCTTCCCCAAAAGCCCTCACTATCACCAGGCTTGAACAACCTCACCTCCTTTCTCATCTAACCTCAATCCGCTCTCTTCATCTTTCCCATAACCTCCCACCTCCTTCAACTACTACTTCTCAAAAAATAAACCCAGGGACCCAACTCCCACTAGACAATTTCATATAAGACTTCCAAACTCAAGCAAAACTTGAAAGGTGTTTCTTTCCCTGATTGACAGCCTTCAGTTGCTCTCTAATTTGCTCTGAAAGAAAGCATAATGTCTTCAACCTTGGCTTCTGAATTTTATACAGAATGACTCCAACCCTCTTACTAATACTTTAGCCTTCCCCTCAGGCACATTTCAGCCAGTTCTCCAACCCCAACCAGAGTCAGTACATGAAGTGGAAGCATTCCAGGCCCTCATTTCTCACCTTCCATGGTCTCTGCCTGGAACACTCTCCTCTCAATTCCCTCTTTCCCTAACAAGTAGGCTAGGCATGAGGTTTCACTTCCCACACACCCTACAACACTGACCTCTCTGAAGACTCTCAAAATCTGCCCCAATCTTTGCTCCCACTTGGGCTACAGGTGGCTTAATTAAACCTTTCCTTAAAAATGCATAGGTGCCAGCTCTGTAGACTTATGCCCTACTGAATTACATGCTGAAGTAGTTAAGGTAGCAAGTTTTATGTTATGTATATTTTCCATATGACTTGAAAAGAACATGGAGAATAAGGAGAATGAAGAGATCCTGGTAACTATGGGTGTGGCCTACAGGCAAGTGGGTTCAGCAAGCTGCCTTTCTACTTCTAGGAAGGTTTAGCGATGGCACTGTTTTTTGTTTTTGTTGTTGTTATTTTAAATCGTTACTGTAAAGGTGATATACAGAGGGGTTACGTAAGTCAGATAATGAGTTCATTTCATTTTGAAAAGTGTCACCTCTTCCCTCGTTTTCTCCCAGTTTTTCCTTTCAAACTTTCCTCCTCCAGTATTTTTTGTCTTTTACCATCCAGTATGTTACTTGTAGATTCATAGGCACTTTCTGGTTACACCAAATGAGGGAAAACATGCAATCTATGTTTCTTTGGGACTAGTGTACTTTGCTTAATTTGGCACCGGTTATTAAGAACACCTGTGAGGGCCGGGTGCCGGTGGCTCACGCCTGTAATCCTAGCTACTCAGGAGGCTGAGATCTGAGGATCACGGTTCAAAGCCAACCCAGGCAGAAAAGTCCATGAGACTCTTACCTCCAATAAACCACTAAAAAACTGAAAGTGGCACTGTGGCTCAAGCGGTAGAGCGCTTGACTTGAGCTGAAGAGCGCAGGGATAGCGCCCAAGCCCAGAGGTTCAAGCCCCATGACCGACCAAAAATAAAAAAGAACACCTGTGAGGGCTGGGAATGTGGCTCAATGGTAGAGGGCTTGCCTAGCATGCACCAAGCCCTGGGTTTGACTCCTCAGTACCACACAAACAGAAAAAGCCAGAAGTGGCACTGTGGCTCAAGTAGTAGAGCACTAGCCTTGAGCAAAAAAGAATAGCCCCACAAAAAATAAAATACCTAGAAATTAACTTAACCAAAGAAGTGAAGGACCTCTATGATGAAAACTTTAAAAACCCGAAAAAGGAAATCAAAACAGAATTTAGAAAGTGAAAAAACCTCCCATGCTCCTGGATTGGAAGGATCAACATTGTAAAAATGGCAATAATTCCCAAGGCTATCTACAAATTCAATGCAATACATATCAATGTTCCAACCTCATTCTTCAAGGAAATAGAAGAGGCAATCCAAAAATTCATATGGAACAATAAAAGACCCTGAATAGCAAAAATGATACTTAACAGAAACAACAGTGCTGGAAGAATATCAATACCAAATTCCAAGCTCTACTACAAAGCCATAGTAATCATAGTACTGGCACAAGTACTGGCATAGTACTGGCACAAGACCTTAGGACCAATGGAATAGAACTGAAAACCCAGAAATGAACCCACAGACCTATAGCCACCTAATCTTCAATAAGGGAGTTAAAATATAGAATGGAAGAAAGACAGCCTCTTCAGTAAATGGTGCTGGCAAAATTGGTTAATCGCTTGTAGAAAACTACAGCTAGATCCTTATATATCACCCTACACCAGAATCAACTGCAAATGGATCAAAGACCTCGGAGTCAAAGCAGACACCCTGAAAACATTACAGGACAGAATAGGAGAAACCCTAGGTCTCCTTGGCACAGGCCAAAATTTTCTTAATAGAGACTCAGCAACACAACAAACCAAAGAAAGGTTGGACAAATGGGATTGCATGAAGTTACAGAGCTTCTGCATGGCAAAGGACATAGCTAGCAAAATGAATAGAAAGCCCACGGATTGGGAGAAGACCTTCACTTGCCATACAACAGACAAGGGTCTCATATCTAAAATATACTTGAAACTCAAAAAATTAACCCCCCCACAAATCCTCAAAGAAACAACTGCCCAATAAGTGGGCTGAAAACTTAAAGAGAAATTTCTCTGAAGAGGAAATAAGAATAGACAATAGACATATGAAGAAATGCTCAACCTCTCTAGCCATAAAAGAAATGCAAATCAAAGCAACATTAAGATTTCACCTCACCTGAGTTAGAATGGCTATAATCAAGAACTCTAATAACAACAGATGCTGGAGGGGATGTGGCCAGAAGGGAACCCTACTGCATTGTTGGTGGGAGTGTAAACTTGTTCAACCGCTTTGGAAATAGTATGGAGGTTTCTCAAAAGACTCCACATAGAGCTCCCCTATCACCCAGCAATCCCACTTTTGGGAATTTACCCAAATGATCACAAACAAGACCATACTAAAGCTACTAGCACAACTATGTTTACTGAAGCACTATGGTACCAAGCCAGATGCCCCTCCGTAGATGAATGGATCAAGAAAATGTGGTATATATACACAACGGAATTCTATGCCTCCATCAGAAAGAATGACATCGCCCCATTTGTTAGGAAACAGAAAGACTTGGAAAAAATTATATTAAGTGAAGTAAGTCAGGTCCAAAGAAACATAGGTCCCATGGTTTCCCTTATTTGCAATAACTAGTATATGTCTGGGACAAGCAGAAAAGGTCAGATAAGATGATGTTAAGCGAAATGAACCCAAAGATAGGGACACAAGTGGTTTTTTTCTTCCTTGCTATTGTTTCGAACATATTTCTAAGGTATCATGTGATTTTTTTTGTTGCTTTGTATGTCCCTCCCCCATGGTATAACCTCTGTTTTCACTGTATTTGATGTTGACATAATCTGGGGAGGGGAAGAGAAAAAACAAATTGTTTAAATAGGAATAGAGACTGACCCATTGCAACAATGACGCTATGTCGAAAAACGAACTTTACAATTTAGGCAGGGGGGGTTGGGGGACGTGGCTGAGGAGGTGGGAGGGAAGGGATGGTAGGGAAAAACAAAGGAGGAGGCAACAATGCTGTATAAGAAATGTACTCATTACCTTGCTCATGTAACTGTAACCCCTCTGTACAGTATTTTTACAATAAAAAACTTATTTTAAAAATCCTATTAAAAAAAATTGGGGAGGCCCATGACACAAAGGTGACTCTATCTACTCAACTACAGCAGCCTAAGTGAGCCTTGGGATGGTCATTTGGACTTCTGTAGTTAAACAGATAATCCTGCTGTGGTATGAATATGGGTAATACCCGAAGGTCTAGATATATAAAAGGCCTGGTCCCCCGCATGGCAGAATTAGGAAGCGATATCAGGTGATGGTATCCTCGTTACTCTGGAGGTAGTGATCAGGAGGATCATGGCTGTAGGCCAACCTGAGTGGGGAAAACGTTTGAAGAATTCATCTCAACATAAAATGCTGGGCATGGCGGTGTGTGCTGTTACCTCAGCTATAATGTGGGAAGCATAAATAGGTCATCACAGTCCACTCTGGCCCAGGCAAAAAGCCAAGACTTCATTTAAAAAATAACCAGAGTAACAAATGCAACAGTTGTACTCACTAGACACTATGTTGGAAATGAACTATACAACATGTCGATGGGGACAGGAGGGAAAAACAGAGAGAACAAGGGAAGGGGTGACATTGTGCAAAAAGAAATGCACTCTACCTGACTTATGTAACTGTAGCCACTCTGTATATAACGTTTATAATAACAAAAAATAAAAATAAATAACTTTTTTTTGGGGGGGGGAACCAGTCGTGGGTCCTGAACTCTGGGCCTGGGTGCTGTCCCTCAGCTCTTCAGCTCAAGGCTAGCGTTCTACCACTTGAGCCACAGCGCCACTTCCGGCTTTTTTCTTTTTGCTTATGTGGTGCTGAGGAATCGAACCCAGGGCCTCAGGCATGCAAGGCAAGTGCTCTACCACTGAGCCACCTTCCCAGCCCCAAAATAAATTTTAAAAACAACCACTGGGACATGATAAATTATATAAGACTCTAGACATTCACATATAGCAAGACCAAAGTTGGATACTCTTAGGAGAGGAACACAAGGCACAATGCCTATGTGCATCTGATCATATAAAACAACACTTATCAAAATGAACTCCAGGAAATGGAAACAAGAGGTTTTTTTCTTTGCTGCTGGGTTTTTTTCTTTTTTCATTTATCTGTCCTTTGGGAGGGTAAGGAAGGACACAGAAATGGAGGGTCAAAGAGTAAACAAATGCAGCAGTGGTACTCAGTAGATAATATGTGAAAATGAACTATACAACTTGTGGGTAGGGATGGAAGGGAAAAACTGGGAGAGTGAGGAAAGGGGTAAAATTGTCCAAAAAAAAATGTACTCTTTACCTGACTTATATAACTGTAACACCTCTGTACATCACCTTTACAATAACAATAGAAAAATTAACCAATAAAAATATAACCAGAGGAAGTGGTGCTGTGGCTCAGATAGTAGAGCACTGGCCTTGAGCTGAAGAGCTCAGGGACAGCGCCTAGCCCCAGAGTTCAAGTCCCACAACCAAGAACAACAAGGAAAAAAAAATATAAACAGAACAAAAAAGAGCTAGAGGCATGGCTCAAGAAGTAGAGCACCTGCCGGGCGCTGGTGGCTCACGCCTGTAATCCTAGCTACTCAGGAGGCTGAGATCTGAGGATCACGGTTCAAAGCCAGCCCGGGCAGGAGAGACCGTGAGACTATCTCCAATAAACCACCAGAAAACCGGAAGTGGCGCTGTAGCTCAAGTGGTAGAGCGCTCGCCTTGAGCTGAAGAGCTGAGGGACAGCGCCCAGGCCCAGAGTTCAGGCCCCACGACCGACAAAAAAAAAAAAACAAAAAAAACAAAAAGAAGTAGAGCAACTGCCTACCAAAGCACAAAGCTATGGATTCAAGCCCCAGTAACCTTCACATGAGGTGTGGCCTAATGGAGACTCCTTAGAAGGTCATTTGGTAGTGCCTTTGAAAGACTGTGGGACCCTAGACACTTCCTTTACGCTTTGCTCTGCCTCCTGGCTGAAGATTTGAGCACTCACTCAGATGCCACCTTGTGCCACCTTCACTAGAGGTCTAAATCCATGGGTCATCTAACCTTGGACTTGAACCAGCCAGAACTGTGCGTCAGAATGAACCTCTCTTTATTATGTACATTGTCTGCAGCAGGTCTTTTGGTATAGCTTTGGGAAAATGATTAACATAAGCCTTTCATGCTATGGAGGTCCCGGATGCTCTTCCAGAGAGTCTTGTGAGGAAAAACCTCCTGCAAAATACATCAGGTTACACAAAGCTATGGGTTCAAGCTCCAGTCAAACACACACACACACACACACACACACACACACACACACACACACACACACACACACACACACACACACACACACACACTCCTACCTTCTCCTTTATGCAGAGGCCTCTGTCAGCTCAGTCCCTTCAGAGGCCATCATACACAGCCAAGACACAGTAGAACAAACTATGCCTGTGCTTGTTATGAGATCTCTAGAGTTGTCACATTCACAGAGACCTAGGGTACAATAGCAGCTGCCACTCTGCTGGGGAGGAAGAAGTGGAGTGGAATGAAAAGCTATTTAATGGCTGTAGCATACTCACTAGGAGAAGATAAGGAAGGTTCCAGCATTGGGTGGAAATGTTTACACAGAACTGAATGTCTATGTGCCCTCCAAATGTATATTGATGGAATCCTAACTATCAAAATGAAGGTAATGGGAGGTGATTAGGAATGGAGTAAGTGTTCTCTTAAGAAGCAGGATAGGCCGGGCCCCGATGGCTCACGCCTGTAATCCTAGCTTCTCAGGAGGCTGAGATCTGAGGATCACGGTTCAAAGCCAGCCTGGGCAAGGAAAGTCCATGAGACTCTCATCTCCAATAAACCATTCGAAAACCGGAAGTGGCACTGTGGCTCAAGCGGTAGAGCGCTCTCCTTGAGCTGAAGAGCTGGGGGACAGTGCCCAAGCCCAGAGTTCAAGCCCCACAACTGACAAAAAAAAAAAGAAGAAGCAGGTCCATTGGAAAGGGGGTCTTAAGAACTCAAACATGCCAGTACCCTGGGACTTGTAGCCTCCAGAACTGTGACAAGCAAATGTCTGCTGTTTAAGTCATCCCATCTGTGGTACTGTGTTATATTAGCCTGGGCTACAAAGCAAGACCCTGTCTCAAAAAGAAGAAGAAGAAAAAAAAAGAAACAGAGAGGAAGAGATGGGAAAGGAGGGGAGGAGATTAGTAGCTGCCAGGGCGGATGCAGAGGGGGTCATAATTCAAGGATTCAAGGTTTATTTTTTGAGGTAATGAAAATGTCCTAAAAATAGACAGTGATGATGGTTGCATAACTATGACTATGTAAAAAACACTGAAATGCACCCTTTCTTTTCTTTTTTTCTCAGATAAGGTTTTGCTGTATAGCGTAGGCTGGCTTCAAACTCAAGACGCTCCTGCCTTAGCCATCCAAGTGCTGGGATTACAGGTGCACATCACCATTCTTCACTTAAATATTACTCTTAGAACAAGCAAACTTCATAGTATGAATTATATCCCAACAAAGCTGCTTGAAAAGACTACTACTCTCAGGAACACGGGTTCTCATGTAAACAGCGTGGGGAGAAGTCAGGGTGACTGAGTCAGACTCTCCTGCTGCCCATCCTCATTCCAAATACCTGACAAGATGGTTCTCTCTTCTTTAGGTTTCCAAGCAGACTTCTCGAAGGGCAGAGAGATAAAGAGAGACAAAGCCCCCAGGAAGTT
This sequence comes from Dipodomys spectabilis, assembly GCF_019054845.1. Lineage (NCBI taxonomy): Eukaryota > Metazoa > Chordata > Mammalia > Rodentia > Heteromyidae > Dipodomys > Dipodomys spectabilis. Next base: position 4,537,408 of record NW_024871040.1, on the reverse strand, counting down.
GAAGGTCAGGCATGACAGGTGGATAGCAGATGGTAGTAGTACTGGGAGGTCAAGAACTAAAGGTTCAGTGGCTCTGTTCCCCAGGCTCTATGAGAACCTTCACAGCTCTTCTCTGATCTCTGTAGCTCACTCTGTAGCAGTCATGGATGCCTCAACCCCATGGAGCCTGCCAGAACCTTCAGGTGACCCCTGAATACTGTGGGTGCTCCCAGTACAAAGCCCTTAACAATCTGAAGACTAAGTACGGATGTGTCAGCACATCAGAAATTTAACTTTCCCTCTTTCTTCCATGTTACTTATTAAATTAAGGAAGTTATGGTTTTTACGGTTTTCACTTCCTTTCTTAATACTGCACAATCATTAAAAATGAGAACAAAGTGGTTATAAGGCTTCCCTCTACCAACTTGGCAGGGGCTATTAATGAGAAAAATTAAGAAGACTCTCTCCTTCAAGATCCTACCTTCCAGTGGCTCAGTGGTAGAGCGCTTGCCTTGTATGCATGAGGCCCTGGGTTTGATTCCTCAGTACTACATAAGCAAAAAGAAAAAAGTGGTGCTGTGGCTCAAGTGGTAGAGTGCTAGCCTTGAGCTGAAGAGCTGAGGGACAGCGCCCAGGCCCAGAGTTCAGGCCCCACGACCGGACCCAAAAAAAAAAAAACAAAAACAAACAAAAAAGATCCTACCTTCCAAAGCCACAGAAGCCACAAGGCAAAAGGGTCCAGGAACACCACAAAAAGGACCCCATTCTACCCTTTCAAAGAGAGGACAAAGGCTATCCCAGGTGGCTGACCTGTGCAGGTGGCTGACCTGTGCAGGTGGCTGACTTGTGTAGGGTTCAGCATAGAGCTCAAGTATCCTGGCTTGAAGGGTCTGAGAATTAACACTAATTAATGTAGCTAGCTTCACTGAAGGACTTTGATGTAGAAAATGTACATTGTACCTTAGTCAATTCAGGCTGTTGTTAAAAAAAGAAAATACCATCAACCAGAGGGCTTATAAACCATGAAAATGTATGTCTCTGTTTTGGAGCCTGGAAGTCCAAGATCAAGGCACTAAAAGATCCTTCCTGAGGGTTCAAAGATGGTACTTTCTTGCTGTGTCTTCTTATGATACAAAGTATAGGGATTGGGTCCCTGGGTTCGCTTTTATAAGGGCACTAATCCTATTTACCAGGGGTTTACCCTCATGACCTAATCACTAATCATAACCAAGGCCTTACCTCCTGGTATCACCTATTACCTAGGAGATTAGGATTTTAATATAAGAATGGAAGAGAAATACAAGCCTTCAGTATATTGTACACCTTTAAAATGTGTATATGCGGGGCTGGGAAAGTGGCTCAGTGGTAGAGTATTTGCCTTGCATGCATGAGGCCCTGGGTTCGATTCCTCAACATCACATAAGCAGAAAAAGCTGGAAGTGGCACTGTGGCTCAAAGTGGTAGAGCGCTAGCCTTGAGCTGAAGAGCTGAGGGATAGTGCCCAGGCCCAGAGTTCAGGCCCCAAAAAACAAACAAATAAAATGTGTGTATGCCACTAGACCTAGATAGACTTAGAAGAAATAGAGGGCAATGAAGGCCAGGACAGACCCCTGGGTCACAGTGGAACTCATACTGAGTACTGAATGAACCACACAGGTGAAATTACCTGTCGCTATTGAGCCATGCATTTCCCCTTAAAATTCTTTGCTTAAGTAGTTGCTATGGTTTGAATGTGGCTTGTCCCCACCAAAACTCTTGTTGAGGCTTAATTCCTTAAGAAGGCAATGTTGGACTGGGTACCAGTGACTCATGTCTGTAATCCTAGCTACTCAGGGGGCTAAGATCTGATGACTAAAGTTCAAAGCCAGCCCAGGCAGGAAATTCCATGAGACTCTTATCCCCAATTAACTAAGTGGAACTGTGGCTCAAGGGGTAAAGTGCTAGCCATGAAAAAACATGCTCAGGGAAAGCACCTAGACTCTGAGTTCAAGACCCAGGTCAAACATGGATGGACACACACACACTAAAATTTTTCTTTTTTTTTCTTTTTTTTTTTTTAAAGGCAAGGTCTGGAAGTGTTTGGGTCATGGTAGTCGAGCTTGTATAAAGAGACTAATGGCATCTTTCAGAACTGAGTTCCTACTCTTCTGAGACTGGATTAGCTACCTTGAGAATAAGCTGTTATAAAAGCAAAGTTATCCTTGGGGTTTTGCCCCTTTACAGGCACCTGTTAGCCCATTACTTTCCTGCCATACATGGAATGGCCTAAAGATCTCACCAGAAGCCAAGCAAATAAGGGCATCTGATCTTGGACTTTTGGACTTTCAGCCCCCAAAACTGTGAGCTACACACACACACACACACACACAGGGACTTTCAGCCCCCAGAACTGTGAGCTACACACACACACACACACACACACACACACACACACACACACACACACACACGGACTTTCAGCCCCCAGAACTGTGAGCTACACACACACACACACACTAGTCTCAAGCACTAAGTTGCAGCAGCGAAAGGAAGGAAGGAAGGAGGGAGGGAGGGAAAGAAAGGGAAGGAAGGAGGGAAATGGGGGAGGAGGGAAAGAAAGGACTGCAACTATGGTATTCAATCAACTGACATTAGATGCATGAAGGGAAGACTCCTTGAGATCAGTCAGAAACCCAACACTTGACCCCCAATGCTCTTGTGGGGCACCATCAAGGAAGCGGTTATTCTCTCCAGCTGACAGGAGGCAAAGTTAGAATGAAATCTCTGCATAAAGATACAAAGACTCGCCGGGCGCTGGTGGCTCACGCCTGTAATCCTAGCTACTCAGGAGGCTGAGATCTGAGGATCACGGTTCAAAGCCAGCCCGGGCAGGAAAGACTGTGAGACTCCTATCTCCAATAAACCACCAGAAAACCGGAAGTGGCGCTGTAGCTCAAGTGGTAGAGGGCTCACCTTGAGCTGAAGAGCTGAAGGACAGCGCCCAGGCCCAGAGTTCAAGCCCCACAACCAACAAAAAAAAAAGATACAAAGACACAAGTGCCAAGGTGAATCTGGATCTACATTCTTTGCCAAACTACATAAAACATATGCCTCCTTTAGGTCACTTTGAGAATCACCATTAACATATTCTTTGCAGAAAATGGTTTCCTATTGTACTGCATTCCAACTGACCCCAGTGGCACTTTTTTTTTTTTTTTTTTTTTTGGGTCCGGTCGTGGGGCCTGAACTCTGGGCCTCGGCACTGTCCCTCAGCTCTTCAGCTGAAGGCTAGCGCTCTACCACTTGAGCCACAGCACCACTTCTGGCTTTTTTTTTTCTTTTTGCTTATGTGGTGCTGAGGAATCGAACCCAGAGCCTCATGCATGCAAGGCAAGCACTCTACCACTGAGCCACCTTCCCAGCCCCCCCAGTGGCACTTTTTAAAAAAGAGCATATGGGGCTTTTAAAATGAAGCGATTCTTCAAAAACTCTTCTGCAGTTAACATGGCATTGAGTCAAGGATCCCCAAGGCTGCTGTGTTCCTGACTCTGCCTGGCTGGCTCCCATGGTAGACGGTACATGAGGCATGGTAGACAGTACATAAGGTCTCCTCCTCGTTTTCCAGTGTCACACAGCTGTGCCTTGACCAGCCTAGGCATGACTCCTTTCTTATGCTCCCTGGCTATACCTCTGGCTCCCTGGACTATGCACTTGAACCTCTAAGTACACAGCTAGCCATCTTGGCATTTCTCCCCATTATTCCTGGCCAGGCCAAAAACAACAAAAACACCAAACACCAAAAACAACAAACAAGCCAGGAAAACTCCCCCAGGAGATTTACAAAATAAAAGAAATTATACCTTAGAGTGGCTGATGCCTTCAGGGACTAGCCTAAAGGCTGGACCAGATGATTTCTAGGTGGCTATCTTCCCGCTGGACTGAAAACAATTACCCAGGGAAAGCCTAACTTGTAGAACTCAGCACTCAGTGTCTGACACAAGTACTCAATATGTGTTTGCCAAATAACTGATCAAGGTCTCGTCCACTTGGGGAGTCACCCTGTGTCTGCTCTCATGTGATTAACATCCCCAACTCAGCCCTATCACCAATCACTCAACCTTAGGTTGCCGCTGTCTCCCTCACCCTCAGACTAAATCACTGGACAGCATATAATTATGACAATAATCTTCCTCCAGCCATTTCACAAGAATATTTCAAGGACTCATGAGACAGCCTCCATGAAAAAACCTATTTACTACACCAGTGGGCTGTCCCAGTCTTCCCAGCCAGAGCACAGGCACACGCGTTTATAAATTTGCCAGCTGTTCTTCCCTTGGGCACCAAACACCCTCCAGGGCCACAGTCATTTTGCAAGGTCACAGCAGCCCAGAATTTGAAACTGCTTGTTAGCAGGCCCGAGTCTGAGCAATCAGAATGCTCTCTAAAGGCTAAGCAGGGAGAAACAATCATCAACAAAAAAGAAATACAACCAGTCAAATAATCTCTAAAGCCAACAAGTTTACTGCTGAGGTAGACCCAAGAAAATCCACCAGCAGTTACTAGGTAAGATTGAGAAGGGTCTGGTTAGAACAAGGAAGGATCTGAGCACATTAAATTATAAAGGTGGGGTTTCATTTCATGAAATGATGAACTGTTACCTGAGATACAGACAGACCTACACAGCCTCAGAATTATTATCACTAGTAAAAGAGCCCAGAGGGTAGCATGTCCTACAGGATGCCACACAGTAGGACACAAAATTATTTGTCTTAAGGATTTCATCACCCTAAAGAAGGAAGCCAGACAGACACAGGATTAACAGGAAATAGCTGCAAACATACAGCTAAAGATGCTTGGACATTAAACAAAATTTGTTTTTGTTCATTGTTTTTTATGTTTGTTTGGTTTGGGTTTTATTTTGAAGCAGGTCTGTATATTGCTATATAGCCCTGGCTGGCTTTGAAGTTAATTTCTACCCCAGTCTCCCAATAGCTGGGGTTCTAGGTATATACCCCCATGCCTAGCCTGTTCTTTAATTTTTAGAGGGCTGGATCCTTGGAGATAAGCCATTCCCATATCCACGAAAAAAAGCAAGAGAGAATTTCCCTGAAGGCACTGTGAAACACATAGTAGAAGCTCAACAAATATCTGAGTGACTGAATAGGAAGAGGTGGTTGCTTTGGCAAAAAGAAGGTGGGGAGGGGAAGGAAGGAGTGGAGAGGGTAGGGAAGAGGAGGGGAAGTTAAGTTAAAATGGGGTTACTGGGCCAGGTGTTGGTAGCTCATGCCTGTAATCCTAGCTACTCAGAAGGCTGAGATCTGCGAATCATGATTCAAAGCCAGCCTGGGCAGGAAAATCCGTGAGACTCTTATCTCCAATAAACCACTGAGAAAACTGGAAGTGGCTCTGTGGCTCAAGTGGTAGAGTGCTAACCTTGAGCTGAAGAGCTGAGGGATAGCATAAAAAGGCCCAGAGTTCAAGCCCCATAACGGACAAAAAAAAATAAAAATTTTTTAAAAATGGGGTCACTGTGGTGGTCCCTAATCCAATCTGATTGATGTCTTCAGAAGGAGAAATTTGAACACAAAGAGACACTGGGGAGGAAAGGCAGCAAAGTGGCATTTGCAAGCCCAGGAAAGTAACTCAAAGGAAACCAACCTTACCAGCACCTTAAGCTTGGACTTTGGACCTCCAAAGTGTTAGAAAATAGACCACTGTTATTTTGTCCATTCTGTCTGTGGCAGTTTATGATGAGGTAGCTTGCAAGACTCATACTGGGCACTTGAAAACTGTGGGTGTGAAAGCCAAAGAAAGAGTACCTCGACAACAGGTGTTTTCCTCAAGAGAACATGCTTGTTAAGCATCAGTCAGGGAGTTAAGGATGAGCATGCTGCCTCAGGGAACCTCATATTTTTACCTAAGAAAAAATATGCCACAGATGACACATATTGTAGAATTACATTTGTAAGATAAGAGGACAGGCAAATTAATGGAGACAAAAAACAGGATGGTCAGCCACTGGTGGCTCACGCCTGTAATCCTAGCTACTCAGGAGGCTGAAATCTGAGGATCTCAGTTCAAAGCCAGACCAGGCAAGAAAATCTGGGAAATTCTTATCTCCAATTAACCACCAGAAAACCAGAAGTAGAGCTGTGGCTCCAAGTAGCAGAACACTAGCCTTGAGCAAAAAAAAAAGTTCAGGGACAATGCCCAGGCCCTGAATTCAAGCCCTATGCCCCAACAAAATAAAAGTGGGATGGACTAACCACTAGTAGCTCAAGACTGTGATTCTAGCTACTCAAGAGGCTGACATCTTAGGACTGAGGTTCAGAGCCTGGCTAGGCAGAAAAGTTGGTAAGACTCATTTCCAATTAATGAGCTAACAGTTGGAAATGTGATGTGGCTCAAGTAATAGAACACCAGACTTGAGCAAAAATAAGCCAAGGGAGAAGCCCTAAGTTCAAGCTCCAGTATTAGCATACCCTCTTTCTCTCCCCCAACAAACAGTAAAATAGTGGCTGCTCGATTGGAGGTTAAGAGAATGAGCACTTATTACTTAATGGGTACAGTCTTAGTTTAGAAAGATGAAAAAGGGCTAGGTGTGGAGCTCAGTGACAGCAAGTGCTTAGCATACCACTACATGCACACACATGTATACACACACACACACACACACACACACGGTGACTACAAACATAATGCTACTGAACTGCACACTTAATATGATTGAAGTAGGGGCTGGGGATATAGCTCAGTGGCAGAATACTTGCCTAGCATGTGCCAGAATCCTAGGTTTGATCTCTAACATCTCTCCCAAAATATTTTATCACACTAAAATTAATAAACCTATAATGTGTTATACAGGTAACACACTGCAATTAAAATAACTGTATTTTTCAAAGAAAAAAATCTTTCTTGAAGCCAAGGAGTTGTATTCCACATGAAGGACTTCATAGTTCATTTACTATACCATCAGCCCCTATCCTTGATTTGTAAGGCAGCAGCAGAAGTCAAAACTTAGACCTATTGGTTAAAGCCCCAAGAATGTCTTTGAGTTCTCTCTGGACACTGGATCCCTTTCAAAGCACAGGGGAAAGCTGCAGCCAGGCCTCCTGTATGATCCAGTCCTGTCCCAAGTGGGTTCAGCATATTGCTCACCTGGACTCTTTGATCAGGGGGCAGTTATATACACAGACCTTCCTGGCTACAGACTCTCAACCAATGCTGGGACATGGCTCTGAAAGCTGGAAGCAACAAATTAGGCAAAAGAGAGTCATAGGACAGACACCCTCAGTAACTTCAGTAAAATGTTCAAGAATACTTCATTCTGTGCCCAAAACATATCAGCCTTCTGGAGCCAAGGAACCTTATAAAATTTGATGTAGATGGCTTCCAATCTCCCTCTGCCTCTGTTCATAGAGAGGAGCCTGCACTCAATCCAGAGTCAGACATAGCTCTGGTCTACAGAGGCAATGATGGGAGCTAGCAAAAGGCCTGGGTAACCTTTTGTAGGCCCACAGTTACTCCAACCAGTTGCCTGTGATCACTCAGACTTCCACACATTGCTGTAATCCAAAGAGCAAGTGATTTTGCTCAACAAAAAGATAGAAATAAGCCAGGCACCGTTGGCTCACGCCTGTAATCCTAGCTACTCAAGAGGCTGAGATCTGAGGATCACAGTTCAAAGCCAGCCCAGGCAGGAAAGTCCATGATACTCTCATCTCCAATAAACAATTAGAAAACCGGAAGTGGCACTGTGGCTCAAGTGGTAGAACACTCGCCTTGAGCTGAAGAGCACAGGGACAGTGCCCAGGCCCAGAGTTCAAGGCCCACAACCAAAAAAAAAAAAAAAAAGATAGAAATGACAGAACAAAAATACATATTAAAAAAGCCCCAGAGAAATAAAGCCCACCATGTGAGAAGCCTGAGGCAGGAATATTGTGAATTTAAGGCTAGCCTGGGCTACATAGTAAGATCCTGCCGTAAAGAAACAAAAAGCACAATGATAAAATAGGAACATGCAGGATCATCACATACCAGAAAGACCAGGGCTTTGAATTTACACAGGTTCCCAGGATCTCAGCTATGCTATTTCTTATTTGCATCCTTATCTGTAAATGGGCAGCCCCACTAGTGGGTAATATAAAGAGCTCACCACAGACTTTAGATGAAGCACCTTGTCATCATGCTCAGCACAGAGCAGTCTGCAGTGGTTTCAGTCCTTCCCTTAATCACCAAAACCCTCAATTCAGAATATGAGGGTCTCTCATCCAAAGGGATCTCATGGAGAATAGTTTCCATGTGTGCTACTGCTGAGCATCAGGATGACTTCCACCCTCTCCACACAGTGTAATTTTCCACACTGTTCCTTTTCAGGCCAACAGGTCCCACAGTCATCTAAAGAACATCAGTAAAGGGCAAGGAAGGTGGCTCAGTGGTAGAGCGCTTGCCTTGCATGCATGAGGCCCTGGGTTCGATTCGTCAGCACCACATAAGCAGGAAAAAAAAAAGCCGAAAGTGGCACTGTGGTTCAAGTGGTAGAGCGCTAGCTTGAGCTGAAGAGCTGAGGGACAGCGCCCAGTTCAGGCCCCATGATCGGACCAAAAAAAAAAAAAAGAATATCAGTAAACAGTCCACACAGAGAGAGATGGCTTAGCCGGGATGGAATCTCTCTTTCCCTATCAGCCACACAAGGCCACACATCAGAGCAGACCACACAGTTCAGCAGAATTTAAACTCTGAGCTAATAATCAGAAGTTTTAAAACCAAAAAAGGACTCAAACTCATAGGATCATGACACGAAGAGGATAATAATGTAGGCAGGTGGAAGAAAACAAATACATGAAAAAATCTCTTTACCTTCCCTTCAACTTTGCTATGAACATAAAAGTGCTTTGAAAAGTCGTAAATTAAAATTAAGAAAAATTCCTACTTCTATCTTCTCTGACTTTGCTAGGGTCTGACTATGCGGTATAGGCAACATGGCCATAGCCACAGGAGCTACAGGAAAGGCTGGACTCAACTTTCTATCTCACAATCCCCACCTCCCCATCCCACCCCACCCCCACATGCCTGAACCACAAGCCCAGTCTCCATAATCTCTTTTAAATGATTCTCTTTAAATACTATTCGTCATTAAAAATAACTGAGGGAAAATACAAAACCTAGTATGAGGGAGAACTTGGAACCCAGTTATGAAATTAATTCCTCAGATATTTCCTGAGAAACTAACCCAAGTGCCTCTCCTGGAGCTTAAATTCAGGTCCTGGATGCTGTCCCTTTTTTTTTTTTTTTTTTGCTCAAAGCTAGTGCTTCTTGAACCACAGCTCCATTTCCAGCTTTTAGTTGGTTAACTGGAGGTAAGTCTTTTGGATTTTTCTGCCCAGGCTGGCTTCAAACCACAATCCTCTGATATCAACCTCATGAATAACTAGGATCACAGGCATGCGCCACAGGTACCAAGCTTCCCTTACTGCTAAGTCCTACTTTCATATTCTCTGAATTTGTTGTTGGGGTCTGACTATGTGGTAGGCAATATGGCCACAACAGTGGGAGCTGTAGGAAAAGCTGGGTTCAACTTTCTACAGAGGATCATTTCAGACTGCAGGTCTCTATGAAAACCTCTCATTTTCTTTCTTAATAATGTTTTCTGGGGGCTGGGAAGATGGCTCAGTGGCCCAGTGCCCAGGCCCAGAGTTCAGGCCCCACGACCGGACCCCCCCCCCCCCAAAAAAAAGAAACGTTCTCCTACCAGGCGCCGGTGGCTCACGCCTATAATCCTAGCTACTCAGGAGGCTGAGATCTGGGGATCACAATTCAAAGCTAGCCCAGTGAAGGAAAGTCCATGAGACTCTTTTTTGTTTTTTGGTCGGTCATGGGGCTTGAACTCTGGGCCTGGGCGCCATCCCTGAACTCTTCAGCTCAAGGCGAGTGCTCTACTGCTTGAGCCACAGCACCACTTCCAGTTTTCTGGTGGTTAATTGGAGATAAGAGTCTCACGGACTTTTCTGCCTGGGCTGTCTTTGAACCATGATCCTCAGATCTCAGCCTCCTCAGTAGCTAGGATTACAGGCATGAGCCACTGGTGCCCGGCGACTCTTATCTCCAATAAACCACCAGAAAACTGGAAGTGGCACTGTGGCTCAAGTGGTAGAGTGCTAGCCTTGAGCTGAATTGCTGAGGGACAGCGCCCAGGCTTAGAGTTCAAGCCCCATGACCGACAAAAACAAAAACAAAATAATGTTCTCCCTTGAAGGATACTTCAAGTTAGTTTGTCTAGCAGACAGCTGGCTGGACAAGACTGGTGCCCAGTGACCACAGGGCAATCCTCCAGACGCAGAAGGAGCTGATGTGCCTGCAAAGTATGCTTTTGAATCCTACAGCTTCTCATCTCTACACTAGAGACTTGGGGAATGTAGCACAGCCAGGCCACAGGCAAGTCCCACCATATACCACAGCCAACCTCAGCTACAAATGGACTATCAGCAACTGGAAGTACCTAAAACAAACAGGATAGAGTGCTGAACACACACACAGGCAGCTCAGTGGAGCCAAAAATAGCCTAACTTGTTTCAAGAGGATTCTGACAAACCAAGCACATGCAACTCTATCAGCAGAAAAAGAAAAATCAATGAAGCAGAAAACTGGATCAGCCCAACTGAGGACTCCAAGAAATTCCTGACAACCTCACAAGCCCCTACCCTTACCAAACTCTATGCCTTATCCTCTTTTCTTATCCTATCTGCAAACTGTACCTGGACTTCAAATTCTGGTCCTATTACTCCAAAGGCCCAATAAATGGGCTCTTATTTATAGCACATTACTTATGTACAATCCCATAGGCTTAACTTTAGGGCTGGGGTCTGACAATGAACTAAGAGCCCAAAATAAGCACCTGTGGGTACTTAGCTTGGAAAGACCAAAACACAAGGGCACATTGGAGGATCAGTACTACAGTGGGTTAGATTTCAAAGCATGGAGGAGCTTGTGGGGAAGTAATGATGGAAGAAGCCTGTCTCAGGCCAGGAAGATCAGAATGGGTGTGGCTAAGCTTCAGCTCCAGATAAACTCTCATTGATTTCTAGTGGCCCCACTGAGTCAGAACTGTCTGTCACCTCATTTCCTTCTAATTCCTACCTTTGCCTGCTCCAACTTGTTACCAAGTGAGCCTGAAACTTCCAAGGCCTGTAAGCAGTTTGCCTATCTTTTTTTTTTTTCCTGTCAGTTGTGGAACTTGAAGAGCTGTCCCTGAGTTCTTTTTGCTCAAAGCTAGCAATCTACCAATCTGAGTCACAGCTCAATTTCTGGTACTCTGGTAGTTAACTGGAGGTAAGAGTCTCTCCAACTTTCCTGCCTAAGCTGGCTTTGAGCCCTGATCCTCAGATCTCAGCTTCCTGAGTAGCTAGGATTACAGACATGTGTCATGAGTCACCAGCGTCAGACCAGTTTGCACATCTTGGGTCCCTCAAATATTTCCTATAATCCCTCCAGGATAAGAATGATGTGGTGGCAGGGAATGTCCTACGCACAGATCAACTCCCACTGAAGGAATTGGATCTAGGTGCAGAAATGACTATGGCTTCATACATTCTTACATCTAAAGATCACAGTCAGCATAGAGTATCCTCCTTCAAACACACAAGAAGAAGCCACCTGCCATCCCCTGTTTAGATCACCCCTCCCTACTCCATATCATTCCAAACACTGCCATTCCTGCAGAGGAGTTCAGGAAAAGGAGCAGCTTGAACCACAAGAGCAATGGAAAAACCACTCAAAAAAGTATTCATTTCTCCCTGCCAATTTCTCTTTTGTGGCTTCCCCTACCCTTTAATAGATTCCCGCAGAGGTGTATCTGCGCACACCCTGGCACCTACCTGTGTCCCCATGAAAAGTGCTGTCTCCATCACTGGGCCAGATCTGTCCAGTCTTGCGGACCCCCACGATGGTAGCCTCAGACACCACAACCTGACACTGTCTGTGCCTTTTCTGGCACTGTGGTGTAGGAGGGCTGCTGCTGTCGAAGGACTGCTGCGAGTTCTGTGAGGGTGAGCGGCTCTTGTCCCGGAACATTCGGTAGGTGGTTGGGCTTGGGGACACTCGGCTGGACTGGCCAGAGGAGAAGTCCTCCTCGCTGGATGTGAGGTTCTCATTGGAGCTGCAGTCCGGGGTATAACCACCTCCACTGTCCTCAAAGCTCCGGGGGGAGTAGGACCTGCGGGGCCAGGTGAGGCGCTTCTCCTGCTCTGACGTGCTCTGGCTACGCAGAAGGGGACCCTTACCCTCCCCTTCCACCATCATTCCACCGACGTAGATGCTCTGGTAGGGCTGGTACTCCAGGGGCGGCCAAAGGGGTCTGCCGCCGCCATTGGCATTGATCAGGTTGTCCTTCAGGAAGCGGGGATTCAACTCGGAGTCTTCATAGTCGCCGTCGAGGCCGCAGCTACTCTCAGAAGAGCGCCCGCGGTAATGCGGCCTGGGCACGTCCCCCAGGCCCTGCGCAGCCCCTTGCTGGGACTTCTTGCGCTCCATCTGCATGGCCTGGCTGCCCAGGGAACTGATTCGGTCCGACACCTCTTTGTCATTGACCTTCACCAGGCCACGCTCATGGTGAAACTCGACGTTCACATAGAAAGGCTTCTCGCTATCTGCCGCCCCAGCCTGCCCAGGGCCTTTACGGATCCTTTCGAAGTTGGACCTAAGAGCCGCCACGCTAGTGGGAGGGCCTCGATCGTCTCGGTCCGGGGGCGCGGCGGCCCCGAATCTTCGGGTAGCCGACGGTCGGGCCTTGCCCGGAGACCCTTCACCGTCGGGCCGGCCCTCGGGCTCTTCGGCAGGCGGCGGGTCGGCATCGTCGGCGGCGGGCGCGGGGGCCGGGCGCGGCGCGGGCGCACGGGGCTCGGCGGCGCCGTCGGGGGGCTGCGCGGCGCGACGGAAGCCCCAGCGCTGCCGGTCATAGCTCTTCTTCTCCTTGGCCAGCAGCGTCTGCAGGTAGATCATGCGGAAACGCTCCTGGTTCACCTCCTGCTCCAGGCGCCGAATGGAGGCCTTGCAGCGCTCCAGCTCCTGCTCGATGTCACCCACCGAGCGCAGCTCCATGCGCGGAGGCTCCGAGTCCGGGAACTGCGCCTTCCACGCCTCGGCGAAGCCCACCGGGTCCACCATGGCGCGGCCGGCCTCACCTGCGCCGCGGGGCTGGCGCGTGGAGCCCGCCTTAGCGGCGGCGCGGCGACCTCACCAGGCCCGACCCCGGGCGCCGGGCGCCCCCCATGGCCCGACGCGACGCGGCGGCGGCGGCGAACAATGCCCGCCCCCTCCCCGGGCGGCAGGTGAGGCGAGCCGCTCGGCTCCCCCGGGCGGCGAGAGGCGCGGGGCGGGGCGGGGCGGCGCGGGGAGGGGGCCGCGCGAGTGGGGGCGGGGGCGCGGGGCTGCGCGCGCCGCTATTGTGTGCGGGGCTCCTCGGCGCGGGGCGGCGCGGGGCAGACGCTGCCCTCGCCTCAGCCCGGCCGCCGCTGGCCCATGGCCGCCGTGTCCGCACGCTCCTCAGCCCCGGCTCCCACAGCCGCTCTGCAATCCGCCGACCACCGCCGCCGCCGCCTCCACCACCCGCGCGGCGCCTCGCCCGGCCCGCTCTCGCCGCCGCACTCCCGCCCGGCCCGCACTCAGCGCCGCAGGAAGGGGAGGGCCGGGGGGCGGTGGCCGCGGCGTGGCTGACGGAGCTGGGCGCGCCTCTTAAAGGGACCGCGCCGCGGGTGCTGGATGGGGGGGGCTCTGGGAGGCCGCTTCCCCCCACGGTCCTCTGAGTGCGGAGGGAAACTGAAGCCCCGCCGGCAGCGAACCTGCCTGTCAGCTTAGGGATGTCTCATAAGGTCTTGGTCTAGTTCCACACACCTGGAATACCTAGCTCATTGCACCAAAGCCTGGTACCCTGGCCAGCATTAGGGACCTGAGCAACACGCTAAGAAACTCCAACTGGGGCTTAATCCAGAGAGGAGCTGGCCAGGGCTGGTCACCCAGTGAGACAGCTAAGACCAGGCTAAGTCACTGAGGCAGCAGCTAGTGTGCCAACAAGCCTGGAGGGAGTAATGAAGCAACCACTGTCACACAGGATTGCCAGACACATATAGCACAGGGTGATAATTAGGACTTATCCTCCCCTCTTCTGCCCCCTCCCCCCCTTTAAATCACTCACCGCCACTTCTACCTACAGGTGCACTGGGTGGTGTCTTTGTGAGTATCAGAAGCCAGTGTAGTTTTTCCCAGATCTAGCTGATACAGAACTTACCTAATTAGTCTTTGCCTAAAGGGGTTATCAGCCTCTACCTTGGCCACAGGGCTTAGTCGAAAGGTCAGAAATCCCAGAGCATGTAGTAAAAACTCCATCTTTGATGATCCTCTAGGAAGCCCTGAGATCTGAGACACACCGTGGAGCATACTGTCAGATGAATACAAAATGAAAGCACTCAACCTGCCAGCTGAGTAAAAGGAAAAGAAAATAGGATTTGGCAGCCAATGAACTGGGCCTTGAGTCCTGATCGCTTTTCCCTCTCTATATCTTAGTAGTTTGCTGTGCACTGAAATGAGAACCCTAGCATCTGCTTTCGGAAACTCTTATCCTGGGTGGATATGAGAGGTTATTCCTTCTAGTTCCAGTGTCTGGAAAAACAGATGCCCTAATTTCCAGTCAAGAGAAAAAGAAAAAGAAAACAACAACAACTAAACAGAGCTAACAGCCAGATAGTCTGGGCCCAGTTCCTGTCTTTGACTTCCAGTTTTGTGACCTTGCCAATTCCCTTCCCTTCTCTCTAGGCCACTATTATCCTCATCTGTAAAATACTGTGAGCACCTTGTATAAAGTGCCTGGGTGGAACAAACAAAATAGGCCTGAATTTATAGCATGAGGTTCCAGGCAATGATGGTGTGTTTATGATGGCTGGGCCAAACCATCCTTGGGGACCCAGCCTGAAGGTTCCAAAGCAGCTTCATGGCTCATTGCTGCCCTCTGCAGGTCTCACCAATTTCCTGCACTGGTGGTTCCCTCATTCCCAGCTAACCTCATCTCCTGCCTAAATATCCCATTTTGCAGAGGAAGAAACTGAGATGCCAGTGCTGTCTTATTTCGGGGCCCATGGGATAGAAAAGCGCAAGAATCCCAGTAAACTGGTGAATAGTGTTCTCATTCTCTGTAACCTCTTCTTCAGAATGGGCAGAATAAATCCTGACCTGGGGTGGGGATGTAGCTCAGTGGTATTTTAGAAAGTACAAGGCCCTGGATTTAATCCCCAGTTTGAAAAAAGAAAGGCGGGGTGGGGGTGGGGGGAGAAAGAGAAAGAGAGGGAAAAAAATAAGCTGGGCATTGGTGGCTCATGCCTGTAATCCTAGCTACTCAGGAGGCTGAGATTTGAGGATCATAGTTCGAAACCAGCCCAGGCAGCAAAGTCCATGAGACCCTTATCTCTAATTAACCACTCAAAAACTGGAAGTGGTACTATGGCTCAAAGTGCTATGAGCAAAAAGAGCTCACAGCACCCAGACACTGAGTTCAAGCCCCACAAGCCCGGGAGGGGGGGTTGGTGGGAAGAAGTGGAGGGGGAGGAAGGAAAAAGAAAAACAAAAAAGAAGCAAAGAAACAAAGAAATGGCTGAGTGTGGTGTTACATTCCTTAATCCCAGCAACTTAAAAATCAGAGAAGTAGAAGAACTGAGAGTAGGAGGTCAGTTTAGCCAAAGAGAAGTAGACCTTATCTCTAAAAGAAAAATACAAAGGGATTGGGAGTTTGGTTCAGATGCAAGATAAACTGCCTACCAGGAGGAAGCCTTGGGCTTAATCCTTATACTGAAGAAAAAAAAAAAAACACTGACTTTACAGGATCATGAACAATGCTAGCTGCCTTCAAGTCACCCAGCGGATGGACTAGGCAAAATGAGTACCCAGGCCTTCTGAACCCTGCTGTACACCCATCAGAAAAAAAAAAATCCCCAAAGGGCAAAGTTCTAAATTCTTTCTTTCTTGTGCTGTTTGGACACCTTGGTTTCTATGGGGAAATCTGGGGTTCATTAGGGCTCACAGGATCATTAAATGACTGGGGGAAAGGGAGAGTTTGGTGGGAAGACTTCATCTATAAATATCATTCTCTGGTTCATATACCCCTCTTTAGCTTCATTTGAATATTTTATATTCACTCATTTACTTGTTTTGAGATGAGAGGTCTCACTATGTTTGTCACATTGCTCCTGAATTCCTGCGCTTAAGCAATTCTGCCTCAGCCCCTAAGTAGCTGAAACTATAAGCCCATGCCACTCAACTTTTATATCTTTCTTTATATATATTTATTCATTTTTTGTGACAGTACTGGGGCTTGAACTTAGGGCCTAGACTCTGTTCTTAGCTTTTCCCCTCAAGGCTGGCACTGTACCACTTGAGCCACAGCTCCAATGCTGGCTTTTGGTGGTTAATTGGTGATGAGTCTCATGGAGGGGCTGGGAAAGTGGCTCAGTGGTAGAGCGCTTGCCTTGCATGCATAAGGCCCTGTGTTCGATTCCTCAGCACCACATTAGCAAAAAGAAAAAAGCCAGAAGTGGTGCTGTGGCTGAAGTGGTAGAGCGCTAGCCTTGAGCTGAAGAGCTGAGGGACAGCGCCCAGGCCCAGAGTTCAGGCCCCACGACCAGACCAAAAAAAAAAAAAAAAGAGTCTCATGGACTTTCCTTCCTGAGCTGGCTTTAAGCTATGATCCTTGGACCTCAGCCTTCTGTTTTGCTAGGATTATAAGCATGAGCCATTGGCACCCAGCTTTGTGCTCAACTTTTAATATTTTACATATAAACAAATGTGTTACATGTATGAGTTACCATGTAACAGATACTCTGAAGATGTTTGGTTTGGGTTTGCAAGCTCTGTTCTCTTTTTAAATTTTTTATTTATTGTAAAGATGCTGTACAGAGGGGTTCCCATTACATGAGTAAGGGAATGAGTACATATCTTGTTGAGCATTGTTACCCCTTCCCTCCCCCTCCTCTCTCACTCCTCCCCCAGCAAAGTTGTAAAGTTGAATTCCAATATACTGTCTTGTGGGTATCCTTGTTGCAATAAGTCATCCTGTGTCCTTGTTTCAGCGTTTTGGTATTCCCCTTCCCCTTCCCAAATTAGACAAATGTATATACAAGATACAGGGTACCAAAATCAAGTACAGTGACAACAGGGGATATACCATAGGGAGAAGAACATACAAAGAAAACAAAAAGTCACATAGTACATTTAAAACAACAACAACAAGGAAAGGCTCTGTCCTCTTGACATAGAAAATTATTTGGACACAAACCCATAACCAGTAGCCTTCCCCTCCCCTTAGTGCCTCTGGTCCTTCATCCTCAGGACTTTCAGGAGAGCACTCCCTCTCTAAACCTCCCATTCTTTTCAATATAGCTTTCTCTTTCCTTCTCTCTCTGTCCTTCTTCTCCCTCCCTCCTCCCTTCTCCTTTTCTTTATCCTTCACTAGAGGAAGGAGGAACATGGTGTCTACACATAATACTGTGTAACTCCTAATTTGCTGTCTGTATCTGCTAGCTCTAAGCCCGTAACACAGACCCTTGATCTCACCGCCCCCCTCCCATGTCCTCAAGTGCTCAGCACATAGTAAGTGTTCAGTCTATACTAGTTGAATGGGGATTATTTGTGTGGTCTGGAAGAGGACATAACCCAAAGAGAGATAGGTTCTTATTGTGTGTGATCATGATAAGAGGGTCTGAGCTGGGCCACTGCAGGGAGCACCCCAGTCACCCACCAGCAAATCCAAGCAAGTCACCATCAGCTTACTACACTGTCCAAGACAGCAGTCATTGTGGCTATTTCAGTCTCATTACAATGCAGTTCTCCTATAGCTGGTGCCCGGTAATCACCAAGGGAACTAGTGACCACTGTAATGCTCAACACAGATGATAGAACACGCCCATTGTGGTGGAAAGGAACTAAAAGGCCATCTTGCTTCTGATCTCTCATCCTACTTAACATACCATCCTTATTTTCTAACCTGGCCATTTCTTGAACATACCCATAACTTTGAAGTCTCCTTGTCTTTGTCTGTTCATAGCACCAGCTCAGGTATCACCTGCCCAGGAAAGCCTTCCCCAGACTCCTGACTCTTCCTAGATCTTCCAAGGACATACATGTCTCTACCATGGCTCCTTGGTGCTGCAGATTCACCATCTGCCCATCCATCTGCCTCTCCCAGGTACCCATGGCCTCACGTGGCTGTCCCTCAGAGACACTGTCCCACTGTCAGCCCTTTGGTTGGTCCTTTCTACCAAATCCATGTGTAAGCTCTGTGAGCTCCTCTTCTAGAATGGTCTTGGGAGTCCAGTCCTTTCTTTTACTTTGTTTCCATCCTAGTCTTGCTCACCAATAGGTCTTCCACATTAGACAGTTGCCACAGGAGTACTCAAAAGCCATAGAGAGAGGGGCTGGAGGCCTTTAAGTACTGAATTTGAGTCCCAGTCTCAGATTTTTTTTAAAGTTATTTTTATTTTATTTATTTATTTATTTTTTATTTTTGGTCGGTCGTGGGACTTGAACTCTGGGCTTGGGCACTGTCCCTGTGCTCTTCATCTCAAGGCGAGTGCTATACTGCTTGAGCCACAGCGCCACATCCTCAGATTTTTTTTTTAAAAAAAAGGAAAAAACAAAAATACGGACAGAAAGTGGAGTTTTGTCTCTGAAGAGCTGGTGTTTGCCAACAAGGGGATGAGGAATCTCCCCCAGTTCACAGGGCCTTAAGTAGGGAAGAAGCAGGGGCTGGACTAGGAAAGTAGAGACATAGAGAAAGGACTGGCCAGGGTGGTACTAAGGACTTAAGAGTTGGAGGGAGATAGACTTGGTAAGGAAGGAAAACTCCTGGGCCAGCAGCTTCTGTGACCTTGGGAATGACATGGGCTAGATTTAGTACTGTCCCAAGGCCAGTAGAGCTGAAATGAGCTCTATACTCTGGAGAAGCTGCAGGAAGGAAAGGAAGGAAAAAGGGAAGGAAGGAAGGAAGGAAGGAAGGAAGGAAGGAAGGAAGGAAGGAAGGAAGGAAGGAAGGAAGGGAGGGAGGGAGGGAGGGAGGGAGGGAGGGAGGGAGAGAGGGGGGAAGGTGGACGGAGGGAGAGAGGGAGGGAGGAAACTTTGGTTCTTTATAAGTCATCTAGACTATGATACTTTCTTATAACAGCCCAAACTAAGACAATGCATTTCTCTGCCAGTACCAGAGTCTGAACTCAAGGCCTCCCTCTTGCTTGGCTTGCTTACTTGGCTGGTGCTGTACCACTTAAGCCATGCCTCTAGCCTGGCATTTCACTGGTTACTTTGATGGAATCTTGCAGACTTTTCTGTCCTGGCTGGCTTTGAACTATGCTCCTCTAGATTTCAGCCTCTTGAGCTAGGGTTACAGGTGTAAGCCATAGGCAACTGGCTTCATGTTCTACTTTGTGGGGAAGCAGGGTTTGGGGCTTGAACTCAGGGTGCTTGTACTTTTGCTTGGGTTTTTTTGCTCAAGACTAGCAATCTACCACTTGAGCCATACCTTCACTTCTGACTTTTGGATGGTTAGTTGGAGATACAGAGTCAGTTTGTCTGCCTAGGGTGACTTCAAACTAAAATTCTCAAATCTCAGCCTTCTGAGTAGCTAGGATTACAAGTGTGAGCCTTTGGTGCCCAGCTGTTTTTCACTTTTTGAGAAACTACATAGTACTCTTTTTCTAATTCACCTGAAGGTGTTATATGGGTGGGCACAGTGGCCCTCTGCCTGAGATTCCAGTTTTCAGGGCTCCCATCCACCTAGCCCTCACAGATGGCAGACTTGGGACCAGGCCTCCACAGACATAAATTACTTTCCATTCCAGGCCTGGGTGCTGTCCCTGAGCTCTTCAGCTCAAGGCGAATGCTCTACCACTTGAGCCACAGTGCCACTTCCTTTCCATTCTTACAGCCATCCATTTCAACAAGGCACAGAGACGGGACCTCAGAGAGATAGTGACCTTCCCATCACACAGCAATAGGTGGACGCCCAGATTTGAGCTCAGCCTACCAGAGACCCAAACAAGTGACCATTGTACCCTCAGGCTATGGTGGGGCCCCTTAAATATAGCAGGGCTTTCTGCCTTAAGACATACTCAGAGCTAGCTCCAAAACCTTTCTCCTTCTGTGTGGTCAGCACTACCATCTCTATCCTAGCTAGAGGCTGAAGGAGAACAACTTTCAAGTGAGATGTGATCACATGACCCCTCCTTCCCATCATCTGTTATCCATCATCTATTATGTCAGCCCTGGGGAGCCAGGGGCAAGAACAGAAAACCAGGGTCAGCAATACAACTGGTCTCTAGCTTTGATTGCTGGTGCTGTGCTGGACAATGCACCCCCCTCCCCAGGCCTGTGAACCCCTGGCCCAGAGCTGGGAGCAGGGATATGTTAGGACATCCTTGCTAAGTAAGAAGAGAATCTTCTGGAACTGCTGGCCAAGATTCCCAGTGGAGCATGCCAGACCTTCCTCCCAAGTCCCTTCACAGCAAGTCCCCTGCCTTCTACAGAATTATTGATGAGGTCTCTTATATCCAAGCGGAATCCCAGTGGAATCTCCTGACTGCTGTTTGTAGTCTTTGCAGGGAGAGGAGGGGCTGAGATAAAACAAACTTGCTCTGCTCCTGTTATGGCCAGTGTGATATCCAGTCTGACTTCCAGCAGCTTAGAACACCCTCAGGTCAGGGATTCCCTCCATCCATGGTAGTAAAGAGCTCCAGACCTGCTTTGCATCCCAGACCGCTGAGAGGTGGGCAGGCTGATTGAAAAGCTAACACCTGCTTGGGGCACAGGCTCAGACAGGTGGCTGGTATCCTTGAATGCCAGGGAGGCATCTGGACTTAGAGGCTGGGAAGGATCTGCCTGGAAGGAGGCAATGTGACAGCCACACTTCCCATCTGCCCATCAGCTTCCCTCAGGGGAAGGCCTAACATATGGGAGGTGACATGGGGATGTCACAGCAGATGGCAGAGGAGCCTTTGGAGTTGTTAGGAAGGGGCTGTATGTTAGGACAGTACCTCAAGCCCTGGGCTTCTTAGGTGGGGCTCAGGGCCATCCTAGAATAATTTCTTACATAGAAGAAAAGCTCCTCTTTGTGTTTCTTCTCCTAAAATACTCTCCACTTCCCCGCCCCCCAAAAATCAGGTCTACTCTTCCTGTCTCCAGGTCCTCTCTATAGTCTTCCTCAGGCCTAGAATGGTGTGTCTACCTATTATTGTTTAGAGAGGCCCAGGACTATAACTGGATAGAGTTGCCTCTTGGTCCCAGTCTGTGTGGCTCCAGGAGTCACTTAAAGTCAGGTCACCTGTGAAGCAGGTTGTTCTGTCACCTGCCATGTGGACTCTAGGAGTAGTAAATGGGAGAATGCAGGGGACCGGGCTAGGAAAAGGCAATGTAGGAATTCATGAATGAAAATTGTTGGTGGTAGCCAGGTGCCGGTGGCTTACACCTATAATCCTAACTACTCAGGAGGCTGAGATCTGAGGATCATGGTTCAAAGCCAGCTCAGGCAGGAAAGTCTGTGAGACTCTTATCTCCAATAAACTTCACAGAAAAAAAAAAAAGAAGAAGTGGCACTGTGGCTCAAGTAGTAGAGCACTAGTCTTGAGCACAAAGAGGCTCAGGGACAGCTCCCAGGCCCAGAGTTCAAGCCTCAGGACCAGAAACAAAAATTGTTGGTGGTGCATGCCTATAATCCTAGTACTCAGAGGCTGAAGCAGGAGGACTGTGATATATAGGCCAACCTGGGCTACAACTGAGACATCATCTCAAAACAACAACAACAAAGAATAATAGTAATAATAGTGAATGTGCTAGGCAGGGGTGCCTCACATCTGCAATCCTAGCTACTTACTTAGGAGGCTGAGATCTGAGGATCACAGTTTGACAACTTGGGCAGGAAACCCTATATGACATTTGCCTCCAAGTAACCACCAAAAAGCTGGAAATGGAGATGTGGTTCAAGTGGGAGAGCTCTAGCCTTGAGCAAAAAACAAAGCTAAAGGCCTTGAGTTCAAGCCCTAATACCAGCATGCTTGCACGTGTGCGCGTGAATGTGCGCATGTGTGCACACACTCACACACACATACATACCCACGAAGTGCATGAGTGACCATGTGAATTTAATCTATTTTCTGTCTGCTTCCTTTACCTATATGTTAGAGGACCATAAGCGTCATCCTGGTTTAAGGCATCTGGGTGTTCAGTGAGGTTCATCTAGGAGTAGTTCCCATTTCATTTCCCCCAGGCTATAGTGTGATTTGGATGGATTCTAATGGTCTTCTCTTCACTCTAGAGGTCTGAAGTAGGGCTGGACACAAGCCTGAGAGAGGCTGGAACTAAGAGCCTGGTCACCCTGGTCACAGTGGTTGCTGGGCTGGGAGGAGACTTCTCAACACCATGGGTCATGGGAAGCAGGCTGTGATAGGAAAGGGCTCCACTTGGGGATCTGAGGATGACTGGGTATGGTTGAGCCGTGCAGTCACATCTCTGGGCAGCAGGGCACTGAGACCATCTAAATGGACATATCTAAGGAATGCAGAACCCTCCCCGACTACCCATGGTAAAGCCATCTGGAATATGAATCTTACTGGGACTAGACCCAAGCCAGGGTAGGACAGAGGTAGGAGTAAGACCGGGAGTATGAAGAAGGTATTCAAATATTCCATCTTTTCAGACCTCTACCTCCTAAGCTATTAGGGACAGGAAGATGTCTCTAGGAGAGGACACAAATGGAGAGATGAACAGAAAGTTGGGAAAGAAGCTGGGCACTGGTGGCTTGTAATCCTAGCTACTCAGAGTCTGAGATTCGAGGATTGCAGTTTAAAGTGTGTGGGCAGGAAAGTCTGTGAGACTCATCTCTAATTAACCACTCAACAAGCCAGAAGTGGAGCAGTGGCTCAAGTGGTAGAGTACTAGCCTTCAGCAGATAAAGCTCAGGGCCTGAATTCAAGCCCAAGGATGGGCACCAAACAAATAAACAAAAGATAAAAAAAATAAAACAGGTCTGGGAAGGTGGCTCAGTGGTACAGTGCTTGCCTTGCATGCACGAGGCCCTGGGTTCGATTCCTCAGCACCACATAAGCAGAAAAAGCTGGAAGTGGCGCTGTGGCTCAGGGGTAGAGCATTAGCCTTGAGCTGAAGAGCTGAGAGACAGCACCCAGGCCCAGAGTTCAAGACCCACGACCGACAAAAACAAACAAACAAAAAAAACCCTAAAACAAAAGATAAAAAAACAAAACTCTGAGATGGAGCCAGTAAACTAGGAATGTGATCATTCTATACCAAATGAACATCTCATTGTTTATAACTTACCTGGCGTTAGATACTGAGGTGAAGCAGCATTAACACTCTAAGACAACACCATGTTAGCCAACAGGGAAACAGAGTCTCTTCCTTTTATTTTCAATGGTGAGCTTAGTCTTCATGCTTCTGGCCAGATTTTGAAACTAGAGATAGTGAGCTAGTTCCTAGAGGAAGCAGCTGGCACACCACAGTGGGCAACATGAGTGGTTTAATAAAGGACCTTTTTTTTTTTTTTTTTTTTTTTTGTCGGTCATGGGTCTGGGCCTGGGCGCTGTCCCTCAGTTCTTCAGCTCAAGGCGAGCGCTCTACCACTTGAGCTACAGCGCCACTTCTGGTTTTCTGGTGGTTTATTGGAGATAGGAGTCTCACGGTCTCTCCTGCCCGGGCTGGCTTTGAACCGTGATCCTCAGATCTCAGCCTCCTGAGTAGCTAGGATTACAGGCGTGAGCCACCAGTGCCCGGCCAATAAAGGACCTTTTACAGAGGTGTAGGTATACATGAAACAGTGCCCTTCTAACTTAGGATCTGGTGATAGCAGGATGACCCATCCTCCTGGGGCCTGAAAACCAAAGGAAAGGGTAGGTGGAGGAAAGCAGCCATGGCTGGCTACTCCCACCTTGTGACACTTTCTGCTATAACCTGCCAACCTAAGCACCTCCATTAATAGATCTCCAGTGTGGTCTAGTGGAATAGGCCACAACCACAAAAAAGAACCAAAGCTGGGCACCATTGGCTCATTCCTGTAAACCTAGCTACTTAGGAGGCTGAGGTTTGAGGACCAAGGTTCAAAGGCAAACCAAGAAGACAAGTCTGACACACTTAACCACCAAAAAGCTGGAAGTAGAGTTGTGGTAGAGCCTTGAATGACAAAGCTAAGGGACAGTGCCCAGGTCCCGAGTTCAAGTCCCAGTACTGGCACACACACAGTAACAACAAAACAAGAAAATAAAGCAAAGAGCCAGCAAGACTCTGTCTGGGAATTTTAAGCCCCATACCGCACAAAAGCAGGAGCCCCTACTGAGGAAAAAAAAAGAACTGAAAGCAAGGACAGAGGCCATGGATCTAGTAGAAGAATGCCTGTCTAGAAAGCAGGAGACCTTGAGCTCAAACTGATAACTAGCCAATCAAACTAGATGACACATGTATAGGCCAGGTAATATAAAGGATGGTTCATCCACACCAAGGAAAAGTAAGCTCAGTGTATGAGAGGGACCGGAGGTAGCCATCAGGAAGACAGCCTGCCAGGCAGTGTGTACAGCACAAGGTCACTCTAGAGACACAAGCCAATCACCATGGTGGTATGCATGCAGAAGCATAACGCAGAGGCATGAAACCAACTGTTAGCCATGCATGCTTACTTTGGGAGGCGTGATTAACATGGGGGGAACTTCCATTCCACATTTTATTAGCTTTGGTATTACCTTGTATTTTTCACTAAGCATGTAATTCCTCTAAGTGATTCTGTGAGGTAAAGAGGGACATTGTCATACAAGAAATGCACAGGGAATTCCACCCTCATTCTTCAAGGAAATAGAAGAGGCAATCCAAAAATTCATATGGAACAATAAAAGACCCCGAATAGCAAAAACGCTCCTCAACGGAAAGAACACTGCTGGAGGAATATCAGTACCAAATTTCAAACTCTACTATAAAGCCATAGTAATCAAAACAGCTTGGTATTGGCATAAGAACAGACCTCAGGACCAATGGAATAGAATTGAAAACCCAGAAATGAACCTACAGACCTATAGCCATCTAATCTTCGATAAGGGAGCTAAAACAATAGAATGGAAGACAGACAGCCTCTTCAGTAAATGGTGCTGGCAAAACTGGTTAACTACATGTAGAAAACTAAAGCTAGATCCTTCTATATCACCCTGCACCAGAATCAACTCCAAATGGATCAAAGACCTTGAACTCAAAGCAGACACTCTGAAAACATTACAGGATGGAATAGGAGAAACCCTGGGTCTCCTCGGCTCAGGCCGAAATTTTCTGAATAGAGACCCGGAAACACAACAAATCAAAGAAAGGTTGGACAAATGGGATTGTATAAGGTTGCAGAGCTTCTGCAGGGCAAATGACATAGCTAGCAAGATCAATAGAAAGCCCATGGATTGGGAGAAGATCTTTACTAGCCATACAACGGACAAGGGTCTCATATCTAAAATATACTTGGAACTCAAAAAATTAAACCACCCAACAACAAATCCTCAAAGAAACAACTGCCCAATAAGTAAGTGGGCGAAAGACTTAAAGAGAAGCTTCTCTGAAGAAGAAAGAAGGATGGCCAATAGACACATGAAGAAATGTTCAACATCCCTAGCCATAAAAGAAATGCAAATCAAAACAACATTGAGATATCACCTGACTCCAGTTAGAACAGCAAAAATCAAGAACTCTAACAACAACAGATGCTGGAGGGGATGTGGACAGAAAGGAACCTTACTTCATTGTTGGTGGGAATGTAAACTTGTTCAACCACTTTGGAAAGCAGTATGGAGGTTCCTCAAAAGACTCCATATAGAGCTCCCCAATGACCCAGCAATCCCACTTTTGGGCATTTACCCAAATGACCACAAACAAGGCCACACTAAAGCTACCAGCACAACTATGTTTATTGCAGCATTATTTACCATAGCTAAGATATGGAACCAACCCAGATGCCCCTCAGTAGATGAATGGATCAAGAAGATGTGGTATATATACACAATGGAATTCTATGCCTCCATCAGAAAGAATGACATTGCCCCATTTGTTAGGAAATGGAAAGGCTTGGAAAAAATTCTATTAAGTGAAGTAAGCCAGGCCCAAAGAAACATAGGTCCCATGGTTTCCCTTATTTGCAATATCTAGTATAGGTATGAGTCAAGCGGAAAAAGTCAGAGAATGTGATGTTAGGAAAACGAACCCTCAAATATGTATTTTAATGTTTTTGTTTCTTTCATGCATGTGTTTCTAACGCATTTATAATATTATTTCTTTGTTGCTTTGTATGTCCCTCCCCCACAGTGTAACCCCCGCTTTCACTATATTTGATGTCAGTATAACATGAGGAGGAGACGGGGACAAACAAGTCGTTTAAGGATTTAGGTGGACCTGTTGCAACAATGAGAAGTACAAAATGTCATGTCAAAACCAGCTTTACAATGTCGTTGGGGGGGGGGGGTATGATTGGGTGGGGGGGGAGGGGGGAGGCTGGGAAGGGAGGTGAAGGGTAAACAAAGGAGGAGGCTGCAATGCTTGGTAAGAAATGTATGCATTTTCCTGCCCATGTAATTGTAACCCCTCTGTACAGTATGTTCTCAATTAAAATAAAAAAAAAAAAAAAGAAATGCACAGGGGCTGGGAAGGTGGCTCAGTGGTAGAGCACTTGCCTTGCATGCATGAGGCCCTGGGTTCGATTCTTTAGCACCACATAAGCAAAAAGAAAAAAGCTGGAAGTTGCGCTGTAGCTCAAGTGGTAGAGCGCTAGCCTTGAGCTGAAGAGCTGAGGGACAGCGCCCAGGCCCAGAGTTCAGGCCCCACGACCAGACCAAAAAAAAAAAAGAAATGCACAACTCCTCTGTATGTCACCTTTAAAATAACAATAAAAATTAAAAAGTGGTTTCTATAAAAAGGCATTTCATACATACACTCATATATATAAATATATGTGCATATATATATATTTACAATTTCAGCCAAAGGATACTGGGCAGGGAAACATGCCAGTGTTCCTGATATTTGGCAATCACTTGGATGTGATGTGCTAGGTACTAGGAGAAGGGTGCATATGGGCACACCAGTCCCCAAATTCTCATCATCAACAAGAAGTAGACAGGGACACAGGATGCACTCACTTGCCAATGGCAGAAGGAGGGTATAGCAATGAAGTCAGAGCAGACCCTGAGGAGGAGTGACACAGGGGCGTGCGGAGGGCAGATCCTCTAGGCAGAAAGCAGGGGTGGCATTGCTGCCTGCCCTGGGTTGTACTGGAGGAAGTAATGAACCAAGGAATGTGCTAGATACTCTGAAGTTTTTCAAAGATGTGTAGTCCTGAGAGTTATGCAGGCTAGTGGGAGAGAGAAGTGGAAGGAGCAGTGGGCATGGCATAGACGACAAAGCAGGGCAATGCCAAGCTCAAAGGAGGTTGAGTGAGTTACTCGAAGGGCAGCTATACAATCTTCATCTCCCAGCAAGGTAAAAGAAATCCATCCTCCAGGTGAGCCAGAGGCTTATTCTGCTGTCCTTACCCACTGTCCTGGAGGGCACAGTCACAGGGATCTCAGAGGTAATGGGAATGGAGATCAGTTAGATGGGCCTGAGAGACCTTCCTTTTTGTCCATTGCCCTTGAAAGCAACAGGGCTACCAGGGTCCTAAGAGTCTGTGGTAGAGGGCCAGTGAGTGAACAGTGAGACCCAGAACTTCAAATTATATTGATCATAGAAAACTCCCAAGTGGGACAGCAGTGGGTTCCTTTCAGTTCAGACAAAGTCCTGGTTCCTGGAACATTGCAAGGGAACCAGTTCTGAGGCCCTATCTAGATCTCCAGGACACAGCACCATGATTGACTACCAATGTGGGCCATGGGTGATGGACGTGGGGTCAGCACTGTGGTATTCTTAGTGCAGAACCGAGGCCTTGAGAGACACCGGTGACTGTCTGCTGTTCCTGCAGGTAGGACTGGTCTCTCAGATCACTGAAGTGCCCCAGTAGTCAGGCAGTGCAGAACACTCAGCAGCCAATGGCTCCCAGCCTGTTAAAGAGAAGTGGATGAGCTCAGGCCACCTGACAGACCCACCACAGTTTGAGGACAGACACACCGCAGAATTTAGACTCCATGTCACCCCTCCAAAAGTCACAGAAGCCACTGCCCATGCAGAAAGTGGATGCCTCTGACACTGGGCCCAGCTAACAGCAGCTCAGGGTGGGGGACTTCTTGCTGTCCTGGGTCTCTAATATACTTCCCTCCATTCCTGTAAGGAGAGGAAAAGAACATGAATCCAGCATCCAGCAGCAGACCTTGGATAGGGGCTATCTAACCCAGGTAGTTGATGCCCTGAGCCTGATCTCTCGACCCGCTCTTCATAGTCTAGAGGACTTGGCATAGGGCAAAAGGCCTGGGTGGGGCATTCCAGGTAGTGGAACTGAGTGGGCAACAGAATGGACTGGGAGAGCCAAAGCCAGAACCTATCCACAGAGCTCAGGATACCTGGTGTGGGCCAAGGAGGGCCTCGCAGGTGGGGTGAAGAGGCTGTAAGCCTGAGGCCAGGTAACAGCTCAGAGATTAGGAGTCAAAGAGAACAAGGTAAAGGAATGGCAGGGTCTTGGGTGAAGGGAATGGTAGGTATGGTTTCCAGCCTCCAGGCTGTGTCCTAGACTCATCAGCAAGGCCTATACGCACGAATGAGGTCTCCGTCGCCGACCTGAGGCCGGGTGCTGTGCCTCTTCTCCAGGTCCTGCAGAACTGACTGCTCAAATGCCAGGGCAGCAACACGGCTGAAGAATGCCTTCACGTTCTCTCCTGGGGACCCATGAGATAGCTGTGACTCTTGCTTTCGCTAGATGCATGTGGGTACAGGAGCCAGGCCAGTCCACCCTCAGGTTGGCTATGGCCCCTTCTAGAGCATCTCTGGCAGTAACGGTGACCACAGAAGGGTGCAGCCCTACATATCCATGTGGTCAGAGACCTCCACCCTGGCTTCTCTCCTGATTTCACCAATTTATTCCCTCAAATCCAAGCTTTCCCAGTTCCTAGCATCTACTCTTCCAATCAGTTGCTAAGGAACACTTCCTATGAGCTGGAAGCTAGGACAGGTAGAGCTCAAGACAGACTGAGGACAGTGAAGCCCAGAACTTCAAGCTCTGTTCTACTAGAACATCCCATGTGCTGAAGACTGACATCTGTCTATCTTCCATCAGGTAGAGGCAGCTGCCTATCAGGGAAGAAGCAGAGTTCTAGCACCCAATGTGAACAAGGCCCTTGGGCTACTAAAACTATCCTACTGCATGGGGCAGTCTTGTTGACCCATAGTAAGATCTCAGTGAACTTTCTGTTACTGTGATAAAGGAGGATGGGTCCTCACAGGACAGGAAAGATGCCCTTAGGATATCAGCCAGTCACTGTTTCCCACAGCAGGAGACAGAGGCTTGAAGATATTGGGTGACCCAAGGTGGTGGTGGGGGTGCTAGAGAACATGGTGGTCTGGCAAGGAATGGAAAGGGTTACAATTCTTTCTGTCCCTGGATTAGACCTCTGAGGGAAGATGCCTCTCAGGCAACAGAAGGCACTGCCAGTCACCACCAGCACAGCTAGGCTGTCATGCCAACATGACCAAAGCTGCAGATGGGTACACAAGAATTTCTGTATCATGGTAGTCACATCAGGACTGGCTCTAGGACATCCTCTGGCCCCAACTCACCTGTCTTGGCTGACACTGACCAGTACTCAGCTTGCATCTCATTGGCCAGGTGGACAGCTTCCGCTTCAGCCTGCTCACATGCTGCCCCTGACTGGGAGAAGTAGCCCTCATAGCCTCGTGTTCGAGACCTTCTGCAGGGAGATCTCTGGGAGAAGGCCCCTGGCAGAAGAACTCGACTTCTCCCTTCTTTCTACTTTAAGGCCCATGGCCCATAAGCACCATCTCCATACCTCCAACTTAAGACAAAATCACAGGCATTTTTCCCAAGAGCCATCTAGGCCTCCAGCTTCAATCTGCTCACCAAAAGGTCCTTCTTGGTTCCCACAAGGAAGATAAAGCAGGAACCCGCCTCATTTTCCCTCAAGGCATCAGCTAGCCACTGCCTGGAATGCACAGAATGACAGGCTGAGAGATGTCACCTTCCTCTCCCAGGGAGGCCCAAGGAAGACTAGGGATCTGGGGGCAAACTCAAGTCTGCCACAAGGCTAGGAAGCACTGTCCACACTGGCTCAGGAGAATCTGTAGCCAATAGGGTCTCATGGACTTTGAGGGAGATAAAAGGCACTGATCAGTGGTGATCAAGAACCAGTTCTTAGCTGTGAACCCTACTCAGGGTTATCAGGGTTCAGGGCAAAGTGAGTATATGAGGCCTCTTCATTAAAAATTGCTTTGGATTTATATCATGATGCCAATAGCCTAGTAAAGCAAGTGTTGTTGGTACTTTGGCTCATGAGTACCTGAGCAGCAGTCAGGGACAAGTCTTAGGTCAGAGGGTAGTAAGACAGTTAGTGATCAGTGTGTGGAAAATTGGTTCTCACAAGTGAGAACCAGTCACTGAAATCTATGGTCAAAGGGCCAGTTCCAGGAGCCTAAGTTTGGAGAGTCCTTCCAGGAAGCTTCTGGAACCTGGGGGACCCTGCAGAGGTTGCAGAGCCTGGGTTACTTGCCTGGTATGTTCCAGAGTCTGCACATCAGTGAGGTCAAATGCTGTGATGATCACTGGACATGGGAGGAAATACCAACAACCAATCACAACCAGCAGGGCTAACAATGACAAAGAAGGCTCCCTACCAGCATCTTTCACCTTTCCAGACTATGGGGAATCTCTGGGGCAGCCCAAAGGCACTCACCCCTGGACCTCTTGGTGGAGGCCGGGGAACAAAAATTCTGTGGCTATCGTCTGAGACCTGCCCTTCCACTGTACGGAGCCCCAGGGTGAAATCTAGAGAGGCAGGACAAGGTAGATAGTGAGCACATGAGCCCACATGAGTTTTGGCAAAAAGAATTTCTTCCACTTTGGACAAAGGAAGTTTAGGTGAAGGCCTTCACTTTTAAGCACCTCAGCTTCTCCATCTGGTGAGGAAATGATAAAATGGTGAAAAGGATACCTCTAGTTCTCAGAATTACTATGAAGATAAGCAGGGACAGCTGTTTTGAAAAGCTAGTAGTCCTAGGAACTAGGACTAGTAGCAGTTAAGATTGTGATGACAGTAACAACCGGCTTCAGAGAACTCAAATTTCTGGGGAGCTAATGGGGAGCCCCTGCTCTCTAGAGGCCCGCAGAGAGAGGGAGGATCCTGAGCATGCTCATGATGGCAGCCCAGCTGTTGTTTGCCGAGATGTGAAAGTACTTCACACCACTAGCCCCAGGAAGGAAGCATCCCTTCAGGAAGAGAGAGGCCTAGAGGGGCTGGAAGGTTTCAAAAGGCCATAGTAGGCTGAGAATGTGGTTTAGTGGTACAGTGCTTGCTTAGCATGCATGAAGCCCTGGGTTCTATTTCTCAGAAAAAGCTGGAAGAGGCACTGTGGCTCAAGGGGCAGAGTGCTAGCCTTGAGCAAAAGAAGCCCAGGGATAGTGCCTAGGCCTGGCAAAAAAAAAAAAAAAGGCCATAGTGGACATGGCTGAGCTGGACCTCCAATCCAGGGCTTAGGTGAGATGCTATGGTTTCCTGGTTTTTCTTCTCTCAAACCTGAAAATGTTGTGATTCTTACACCTGATTTGGGGTCTTTCTTAGAGTTCTACTGGAGTTCCTTTCTGTCTTCCTAGGGTTGGTATGGAGAGCTTATGCTGCTTCCTCTGCTGACTGTAAACCCTCCCCAGTGCCAGGCTATACTTGGCCATGTTAGCAGTAGGCACTGAGCCCTGCTGGTTCCTTACTTGAGATCTGCCAATCCTGCAGGATTCATCCTTCCTTCATCTCTGGATTAATCTCCTAACTCCATTGCTAGGCCAGGTAAAGCCTTTTCTCTCCTCCCCCTGGAGTCTAAGGTTGCTCTTTTCTAGAACCCCTGGTAAACAACCCTCTCTGAGCATCCTTCTGAGCTGAAAACAGGCTGATACCAGCAGCCAGCACCTGCCACCACACGTTCCCTGAGGTGTGACTTCCAAAGCCCAACAGGGCCCTAGCTTGAAGGCAGCTTCCCCCACTATCTCCCAGCACTGACTGGAATTTCCTCAGTGGGTCCTGGAGAACAGCAAACTGGTGCTTCTTATTACTGATTCCAGCAGAGAGCCTCATGCTGCATGTGAAGGCCCCACCATCATGGCTGCTTACCCTGGGCACCGCGGTAGTAGGCAGATGCAATGCACTTGAATTTCTCCTGCCCAGCTGTGTCCCAGCTTCAAAGTAAAGACAGAGAAAGGAAAATGGTAGAGGCAGGTTAAGCAAGGAGGCTACTGAGATCATGGGAGAGAAATTTAAGGACCTGTACAACTGTACTAGCCTCACATGGGCTTCAAAAAAAATATCTGTGTGAAAGCTATGCATAGGTGGCTCACATCTATAAGCCTAGCCACTCAGGAGGCTGAGATCTGAGGATTAAGGTTTGAAGCCAGCCCAGGCAGAAAAGAGATACCAATATCTAACGAACTATAAAAAACTAGAAGTGGAGCTGTGGCTCAATTGGTAGAGCACCAGCCTTGAGCATAAAAGCTAAGGGATAGTGCCCAAGCACTGAGTTCAAGTCCAAGTACTGGCACACAGTGTATGGGCACACAGACACACACACAAAAGGGCCTGTGTGAACCAGGTGCTGGTGGCTCATGCCTGCAATCATAGCTATTCAGGAGGCTGAGATATGAGAACTGCAGTTCAAAGCTAGCCAAGTCCATGAGACTCTTACCTCCAATTATCCACCAAAAAGATGGAAGTAAAGCTGTGGCTCAAATGGTAGAGTGCTAACCTTGAGCAGAAAGGCTCAGGATCAGAGCCCATGTCCCAAGCTCAGGCCCTAAGACCAGCATTAAAAAAGGTAACTGTATGAGTCAATTCTATCTGTTCCCAGCTAGCTAATCCCTCATAGGTACCTCAAGAGGATTCTCTATTGGAATCACAGTGCCTATGGGAAAGGCAGCTGCCCAGATGAATGGAATTGCAACTTAGGCCTTTCTGACTGTGACACTATGAGGGAGCATATGATCTTATGATGGTTGACATTGTAAGAGAGCATATGCTCTGTGAATGAAGCCTCTTCCTGGGGCGCCAGGTTAGGCCCTCAGCTGGCTGGCTGTATCAGTCACTTGTTTGTGTATGACTAAGGCATTGTTTCACCTTTAGGGACCTGGGTAACTCTGACCCAGAAAGCCAGAGCTGTTAAGACAGACTTAGAGCTGGGCACTAGTGGCTCACACATGTAATCTTAACTACTCACGAGGCTGAGATCTGGAGATTGTGGTTTGAAACCAGCTTGGGCAGTAAAGTCCTTGAGATTCTTATTTCCAATTAATCAGAAAAAAAGGCAAAAATGAAACTGTGGATTGAGTAGTACATCACTAGCCTTGAGTGAAAAAGCCAAGTGAGAACACAAGGTCCTGAGTCAAGTCCTTGTACCAGAAAAAAAAAAGATGGACTTAGAAGCTGAATCCTGGATCAATGATGTCTGTGATGGGCATGGTATCAAAGAGAAGAAGATGGATAAGTGGATTAGGATGGATTTTTTTTTTTTTAAGTCAGTGATGGGGCTTGAGCTCTGGGCCTGGGCACTGTCCCTGAGCTGTTCAGCTTAAAGTTAGTACTCTACCACCTACGCCACAGTGCCACTTCCAGTTTTCTGGTGTTTAATTAGAGATAAGAGTCTCATAGACTTTCCTGCTTGGGTTGGCTTTGAACCGTGGTCCTCAGATGTCAGCCTCCTGAGTAGCTAGAATTACAGGCATTGAGCCACCAGTGCCCAGTGATGTTCTTCTGTTGACTTAGGACAGGCTAGTGGTCAATATGCAGAGATGAGCCTAAAATCCATTCCACATTTCATCCCCAGTTAAAGCCAATGGATCATAATTTAACTTTTCTCAGTAAAACTGATAAGACAAATCAGGATATCAATGGTCTGAAGGTTTTTGTTTTTTGTTTTTTAATTTTAGTGATCCAATATGATGTAGTCTTTGGCTACATTCCTTCAATAATACACTCATATTTTCTTTCATCTCTCTTTTTTATTTTTATTTTTGTCAGGGTCAAGGCACTATCTTTGAGCTTGTTCTGCTCAAGGCTAGTGCTCTACCACTTGAGCCATAGCATGACTTCCAGCTTTTTCTGTTTATGTGGTACTGAGGAATGGAACCCAGCAAGCACTCTATTACTAAGCCACATTCCCAGCTTTCTTTCATCCCTTAAGGAGACTGTGTGGGCGTGTCTGGAGATGGGGCCAGCTGGGTGGCCCCATCTCAACATAAAACACTGACAGGCTACAGCAGAACAGTTCTCTGCTTTTCCCTGGGTCCTCTAATTAGATATAGCCTTCAGCCACAGGAGAAACCGGCCACCAGCCATCTCTGCAGGGCTGCATCTGGGCTTCCTCCACTGGCTTTTTGCTCTTCTCAGTCTTCCAACCCGTTTAGTGCCACAGCTCTGCCAAACACCATGTCTTTTGCTCTGGACTGACTGTTTACTATGGGACAAAATGATATCATCTAGCTCCAAAACTGCACTGGGGCACTGTCTGGGCAGACTTGGGAGCAGACACCAAAAGGATCTTCAGCCGGGCGCTGGTAGCTCACGCCTGTAATCCTAGCTACTCAGGAGGCTGAGATCTGAGGATTGCGGTTCAAAGCCAGCCCGGGCAGGAGAGACTGTGAGACTCTTATCTCCAATAAGCCACAAGAAAACCGGAAGTGGTACTGTAGCTCAAGTGGTAGAGCGCTCGCCTTGAGCTGAAGAGCTGAGGGACAGCGCCCAGGCCCAGAGTTCAAGCCCCACGACTGACAAAAAAAAAACAAAACAAAAAAAACAAAAAGGATCTTCAGGCTCAGGTAGGGAAAGGAGGATAGAGGGTGAACCCAGGGCAGAAGAAAGGGGCTGTGGGTGAGAGCAGAGGCCCAGAGAATGCAGGAAAGAATGGACAGTTAGCCGGGCGCTGGTGGCTCACGCCTGTAATCCTAGCTACTCAGGAGGCTGAGATCTGAGGATCGAGGTTCAAAGCCAGCCGGGGCAGGAGAGACCGTGAGACTCCTATCTCCAATAAACCACCAGAAAACCGGAAGTGGCGCTGTAGCTCAAGTGGTAGAGCGCTCGCCTTGAGCTGAAGAGCTGAGGGACAGTGCCCAGGCCCAGAGTTCAGGCCCCACGACCGACAAAAAAAAAAAACAAAAAATATGGACAGTTATTGCCAAGTGGAAGCACAGAGATGGAAGAGGGGCCATGCAGGAGAGCATGTGCTTGCAGCTGGAACCTGCGTAGCTCAGAAGCAGTCTGTAGGTGGCAGAAGGAAGGGGGAGGAAAGGGCCAAACACCTGGCACTTTGGCTGAGGTGAGAAATGGTGAGCCCTAGGGAAACCTTGGGCTTTCTGGAAGGGAAGAGAGCTAAGCCAGTGGGTATTAAGAGGCAGAGGCATGGCTATAGTAGTGAAGATAGTGGTGAAAACAAAAATTAGCTGGCGGGATTAGAAGTTACTTTCTAAGTTGGGTGCTAGTGGCTCACACCTGTAATCCTAGCTACTCAGGAGGCTGAGATCTGAGAATCATGGTTCAAAGCCAGCCCAGGCAGGGGAGCCTGTGAGACTCTTATCTCCAATTAACCACTAGAAAATCTGAATTGGCACTGTGGCTCAAAGTGGTAGACAGAACACTAGTTTTGAGTGAAAAAGCTCAGGGATAGTGCTCAGGTCCTGAGTTCAAGCCCCACAACTGACAAGAAGAAGTAGTAGTTACTTCCTTATTGAGGGAAAGATGAACATCTCCCATCACCTGAGAAAGACTCAGAGAAAGGTCTGACTTCGGGTCCATTTTACCGGTGGGGAATGGGCTCAGAGGTCAGGAGAGATTTGCCCGAGGCCACCCTATCTTCTCTGCAGTCATGGGAGTTCCCTGTGGATCCAGTTTGGGAGGAACAAACCAGAGCCCAGGGAGGGGACCTGAGCTTTAGCAAGATCAGGACGTCATCAGGGCAGGTGAATGGGAAGGTCAGCCTGTAACTGTCTTTCTTCAGATCCAAGACAAACACAAAACAAGTAAGGGAGTGTTAGGATCTTGGGGAGTCATGAAGCCTGATTTCTCAAACCATCCCAGGCTCTGCTTGTCTAGATGGGCCCTTGCTAGGCACCATGGTGCAAAACACCATGGAGGAGCTGACCAAGCCCTTTCCCAGGTGTCTCTAGGAAGTCTACCCACAAGCTATGTGAAAATGAAAAGCACACAGTGGTGACTTACATCTGCAGGCTGTAGGGAATCCCAGCAATCTCAAAACGCTCAATTTCAAAGTCTACTCCAATAGTGGCCTTGTAGTCACGGTCAAAAACATTCTTGCAGAACCTGTAGGAGTTGAGGAAGTCATCAGGGAAGTAACTTTACAAAAGTGGGCATAGTCTACAGGCAAATAAAATCTACCAATAGAGACTCTATAAAGAAAGGAGGGTTTGGGCTGGGAATGTGGCTTAGTGGTAGAGTGCTTGCCTAGCATGCATGAAGCCCTACTTTCAATTCCTCAGTACCAGAAAAAGCCGTAAGTGGTACTGTGGCTCAAATGGGAGAGTGTTAGCCTTGTTCAAAAGAAGCTAAGGGACAGTGCCCAGATCCTGAGTTCAAGACCCAGGACTGGCAAAAAAAAAAGGGGGGGAGCATCCACAGAGGCAGTGGATGGTTAGGTGCGTTAGTCAATTTATAATAATCAATTTATTCAGAGAAAAACTTCATCCAGGTGCCAGTGACTCATGCCTGTAATCCTAGCTACTCAGGAGGCTAAGATCTGAGGACTGCAGTTCAAAGCCAGCCTGGGCAGGAAAGGCCATGGAGACTCTTATCTCCAATAAACTACTCAGAAAACCGGAAGTGGTGCTATGGTTCAAGTGGTAGAGCACTCTCCTGAGCTGAAGAGCTGAGGGACAGTGCCCAGGCCCAGAGTTCAAGCCCCACAACCAACAACAAACAAACAAAACAAAAATTTCATTTGGGCTTAGAGATTTGAAGGTTCCAGTCTCACATTGATTAGCCCTGTGGCTTTGGGCTTGTGTCAGGGCAGCACATAATAACAGGAGTCCTTGGAAGAGCAAAATCAACTACTTCAAGGCTAGAAAGCAAATGACAAAAGGAAAAAGGGACCAAAAAAGGTGCTGATATTGCCTTAAGGGACACACTCTCAATGACTTAAGGACCTCCCACTAGGCCTCACATCTTAAAAGATTCTACCATCTTCCACAGTCTTGTGGACACTGATCTAAACCACAGTAACAGGGTAGCCAACAAGAATGCTGTGGGGAAGAAGACTACAGAAGCTCAGATGACAAACAGAGAAACTGAGGCTCTATTTCCAGGGTTGGCAATGTAGGGCCAGCCTGAGGGCCCAGGGAGCTAGTCAATCGGTGCCAACCTCCTAGGATTCCTGGCTGTCAATGCCATCTTCTCCCCAATTCCTGGTCCTGTTCCCATCTGGCTGGTCTTTCCAGCAACCATAACATTTCCTACAATGACAATTTATCTAGGCCTCCCAAGTAAATGTGTGACAACCTGATACTAAGAGTTGTGGCTGACCTAACTAGGGAGGAGGAAGCTGGCAGGACATACCTGTGGATGAGGCTAGTCTTCCCCACGTAGAGATCGCCAACAACAACCACCTTGGAGAGTTTAAGCCTGGGAGAAATATGTCCATGTTGCCCTTTAGCATGGTTTTAAAAGTCTTCAGAATATACAGGCCCTTCCTTCCCTGAGCTCTGTGTAACAGCCTGCCATTCTGGATGAAGGACAGGCCACCCTGCTGAGCCCCTCCATCTTCACTTCTCTGGCCCTTTGAGGGAAGGGGGAAGAACCTGCATTTGTTCTGGAGACTCTTCTGTCTCTCAGGTCATAACCTTGACCCTACTTGCCCAAAGTCACTATCCTGAGAATTAGAAATGAGGATGGGCTGAGGCACAGGCTAAGGGGCAGAGAACAGAGCACAGGTTGGGCTGTGGAAGCAAAGAGATACATCCAAGATGGTGGGAGCACTATACCAAAGGCATAGACACAGAACCCATGTTGGGGAGACGCTGGCATTAGGAGCAAGCAGGCAGCCCTGCGTTTTCCTTCTATATATACCCTGCGGCTTTGTGCCTCAGCTCCTTCCCAGAATGTACTCCTTGCCCAAAACACCATTGTCATCTGTTCACTTGGGTCAGGACAGGCCAAGCAGTGTACCATGAGCAGCACACAAACATCTGTACATCTGGACTAGACCTCAGCAAATTGGATTGAGGTCCCTTGGTGTAAACTGCTCTTATATTTTTTTCTTTTTCTTTTTCTTTCTTTCTTTTTTTTTTATTGGTCATGGAGCTTGAACTCTGGGCTTGGACTCTGTCCCTGAGCTCATCAGCTCAAGGCCAGCGCTCAACACTTGAGTCACAGCACCACTTCTGGTTTTCTGGTGGTTAATTGGAGATAAGCCTGCCTGGGCTGGCTTTGTACCACAGATCTCAGCCTCCTGAGTAGCTAAAATTACAGGTGTGACCCACTAGCACCCGACAAACTGCTCATACATTAAAAAAAAGAAAGAAGCTGAGTACCGATGGCTCATGTCTGTAATCCTACTCAGGAGGCTGAGATCTGAGGATTGTTCATGGTTTAAAGCCAGCCTGGGCAGAAGTGTTTGAGCAACTCTTATCTCTAATTAACCACCTGAAAACTGGAAGTGGCATTGTGGCTCAAGTGGTAGAGTGCTGGACTTGAGCTGAAGAGCTGAGGGTCAGCACCCAGGCTCAGAGTTAAAGCCCCACGACTGACAAAAAAAAAAAAAAAAAAAGAAGAAGAAGAAGATAGAAAGAAAAATAGAGAAAAATAGGGAAAGTGGCTCAGTGGTAGAGCGCTTGCCTTGCATGCCTGAGGCCCTAGGTTCGATTCTTCAGCACCACATAAGCAAAAGGAAAAAAGCCGGAAGTGGCGCTGTGGCTCAAGTGGTAGAGCACTAGCCTTGAGCTGAAGAGCTGAAGGACAGCGCCCAGGCCCAGAGTTCAGGCCCCACAACCGGACCCCCCCCCCACAAAAAAAAAAGAAAGAAAGAAAGAAAAATAGAAAGGAAGGAAGGAAGGAAGAAAGAAACAGAAAGAAAGAAAGAGAAGGAAAGAAAGAAAAAAAATGGAGGGACAAAGGGCAAACAAATGCAACAGTGGTACAGACACTATTGAAAATGAACAACTTGTGGGTGGGGATGGGAGGGAAAAACTGGGAGACAGCAAGGGAAGAGATGACACTTTCCAGAAAGAAATGTACTCTTTACTTGATTTATGAAACTATAATCTCTCTGTACATCATCTTTATAACTTTTTTTTTTTTTTGCTGGTCTTGTGGCTTGAGCTCAGGGCCTGGGCACTGTCCCTGAACCTCTTTGTACTCAAGGCTAGCACTCTATCACTTGAGCCACAGCATCACTTCCAGCTTTTTCTGAGTAGTTTATTGGAGATATGAATCTCATGGACTTTCCTGCCTTGGTTGGCTTCAAACTGCGATCCTCAGATCTCAGCCTCCTGAGTGGCAAGAGTTACAGTTGTGTACCACTAGCTAGAATAACAGGCTCTGGCCACTCTGCCCAGCTACTGGTTTGAGATAGACTTTTTGTTGTTGTTGTTGTTCATAGGGCTTGAACTCAGGGCCTGGGTGCTGTCCCTGAGCTTTATTTTGCTCAAGGATAGTGCTCTATCATTTTCAGCCACAGTACCACTTCCAGTTTTCTGGTGTTTAATTGGAGATGAGTCTCATGGATTTTCTGCCTGGACTGGCTTTGAGCCATCCTCCTCAGATCCCAGCCACCTGAGCAGCTATGATTATAGGCATGAGCCTCTGGTGCCTAGCTATAACAATTTTTTATTTTTTATTTTATTTATTTATTTATTTTTGTTGGTCATGGGGCTTGAACTCTGGGCCTGGGCGCTATCCCTCAGCTCTTCAGCTCAAGGCGAGCGCTCTACCACTTGAGCTACAGTGCCACTTCCGGTTTTCTAGTGGTTTATTGGAGATAGGAGTCTCACGGTCTTTCCTGCCCGGGCTAGCTTTGAACCACGATTCTCAGATCTCAGCCTCCTGAGTAGCTAGGATTACAGATGTGAGCCACCGTCGCCTGGCGCTATAACAATTTTTTAAAAAGAATAATCCTCCTCCCTTCCCCCCCAAAAAAGAAAAGAGAAAAAAAGTCCTAACAAATCCTAACTTGTGTTTACTAAGCTGGTGTTCTACTACTTGAGCCACATCCCAGCCCTGTTTTCACTATTTTTGAGATAGGGTCTCACTTCTCCTAAGGGCATATCTCTGAGCTGTCGTCCATCTACTCTAGAATCCTTTCATTGCTGGGATGACAGGCACTGAGTCCAGGCTTCCATCTAAGGAGGTTGAGTTTTGTGGATTTTTCTGCTCAGGCTGGCTTCAAACTAGGATCCTCCTATCCCTAGCCTCTTAAGTAGTTAGGATTATAGGCATGAGTCATTGGTGACTGATCAGAATTTTTCCTTCCTTCCTTCCTTCCTTCCTTCCTTCCTGTACTGGAGATTGAACTCAAGGCTAAGTCATGCTTCTAGCCCCTTTTTGTGCTATTTAT
Source organism: Dipodomys spectabilis (assembly GCF_019054845.1). Lineage (NCBI taxonomy): Eukaryota > Metazoa > Chordata > Mammalia > Rodentia > Heteromyidae > Dipodomys > Dipodomys spectabilis. The sequence continues at coordinate 4,496,710 of NW_024871040.1, read as the reverse complement.
TTCCAAGTAGGGTCCCACTTTATTCTCAGGCTGACCTGGACTATGATCCTCCTTCTTGTGCTTCCTAGTGTCACTGGCGATAACAGGTACAGGCCACTATGCTCAGCCATTATATTATGCTTCCCCTGTAGCTAGGGTAATAGGTATGCACCACTATATACAGGCATTGAGTGAGATGTAGTCTCACAAACTTTTATGACTGGCTGACTTTAAACTTCAATATCTCACTCCCCTCTTCCCAAAAATCTAGGACTACAGGCTTGAGCTACTATGCCTGGTTAGAAATTCTTAAAGTACTGTCTTAAAGGATCTCAATGGTTGAAGTGACCTGGGAATATATCAGACAGATACTTCCTCTGCAAGAGGGCATTTTTATGTTACAGTTCATGTCAGTGCATCTGAGAGGGCAGGGGGCTGTATTTACCCTCATTTGGGTGTCCCTCTCATTTAGGTGCAGGAGTGAAGTTATTACCCGGATGTCATTGCGGGTCATCTGGCCTTGGGTTCTTCCTCCAGTGCTGTTGTGCAGGGACAAGGAGCAATACACATGAAGTGCTTGCTATGCAACACCACCCTCACCTGACGTCATTTACTTATTTATTTTGTTGGTCATGGGGCTTGAGCTCAGGGACTAACTACTGTCCCTGAGGTCTTTTGCTCAAGGCTCGCACTCTATCACTCTGAGCCAAAGCTCTGGTGGTTAATTGGAGATGAGAGTCTCACAGACTTTCCTGCCTGGGCTTGCTTTTAACTATGATCCTCAGATCTCAGCCTCCTGAGTAGCTAGTGTTACAGGTGTGAGCCACCAGAACCTGGCCCACCTGATGTTATTAATCTCCTCCTCCAAGCATTGCAGAAGCAGGAACCAGGCATATATCCCTGGCTTTTATGGGTTGGCTCTAGGAAAGAATCCAGACAAGCAAACTTGCAATTTCTATGATGTTTTTGGGGAATTTCCAAAGGGAAAAGAGAGGTTATGGGAAGAAGAAAGATGTTCCAGACCTGAGCTCTCAGGCTAAAAATTCATCTTCATGAGTTTGTTCCACATGGCACAGGTATGTCAATAAGGCCAGATTAAAAACCCTAATATAGCTGGGCACTGGTGGATCACATCTACAATCCTAGCTACTCAGAAGTCTGAGATCTAAGGATCACAGTTTAAAGTCAGCCTGGGCTGGAAAGTTTGTGAAACTCTTAACTCCAATAAATTACCCCAAAAGCCAGAGGTGGAGCCCAAGTGGTAGAGTGCTAACAAAAGAAGCTCAGGGACAGTGCCCAGGCCCTGAGCTCAAACCACAGTATTGGCAAAAACAAAAAAATCCTAATAAGCTGGGTGTGGTGGCACACATCTGTGATCCCAGCTACTTGAGAGGTTAAAGTCAGGAAGATTTCAAGCAAAATTAGTCAGATTCTATCTCAAAAACAAAATAAAGGAGGCAGGGAAGGTTGGCAGATTAGAAGCAGCTGCCATTTTGACTTCTCAAAAGAGAATTTGGGGCTGGGAAGGTGGCTCAGTGGTAGAATGCTTGAATGCTTGCCTTGCATGCACAAGGCCCTGGGTTCAATTCCTCAGTACCACATAAGCCAGAAGTGGCACTGTGGCTCAAGTGGTAGAGCACTAGTCTTGAGCTGAAGAGCTGAGGGACAGTGCCCAGAGCCAGAGTTCAGGGCCCACGACTGAGAGAGAGAGAAAGAAAGAGCGAGACAGAGTTCAGAACCCACGACTGGGAGAGAGAGAGAGAGAGAGAGAGAGAGAGAGAGAGAAGAACTTGGTGTTAACACAAGAGACTAGATTCTGGAAAAAGAGGGGAAGAGAACCAAGAAGCACAAAGAAACTAGCAGAGAAACAACCCCAGCCATAGAAAAAGTGAGGAGATCCAAGCGTTACCTCCCCTTTGATTATGACATGGGAAATTGACTCCGATGTAAGAGCATAATACATCTTTGCTTCTATGTTCATCTAAAGATACTGGGGACTATTCTTCACTACAGATTGCCACAAACACAAGGTTGTTTATCAACTATAATAGCTTTTGCAATCAAGCTTCCTCATCCTGACTGGAGAAGAGTTTCAGAGACAGTGCCTTGAGTATTGTAAGTGATTTATTTGATCACTGAACTGCACTTCTCCAACCTAGGAACAAAAAATATACCACAACCCAGTCACTACCCAGTATTAAGTAACTAGTTAGAAATAACCAACTAAAAGGGCACAGGAGATTAAACTCTACACTAAAACTAGATCCTAGACGCACACGTTCCAGAGAAGAATCACTAAATTCATGAATAAACAAGGAAAATGTCTCCCTTAAAGGCCAACAATTCTGCAAGAAAGGACTTAAATGATAATGAGAAGAAGAAAGTCCAAACAATGAGCTAAAAAATAGTCAATGAAATAAACAAGGTGATGTTTAAACATCTAAGTAAATTCAAAGAGAATACAAACAACTGAATGGCATAAACAAGACAATGTAGGTTATAAAAGAGGAATTCAATAAAGAAACAAATCTTGAAAAGGAAATGAAGAGCTCAATACCCAAATAAAAAACTAAATTGAAAGCCTACCTAACAAGAACAAGTTGAACAGGGTATCAGGCACTGAAGAAAAGGAACTAGATCAAAGAAATATTGAAAAAAAAAACACCTTAAGATATAAGTGAAACTCACAAGACCTCTCATACACCATCAAAATAGCAAGCCTAGGAATCAATGTTATAGAATAAAGAAATATAAACTAAAGGCATTGAGAACCTACTCAATAAAATAATAGCAGAGGACCCAGGCACTGGTGGCTCAGGCCCTAGCTAGTCAGGAGGCTAAGATTTGAGGATTGTGGCTTGAAGCTAACTTGGGAAGGAAAGTCCATGAAACTCTTATGTTCAATTAACAGTTGACCTACTAAAATTACACCAAAAGGATATATAAGCCGCTTAAACAGATTTACAACAAACAATGAGACTGAAGCAATAAGAAGCGCCAAAGAAAATCCAGAACCTGATAGATTCACTGCACAATACTATCACACCTTTAAAGAACACCACCAATATTCCTCAAACGGATCCATAAAACAAAATGGAAAGGCCTTCCATGTCATAGGTAGAGGAATTAATATTTTGAAAATGGCTCTACTGCCAAAAGCAATCTAGATTCAATACCACTGCAATAAAATCTAGATTCTATGCAATACTCATGAAAGTCTCAATGCTATTCTTCACACAAATAAAAAAATCAATCTCCAAATTCATATGGAAGTATAAAAGACCCCAAAGAGCAAAAGCAATTCTAAATAAAAAGAGTGCTGCTGAAAGTATTAGTAGACTTCAAATCATACTACAGGGCTATGTAACAAAACAGTTTGGTACTGACACAAAAACAGAGCAGAAGACCATGGAACACAAAAGAAGACTCAGTCAACACATTTTTGACAAAGTATTCAAAAATCACACTCTGAAGAAAAGACAGTTTCTTCAACAAATGGTTTTTCCCCAAACTGTTTCTCACCTTGCAGGAAACTGAAACAATTACCAGAACAAAAAAACAACCCATGGAATGAGAAAAAAAACTTTTTCCAGCTAGTCAACAAAGGGTCAATATCAAAACTTGCAAAAGAAAAAATAAACTAATTCATAAATACACAGGCAAACTGAACAGGTAGTTCTCAGAAGAAGAGATGCAAATGGCTAATAGGTACATGAAGAAAATTTCAATATCCATAGCTATAAACTACACTAGGATCCCACCTCGTTCCAGTAAGAATGGTATTCATCAAGAAAAAGGGTAACAATTGCTGGTGAGAATACAAGGAAAAGGAAACCTTTAAGCTGGGTGCCATGAGCTTACGCCTGTAATCCTAGCTACTCAGGAGGCTGAGATCTGAGGATCATAGTTCAAAGCTAGCCTAGGCAGGAAAGTCTGTGAGACTCTTATCTCAAATTAACCACCAGAAAACCGGAAGTGGTGCTGTGGCTCAAGTGGTAAGTGCTTATCTTGAGCTGAAGAGCTCAAGGACGGTACCCAGGCCCAGAGTTCAAACCCCACAACCAACAAAAAAAAAAAAAAGAGAGAGAAACCCTCATGCGCTGCAAACTAATGAAACCACTATGGAAATCAATATGGTCAAAAGAACCAAACTAGACCTATTCTATACAATATTTGGCATAAATCCAAAGGAGTGTAAATCAATATATCAAAAAGACATCTATATACCTATGTTTATTGTAGCATTGTTCACAATAGCCAAATGGCACAATCAGCTGAGATACCAAACAACAATAAAGAAGATGAGCTATATATACATACATATAACAGAATATTATATAGTCTTAAAGAAAAGTGAAATCATGTAATTTGCACAACAATGGGTGGAACTGGAGGATATATTGAGACAAGCCAATTAAAAAAACCCCAAAATATTGTATTTTTTCACTCATATGTGGAAGCTAGACCTAAAAGACAAACATTTTAATGTCTATATGTATATAGACACTATATGCATATAATGTATAAAAACATACATTTAATGTCTATATACATATACATATGTATATATACTGATACACATAAAGTTATATATAATATGAATATGTATATATCTATATACACAGAACATGAATTTAACTATGGAATTATTTAAGAGGATGAGAGTAAAGGGAAAGGGATAAAAAATGACAGAGGGTAAGCCAGGCGCTGGTGGCTCATGCCTGTAATCCTAGCTACTCAGGAGGTTGAGACCTGAGGATCGAGGTTCAAAGCCAGCCTGGGCAGGAAAAGTCCGTGAGACTCTTATCTCCAATAAACCACTAAGGAAACCAGAAGTGGCACTTTGGCTCAAGTGGTAGAGCACTAGCCTTGAGCTGAAGAGCTGAGGGACAGTCCCCAGGCTTAGAGTTCAAGCCCAGCAACCAACAAGAAAAAAGAAGAGGACAGAGAGTGAATAATTGAAATATATTGCAACTATGTATGAAAATAGCATAAAGAGTCTCAGTGAAATCTGTTAATCAGTAAAGGCTTGGAGGGTGGGAAAAGATACACTGCAACTATGTATGAAAATAGCATAAAGAGTCTCAGTGACATCTGTTAATCAGTAAGGGCTTGGAGGGTGGGAAAAGATAAAGCAATAGAGAAGATTATCTGAGCAAAACAAAGCAAAACTTGTGCACATCTCAAATATCTTGGTTGAACCCCTTGGTACAATGAATACACATTAAACAGAAAAGCAAAACAGGTTCTATAGGATGGAGGGGTGGGTATCAGCTGGAGGGTTTTGGGTAACAAGGCATGGTGGCTGAGGATGAATGTGTTTGACATACTTTGCATGAATATATGAAAATATATTGGTGGCTCACGCCTGTAATCCTAGCTACTCAGGAGGCTGAGATCTAAGGATCGTGGTTCAAAGCCAGCCCAGGCAGGAAAGTCCGTGAGACTGGGTGCTGAGGGACAGCACCCAGGCCCAGAGTTCAAGCCCCACGACAAGAAAAAAAAAAAGAAAGAAAAAGAAAATAGAACAATGAAATCTGCTGAAATTGTTTTCAGAGGGAGGTGGGTAAAAAATAGTGATAAGAGGGGATGAGCATACTAAAGTATACTGATTTTTTAAAAAGAAAAGAAAAGGGGCTGGGAAGGTGGCTTAGTGGTAGAGCGCTTGCCTTGCATGCTCAAGGCCCTGGGTTCGATTCCTCAGCACCACTTAAGAAAAAAGAAAAAAGCCGGAAGTGGCGCTGTGGCTCAAGTGGTAGAACGCTAGCCTTGAGCTGAAGAGCTGAGGGACAGTGCCCAGGCCCAGAGTTCAGGCCCCACGACCGGACCCCCCCCCCAAAAAAAAAACAAAAAGAAAAGAAAAGAAAAGAAAGCCATGCACTGGGGGCTCACATCTGTAATCTTAGCTACTTAGGAAGCTGAGATTTGAGGATTGTGGTTCATAAACAGTCTATCAGGAAAGTCTATGATACTTTTTTTTTTTTTTTTGCCAGTCCGGGGGCTTGAATTGAGGTCCTGGGTACTGTCCCTGAGCCTCTCTGTGCTCAAGGCTTGTGTTCTACCACTTGAGCCACAGCACCATTTCCATTTTTTTTCTGAGTAGTTTACTGGAGGTAAGAGTCTCACAGACATTTCTGCCTGGGCTGGCTTCAAACCACAATCCTCAGATCTCCAACTAACCCAGTAAAAACCTGGAAGTGGACCTGTGGTTCAAGTAGTAGAGTACTAGGCTTGATTGGAAAAAGCTAAAATCCCAGTACTGGCATATATATCGATATATATATATATATATATATATATATATATATATATATATATGTAGATTCTCATTAATATTTATTTGTGTGTACACAGAAATAAATAAAAATAAAAACAGAAGTGTTAGAGGAGTGGGGTTAAATGATGGAATGCCTATCTAGCAAGCCCAGGAGTCTGAATTCAAAGAAAAGGTCTAAAAACAAACCAAACCCAAAACCAATGAACCCCAGTATGCCCTAGCCTGTGTGGCTCATTCCCATATTCATTTATGTTCTCGTTCCTTCTGTCCATTTTCCCCACAACCCAAGTCCCCACAATGCTTACCCGACAGTTCCTGTGTTCCTGCACTGGCAGGCGGTGCTGACCTGCCCATGGAAGTGCTCCTTGAGCTGCAGGCAGGCATCAGGTGTGTACCACTACAAAGAAACAGACAGACAAACATAATGCCCTGAAGAAGTGCAGTTTGTTAACTGAGCCAAGCGTTAAGGGATGACCAACTTCACAGTCTTCTCTCCTCCTTCCCTTCCTAGGCCTTGAGGCCAAGTAGCCTAATTAGCTTTTTCCATTCTCTGTCATATTGTAGACTAAAGGGTAGGAAATGTGAGCTGATTTCAAAGACAGGAAAATGGAAGGACTTATCCTGGGAAGCATTATGTGGATCCAGTCCAATCTAAGAAGTCCTCAGCAAGCTGGGCATCAGTGGCTCACATCGGTAATCCTAGCTACTTAGGAAGCTGAGATTTGAGAATCTGAATTTGAAGCCAGCCTGGCAGACAAATCTAGCTTGGGCAGGAAAGTCTGGGCAAAAAGACAGAAGTGGAGGTGTGGCTAATGTGGTAGAGTGCCAGAATCAGCACCCAGGCTTGGAGTTCAAGACCTAGTACCAACACACACACACACACACACACACACACACACACACACACACACACACACACACACACACACACGTGTGCATTTTACTGAAATGGTGTGGCTCTGGGATACAGAAGGGAGTTAGCTGCAGTCCCTGGTGACCTCTGGGTGGGATGGGGAAATCTGCCCTTCTCTGAAAATAGGATTTATGTCTCAAGCTGCCTCACTGGAGTTGGGAGCTCTGGAGCCAGAGGCAGCCAGTTCAAATCCAAGCTCCACCATGTTGGACTATGTGATGTCAAGCAACTTTCTCTACCTCTCTGATCCTTGCTGTCCTGTTCTATAAACAGGGTTCTTCATCCCATGCAACCTAGACTATTCTCTGCCAATCATACTTCCCTTCCTTTCTACTGATGAAATGTCTATCTCCATTGTCCCTGGTTTCCATTGGCAAGACCCAGAGAGGAAAAACAACCCAACTTCAAAATGGAAAATCAGAGGAACCATCCAATGTCTGAGGCTTCCAGTGTGTGAAGGAACAGGGAGATAGGGGAAGAAGAAATTGCTTCAGACACAATATCCAGAGCTTCAGCCACTTCTTTCCTGATTACTAGCCTAGGCATAGAAGCCAAAGATTTAGAAGGCCATTGGCTGTCCCAAGGTAACCACAGAAGATGGACTGCTACAACTAATAGTAGATTGTAATACAGATGTGAGATTTCAACAGAAGCTGAAGACAGAATTGCAAATGAGAAAGCTCTGGATTTGATGACAAGAAACTGGGAATGCTGACTTTTGTTGTTTGAGATAAGGTTTTAAAGTAGAGACCCCTCTTCCTCAGTCTCCTGAGTGTTGGAATTACAGGTTCGCTCAACCATATTGCACAGTTTCATTGTTTTCCTGTGTGTGTGTGTGTGTGTGTGTGTGTGTGTGTGTGTGTGTGTGTGTGTGTGTGTGTGTGTGTGTGTATACATGTGTACATGTGCACACTGGAGATAGAACCCAGGATCTGTGTTTGCAAGGCAAGTGCTTTATCACTGAGCCACTTTCTAGCCTCTGGAGTCCTACACTGAGAACAGCAAGGAACACCCACAAGAAGTTCCTGTTTACCATAAGCAAGGTATCCAATGGAAGCGGCATTATCTTCATGTAAGTAACAGCAGCTCTGAGAGATTGAGTAATTTCCCATGGTCAAACAGTTTAGTGATGGATGAATCAGGAATCACAACTAGTACTGTCTAACTGACTTATAACCATTTTTCTGCTGCCTCTATCACCACTAGCTTTCTTTGGAGGAAGTCAATGTGCAGTCTTTCAGTTTTTCAAAAAGACAGATTTCTTGAATTCATCTGCCTGAGTGTAAACTGGGAAAGCTCGATAAGGCCCATGGTCACAAGAGCAGTGAAGACTAAAAAGGTTGGTCTTATGAGACTACCTTAGGAAAGTTGGTGATAACACGGTCTCGGCTCACAGGAGGACCCAGAGGCATCAGAGAGGACTTCATTCTTCTAAGAGATCTGTGGAACTAACCAGAGGAAAAAAGTGTTCTATAAAAGTTATAGAGGTCATCCTTTTGGACTAGCCTTCTGCACTAGTGACCAGCAGACTAGATCAACCCAGAAGGAAGGCATGCACGCTAGGTACTACATGACCAAACTGAACTTTAAACCTGACCAGTTAAAAAAATAAAAACAAAGGCCAGGCGTCAGTGGCTCACGCCTGTAATCCTAGCTACTCAGGAGGCTGAGATCTGAGGATCACGGTTCAAAGCCAGCCCGGGCAGGAAAGTCCATGAGACTCTTATGTCCAATAAAACCAATAGAAAACGGGAAGTGGCGCTGTGGCTCAAGCAGTGGAGCGCTCGTCTTGAGCTGAAGAGCGCAGGGACAGCAACCCCAGGGACAGTGCCCAAGCCCAGAGTTAAAGCCCCATGACGAACCTAAGTAAATAAATAAATAAAACAAACCCAAGAGATTCACAACAATTATGGGAGCCCAGTCTATCTGATCCAGCATGAATTAAAAGAAAAAGTGTCCCCTGTTTTATAAAGAAAGTAATCTTTAAACATCTATTTGCTTTTTGCTTAATTTCTGCTTTCACCCATCTATCTACAAAACCAATATCTTGGCCAAGTGCAGTGGTTCAACCAGCACTTAGAAGGCTGAGGAAGGAGGATGGGGAGTTTGAGGCCAGCCTGGGGTATAGAGTGAGAGTCTGTGAACTGGGTACCAGTGACTCCTAACTACTCAGTATGCTGAGATCCAAAGTCTCACAGTTTGAAGCCAGCCTGAGTAGGAAAGTCCATGAGATTTCATGTCAAAACAAAACAGAACTAGAAAAAGCTCAGGGTATGGTTCAAGTGGTGGAGCAAGTGTGAGGCCAAGTTCAAACTCTAGTTACTGGCACAATCAAAACAAACTATTCTCTACTCATCAGAACACTTTATTTCATAGGAGTTTGCTTGATTATAGAATCACGAATAAAATCAATTAAATTCTATCAACTTGGTTGTTATTTTTGTTCCACAAGAATTGGAAAGCTGTAAAGACGTATTTCATTAGTTTTAGAACCAGATTTTAGGCTTCCCTCTATGTCAGGAGAGAGGAATCTGGAGGCTATCCAGATTCCAGAGGCCATGTGGACACAGGAAGTCAGAACATCTCTCTCAATCTGTGGTCAGTATGGTATGGGAGTCATTAAACTCGGTCTTTTCCTGACAGGTGTCTGAACCTCTCTGAACTTACCTCCCACGAGGTAAACTCCCATCTGTGGATCACAGCTCAGGTAGTGGAAAAGGGGTGGGGCAGGGGGTCCCTGGCTCAGAACCAGTAAGGATGAAGGCTCTGAGTTGTCTGGGGACTTTAGGCTTCAGGCCTTTTTTCAGAAAGTCTCATCCCACACAGGTTCCAGCTCAAGTTAATTCATCATCACTTTTCCCCGTGCAGCTCCCTTGCTATACCTGCCTTAGGGCGGCCCTGACCAAGGTCAGTTTGTCCTCCATTTGAACCTGCTCTGGGAGAACAGCTCGGGGCGTAGATCCTCAAAGAAGGGAGCAGGCCCTGGGCCATAGGCCTCATTCACATCCTCGCGGTCCGAACCTCTGAAACTTGTGAGCATGGGGTGAGAGGCGGAGACTCGGACCGCGAGCAAAAACGACTCACCCACGGTGGCTGCTGAGGTTCGGAGCTCCCGGGCTCAAGTTCCGCGGCGCCCGCTGAGCAGTCACCACAGCAACGAGGGACACGCGGGACTGGCGGGCGTCTGACGAATCCCAGCGGTCGGGGGGAGGGGCGGAGGGAGGGGAGGGGACTGATGGAGGAAAGAGTTCCGGTAGGCCATCACCATAGCAACAATAGCCTTTTTCCCCCCCCCCCGGGTCCCGCCCACCGGCTCAGAGACTTCCGGATGCGGTTGAAGGGCGGAAGATCACCATGGCAACAAGGGCGGAGCTAGATACTTGTCGGTGGGCGGGACCAGGGAGTTCAGTAGGTGAGGCCCGAGGTCTATGGGGCGAGGTCTGAGGACTGCAGGCTCTGTGAGGGTGGTGGCAATCACAGCGCGTGCAGTGGTATTGATGCTTGATTGCAGCCAAGTACTCTGCCGTAGCAAGAGACAGACATGGCTTATGTCTGCTATCTACGGATCTTACAATGTAGTTTGGAACCAATGCTGTCTGAAAGTCATGTCTGGCTTCTGGCGGTCACACTAGAAAATTAATTTCCTTGCTTAATGGGCGCTTAAAAAGCTGACTCCTGCCAGGTGCTGATGGCTCACATCTGTTATCCTAGCTACTCAGGAGCCTAAGATCCGAGGATCACGGTTCGACGAAACCAGCCCGGGCAAGAAAGTCCATTTATCTCCAATTAACTGCCAAAAAAGCTTGAAGCGGAGTTGTGGCTCACGTGGTAGAGTGCTAGCTAGCCTTGAGACCCGAAGCTCAGAGACAGCACCCAGGCCCTGAATTCAAGCCCCGGGACTAGCACTAAATAAATAAATAAATAAATAACTTAGCTACTCAAGAGACTGAGATCTGAGGTTTAGGATTCAAAGCCAGCTGATTCAGGAAACTGCGAGACTCTGATCTCCAATTAACCAAATAAAAGCCAGAAGTAGAAGTATCAAGTGGCAGAGAACTACCCTGGCTCAGTGATGGTGCTCAGACCCTGATTTTAAGTCCCAAGACTGGTACACATACACACACACATATATATACACACACACACACAGATTTCATTCATCCTCTGAACTAGTTTCTATACACACACACATACACACACACACACACACACACAGATTTCATTCATCTTCTGAACTAGTTTCTATATGGAAGATGAGTTGTGTTAGGTTAGAGTAGGCATGGAGAGGCCCTTATAAAACCATGTAACAGATTATCAGAGGTTCAAGATTCCCCGATTTGAAAAGTTGCTTGAATTGTACTGCTGAATAGAACATTTTTAGCCAAGGAAACTAAAACACACACATTCAAAAATATTTGCCAAATGAGTTAGAACTAGAATTGGAATCCAGATTTTCTGAATCAGCCCAGTGCTTTACACACCATTTTCCTTTGAAGGACAGCAATAGGAGCATTGCATCACAATATGAGATCCTTGGTACACAGATCCTAAGTCAGTCATCTTCAAAACTAAAGGGGCTGGAGGGGCTGGGAAGGTGGCTCAGTGGTGCTTGCCTTGCATGCATGAAAATTCATCAGCACCACATAAGCAAAAAAAAGCTGGAAGTGGCGCTGTGGCTCAAGTGGTAGAGCGCTAGCCTTGAGCTGAAGAGCTGAGGGACAGTGCCCAGGCCCAGAGTTCAAGCCCCACAACCAGCAACAAAACAAAACAACAACAGCAAAAAAACTAAATGTGCTGGAGGCTGATGTTTGATGCTTTTGTTGCTGAGTTTCAACTGCTAAGGTGTTCCCTATTCCTTACTCAGTTTACTCAGAGTTGAGATGGTCCTATCTACTTCAAGGGTTTCTTGTGAGAATTATATTGTTACTAAGACTTGGGTCTTCTTGCATAGAAACAATACAAATGAAATCGAGCTAAGTATTCAGGGAATACAGGCAAGGTTTTTCAGCTTGGGAGTGGAAAGGAGCAGTGACAGACCAGGCTGCTTCTGAACCACAGGGAGAAGCTGCCCCTTATTAATTTGCTGGGGTAGGTTGACAGGCTGTCATCGTCTTGCTTGAATGACTTCAGGTGCTAAGGAGTTTGAGGGTATGGTAGAAGCTGAAGGAATCAGGTGTTTTAATAACATACGGATGGGGTTCACAGGACTCAAGGTGCTTAAGCTGCTGCTTGAGGCTGTTGCTGAAATAGCATGAAGGTAGATCAGTTCCAATGGGTAATGAACATGGCTGCATGCTAGGCTGAATAGAATTTGACCCAAAGTTTAGGGCAGCAAAGTGGAAGACAGACACAATGTCTTTTCATTCTGTGCCAGTCACCCATCAGACACCTGCAGATCCAAGTGAACAGTCAATGTTTTCAATAAAAGTGCCCTTCAGATCCCTGCAAAACAAATAACTAGGCAACTGTTATTAGAATTCACAGTCAGAGATGTTATCTACAGTAAAGCTGGTGGGAAACTAATAATTTATTGCTCAGCTGCATGGCCTACAAAAATAGTGATTTTGAAGTTGGTAACACATGAATGGAGAAAGTATCAATGCAAATGCCTAAATACGCTTAGAACTATACTTTAAACCCAATACCTAACTCACTTCCAATAACGGTTCAATTATAAAATTTAAACTTTATTATATTTAAATAGTTGTACAAGAGTTTCAATTCAACATATCAATTTACGAGTATAATGCATCTTGATCAATGTCACCTCTTGCATTGCTATCTCCCATCTCTCCCGACCACAACCATCCCCTCAAGTTACCAACTTCCATTTTTACATACCTACATTGTATATTACGACTGTAATATGGCCCTCTTTCCTCTCTTCATCTGCTCTCCCACCCTTTGACATCCCCTGTTCCTGTCAACACATAGTTTAGCTTCCTGGTATTCATTTGGTTAAACTCTAAATTGTTAGGAGTTAAACAATTGCAAACCTCTTCTGTGTATACCATACTTTAGACAATATGTTTATGTCTATATGCATATGATCTTCTATAAGCTTTTGTATATGTTTATAATTTAGCTCTAACTTCCACATATGAGGGAAAACATGATGCTCTTTGACTCTTTGAACTTGATTTATTTCACTTAACATAATGTTTCTTTTCAGGTCCATTCATTTTCCTGCAAATGACATATTACTATTCTTTGTGATGGAGGAGTAAAATTCCATTGTGTGTGTGTGTGTGTGTGTGTGTGTGTGTGATTTTCTTGATCCATTGAAGAAATATTATTTATTTGTTTGTGCCAATGCTAACGCTTGAACTCAGGACTTTGTACTCTCCTCTACCATTTCCCCACCCCGCCCCCCTCAAGCCTGGAATTCTACCCACTTGAGCCATACTTCAGTGTTGATAATTGGTTGTTGTTTTTTTTTTTTAAATTTTATTTTATTTGAGAACTGTACAGAGGGGTTATAACTACATGGGCAGGATAATGCACACATTTCCTACCAAGCATTGCAGCCTCCTCCTTTGTTTACCCTTCATCTCCCTGGTTGTTAATTGTTAATTGGTGATAAGACTCTCAGATTTGTCTAGGCAAGCTAGCTTTGAACAATGATCCTCAGACCTCAGCCTCCTGAGTAGCTAAGAATACAAACATAAGCCACAGGCACTCCTTGTTCAATCATGAAAGTTTAAAGATTTTTTTTGTCTCCCCCCACCTAACCAGGAGAACTAAAGCCCATCTTTTTTTCAGCATCAGGCAAGGTCACCATGCTTCTTATCTCAGTGACGACCTGAGTGAAGGAATGTTCAAGACATATACTTCCAGAGACTAACAGCAGTGCATTAGGAAATCAGCAGTCCAAATTCAAGCCTCTCAGCAAGTATAAATAGAAGTCTAGCCCATGTACTGTCAACAGCTTGGAAAGAAGCAGGGATTTTTCTTTAAAATTCTTTTTTTTTGTTGGTCGTGGGGCTTGAACTCTGGGCTTGGGCACTGTCCCTGTGTTCTTCAGCTCAAGGAGATGCTCTACTGCTTGAACTACAGCACCACTCCCTTTTCTTTAAAATTCTAACCTGATTTTGGGATAAGGATTGCAGCTTTTGAGATAGTAGCCCATTGCACTCCTTTGCCTGGTAAATTCACAAACCTAATTTCCTTTTCTGCAAAACTTGGCTCTTTTATTTTTGTGAATTTAGCTTCTAGTTAAGGGACTAAATTTTCTGTGTTGAAAATGCTTTCTTTCTTTTCTCTCTCTTTCTTCTCCCCCTGCCCCCCACCTCTCTCCAGGTCGTGGGGCCTGAACTCTAGGCCTGGGCACTGCCCCTCAACTCCTCAGCTCAAGGCTAGCACTCTACCACTTGAGCCAGAGCGCTACTTCCAGCTTTTTCTGCTTATGTGGTGCTGAGGAATTGAACACAGGGCCTCATGCATGCAAGGCAAGCACTCTACCACTGAGCCACCTTCCCAGTGCCCCCCCTCCTCTTTTGTTCTTTCTGTCATGGGGCTTGAACTTAAGACCTGGGCACTGTCCCTGAGCTCTTTTGCTCAGGGCTAGCACTCTTTGAGCCAGGGCACCACTTCTGGTTTTCTGGTGGTTAATGGGAGATGAGTCTCATGGGGACTTCTCAGCACTGTTTGGCTTCAAACCATGATCTTCAGATCTCAGCCTTCTGAGAAGCTAGGATTACAGGTATGAGCCAAGCCACTGGCACTGGGCTCAAAAATGCTTTTAGAATGTAAAGTCCATTAATCACTCATTTGTTCTACACATAACAAAAGCTTCCTGGTAGGTTTCTGGTACTGGAGAGAGAAAGAAACAGAACAGACATAGTAATTATCTTTAGTGAGCTGGAGGTTGTTGTTTTTTTTGAGGACTCCAAAGTAAACAGCGGCTGGGGTGTACAGTAGAACACTCATCTCACACACCTTAAGGCCCTGGGCTCAATTCCCAACATCTGTGGGTATGGGAGTTAACTAGAGAATTAGGGAGAGATAGTGTGCCAATATGGTAAGTATAAGCTACCAGATTATTTATTAATTTGGATTGAAGTTGGAAGTCTTGCTGTCCTGAACATTGTTTTACTCCTGTGGTCACTGACATAAGGAATTTGATGACCTTGCCTGGGGCTGTAAAGATATTCTCAAGCTCCTTAGTATGCGGGAGTGATGGGACTGAGAGACACAAAAAGGAAAGAAATATATATATATATATATATATATATATATATTTTGCTTATGTGGTGCTGTGGAATTGAACCCAGGGCCTCATGCATGCAAGGCAAGCGCTCTACCACTGAGCCACCTTCCCAGGCCCAGAAAGTTTTTTTAATGTTTAAAAACTATTGTAATTAAAAGTAATTATGTCAACAGTTAGATAAATCTTTGTCATTATCAGTTTTCGGATCAAGAAGCTTGGGCCAAGTCTTGGGGTCAAGTCTGTGTGATTTGGGGGACGCTACTGAATTTGTGGACATGTATGTATGCATGTATTCGTTTGTTTGTTGTTAACTCCTGCCCTCTGGCTTGCTAGTTGGCAAGTGGTCTGCCACTTAAGCCATGCCCCCAGTCCTTTCTATTTCCACTTCCTGGCTCTACTGTCAGTCGTGCAAAACATCCGGTAAAGAGAAAGTTAAATAAGTCATTTCCCTTTGCTTCTTGTAAAGCACATTGCGGAGAAGTATTGCTCCCACCTTGCAGCCAGCCTTAGGTCCAGTAGATGGGGCGCCTGCGCAGTACAATGAGCACAAGCGCGTGCACGCTGGACAAAGCGCTTGCTGCCTAGTCGCTAGGCAACCAGGTTACCTAGCAACAGGCGCGTCCCATTGCTGGCGGGTGCCTGGAGACCTCTGGCTCAGTCAGGTGAGGCGGTGGTTGTGGGTCAGGGGCGCTGTTGGGGGAGGGGAGAGGGCGGGAGAGGTTGTGCTCTGACCTGCCCCGTCTCACACCGGGTCCAAGTCTCAACATCCCAACATCTGTGGCAAAACTCCCACATCGTGTGCCCTTTAGTGGAGGTCAAGCCTCTGTTTCAGGCCTAAGAGAGGGGGAGCCCATATAAGGTACTGCTGTATCTTTCCCAGCCCTTTCTTCTTTTCCCCTTGTCATCTGATACTGGGTACCCGAGTCTAGTTAACCTTTTTTCTAAGAGAGGTTCTTTTAGGACTAGTTCTGTACATGTTACTAAATGCAGTAACAATTATAATAATAACCATGGCCAATATATCTCAAGCTCCAGTGAGCCAGGCTTATCAGTTAATATGACAACATTGAAAAGGGCCAGTATATACTATTTATTACTTTCTTTGTACAGCTGCAGAAAGACCCAGATGGAGGAAGTAACTTGTCAAGGGCCACCCATGGACTAGGCTTGAAGCTGGTTAACCACTAAGTCACACTGTCTATAGTTGCTCAAAGCACATGCGTAGAATAAAAGGAAATCATCTTTTAACTGTAATTCCCTTTTGCAGATGTGAATATGGGTCCCTGACAGGTAAATTAGTAGAACTCTGTGTGTGTGTGTGTGTGTGTGTGTGTGTGTGTGCAGTACTGAGGCTCAAATTCAAGGCCTCACACTCAAACTTTAGTTTTTCATTCAAGGCTGGTACTCTTACCATAGGACCCATACCTCCATTCTTGGCTTTTTGCTGAGTAATTGGAGATACGATTCTCACATACTTTTCAGCCCCAGGTGGCTTGGAACCAAGGTCCTCAGATCTCAACCTCTTAAGTAGCTAGAATTACAGGTGTGAGCTATCAGTGCCTGGCTTAAAACTGGACTTGAACAATGGCTTCTAGCCCTCCAGTTTCATGACCTCCAGCGAGCTGCTTGACATCATCATAGTTTCCTCATTTGTAAAATGTACATGATATTGTCCTTTTCTTATGGGGTAATTGAATTAGATACTAGTAATTGCTGGCACTGATAATCACTAAATGGAGAGACCGTCTTGCTCTTTGCTTGCTTGCTTTTAGTGACTGAAGACCCAGCCTATTACAGTAGTTTCTTCTGTCATTAAGTAATATGCCATGGGAGATCACTGAGGTCTGCAATTTGGGTTGTTATGTTACTTTCCCTGTGACCTTAAGTGGATCTCTTCATTGCCCTTAGCCCCAGTTTGGTCATCTGTAGAATAGGAGTAAAAATACCCATCAAGTCAGGTGCTGGTGGCTCATAACTATAACCCTGGCTACTCAGGAATCTGAGATGTGAGGATCACTGGGCAGAGAAATTCAACTCTGATCTTCAATTAAATAGCAAAAGTATGAAGTGGCAGAGGGCCCAAGTG
The DNA here is from genome assembly GCF_019054845.1 of Dipodomys spectabilis. NCBI lineage: Eukaryota > Metazoa > Chordata > Mammalia > Rodentia > Heteromyidae > Dipodomys > Dipodomys spectabilis. The sequence goes on along the minus strand of NW_024871040.1, from coordinate 4,479,246 downwards.
GCAAAGGGCCAGCCTTGAGCAAAAAAGCCAAGCAAAAATGTTAGGCCTTGAGGTCAAGCCCCCAGTATTGGCGCATGCGCGTGCACACACACACAAATACCCATCAGCCTGTCCTCATAGTTTAGTTTTGGGGATCAGATAAGTAGATTTTAAATCACAGTAGTAATGACAACAGATTCTGTATATCTTTTAATCAAGGGTCTCTGCAGAGTTTTGCTTTGAAGGCCTTTTGCAGCTGTGTAAAGATGGCTCATGCTAAGATCTCCATGTATCTACCTCCCAACATTAATCCTGCCCAGGCTGAAATTGCTTATGGCTGCCTAGCCCTGCCCAAGCTGAACAGAGAACTGCAATCAACCATCCTGCTGACAAGACAGAAAGCCCTTGTGGCCCTATGTGACCTCATGCATGACCCAGAGTATGTCTACGAGGCCATCCAGATAGGTGAGAATGTTACCGCCCAGGTGACCATGACTGGGGTTATGGCATGACTCAGACAGTGGTGGAGCTTGAATAATAAGGGTAGAAAAGAATGAGCCAGATTTAAACCCAGCAGTGCATTAATTGCAATGCCTGGTTTATCTCAGTCCTCACCGTGGCCACCCACAAGGGAAAGAACATTCTAAATCTATACACAAGAAAATCAAGGTTCAGATACTACTTTGGGGCGTTTATCCAAAAGATTATAAGTCAGAATCCAGTAAAGACACCTTGCACATCTATGTTCATTGCCACACTATTCACCATACCAAAGTTATAGAAGAAGTCCAGATATCTTACAATGGATGAGCAGATCAAAAAATGGCATGCAAATACACTTGATCTTACTCATCCATTAAGAAGAATAATATGTAATTCACAGGGAAATGGATAGGCCTTGAAAAAATTATGTTACATGAAGTAAATCAGGCTGTGAGAGACAAAGGGCTCATGTTTTCTCTCATAAGTAGATGCTAGATCTAAATTATAAACATACATGAAAACACAGAGTCATTGCAGATATATTTATATAAATTGACTAAAACATGTTATACAAAAGGGAGGATTCCAATGGTGTAACTCCTTTAAGTCACTAATTTACAGTTTAATAAAACGAATACTAGTAAGCTAAAACATATGTGGTCAGGAAGAGAGCAGATCAAATGGAAGAGGGCAGATGAATGAGGAGAAGGGCAGTAAAAAATGGCCATAATATTCAATGTACATGTGAAAATAGAATCAGGTAACTTGAGGGAATGGATGGGGTTGAGAGAAATGAAGAATGATGGAAGGGATGACATGGATCAAGATGCATTATACACATAGACTGACATGTTGAATTGAAAAGAAAAAAAGAAAATTGAGGTTCAGAGAAGGGGTGTGAATCTAAAATTGTTGAATCAATAAATTAAGCAAGATCTTTATTTGCTAAATTTAACATTTCTAGGTTGTAATTCACTAGAGGTCAAGTGACTAGTTGGGGAGATGGTTATAGTTTGACCTCTATCAAAGAAATGCAATCCAGGTGTCAATGGCTCATGCCTGTAATCTTAGCTACTCAGGAGGCTGAGAGCTGAGGTTCAAAGTTTGAAGCCAGCCCAGCAAGATAGTGCTCTACCTCTTGAACCACAGCATCACATCTGGCTTTTTCTGAATTGTTTATTAGAGATAAGAGTCTCATAGGCTTTTCTGTCCAGGCTGGCTTTGAACCAGAATTCTCAGATCTCAGCCTCCTGAGTAGCTAGAATTACAGGTGTGAGCCACTGGCACTTGGCTACCCTGAAACTCTTATCTCCAATTAACCATCAAAAAGCTGGAAGTGGATAAGTGGCTTAAGTGGCAGAGTGCCAGCCTTGAGCAAAAGAGTCAAGTGAGAATTTGAGGCCCTAAGTTCAAGCCCCAATAATGGCACATAGACACACAAAAAATGGCAAAGCAAGCAAACCAAAAAACAAAACCATTTTCTTAACCTCCTTGGCTGATGTTGAGAGCAGATGCTAATAGAAAGTGTACAGGGAGAATGGCAAAAGGACTAGATGAGATGATTCCTGTCTGTGAACCCCTTTTGTGATTCTCCAGGGCTCTGTAACCGACTTGATTCCCCAACGTCCTAGAGCAATAGAATCTCTGGTGCTTTCTCATTGTCTAATCGTACTCATATGTTGGCTTCTGGGCTAGCTGACTTCTTGGAGTGGCAAATGTTCAAAGGCCTTTTTTCTGTCTCAACAGGTTGTCTGGAGAGCCTGAAGGTCTTGCTGAAGGATGGTGATGACCTGGTACGGATAAAGACCACTGAGGTGCTCCACATCATAGCGACCCATAGTGTGGGCAGGTGGGCAGCCATCTTTGGAAACTAATACCACTATGTGTGTGATGTGATGTGATGTGATGTGTGTGTGAGCTCACCTGTGCACGTGCACACGTGCTGGTACTGGGGTTTGAACTCAATGCCTGGGTGCTGTCCTTTAGCTTTTTCACTTGAATCACAGTGCCACTTTTGACTTTTTTTGGTGGTTCATTGGAGATATGAGTCTCATGGATTTTCCTGTCTGAGCTGGCTTTGAACTGCAATCTTTTGTACTCAGCCTCCTGAGTACCAAATGCCCCATTTGGAAGCTGCACCCACTTGGGTGGATGTCTTTGAATGACCTCGAGTACCAGTACTGAGCCTTTGTCTATAGCACTGGTCTTTGGTGGGACTTCTATTTGGTTAGAACATGCCTCTCTATGGGGTGTTTTGGTTGCATCTGTGAGTGCCTAACAGGACCTTCTGTTCCACATTAATTTTTATGGTAGCTCTTAATTCTTGGCTTCCCACATATGATGGGAAGGAAGGTCAGATTCCACACCTGAAACAGTTTTGCCTTTTTAAAGCTTTTTATGGGGAGCCAAGTTCTATGTTCTAGATTGTCCCACAGGGCCTGTGGCTTTGGCTCCTGTCTCTATGTGGGCATTAAAATATCAGCATTAAAGCACACATTTGGTCCGGGCTGGTAGCCTCGTGTCTTTCTCTGATACTGAGATTATTTGGGTTTCTGACCTGGAAATATCCCTTTGCCTGTATAAAGCTTTACATTTTATACTTAAAACCTTTTTCTTCTAGGCTGGGTGACAGTAGTTCACACCTACAATCTTAGCTCCTCAGGAGGCTGAGACTTAGAGGATCATGATTTGAAGCCAGCTCCAGCAGAAAAAAAAAGTCTGAGATTCCAGGTGCAACTAAACAGAAAAATGCCAGACTGGAGGCAAATAGCAGAGTGCCTGCTGTGAGCCAGAAAGCTGAGCAAGCACAAAGCTCTGAGTTAAACACACACACACATGTGCGTGCGCACACACACACACACACACACACACACACACACACACAAACAGTTTTCACCTAGTACTTGGTTAGGAGTTGGGTTGGCAACCTTGGGGAATTTTGTTATATCAGCCGAGTCTATGTTGCTTACCAGAGGTCATTCATTTTATTTTGTATTAAAAGTAGAATTCCCCTCCTCCCACTCCCCCAAAAAGCCAGGTGCCAGTGGCTCACACATGTAATCCTAGCTACTTAGGAGGCTGAGATCTGAGGATTGTGGTTCAAAGCCAGCCCAGGCAAAAAAGTCTTATGAGACTCTTATCTCCAATTAACCACCAGAAAACCGGAAGTGGTGCTGTGGCTCAAGTGGTAGAGCCTAGCCTTGAGCTGAAGAGTTGAGGGACAGCGCCCAGGCTTGGAGTTCAAAACCCATGACCCACACACACACACACAAAGTAGAACCCTGCTTATACCCTTCAAAGCCCTGCCCCAGTCTCCTGTATAAAGAAGACATTGCCCAGTATTCCCAGGCTCTGAAAGAAGGAAGGGCAACTCCAAGGGCAAGGTGCTGACTAGTTTTGCGCTTGGTAGGTGTAAACCACAGGCAACTATTGAGACAGGCTTCACATCATGTCACGAGTCCTGGGATGTCCCAAGAAACCAGTCATTGGATCCTGCTCTCAAGCTCTCTCAGACCCAGGGAGTCCTCCTTGGTACCTGCTACAACCTGATCCTGCATGCAGCCCTGGAATGAAGTAGTATGAATAGGGGGTATGCACATGGGTCTAGGGTGATACAATGCCATGGTTATAATGCACCTTCATTCACATACTTGACATCAAGTAGGGAAAGATCAGTGCTGTGGGCACACAATGGTTACAGGCTTTTGTTTTGTTGGTCATGAGGCTTGAACTCAGCCTGAGAGTTGTTCCTGGGCTTTTCCACTCAAGGCTAGTGCTCTACCACTTTGAGCCACAGTGCCACTTTCTATTTTCTGGTGGTTCATTGAAGATAAGAGTCTCACAGACTTTCCTGCCTGGGCTGGCTTCAAACCACAATCCTCAGATCTCAGCCTTCTGAGTAGTAAGGATTATAGGTGTGAGCCATTGTTGCCCAGTAATTTTTTTTTTTGTTGAACTAGGGGATTGAACCCAAGGTCTCTCTCAATTGCTAGGCAAGTGATCTATCATGTGTTTTTGAGATAGGGTCTTGCTAACTTTTTCTGTTCTGGCCTCAAACCCACAAGCTTCCTGACATACCTCCTGAGGAGCTGAGATTATAAACTTGTACTTTGTGTGTGTGTGTGCCAGTCCTGGGACTTGAATTTAGTGCCTGGGTACTGTCTCTGACCTTTTGTACTCAAGGCTAGCCTTCTACCACTTGAGCCCCAGCTCCACTTACTCACAGACTTTCCTGTCTGGGCTGGCTTTGAACTGAATAGCTAGGATTACAGGCACAAACTACCAGTGCCAGGCTCTTTTTTTTTTTTAAAAGAGATGGGGGCTTGACAAATGTAACCCAAGAAACCCTCTTCCCAGATGCAATGGACTCAGCTTACTTAAAAGAAACAAAGCTGGGTACTGTGGCTTATGTGTATAATTCTAGCATATATCAGGAGGATCATGATTCAAGGTCAAAAAGTAAGGGATACTCCAAATCAAAAGATACACTGAGTTGGGTACAGTGGCTCATGTCTGTAATCCTAGCAACTTGGGAAGTAGATATTGAGATGATCATGGTTTGAGGCCAGTCCAGCCAGAAGTTTATGACATAACCTGCCAACTAATAAAAATGCTGAGTTCTCTGGTGTGAACCTTTCATCTCACTGTCTGCCTGGGCTCTGACCCTCATATCTTGAGGTTTCCCCCAGATACTGGATTAGAATGATGATCTTCCAGGGGACGGCCTCTGGGTAGCTGAGGGGCATTCAGTGGTGGACAAGAGAGGAGACAGGGGACAAGATCAAGCTAGGAGCCTGGATTTTTTGCACCCCAAAGTGGATACCTTTGCAGCTGTGGCACTGTCTCTAATTTCATCAGTAATAAAATTACAAATGAGCCAGGCACCAATGGCTCACACCAGTAATACCAATTACTTCAGGAGTTAAAGCCAGCCAAGCAGAATAGTTTCCTAGTAGCACTGGCACACACACACACACACACACACACACACACACACACACACACACACACACACACACACACACACACACACACACACACACACACCCCAATTGACTTTTGAGTCTTCAACACTTGGAGTTGGGAAAATTCAAATTTTTCCTGTTAATAAAACTCTTCTCATCTAATTGGCATATCTAATATTTAATTAGCTTCTATACAATTATAGTAAGCATAAAAGGCGTCCATAGGTCCCAAGTTAGGCATTTGGTCTCTGGAAGCTCACAACTCAGCTAGAAGAAGACCAGAGATGTAAGAGGGCTGTAGGCTGGGCCTGCCAGCTCTCTTCCTTGGAGCTATAGAGAGATGGTGAGCGCAATCAAGCAATGTGGGTTATGGGCTTCTGTTTTTGTTTTTTGTTTGTTTTCATTCTAATTGTACAGACTTTGGGACTGACTGAGGCTCAGGATGGCAAAAACAAGAAGCCAAGGGCACAGAGGACCCAAGTCTGCATCACAGTTAGAAAGGGGACAGTGCTGTGTGAGCATGAGTCTTACCATCACACCAATCACATTGCTCTGCTCAGATGCAGACTGGGGAGTCTGGCACATGGTGTCTCCCTCTGGTCTTCACTGGCTTCACTTGGTATAGATTCTGGCAGGGCCGCTGACCTGTTCTGTTCTTCCTTGGTCTCCTCCAGGAATGGCTTTAGTTATGCCCCAAATACATCTTCCTTTCTCTAGAATCGGCTTTTTAGAGCATGACATCATCTTTGCCCTGTCCTACCTGCTGAATGACCCCAACAACCTCTGCCGGGAGAACATGCACCTTGCCTTCAAGCACCTGTCTCAGCTGCCTGCAGGTAGGCTCGCGCCTCACACGTGGATCTGGTGGGCCCAGCTCCATGTCAAGGCTGCTGCTTATCGCAGACCATAGCATTTCTTGGTTTGTTTGTCTTTAAGCTAATATAGTGGTTCACACCTGTAGTCCCAGCTACTTGGGAGGCCAAGGTTAGGATCACTTGAGTCCTGGGAGTTTGAGATCAGCTTGGGCAGCACAGCTAGGCCAACAGAAGCAACAACAACCACAAGGAAGTTACCTTTTCATTAAGGTATCATGCAGGTATTTGAAAAAACTGAGATGTAGCTCAGATGTAAGGTCTACATAGCACATAGCATGAACAGAATCCTGAGTTCATCCCCAGCATCTGCACCTCCCCAATAAACCTTCAAATAAATGGACATTTGGTTGAATTATAATTAATGAGCTGTGTGCTGGTGGCTCACGCCCGTAATTCCAGCTACTCAGGAAGTTGAGATCTGAGGATCGCAGTTCTAAGCCATCACAGGCAGGTAGTCCATGAGACTCCTATCTCCAATTAACCGCCAGAAAACCAGAAGTGGCGCTGTGGCTTAAAGTGGTAGAGTGCTAGCCTTGAACAAAAAAAGCTCAGAGCAGTGTCCAGGCACCAAGTTCAAGCCCTAAGACCACCACCACCACCAAAAAATTACATACTCACACACACATGCCAAGGAACATATAGTATACACAGCCCTTCATATGCCATAGATTAATTCATATTTTTTTTGTAGTACTGAGGACTGAACTCAGGCCTTGTCCTTGCTAGGCCGGCACTACCATTTGAGCCATACCTCCACCTCCTTTTTATCTTGGCTATTTTTGAGATCTTGCTCTATTTCCCAGGCCAGCTTGGACTGATCCTCATACTTGTGTTTCCTTGTGTCACTGGAGATGACAGGTGTTTGCCATTACACCTAGCCATTGTGCTTCCCCAGCAGCTGGGATGACCACGTTTATGCAACCATGCACAGTCATTGTTGAGATGAGGTCTTGTAAACATTTATGCCGGGGCTGGCCTTAAACCTTGATCCTCTGATCTCTCCCTCTTGAATAGCGAGGATTACAGAACTAAGCTACCATATCCATCTATTCTGCTTTTCTTTTTCTTTTTTTAAATGGTGCTAGTGATGGCTCCCAATGCCTCCCATGTTAAGCATGTGTTCTTCCACTGAGTCATAACCTAGCCTAGACTTTATCTCTTTTTCAACTTCACATGGTAACATACCATCAGTAATACTTTCTTTTATTTATTTTTGTTTGGTCATTGGCTTCAACTCAGGGCCTGGGTGCTGTCCCTGCGTTCTTTTGCTCAAGGCCAGTACTCTACTACTTTAAGCCATAGCTCCACTTCTGGTTTTTTGGTAGTTAATTGGAGATAAGAGTCTCACAGGGACTTTTCTGCTATAGCTGGCTTTGAAATTCAATCTTCAGATCTAAGCCTCCTGAGTAGCTAGGATTATAGGCTTGAGCCACTAGCCCTGCTTAGTCTGTAATACTTTCTCTCACTTAGTAGTTTGTTTCTGAGATTCATGTATGTTATGTATTACTAATGTGTGCCAAGTTGTGCTGAATTTTGGCATTTGCATTATGTGAGTATGCTACAGTTCATCCATCTTGTGTCACCAGGCACTTGAATTGTGTCTCCTTAGGGTTACCAATAAGCATAATGGCTAGAAACAGTCTTACTACCTCTATTTTGAGATGTATCTAGGGATAGAATGCTGGCAGGGTATAAATTCGTTTAATGTTAGAAGATGTTGCCAGATGTTTTTCTAAAATAGTTACACCAGTTTTCACTTCCACCTTTACTTACTCAGAAATCCACTATCTTTTCTAGAGTCTTATTTCTGAGATTTTGGTGAGTGAGTATTACTATCTTATTTTAGTTTTAATATTTATTTCCCCAGTGAATAAAGGAGAGGCCCTTTAGTTTTTATGTTTTGAGACAGGCTCTTGCAATATTGACCAGATTGGTCCTGACCTCCAAGCCATCCTCTTACCTTAACCTCAAAAGTAGCTAGACCTCCAGACATATGTCCTCATGCTTAGTTGCAGAGGCCTTGAAACACTGTCTTTTGTAAAGTGACATAGTGTGGTGCTGGTTTTTTTTGTTGTTGTTTTTCTGGTCCTGGGCCTTGAACTCTGGGCCTGGGCGTTTTCCCTAAGCTCCTTTGCTCAAGGCTAGCTCTCTACCACTTGAACCACAGCACCACTTTTGGCTTTTTCTGTGATTAATTGGAGATAGACTCAAAGACTTTCTTGCCCAGGCTGGCTTAGCTGTGATCCTCAGATCTCCGTCTTCTGAGTAACTAGGATTACAAGCATGAGCCACTGGCACCTGGTATATGGTGCTTTTTTAAAATTAATTTTTAAATTGTTATTAGAAAAGTGATGTACAGAGGAGTTACTGTTTTATAAGTTGGGTAATGAGTGCATTTCTTTTTGGACAGTGTCCTCCCTTCCTTTGTTCTCTCTCAATTTTCCCCTTCCATCCCCACCCACAAGTTGTAAAGTTCATTTTCAACATAGTGTCTGCCAAATACCACTACTGCAGGCTTGGAGGTTTTTTTTTTGTTTGTTTGTTTTTATCAGTCGTGGGGCTTGAATTCCGGGCCTGGGCACTGTCCCTGAGCAGTTCAGCTCAAGGCTAGCGCTCTACCACTTGAGTCAGAATGCCACTTCCAGTTTTCTGGTGGTTTATTGGAGATAAGAGTCTCACAGACTTTCCTGCCCAGCCTGGCTTTGAACCATGATCCTTAGATCTCAGCCTCCTGAGTAGCTAGGATTACAGGCATGAGCCACTAGCACCTGGCTGGTTTTTTTGTTTTTTTGTTTTTTTTTAATAAAGAAGGCCAGATCGGGGCTGGGAAGGTGGCTTAGTGGTAGTGTGCTTGCCTTGTATGCATGAGGCCCTGGGTTTGATTACTCAGCACCACATAGGCAGAAAAAGCCAGAAGTGGTGGTGTGGCTCAAGTGGTGGAGTGCTAGCCTTGAGCTGAAATGCTGAGGGACAGCGCCCAGACCCAGAGTTCAGGCCCCATGATCACCACCACAATCACCATCATCACCACCACCACCAACAAAAAGAAGGCCAGTTCCACAGGCAATATTGGGATATTGGGTGCACACTCACTGAGGGCACCTTCCCCCTTGGCATGAATTTTCCTTAAATGACTGGCCTTGATAACTGGGGAGTCTAGAATAATAACTACCTGCTAAAAGGGCAACCTTTATGTCAGCTGACATCCCCTCATTGCCTGAGGGCAGTAAACTTTGTGTGTGTGTGTGTGTGTGTGTGTGTGTGTGTGTGTGTGTGTGTGTGTGTGAAAGAGAGATAGAGATAGAGATAGATAGATAGAGAGAGAGAGATCACTGTAACCCCAGGCATCATAGTTAGTCTCTAGGAGTGGGACCCTGCATAGTTTGGCTGATTCTTGTGTGTGCCAGGCCTCCAAAGCCACTGGGGTAGAATATGTCTCCATGAAGGATCAGCACCAGGGCCTAACTAAACAAATGGCTTGTGCTCACTGTGTAAGAACCCCAAGTGCAAGCCAGAGTCTGGTTCCATCATTTTTGAGGTGTGGAGAGAGGAGATCTCCTGCTCTCATCCAAGACTGTTATACTGATAGTAATGAACCCGGGCACAATCAGCCAGCCTTGTCAGATTGTAAAGTTCAATCCTATCCTATAATTGCTTGAGATTTGTATCATTTTCACATACTTCCTTCCTGTTTTCCCTCAAGCCATCAAAAATGTGGTGACTATATCTTCAATGTTTGTCTTTCTTTGTTATCACAGATGTAAATTACATGGAGACTATATGTATACAACATCTTGCTTTATGTATTTTAAAACTGTGTGAGTGGCTCTTGCTATATGTAAGTAAAAAAGGATGAAGTAATATTATAGTAATTTTGAGATGTATCCTTGTGAAGTCACAGAGCTCTATGTCATTAATTTCCTCTGCTGCGTTATCTTTGGGCACTTGTGTCCATGTTGGTTGTTTCTGCCCCTGGGCTGCGGAAGGAATGAGCAGATTCCTGGTACATGTGAAGGATGGTACCAAGAGTTCTGTTGGGGAGGGTGCCACTAGGCCTTGGGAAATTCTTGCTCACCTGACATTAACTCCTCTCAGTCTCTGCCCCCCTCCCCAAGCTGGGAAGATCACACTACACACACTGGTGTGTAGCAGTGCTACTGTCATATTTTCTACCAAGATAGGAGTTTTTCTTTGTCACATTTCACTTTGAAGTTACCTTGAATGGAGTTATGTCTGTTCCTAGCCCTTGCCAACCTATGCTGCCTGAACTCTGCTATTTTTTAAAATTGTACTGGGGCTTGAATTCAGGCCTGACATTTTCACTTGACTTTTTCACTCAAAGCTGGGACTTTACCGCTTGAACCCATTGGTAGAGCCATTTAATGTGAAACAAGAGGATTACAGCGTTTTCTGCCTGGGCTGGCTTTGAACTAAAATTACAGGCATGAGCCACCAATGCCTAGTGCTGCCTGGATTCTAAAAACTCTAGGTTATTTGTGTTCTGGCAAATATCTTTCATCTCCCTGCAGTTTTCAGGAATCCACATACATGAGGAGCAGGGGTCTGTGGTATCCAACCTCAAAAACCTCGCTAGAGGACCCTACTCACATGGTGTACTAGGTGCTACTCATAGTCTGTAGGTTCCCAGAAGGGCAGCCTGGTGCAATCTGGTGAGAACGCACAGCAATGGAGGGGGCTGAGAGCATGGCTGGACAGATGGACAGAAGGGAGGCAGTGTGGCAGACCCCCTAGTAAGTTCCTTCAGAGGAGACTCTGAGACCTGTAATTCAGGTTGGCCAGCACAGCTGTGCCTCAGGTAGCATCCTTGCTGAGATTCTAGGTGGTGGTGGTGGGGAGGTCTGAGGTTCTTTTTCAGTGACCATCTTATCAGAGTGTGATATACAGCCTGGATTTTGTTACCTGTGTGGTGTAGCTTGGACAATCTGGATACAGGGCTCAGCCAGCTTGCAGCATAGCCTTGTTTTCTGTCAACAGACATACTAGAAGGTCATTTACCGTGGCATTCTTGGTGACTGGCAGAACAACCAACAGGTGGCCAGTACTAAACCAATATTGCAGGTTTTATGTCATATTTTAGAGATCATTTGTTTTCTTGCTACAGTTCACTCACCCAATTACCTATGGATTCAACAAATGTGTGGACCCTTGCCATATTCCAGTCACCATGCCCCAGTTTCCTTTCCTGTAACATGGGATTTCTGTGGGAGAATGTTTGGAAGGTCTTTCTTCTGAATCCTTGCCCCAGACAATTCACTGCATGAGTTCCTCAAATAACCAGAAGAGGGCGCTCCAGGATTGAGGATCATTCTGGCAGGCCTCTCACCCATTCCTTCAGGACAGCTCATGCTCCAAGATGGTGCCCTGCTAGGAGAGGGGAAACCAGGATAGTAGAGACAATTGCCATGCAGAGGCTCTTAGTCATCCAGGCTCTCAGTGCTTACCCAGGATTTCTCTCTGGCTCCTGTTCCCTAATCCTTGCCACCCCACCTCTGTCAACCCCATGAAGGTCTCACTTAGTGGCTAGGGGGAAAGAAGCCAAATGTTGATATGGAAAACACTTGCTCTGTATTTTGGAGTGCAATTGAACCTACCTCTAGGGCTCCCTGAAAGTATCTCACTACCAGCCCCGGAGGTATCCCCTGGGACTTGTGAGTCTGGCCTCACTCATCTACCTGCCAGCTTTCATGCCAGGCCTTGAGATTGTAGCCCACAATTGGCAGAAGTATGGTAGAACCTCCTGTTCCTAACCCTATGTGTACAGCCTGGACTTGGGTCAGGCCCTCAAGATGGAGGCACACACATTTCCTAACTCAGAGGAGAGTACCAGCCTGGAAAGACAAGGAGATTCTACCCGAGGAAACTGGAGGTGGGAGTCAGGCTTAAGTCAGGTAGAGGATGGTGCCTTCAGTGTGTGTGTGTGTTGGGGGGGGGACTGGCAAAGGATATTTAAGGCAGAGAAAACAAGAGTGGACATGGGGGATGGGAAGAGCCAGTAGGGAGACCCAACATTGGGGATTGGAGAGTCTAGGGTCTTCCATAATGATGGAGCCCTCATGAGGCTCTGGGAATAAGAGGAAGCCTCTGTTCCTTGAACACACCAAGAAGGAAGGTAGAATACTACTTTCTCTGTAGCTGGGTATTTTTAGGTTAAAGATGCTCACGGTGAAAGCCCTGCTCATTTTCACAGTTGGTATTAAAAGCACAAAATAAGCCTCAGTGATTTCCAGTCACATGTTATTTCATCTTAAATCAGAGTGCCTTTGGGTTCTTGCCATTTAGTGATGTGGGAAGGTGGGAAAGAAATCCTCCCTGGCCAGGACCAGGTCTGTGTGTGTCTGAGTACGTGTATCTACACAGAGGTGCCTGTGTTTGTGTCCATGTGCACATGTGTATGTCATACTCTCCACTCAGGTTCTGCTTTTGGGGAAGAGGCTGCAGGGTAACTCTGGGCTCTGAGCTCTCCCCCTGCATCCCTGTCCCATCCAGGTACAGGGCAGGACAGAGCCCCAGGGCTCCAGAAGGTACTACACCCTTCCTCTAGGGGGAGTACATTTCTTTGGTTTGGGGAAATAAATCCCTGACCAATTGCTTCATGACCTAAAGGGACCCAATGCTGGGTACCTTTCCTCATCGGTAAAAAGAGTCACCTCACCACTGGTGAGCTGCAGCGGCACATGGACACACCACCTTGCCTTCTAATCACTGTTTTCACTCGACCCCAAGATGCCGCTTACCACACAAGCAGGCTTTGGGTCCCTGGGAACACCTCCTTTGCAGCACCCTGCAGGGGCTGCCTTATAGTGAGATGGCTCCTTCCCAACAAGGTGTCCCTCTGTGGTGAGGGGAGGACTCAGCCCTCCATAGAGGTGGCTGTGGGAAGATGGCTGTGGGAGCAGTAGGCCATCATCACCCCCTAACCTTTTGCTTCTTCCATCCTCCTAAGGTTACTCTTGGCATTCATTTCAAAGTGGCATTCATTTCAAATGTGTGGAGATGTGGAGGGAGGGAGGAGAGGAGCCTGAGAATGGAAGGTGTCCCCAGTGGTCCTCCCTGCCCCCATGACACCAAGTGTAGCACACACCAGTCACACACACAGTACACTGAAGCAAGATTTGGCTTCATTCAGGGTATTTTATTTTCTTAAAGTAGACAATCTTTGACTTTCATATGGTCACCAGCTCCTCTTTTCCCTCTGTATCTCTCTTCAAGTCCTTGGCTGTGATTCTGCTCACTGCCCTTGGACACATGGGTACTGAACAAGGGGAGAGGAGCTCTGGCAAGGGCTCTGGTGGGAACCTCCCTTTCTCAGCAGCAGGGGGATGGGAGGCGTATTTACATGGGGCCCTGGGCCAAGGTCCTTTCAAGGCCAGTGTCCAAGGGCCCTGGGACAGGATGGGAAGGCCCAGAGTACATGGTCCCAGCAGGGCCTCCCTCAGGCCACAACACTGACTAGGCCTTCACAGGAGTAGCAGCTCCCAGCCTGTGGACGGCTGGGGGCAGGCAGGGACCGGGGAAGTGGGGTGGGGAAGCGCCATCTCTCGCCTCCCCTTCCTTCATTCAGCAAAGCCACAAATAATTTACGCTTTAAATACCAAGACATTTAGCTATTGTTCATTCGCTCCTAGGTGAAGAACCTTTCTTTAAATACGTCACATTTATTTTTCTTAAATAAAAACAAAGCAGGAAACTGCACCAATAACAAGAGGACACTGCAGAGGCTTATATACAAGTGTCCCACAAGGTGGCACAGGACGGCCATTCACCCCATAATTCTTTGGAGCAGAGGGACAGAATCATCCAGATAACAACTTTTATACTCCGCAAGCCAGACACAAAAAGGACCACCTGAAAAAAATTATATTTTGAAAATCTGCATTTAAAAAAGAATACTCAATTGCATTGGAAATTTCTGTAGTTCTGTGAACTACCACAAGATTTGGCAAAAAAAAAAAAAAAAAAAAAAAAGATGTCAGAGAAGAAAAACTAGGTTTTGGTTTATAAAACATCAGACTAGTAGAAGAAAAGCTGGAAAGCCAGCTGGCCTAGTTTGAAGGAATATGTGCCACTCATTTGCTTGTGTGGATTTTCGCTGCATATTTTGAAGCTGTTTAAAACCAGTTGGGAGTGGCTGGAGATCTGGTTAGTGCTGTTAACCTGGCCCCTTAGGTCCCAGGTCTGAGACAAACACTGTGCAGAGAGGCTATGGTGTCAGATGCGGCCAAGCAGGGAAGGGACACATCCCTGCTCTGATCCTCACTACTGCTCAGTGGCAAGGTCCCCAGTCCAGCACTTGGGTGGTGAGCTGGCCTTCTTCTGAGTGATGGGCACCACTGGCTCAACTTAGCCCAGACCCTGCCGCCTTTCCCCAGAAGTCCAACGCGGACCCCATGCAGACTGGGGCCAATTCAAGAAGGCAGAGTGAAGGGACAGAATGGCCTTGGAGTGAACTTGTGACAGTAGCTTCCTATGTCCTCAAGAGACCTCAATGCTTTGGAGAACTTTGACATCTCCAGATTTGTGTGTGTGTGTGTGTGTGTGTGTGTGTGTGTGTGCGCCTGTGTGGCTACCTACCTAGCAATCTATCCATATATATTTGTTTGCAGAAACCTGAGGCCAAGGAGGCCAAGGCCAAGGGACGGGGGGGATGACATTCTTCAGGCCCCCCCATTTTCTGCCCTTGAGTTGGGCCTCTCTAGCACGAGTCGGGGTGTAACACCCCGTGGGTTTCACCACAGGCAAGCCAGACAGGCCTGGCTCCTCAGCATAAGCCAATGTACTTGAGATTGTTCTGTATTATGACGTCTGTCACAGCGTCAAAGACAAACTGGATGTTACTGGTGTCGGTGGCGCAGGTGAAGTGCGAGTAGATTTCCTTGGTCTCCTTGTTGCGGTTCAGATCCTCAAACTGCCGCTGGACGTACACGGCGGCCTCCTCATACGTGTTCTGGCCCTTGTACTCCGGGAAGCAGACTGTGAGCGGGATGCGCCGGATCTTCTCCGCCAGCAGGTCCTTCTTGTTCAGGAAGAGGATGAGTGAGGTGTTGATGAACCAGTTGTTGTTGCAGATGGAGTCAAAAAGGCGCAGGCTCTCTGCCATTCGACTCTGGGTGGAGGTGGAGAAAAGTGCTTGGCATGAGTCAGGGGATGCAGCAAACAGTGATCCTAGC
The DNA here is from genome assembly GCF_019054845.1 of Dipodomys spectabilis. NCBI lineage: Eukaryota > Metazoa > Chordata > Mammalia > Rodentia > Heteromyidae > Dipodomys > Dipodomys spectabilis. The sequence goes on along the minus strand of NW_024871040.1, from coordinate 4,463,757 downwards.
CCTACAGCCCTGCCAGGAGGAAGGCTCCCTTAGCAGGATCTGCCAGCCCAATGCTGGCCCCTGAGAAAGCATCCTCTTGCACCAGGAGCCCCTTCCTCTATCAGGTCAAATGGGTTTATCCATCTTCCTTAGAAACAGCTGATGCTGCCTACATCACTGAGAGCCTTCTATGTGATTGGAAGGGGCTTTCTCCCCTTTGGGGCCCCTCCTCAAGTGGAGATGATCACTGGTGTAGCCTCAGGGCTGTGGCAGTGCCCAGCACAGTCCCTTCATAGCCTTACCCATTGTCTCCAATCTGTCCCCAGCCCAGCCCAGCCCAGCTCGGCCCTGTATTGAAGCCTGTCTTCCATGGGAGCTGCTGTCAGATCATGGGAAGTCTAGGTTTCACGTGGTACTTTGAGACTTATGATCCTACCATATGGCACCTTTGAGGGGCAGCATGTACTTCCTTTTATAACCCGAATATCCAGTTTCCAGGAGCTGGGAGTAAAGCACCAGCCCTATGCCAGCTGCGTCTCCCTGCCCTCCCTGGTGGCCTGGATAGGGCAGGCTCAGCATATGCAGAGAGGGGTGGGGCAGCACCCAGGGGACAGCTGTACCAAGTCACAGAGCAGTCCCTCATACTTTACCTTTCTTACTTTTTCTTGGCAGTACCGGGGTCTGAATTCAGGGCCTCATGCTTGCGATGCAGGCAGCCACTGAGCTACTCCACTACTCATGTCTGTGTTTGTTAAGTTTTGAAATAGTCAGAGCTGGTCTAGATGGTGATACTACTTGTGCTTCCCAGCATTTCTGGGATGACAGGCATGTACCACCGTACCTGGGAATGGAGTCTTGCCAAAACTTTTTGGGCATGGGCTGGTCTTGAACCATGACCTCTTATTGTTTGCTTTTCAAGTAGCTGCAATTACAGGTTTCAGCTCCTGCATCCAGCTTTTCTCTCTCCTTTGAGAATTTTCAGTAACCGGGCTTAAAGGACTGTATTGCTTTTTTTTTTTGGCTTCCAAACCCATGACTTCCCCACAAGATAATTTTTTTTTGTTGTTGGTTGTGGGGCCTGAACTCTGGGCCTGGGCGCTTTCCCTCAGGTCTTCAGCTCAAGGCTAACGCTCTACCACTTGAGCCACAGTGCCACTTCCAGTTTTCTAGTGGTTTATTTGAGGTATGTGTCTCATGGACTTGCTTGCCCAGGCTGGCTTTGAACTGCAATCCTCAGATCTCAGCCTCCTGAGTAGCTAGGATTACAGGAGTGAGCAACCGGTACCCGGCAAGATTGACAATTCTTGCTCCAGTAAGGAATTAACTACTCAGAACTGCCACTTGGTAATCACTGCTGGTGAACTGTCCTTCCAATTCACCTTCCCCCATTTCTGACTCCTACTTTACAGACAAACGGACTTGGAAAGCAGGAAGTGCTCTAAGCCCCTTGGCCAGGAGTTTTGGGCTTATGGCTCCTGCTGGGTAAACCCAAAGAAAGCTGCCATGAGGTGGGGATGTCCAGGAGGATCCCACACAGAAACTTTTCCCAGAGCCTGTGTTCTTAAGGTATAGGCTTTGCAGTTTCTATGCTGAGAAGAAAATGGGAGCCTGCGTCCACCTAGGAGCCCTTGTTTTTTCAAATCCAATCCTGTTCCTTCTTTAAAATAAGCTCGGGATAAGAGAAACTCCAAAAAGCCTGGGGTATGAGCTGGAACTGACCTGTCTGTAGAGAATTCTCAGGAGGCAGGTCCCCAGTTCTAGTAGTACCTCTCAGGGAGCTAGCACCCCTCCACAGCTGGACCTGGATGCCAGCTTCTAGAGGCAAGATCAGTGGTGGTCTAGGAATGTCACATTCTACTGGGAGAATCATTATCTCTAATGGATTCCTGGAAACCACTTTATAAAGATGACTGTGGGAATGGAGCTGTCACTTCTCATAGAAATGATGTCATAATTGGGGGCTATGCTTCTGAATCTAAATTCTGTATCAGATATGGCTATTAACACATATTTGTCAATTCGCTGAGCACTTGCTGAGCATGTTCTGGGCCCAAAGGCCATGGGCAGGCTCAGGGCTCTTCTGCGAGGTATGGAGCCGAGCTGGGAGTCTTGAGGCTGACAGCTTTGGAGTTGCAGGAGCAGAGCCTTGCAGGGAAAGCAGGCTCCTTCTAGGGGTGGGCCAGCCTGTGAGATGGATGGTTTGGCCATCAGTAGAGCATGTCCTGGGGTTCAAAGGCTAGCACAAAGTTGGGGTAAGGGCTGGCCTCAAGTCATTCTGGGTTGCTTGGGATGACAGCAGAGAGTGTGTCTTATATCCTGCTCAGCCTAGAAGCTCTTGGTCAGAAATCGGAGGATGACCAAGAGCTCAGCTGCTGAGCCCTGTGAGAAGTACAACAGACTATTTGGACTGTCTTGGGACTGTCCCATCACTGAAGCCATCTTGGCCACTCTTCTCTTGGGCTCCACTATCCTAATCCACCATGAATCCCTTCAACCCCAGTGGTCTGAACTGCTTCCTTGACAATGACTCAACACTGTGGGGACCCTAAAGCTTTAAGCTCATGCATTTGACTCAGACCACAGAAAGGCAGACATGTTTCTTACAGGGTAGCAGAAGGAAGGCCCATTGTCCTTGACTACAGTGTTTTGCACACACACCCCATCCTCACACCCCACAGCAACTTTTGCTTTGCTGGTACTTGGGGGCCTCCTGGCTTCTTCTCTGTTACTTAGGACAAATCATGGTGAATCAAGTTGACCATCATTTAGTGGGCTGCCACTAAATGACGGGCCTCAAAGAATATTAGTAAAATGTTCTTTGTGGAGTCACCTGCATCTTTGGTCTCATCATCTGCCCAGCAGAATTCAGGAGAGCCAGGGTATTCAGTCCCTCTGCTGGCTTAATCCTTGCTGCATACAGACACCCCACTGCTGGAAGATGGATGCGTGTACACACTGGGAAGGCTTCCCAGAAGGCCCAGCACAGTTGGGGTGGTGCTGTGATGTCCCCCTCACAGGGTCTGAGGGACTGGCAAGAGTGAGGCAGAAGCTGTGTCCTATCCAGTTTGTACATAGCCCAGAGGCCCGTGGCTGTCAGAGATGGGGCAGGGAGGCTTAGGAACCACAGGCAGTCAGTGAGGACCCGGCTAAAGCTAACAAGAAAAGCCTGTAACTAAGTAAGCTAGCGGAAGTGTGTGTGTGGGAGCCCTATTTTGTCCCGTGCCTGCCAACGGGTGTGTTCCAGTGTTCTTGCAGCCCCACTTGCAGACAAGTAGGCAGACTGAAACAAACACAACCATTGAAGGAGCATGTGCTATTTCAGGATGTAACTCTGGAAACTACGTTAAGGGTGCACGAGTATGAGCATGGGAGGACTGAAGCCAGGCCATGCCTCTTGCCTGGGCTCCCGGCCTTCTGCAGCACCTCCCACCCGTGCATGTTGGGCTCCCCCGGTGGGACCTTACCCCAGGCTCCTCCCTGCAGCCCATCCACCTCCCTGCAGTCTGTGGAAGATCCTAGTTCCAGGCTGGTCTTTGGAGTTTCCTCACCCCCTCAGTGGGCATGCATGGCCTGGGAGGAGTTCTACCTATTTCCCTCTATTTCAGCCCATTTGCTGTTATGGGGTAGAGTTGCTATGAGGGGTCTGAAGGTGGTAGGTCAGTATTGGACACTATCCAAGCAGCCTGATGGGGGCTGCTGGGTACCAGGGCAAGGACCCAGGCAGCACTGGAGTTATCTAACTGACCACTTTTACCACATCCCATGTCCAGTAATGACATTCTTCTCAGTGACCTGAGTAGAGAGCTGCCCCTGCTGCCAGGGGAAGGCTTCCATTTCACGTGCTTTCCAGGCTCAGTGGAGAACCCTGTTTTTCATCAGCCACAATGTCTCTTCCAGCAAAAAAGTTCCCTTGCTTTTAGCTCTGCAGCTGTAGTTGGAGGAGCCACAGTTGGAAGTGCAGTTGACACTGGTTGCTGCAATGCCAGCCCAGGACTAATGCCCACTCAGCTCTCTTCAGGGCCTACTCAGCAGTGAGATGGCACCTTCTAGGAGGCTGGGGCATGCCTGCATATTTACATAAGTAACACAGAGCAGATGATTCCCGATAGGAGCCTGGGCACCACTCCCTGGGGTGATATAGTCATTTTGTGGTCATTTATGAGAAATAAGATCTTCAGATAGGTCTAAATACATTTAATGCTACGGAACCTATTTTACCCCCAAGTGACACCTGCCTGAGCCTGTTTCATCACCACTGAGAGTGGGGTATGTGTGTATGTGAGATCTCATGCCTGCTCCCCCACCCCCATTTGTGGCCATAGGGCTTGAACTCAGGGCCTGGGCACTGTCCCTGAGCTCTTTTGCTCAAGGCTAGTGCTGTGCCACTTTGAGCCACAGCTCCATTTCTGGTTTAATGGTAATTAATTGGAGTTAAGAGTCTCAGACTTTCCTGTCTGGGCTTGGACTGTGCTTCTCAGATCTTAGCCTCTTGAGAGGCTGTTCAGATGCATAAACAGATGCAGACACTCTGGGTATGCACACAAGGCCTTGAGTCCACTCTTCATGCTAGAGTTTGCTTTTCCCTGGGCAAGTTATTTTGCCCTCTCTGGGCTTCAGTTTCTTTATCTGCAAGATGCCAGGGCTATTGTGAGGACTTCCTCTACTACTGAGGTCTGTGGGAGGGGCTTCAGTGGGATGGAAGTGGCCTTGACTCTTCAAACCAGAGTGAGCTAGTGACAGAACACCTCAGTGCCAGCCACAGGACCAGGTTGGCCTGGCTTTGAGACTCCAGAGATCAGATGGCCAAGGCCACACTGCTGACCACGTGGACCTTGTAACATGCTGGCCAGCCTGTGATGTGTGGTCCCTTATTCCACATTGGGTTAGTCTCCTTGCATTGGGGACTTTCGTCCCTCCCCGAATACCCCTCCTTGCTTCTCCCAGTGTGTGGGATATTCAACAGCCCCAGGGATCCATTTCCCAAGTTACCATTTGTCCCCAGATAACCGGTCAGGTTATGTGCTGGCCACAGGAGAACTGCTGAGGGGCCTTGGCGCAGCATACATTCTGCCTCTTGATACAGCATACCCCTCCCAGTAGGCACTACAGTGCAGTATAGTGAAGTACACCTATGCTGCTGTCTGTGGAAGGTTGTGGCCTTCCCTCCACTTCCTCCCCACCAGGTCCTCATCCTACTTGGCCCACGACAGAGCTTACTAGAGTACAACACAGGACAAGAACATCTTATTCCAACCAGACATCTCAAGCCCAGCCCTCACAGAAAACAGGGATGAAACCAAGGTTTGAGGTCTTTCTGGTGTTAGTAGACCTTGGTGTGATGACCTGCAAACAGCTCTTCTTAGTCCTCTCCCTGGGCAGGTGTGTTCCAGGTGAGCAGAGTAAACTGGTGTGGTGCTGTTTGAGTGGATGACAAGGACAGGCTCTTAGCTAGAAATAGCCCCAGCATCCCAACTTGGTAAAGCAGCCTGTGTCAATGCACCCCCCCCAACAAGAAGGCTTAAGTGGGACACATGTGGTTCCCACACCCAGGCCCAGGTGACTGCCAGCAGCCGGCACTGGTAATTGTTGACAGTGAGTCTAAGCTAAGTGCAACCCAAGGCTTGCAGCAGTAGGGAATGTGTTGGCTGGGATTTTGAGGTGGAGGTGAAGAGTGGGCAAAGGCTCAGAGCTGTAGTGAGGGCATGCTGGGATGTAGGGATTTGGTGTCAGACAGTTCCTTGGGAGAGACACCCTTGCTGTGGGCTTTAGTTTTTCCTCATCTGTGAACGAAGTTCTCAGTTGGAGTCTGAGAGGCTCAAGTCAGCCTATCATAGAAAAGCCTGGAGTGTTTGTTCATGAAACAGTGAATTCACCTTGGAAGTAGGGCAGGGCTGGGGATATGAATGAACTCCATTCATTCAACAGAGCCAGCCCCACAGCTGCCCAGCCGGAGCAACAGAGTGCCAGGCTGTGAGGGTAGCACCCTGACTGGAGCAGCCACAGCAGAGGTTTCACATGGGCTAGACTTCACACTGGCAATCTTTATGAAGTGACAGCTAAACCTCTGGCACCTTCTGAGCCTCCCTTTGTGATAAAAGACTTAGAGGAAATCCAGGGATGAGGGTGCCTGCCAGCTGGGCAGGTGTGACTCAAGGGGCATGTGTGTATGTGTGTGTGTGTGTGTGTGTTGTGTTGACACGGTGACCAACATATCCTCCCACATCTGCAGCCTCAGTGTAGGACTGCCCTTCCCCCTCTCTACCACCATCTGGTGAAGCAATTGAGACCCAGAGCCTAGTGTTCTGGGACTGGTAAGCATGAAGAGCCTCATATTACCCTGGTCTACCCTGAGTCATGGCTGCAGGAAGTGCAGGACACAAGTAATCCATAATTCTCTAGTAGGGAGAGGGTGAAGAGACCTCAGCAATGTGCTATCGGCACACACATTGAAAGCTTTTATAGCGTGGAACAGTGTGACCGTACTGGAAAAGGCTACTCTGAGGATGGTGGTAGCCACTGAGAAAGAAGCTTACTGTCTTCAAAGAGAACAGGTCTTCTGGGTGAGGGCAGTGTGTGCTTCTCCCCTGCAAGTGGCAGACAGTTGTAAGGTGGCAGGGGTGGGCAGCAGGCCCTGCTGGCTTGCTGTAGGAGGCAGGTGCAATGTGCCTGAGATAGGACAGGACAGACGAGGCCCAGAATATAACAGGCTCTGTGGCTCACTGCAGCCCTGTGCTTCTCTGACTTTGCTTTCCTTTCCTGCAGAGGTGATACCTGGCTGGCACCTACCCTCAGGACAAAGGAATGGAGGCAAGGGTGCCAGCTCCGGGGTGGCAGCTGGTGGCTCAGCTGTGTAGAGTGGGTGGGTGGGGATATGGTGGTGATGCTGGCCAGAGTCAGGCAGAGAAGGGGAGAATCTAGGCAGGAGGGTTCTGGACACAGGGCCGGTGTTGTTAAGGCCATGTGCTCTCACTAAGAGGCCATTTACTTAGGCCCTGGACACCCTGTTCCTCTGGCAGAGCACTAAGGCCAAGCAGCTGTCCAGTCTGAGGGCCAGGGTGTTTGCCCAGGTATTGACACACCCTGTAGGGTCCCAAAAAGTGGGCTGGGTAGAAAAAGACTGCTATGCTCAGAGTGAACCCTTGAGGGCCTTATTAGCTCAGGAAGCTGGATGCTGGAATTTGCCTCTAGGTGTTGTTTTCTCTCTTTGCTCCTGGCCTCTGCTAGAACCTGGAAATCCTGTCCTCCCCTGCAGATTCTCCTGTGTTTCAGCACTTGGACCTGTCTAGACCCCTCTGCCAGGTTCTCTACCCTACCCTAGCCACTCTGGCTGCAGGTGCATGCTTGTGTTCCTGCACTACAGAGGACTATTCCTGCATCTCAGTGTCCTACCAGACCCATCAGAGTGCTTGGCCAAATGTCCCATTGAGTATCCATCTCTCCTTTCCTCATCCCTGTCAGCTTGCTGTCATTATTCTGCTGGGTGGGTACCTGGTTACACATACTTCCATGCTTTTCTTTTGCTTTCTTCCCTCCACTTCTTCAGCTACAAATCCTATGAAGACATATTGAGTGAATGGGTGCCTGGACTTTCCAGAGTCTTGGGCTGCCACCGCCAAATGTGTCAAGATACAAAATGACCCATGAGGCATTGGGCCCCCTAGTCAGTCTGGCATCTTCTCAGGGAGAGGGAGGAATGCCTCTTCTAATTCTTCTAGAAACCTTTCCAGCAATGCTTGGGACAATGACAATTGGGAAACCCACAAGGGGCCCTGAAACCTATAAATACAGCTAGGTGAGAAATGAAGCACTCTCTCAGTGCCTTTCACCTCCTGGGTGCCCCTACAGCCCAACTGTGCTGTGGACAATAGGCTGGCAGAAGCAAGGATCATCTGAGGATGTAAACCTGTGCTCCAGGCTCCTGGCACTTCAGGACACACTCCCACTGCCATACCATGTCTGGAAATGACAAAGAATCATCAGATTTGAGAAAGTCCATTGCTGATATCACTGTTGGGCTGGCTGTGGAAAGGCTTCTGTTGGACACATCCCTGCCAGTTCCCTGGGGAGAGGGCCTGGTAGGTCCTTGTTGACCTGCGTTCTAGAGCTCAAATGGCAAACTGCCAAAGAGCAGTGCAACTCTTGAGTGTGTCACTTTCTATTCTTCAGGTCATAACTTAGTAAAACAAGCTGTACAGCAGGCATGGTGGCTTATTCCTGTAATCCTAGCTACTCAGGAGGTGGAGATTAGGTGCTGACCTTGCAGTTCAAGGTCAGCCTGGACAAAGGAAAGCTAGTGAGACTTCATCTCCACAAACTGGTGCAAACCTGTAATCCTAGCTGTATAGGATGCATAGGTAGGAGGATCACAGCCAAAGCCAGACCTGAGAAAAACCATGAGACCCTATCTGAAAAAAGAAATACTGAAGCAAAAAAGACTGGAGTGCAGTTCAAGTGGTAGAACAACTGCCTAATAAGTGCTTGGCAACCCTGAGTTCAAACCCCAGTCCTGCCAATCACCCCACCAAACTGTTCATCTGAGATGGCTACTATAGTGGTCTGGGTTGATCTGCTGTCCTTGTGAAGCTGGCCCTGGTCAAGGCAACCCTATCGCTTCTGAGATACCTCTGCAAGACCTCTGTGTCTCCAGGCCCCATAGTATCCCACAGATATCAGATTTGGCACAGATATCAGGTTTGGGTCCTGCCCCAAACCCTTGAGACTTTCCAGGGTCTCTTCTTGCCTCTGGATACAACAGGTCTAGTATGAGTATATGGGCCTTCAGATTTGTGATTGCAGCTCTTTTCTAGTAACTAGCTACCCTTTTGCTTTAGCCTGTGGTGAGGGGCTGGGATGTAGCTCAGTGGCAAAGCGCTTGCCTAGCAAGTGCAACGTCCTGGGTTCGATCCCCAGTACCAAAAAAAGAAAAGACAAAAAAAAATACAGTTAAAAAAAAAACCCAAATAGACTGTGGTGAGGAGGCCAGTGTCTGTGCTCCATGTTTATGACACATGGGAGTAATGGAACCAGTGGGAAACCAGACAAAACCCAAACAGGCAGTATAGTGCTGCTTCCCAGAAGAAGCCCAGTGCAGAAGCAGGTGGCAAGGCACGAGTCATCTCTGATCGCAGTTGCAGTACTGAGGGCCTTCCCAAGCATTCCCAGTTACTGTCTGCTGGAATCCTGATGCTATCCTGTCCCTTCAGTCAAGTGGCTCCTGGGGTAGGACATACGAAAGCACCCCAGCACCTGGATGGAATCACAGCTAATCCAATTAGACATGTACCCATAGTTCCACCAGTCCCACCACCCACAGGAGATGTGTGCCTGCCAGGCTCAGGTGTATGGCAGCCCCTCTGGAAGGTGGAAACAGCAGTTTCTGCTCAGGAGTAGTGGCCCCTCCCTCTGCTCAGCATTAGCACACATTCAGTAGAATACTGTTTCCATGGCAACTGGGGAGGATGCCTCCACCCTTAGTCTCACAGAGGAACCTAAACCAAAGGCAGGAAAAGGAAGCTGCTGGTCCTTGAACGCAGACAGCATCCAATGCCCACTGACCTAGGGGTAGTGGGAGAACCTCTGGGATTTAGGGGACCTGGCTCTCCCTGGCCTGATGGGCAGGTAGTAAGCAGGGAAGTGGGGCTAGGGGGAAGGTGCAGGGTGGTATGGTGTTTGTTACTAAAGGAGCATGATGGAGAGGAGCTTGAGTTATCTTACCCTACACACCCTGTAGCCATTTTAGCTTTGGCTTTTTCAGTGGTGGTGACTGCCCTGGTGTCCTTGTGCTCTGTTCACTAGTGAACCAGTAATAAGGAGCTACAGGGAGAGAAAGCTAATGGGGCTCCCACAACCTTCCTCTTTCACAGATATGGAAATTGGACCACCACCAGGCCCACTACCCTGCCTCAAAGAGCCCCAGACATCCCTTAGGCCTGGTTATCTCCGCTACTGGCCTCAGAGAGGAGGAGGTATCTGGAGACAGAGCTAGATGCCAGGGTCACTTCTAGTCCAACCTGGTTAGCATTCTCTTCTTCTTCCTAGAAACCTAAAACTGCCTTGATGGGCTGGAGAATTGGCTTAATGATGGTTAATGATGATGGAGCCCAGCACAGGCCAGAGGGCAATTTACATGGGTAGTACAGAGAGGGCACCAGCGCAGGAGAGCCTGGGCTATGCCTGTCTACCCTCTAGGCCCAGCTTCTGCTTTCTATTGCTGTCCAAGCTGGAGAAGCCTCACCTATTCACCAAGCCTGACCCTGAAGCCTCCATACACTGCTGCCCCTGTGGTCATATGAGTACTTGGGATGTTAAGGAAGATGGAAATAGCCCTACCCACATCGGAGAGTACTCTGGCTCCAACCACAACTGGCTTGTGATCCCAATTCCCATTCTGTCTCCCCACCAGCCACTCTATTACCCCAGCTCTACACGCTGCCTTGTTCTTTTGTCTCCTGACCTAGCCACAGGCTTCCAAACAGAAGCCCTCAGTACCCTTGCTCTCAGGTCCTTTTGGTTAGACACAAACTCAGCTCAGCACTCCTCTTCCATTGAATCCATTCTCCCTGGCTCACTTCACCTTTCAGGTTCCCCAGGTAGTACTGGCAAGTGGGGAAGGTGGGGGACAGCCTAGAAGGGCAGTAACTGGCCCCTTAGCAAGTCAAGACCCAGCCCTGCAGAGTGAGGAGTAGAGGGAAAGGCTGTCTCGAGGCTGCCTAGAGCTGGATCCTCTGCTCATCTGCAGGGCTGCTCACTTACCCTAATGCCAGGCCCACTGTGGGCTACTGTGGTTCTCCTTGAATTCCATCTTACCTCAAAGGTCCTGGTGGCTGTAAGACAGTGGTGGTTTTGTGAAATGACATGGTCAGCAGGCAGAAACAAGAGGAGCTGGACCTGGATGGCTCATGCTTATGATAATCCTGATTACTCAGGAGAGGACTGGTTTGCAGCCAGCCTGGGCAGACAAATCCATGAGACTCACATACCCAATTAACTAGTAAAAAGCTGGAAGTGGAGCCATGGTTCAAGTGGCAGAGTGCCAGCTGTGAAAAAGCTGAGCAAGAGCTTGAGGCCAAGTTCAAGCCTCAGAACTAGCATAAAAAAAAAAAAAAAAACCAAACCAAACAAGGCTGGGAAGGTGGCTCAGTGGTAGGAGTGCTTGCCTTGCATGCATGAGGCCCTGGGTTCAATTCCTCAGCACCACATAAGCAAAAAAAAAAAAAGAAAAAGAAAAAGAAAAAGAAAAAAGCTGGAAGTGGCGCTGTGGCTCAAGTGGTAGAGCGCTAGCCTTGAGCTGAAGAGCTGAGGGACAGCGCCCAGGCCCAGAGTTTAGGCCCCACAACCAGACCTCCCCCTCCAAAAAAACCAAACAAACAAAAATCCACAAGAGGAAGCTGGAGCCCAGCATGTCCTAGTCACCCAATAGGTGCAAAGAGGGCTTAAGAAGGTACTTGAGCATCCAGAGGGCATATGGGGTCTGTACTGTGAAGCAAGCTCAGCCTCTCAGACACATCTGTACCTCTGGAGGTCATGCCCAGATAGTTCATAAACTACTGTATACAAAGCATTCCCTTGCCTTGAGGGACAAACAAGCTATCAGTTGTCCAAAAAGATGGGGGAAGCTAGTACCATTCTATGCAATCTGAGAAGCAGGTAGCACAAAGGGCTGTCTGGGATGGCCATGGAAGATTGGAGCTAACCTCCCATAGGAGAAGAAGCCTAGGTTTGGGCACTACCTATAGGGTACAGAATCTACTCTAAGCCTAGCATGTTATAGGAAGTCTGACCATGGCTGGATGGGGAAGGGCCTGTAGGCTTCCATGAGGACTTTTAAGATGAGGTTGGGACAAGTGAAGGGAGTGGGACGAGGGCCTCCCTCCCCCATAGCAGGCTTGGGCCGGACCTGGCTTTGCAGTGACAGGTGGCCTGGGTTTGCATCCTTCCTCATGACAGCTGTGTTTCAGTGGGTCAGTATGGTAATACACCAACAAGGTACAGGCTTTAAAATGAGCAGGAACTATCTGATCTCATACTTTGGCAGGTGATGACTTGGGGTTCATCTTTGTGATTTAGGGCCCTTTTGCCATTCCCCTGGGGTTATGTGTAGAGAGACCTCAAGACACAGCTCCATGATGGTGATGCTATGCTGGGTACCCTGTGCTTCTGGCTGGAACATTGCGTGACCCAACTGCTTGGATCTTGCTCCCTATCCCAGCTGCTGCTGCCACCTATAAACAGCCTGAATCCACAGAACCAGCCTCATTCAAATGAAGATTAGCAAGTGACACAAAAGATTAACAACTCCTGGAGTCAGACATGCTCTGGGCCCTGATTTCACAGGGCTCTCTCAACCTTAGGGCTAGCAATTCTCTTCCCTCATTCAATGCCTCTTCTCTTAACCTCGGCCCCCTTGCTCCTAGGGCTGCAGACAGGGGGACGGGAAGACTCTCAGGGTTTAGTCACTAAGCTTTGTAGCCAGTAGCGCCACTGAGGCTTCCCTGACTTGCAGACTGGGGTAGGGCTGTGTTCCAAACAAGTGAGAGCCTTAAGTACCCAACTGTGCCCAGTGACAGGCCAACGCTCATAGTAACCGCACTGGCCAGACATACACTTCAAATAGCAAAGGCTGTTTAAACAAGATAACAGGCTGCTGGTAAAGCTGTAACTGGGGCCCTAATGGCTTGGAAAGGCCCTGTTCTGAACCTGCCGGAGACAGTACAGAGTTATTTCCTGCCGCATGCAGTTCAGCCCTGGCCACATTCTGTTTACCTGTACATGGTACAGTGGGGGCTGGGGTAACCCTAAGTGACAGCAAGAGAGGCTGTGCTGCCTTCCAATCCTGTCAGGTCCTGGGTCCTCCTCAGGAGGGAAGGGACCTGCAGGTCAGGAGGCTCCTGGTTTTCAAGTTTCTTGTCCTGTCTGGTGGAGGTGCCACTTCCTGTAGGTTTGGGGCACTTAAGAGACTGTCTGTGCAAGGCATCACACATCCCGGGCAAGGCTCAGTGCCACTATTCACATCTCCTGCTCTTCTATTTCCATTTATGATGCACATCGCTTTCCATAGCTGAGCCCACAACACATCTCGTGAGTTGCTCCAAAACCTCAGGAACTGGATGATGGGCTGAGGGAGCCTGGGCTGGGCTGTTTGGCCAGCTTGGACCTGGGCAGTCCAGAAGGACAAAGGTGGCTCCACAACAACTCTGAGGCAGGGACCTATCCACCTGGGGAGCCCAGTATGAGCTGAAGATGGCATGGCGCCCAGAACAACTGCTTGTGTCCCACTGGGGTTTTTCCCACCTGACAGGGCTTTCCAGGAGTCTGAGTGCAGCCATCATAGGTGCAGTGCTCTATAGTTAGTTTTGCTTTTTGTTCTCACCAGAACTCAGCACAAGTAACAAGCAGGGTGTTAAGAGCCTGATGAGACCCTACTCATCTCAATACACATTGACCAAGATCCCCATAGAGGGAGAGCCCCAGGAATACTGTGACCATGGGCAGTGGGCACCAGATGGTGTGATTCAGGAATGATCCAAAAGTCCCACTTCTGGGACAGCAAATTCTCACAAGATGCTGGGAACATTTTGCCCTAAATGGATTTGGAGTTGCCGAATCCTGCTGCCTGACTAGCCATACTATGGCAGGCTGCCATACTATAGGATAACGCTCAGGTGGTGGTGGTGCTAGAGCCCCCATGTTCTCCCATCTTGCAAGGAGGAACCACCTCCTGCAGAGTCCTAGCCTGCCTTTGCCTCAGCTGAAATGAGAATTGTCTCTTATTTGTTTCAATGTTGAACCTTGCAGGCTTGATCTAAGTGCTCCTGCTGCTAGTCACTGACAGGAAATTAACAGACAGCAGGATGCAGGAGCCTGGTGGACTGGAGGCTGTCAATATAGACACAGGCTGTTAAGGAAACTGATACATAATACTCTTTCTACTTCAGCCCCAGAAGATCCCTGGGATTCCCAGGCCAGCACCTTGCCTGGCCCATTCAGCAAGGTGAATGCTCTGTGCTCACAACTGTAGCCATCAAGGCTGTGACACTGGAAGCAGGTCTGGGTTCATTCCTGCGAGGGACATGAGAAACAATAAGGAAGAGTGAGTCTAAGCACAGAACCTGTGTGTGTGGCCTGTAAGATGAATTTCAACAATGCTCATCCTCCGGAGAAGAGACAAAACACTTGGCACATTACCACTCTCACTCAGCATCTCATCTGCAGGACAGGGAGGGCTAGAGCAAGTGTAGGCCCCGTCCAAACTCTGGCTGCAGTGAAAGAGCCTCCCTCGAGAAGGGTGCAAACAGGTGTGCTTGAGTGGCTATACAGTGGAGATGTAATTTACTGGAACCAGGGAGTGGCTGCTTCTAACTCCAGTTAACCATCACTGCGTTTGTTGAGATGGAGGACAGATTCTGTCCAGAATGCAACAGCTTTACAGATGTGAGGACTGAGGGCTGGTAGGAGGGTCTAGACAGGCCTCAACTTCACATGTCCCGTTGCAGAAGCTGTAAGAAGTGTGTGATAGTAGACAGCACCAAGATGGAGCTTTCTGACTTTCCTGAGCAGCAGCTCTAGGAGACAAAAGAGCTTTTGCATCCTTGGCCAATGGCCTGGTCATTGGATGTGTCTAGAGCAGCAGCCATATTCACATTGCAGGCTGCCATTTTCTGGTGTATTGTAAAACCTGGGTAGTAGGTTATGAGCCACAATCTAGTAAGTAGGTAAGAAAAGCCCTGATGCAGTGCTGTTACTGCAGTAGACATACCCCATACCTACATGGTTCTTATCAGCTGATGACATCTACTCTGGCTGCATCTTCTGAGCCCTCTGCCCCATCAGGGACAACTATTTTCATGAGGGTTTCTGAGTCTGAATTCTTCACTAGAATGATGTTCTTGCATGTCAAGCATTACTCCTTCCTGAGTGGTCCCTACCTCCACTCCTGTCCTCACCCATGATACTTAATGGCTGTCTAAGCCCATCCTGCCATGCCAGGCAATAAGGTTGAGAGTAGGGCTAACAACTCAAAGTACCATGTAAGCTGGGCCACAGTCGGGATCTCGGGTGGCCAAGGCATAGGTGGGCTGAGGAAGGATTCCCAGCAGAGGTATGAGAGCTACCCCAGCAGCTGTGCCCACAGACAGGGTACTAGGCAGACACAGAATGGGGAAAGAGCAAGCGAACAGGCCAGGCTGGGTCACCATGTCTTGTGCTGTCCTCAGGGGAAGACACTGTCAGGTGAAATGCTCAAGGATCTCAAGGCCTCACGGCTCCACATTGCCTAGTAGAGACCTAGCCCTCACTGGATCCCCATCAAGGAAGCATGTTCCTGAGAGGAACTTGTTCTGTATCAGGCTCATGGTGCCCTAGCTTCCTTACTCTGAGACCTCCAGGCTTCATGCTGTATGTGGGCACTGCCTATTAGCTTGCCTATGAAGTGGTACTTGGAAGAATCTTTAGTGAGAGAAAAACTCAGTGGCTGGTAGACTTGATGGCAGATGGCACCCACCATATTCCCCTCAGGTTCTCACAGTTCCCAGCAGGGAAGTGTATTTTATGTGTAGGCTGCTAGGGCTGGGAGAGGCTCGCTGTCCTGCTGACCCCCCTCCCCGCCCTGACCCCCGCCCCCCCCAGGTCTAAATCCCAAAGCTGGTGCTCAGTTCTCAGCCACATTACAGGTTTTCATAACTTCCTTCTTTCCTCTCTCTTCCTCCTCCTCCCTTTTCTTCTTCCTCCTCCTCAACTTCCTTCTTCTCTTTCTCCTTTCTCTCTTACCTTTTTCTTTTTGCCAGTCCTGGGGCTTGAACTCAGGGCCTAGGCACTGTCTCTGAGCTGCTTTTGCTCAAGGCTAGCACTCTACCAAAAGCCACATTCCTAGCCCTCTTTTTTGTTTTCTTTTCTAGTTCTGGGGCTTGAACTATGTATGGGACTGGGTGTGATCTCTGAGTCTTTTTAAAGCTAAAGGCTAGCACTTGACCACTTGGTTCATACCCCACTTCCAGCTTTGTGTTGGTTAATTGCAGATAAATCTCATAGACTTTCCTACTCTGGCTGGCTTTGAACTGTGATCCTCAAGATCTCAGCCTCCTGAGTAGCTAGGATTACAGGAGTGAGCCACCAGCACCCTACTTATCTATTTCTGCTTAAGCAGCATTTCTACCTTGAGCCACAATAAGCCCCACTTCATAGCCAAGGAAGCAAAGCTGGATGAGCTTGTCCAGGCTGAGGCAGAGGCAGAGCCAGAGCAGAGGCTGGCTGAGCTGGACTGTGCCCCTTCGCCTTCTGCAACCCCTCCTTGGGCAAACGAGGCTTCAAGAGAAATAGGAGACAGACATGCTTGGAGCCCTGCAGGTGGCAAATGCAGGATCATGTGGAATAGTCACCTCCCTTGCTTTCTGTCCTATTGGCCACAGGTGAGATGCCACCCCCAAACCACAGGCTGTGTTTTTCAGTATTTCTGGAGCACTCTCTTTCCAACTGGTGTCCTGGGGCCCTGGGACACAAAAGCCCATGGTTCTTGAGGAACATTGCACTGGTATTGAGTTTTCTATTTTCATCTGTCACTGCTCAAAGGAGGCTAGCAGCGTGGTGGGCAGAGACCTGCCAAATTGCTGTGGAGGCTCCGAGTCTCCTGGGTCAGGCATACAGGTCCATTCTGTGGGGCACAGTGGTCTCCCAGGACACCACAGACAGGAAAGGTATATGGGGTTGGGGCCCTAAGTTGTCCTCTGGGGGAAATCTCAGGACATAAGGCCCAGGGCCCATTGCTTGCTCAACTTGCTCCGACCTGATTTTTTGGTGGTTATTTTGGAGAGGAGTCTAGGAAACTGTTTTGCTTGGGCTGGCTTTGACTACGATTCACAACTTCCTAAAATAACTGGTATTACTGGTGTCAGCCATTGGTGCCTGTCTCATTAGTAATTTCATTATTGATGAAATTAGAGGACGTGCCACAGCTGCAAAGGCATTAACTTCAGGGTGCAATGAAGTCCAGGCTCCTAGCCTAATCTTGTCCCCTGTCCCCTCCTCTCTTGTCCAGTACTGAATGCCTCCCTCAGATACCCAGGGGCCTTTCCTTGGAGGATCATCATTTTAATCCCTTCAGAAACTAGATGGTTGGTGCCTGTGAGGCCTGGGTGCTCCATAGATGGATGAAAAGGGTCCTGTATTCTCACCACGGGAGCTTCTTTTCTGTCTCTAGGTGGACCTAGGTGTCCTGTCTTACCTACTATCCTCTTTTTTAGATGCCGTTAACAGAACTTGCCTGGGTGGCAGACCTCCCAACACCTTCCCTGGTGACCGGGAGGCCCCCCAAGCCAGTGAAGGCCCTGTTCTCTCAGCCTCCATCCTGGATTCTGTTATTGATAAATGGAAAAGTTTTTCAGTTCTTGGCTTATATAATAATACTTTGAATCTTAAAACCCATAGCTAGTCTGATGTGTGCATAATGAGCAGGGCTAATGCACTCAGGAAATTAATTACCACTGCCCGGAACAGCTGAGTGAATGTGAGGTGGGAAGCCACTTTGCTCTGAAGCTCTTGGCACAGCTCAGAGGGGCATCTTCAAAATCACCTAGTAGGCACAAAGGATGGCACAGATAGTTGAGGGGGAAGATGCAAACCAACCCCAGTACTGCCATTCCTGTGTTTTCAGTTGGTATTGCCTGTCCTGGGCAGTGCTAGGTACCTAGGACCTTGCTCCTGATCCTTCTTTGCCCCTGGTGCAGGATTTCTGGTGCCCCATTTCTCCCTTCAGGGTGCTATGCATATACACTATTGTGCTTTCCACAGACTCAAAAGGCCCCACTGGTCCTTCCTTTGCTGGCTGCCCAGCCTGTACCCCATAGTTTATAGGCTGGATTGTATAAATCTGAACTTTTCCAGATCAGATTACCATCCACATCTTTGTCCTATTCACCTAGGCCCTGCTCCCCATGTTTGGATCCTCTTCTCTGCAAGCTGGTCTCTGGGCCCCAAGCATTTTTTCATGGGCTGTTACATGGCCAGCCATAGGTCCTCCCCAGCTACTCAGGTTCTCCCCAGCTGACCTCATGGAGGGAAGAACATGCTCCTCTTTGGGTCTGGGGCCTGCATATTCTGGGCATGACACTTCCTGAATCAATGTCACAAGGCTTGTTCTCATGTTACCTGATGACAGAGAGCATGCTGAACTCTCAGTTCTGAAGCTGCTTCTCGGCATAGTAGAATTCTTAAATCTGCCAAAGGAGAACAAGAGTAAGGACCAGAAGGACTGTAGAGCCACTCTGGAAAATAACTCTTCTCCAATAGGACCAATGTGAACAAAAATACTGTGTGGTTAGTGGAATCACCGAGGAACCAGAGGTGGATGGAAAGCCAAGACCACTATCCTCAAACAGTGAACCAATAATTTATCAATAATTGAGCTTGACCTGGGTATGATTCTTCCCACTGGAGTTGAGGACTCACTATCTTTGGAGTGCTGGCAAATATTTAACAAGGTATGTGTGTGTGTGTGTGTGTGTGCGCGCGCGCATGTGTGTGCGCGCGTGTGTGATATGTGTGTGTGTATGTGTGTGGTGGGGTTATATTGATTTGTAATGTGCCAATTCTGTGGTGTAATTACTGCTACTTGGCTGCTCTGATACTATCAGTTAGATGTTAGCTCATAAACTTCCTAGAGATGAAAATTTGGCGTTTGATCTGGTATATAAATCAGCTACAGCCACTGGGTTGGCAGTAAGAAAGTAAGGCTCTGCCACTGCTAACCCATATTTTCAGTCTCAACAACCCCTCTTCGGGATGGGCAAGCACCACCAGCAGGTGGTTTGCCATCCTTCCTTAAACTTAAACAGCACCTGGACAAAAGGCTGACCCCAGCCAAAAATGGGAATCAGCTCTGCATCTCCACCAAGTCCCAAGCTGGTTGACTTCCTGCTTTAGCATGGCCACTGGTCTCAGAGATCCAAGGACCAATATGGCATTCCTATATATATATATTCTGCCAAGGCCAGCTGTGTTCAGTGACAGCCTAGGTCTTGGGTACCTCTAGTGACACAGTAGGAAGTGGTACAGTGAATGAGAGCTAGCCTCCGAAGGGGAAGACACAGGAATAAATGAAAAGGTCCTATTAGGAACCCAAGGAAGATGTGGGTTGGTATATGGGGCAAGGGGATGTCCTACACAGCAGATCTTCAAGCCTAGGGCTCAGACTCCATCCCACCTTTTGGTTAATGGCTCAATGAGAACCTATCAAGGCAAGAGCTACCACACAAGGGGGCTAAGGAATAGCTCTGCTCTTGGAAGTCCCCAGTGATGAGAGAAGAATGGAAGCTGCAACTGATAAGGGTCACTGTGGCTTCATGCCCCTTGTTCCCCAGGAGCAGAGGGATGGTGGTCCAACCCAAGGTTCTGAAATGCCAGTTGGCAAACCCCTAGCTTTGTGCCAGGACATGCTTCTTTACCTGCCTATCCTAGGCTGGAGCCATTGCCTCACAGGGACTTACTGTGAAGCCAAGACACTATTTTTCACTGTATGAGGCCTACTGAACCCTCTCCCCTACTCTGCACCTGCCTCTGTGCACCTGCCTCCCACTTTTTTTGTGGAATGTTTCAAAATGGTATTGCCCCTGGAGTCATTTCATCCCCGAGAATCCAGGACCCTCTGCCAGCCTGGCCTACCTTTGTCTCTGGCCCAGGAGGTCTCCATTGTCCCATATGAGGTTGCTATGATTTATGGATATGAGGGGACAAACTATATGCATCCTGGCACATAATGAGATCATGGTCTTCCAGCAGCAAGAGGGGGAAAGGTGGTGGGTTTCTGGTGGGTGGGCCACAGGCCTTTCTGGCACAATTCTCAGCATTAGAAACTATGGCTGGAACTACTACCTAGGCTGAGTCAAGAGCAGGAGGCAGGGTGGAGACAGCTCTCCTGAAGCTCCCTGTGATCCTGCCACTGATTGGGAGAAGAAGCAGGGCCAGCCTAGATAGGTGCTCACATAACCAAAGCTGCACTGTAACTGCTTTCCATCCTTCTGGAAGGGAGGCTGGCCAGAGTGGCCCGCAGGGTGGTACGGAGCCTATGCCCCTCCCCCAAGGCCTTTCCTGGAGCACCCTTTCACCCTCAGAATGGGGGAATGGCTGGGAGGAGATCTCTAGAACCTCCAGGTGGGAGTGCTGAATCTCTCCCGAGAACTAGAGATGGCCTCTGAGCATATGATGTAACCTCTTAGCCTTAGCTGGCTCTCAACCAGCCGGCTGGTTAAGGACATTAAAAGGGATCTTCCAATTCCAAGCATGGATGTTGGGGAGAAAGAGGTTTTTCACACCTACCTGTTTCCCATTTAAAATCTCTCCTTTGGCCAGATATAAACAACTCCGTTATTAACAGACGAGGGCCTGTTTGACTACAGACATCTCCCATCTCCCTCCTTCCTCCCCAGCCTCATTCTATGACACAGATGTTTAAACTCCATTATTATTGTTTGGTGGTATGGGGGTTTGAACTCAGGGCCTCATGTTTGCAAGCATTCTACCACCGTGAGCCATGTATCCTCAACCCTTTTTCTTTTTTTTTTTTTAGTTAAGGTTTCACTTTTCCTAGCTAATCCTAAACTGAGGTGTATCTCTACCTCTTATGTAGTTGGGATTACAAATGTGTGCTACCACACCTAGCTTAAATTCCATTTCCAAAGCACTAAAAAACAAGCTGTCTTCTCAGGCTAAATGACAAACCACAGCGGCTAGGGGGTCTGGTACATGCTATGTTTATGGGACCACTTCTAGCAGCTCACTTCTCAGGGCATTCTCCCCATCACCTGTTAGGGACCAGCACCCATGACTCTATCCTAGAAGAGCTGAAGCCAGAGCCCCATGCCTGTAGCATTTCCCAAACCAGTCTGCCTCCTGCCTAGTCCACTGAACACCTACTGTGTGCCAGGTCTTGAGCTCACAGAACAGGCCATGTGGTGGGTACTCATCCCTCTGCAGGTTACGCAGAGGCTGCTTGACCTGTCTGGGGGTAGGAGGGGCTGTCTATGCCAAGGGTCATTGGAAGCCATCTGCCTGGAGTCTGGCCACTATAGCACTCACTACCTGCAGAACTTGCCTCCTCTCCAAAAGCAAATGTCCCTGAGTCCAGTTAATTCTGTGACATGCTGACCAACTATCTCTTCAATAAGTAGTAAGGGTATCTAGTCTCCCAAGGTGAGCCTTACTGTGGCCCAACTCACCTGTGGCTTCCAGGTGGTCACAGGTAAAAGCAAAATGAAGGACATCTCTAGGAACTCTCGACTGGCTCTGGCAGGAGGGAGCTAGTGTCTCTGGCAGCTATGGTGGTGTGACTCCCTTCCCCTTCCTCATGCAGTTAGAATTTGGCTCAAACTCATACCCAACCCCCAGCAGGGACCTTGGGCTTCCACAGTGGGTACTCAGCATACACACACAGCAGGCATACCGCAGGAACACAACAGGCCTGCCTGCTGGGCTTGGGATGCTGACAGCTCCACTGGGAAATGGGCAGTGAGCTCCCTGTGGGTTTCCACATGAGAACATATGACACTTTACAACCAGGCCTTTTAATCTGTTCCTTCTGAAGATCCCTCCACCATAAGTGGCCATTGGAGCCCAGAAGCTGCTCTGCACTAGAAGAGGTTGGGTGGCAGTCACCCACTTCCTCAAAGGCCTGGAGCAAGAATGCTGCCTGACACTGGGGTGCCTCTGATAGGGGAGTGAGGGTGCACTCCTGCTGTCCTGAGCCATGTTCTTCATCTACATGGGCTGCTGGGACCCAGTACTTCTACCTCTCCTCCTTGTCCACAGATCTCCTGAGGTCTCAAAATGACCTAGTCCCTAGTCCTGGGCCTGGCTGAGTGAGAAGGGCTGTTCTTGGTGGGAGAAGGTGGTGGGAGTTGGCAGCTGGACAGCACTGCCTTGCATTTGTGCCCCAGTGCCCCTGCCTGTGACAGAAATAACAGGTACTGCCACATTATAGTTAGGGGACAGTGCTAAGAGAAATTTCCACAAATCACTGGACTATATCTTAGCCTCGATGTCAAATGGGGTGAGGGAAGGTGGGTATTAAAGAGAACACTGGAACACTACCTGGCTTTGGGAGCCCCAGGTGCCTGGAAGGCCTACAAGGAGAAGTGGTCTCAGGCAGTCAGATCACCTATCCTTCTGGGACTAAGGGTGGCTACAGCTCCTTGGCTGTGCTCTGGCACAGATCATGCATGCCTGGGAATCAACCTTCCCTTGCCTCTAAGGTGCTGCCCTGTGCTCTCTGCAGCCGGGAGCCCAGAGATGCTAATGTTCTCCTTGGCAACATGCTGACGCAAAAGCCAGCAGGCGGGCTGGGGGGGGGGGGGGGCTGTAAATGCTTCTCCAGGCATGGGGGCAGAAGGGGAATGCCAGCCTCCATTAGAGGGAAGATGAGGCCTTGGAACTGAGCAAGAAAGATGTAGAGGAGCTGTGGCCAACCCTTGGCACTGGGCCCGTGGTCTGTTCTTGGCTGAATTGTCTTTATTGGGGCTTGGAGGCCAGCTCAGGGTATTCCAAGAGAGAGCAAACGGTGGAAGGCTTGTCTTAGTATCCATGGTACTATCCCTGGCCCAGCTGGAGGAACAGGCAGGTCCTTAGTGCTGTCCCCACCCTGCACAGCCGGCTGCTGGCTGGAGGAAGCATGGGAGGGTATTGTCTTTCCTCAGCAGCCTGTTTGTTTTGCATCCTCAGATATTACTGGTAGAGCGTGAAAGGTCAGAATCATTTGGAAGCCAGTGAATTTCCAGCCAGAAATCAAGAATTTCCTTTTCTGGCGAACAACCACTTTGCTAGGATGTGGAGATGAGGGGCGTGTGTGTGTGTGTGTGTATGTGTGTGTGTGGTGTGTGTGTGTGTGTGTATGTGTTTCCAGTTGCCAGCCTCTCCCTTTAGAAAATACCCTGAATGCCACCCTATGCCACCTCAGAGCCTAGTTTCTCCAGGAGATAGATATGGGTCTCACAGAGATGCACATGGGGCCAGGTGCTGGTGGTTCATGCCTGTAAGACTAGATACTCAGGAGGCTGAGATCTGAAGGATCGAGGTTTGAGGTCAGTCTAGGGAGAAAAATTCACTACACTTCATCTCTAAAATAACCAGCAGAAACCTGTGCTGGAGATATAGTTCAAGTGGTAAAATGCCAGCCTAGCAAGCAAAAAGCTCTGAGTTCAAACTCTAGTACTGCTGAAGCAAACAAAGATTAACATGGGGATAGGGCTGGAGAAGGCTAGAGACAAGAAGTTCACTGGGCCCTACCAGCAGGTGCTGGTTTGCTCATGTGTGATCAGCGACCCACTTTGTCATGAGTGACTCAGTGAGGGGGGGGCGGGAAGGGAAGGCTGCCAAGGAGATAGTGTTTGGGACAGTCCTGACAGAATCGGAAGACAAGATGGTCATGAGCTTAAGGTTGGACAGAATGGTGCTAGGAGAGCAAAACAAGCTGTTAATGAATGGAATTTGAGGGAGGGGTTGCTGGGGAAGTGGCATAGGCCAGGTGAAGCATAAGGGCCTGGAGCAGGCAAAAATCTGGCCTTGGACTCATCTTTTTTTTTTTTTTTTTTTTTTGGGTCCGGTCGTGGGGCCTGAACTCTGGGCCTGGGTGCTGTCCCTCAGCTCTTCAGCTCAAGGCTAGCACTCTACCACTTGAGCCACAGCGCCACCTCCAGCTTTTTTCTTTTTGCTTATGTGGTGCTGAGGAATCGAACCCAGGGCCTCAGGCATGCAAGGCAAGTGCTCTACCACTGAGCCACCTTCCCAGCCCCCTTGGACTCATCTTTGAGGACATTGCCACCTAACTGACATTTTCAAAGAGCAAAGGTGACAACCAATTCTTCTATGAAACTCAGTGTTAAGGCATCCTGGATCCAGGCACGCCTCTGGGCACAGGCTGCCAAGGATGGGCTGGGGTCAGGAATGCCTCTAAGAGAATTTGCTATGCAGACCCTGGAGATGAGGGATGGGCAACCCATTTGGATCTAGAAGCAGCCCATCTGGATCTAGAAGTCTTGAGAACAGTTTCTAGTCAGCCCCAGGGAATAGAAGAAGTGAACAGGAGCTTGAGCCTGTGTGACTGCCGACTGACAGAACTGCCACAACACCATCCCTCAGGCCCAGCCCAGCTACTTCATAGTGGTGCCTCATTAAAGGAGTCTCATCTTGCTCATCCATTGGGATGTCATCTCTACAGGAACCACATGATACTCAGGTGGGACAGCAGAGGAGTAAAACAAACTAAACCCTAAAGACCATTTACTCCTAGATGGACGTGACTGGGAGCACCTGTGACTCATCACCTGACTTAGACTGGGGCCACCATCAACACCCAGAGGTTTGACTCCTGCTGTCACTGCCACCTGGCAAAAGACCACCAACCCTCTCTGCCTAGAAGAATGCTCAGGCTCTCAGCACGGTGGTCACATCCTGCAGCCTTTCCACAGATTTCCCAGGGGAAGGAGTGCAGGCTGAACTTACAGTGCTTGGGTGATCCAAAGAATAAAGCTGTCACTTGCTTTAACAAGACTCAATGAAGGTACTGTGCCCACCTCCACCTGTGCCATCTTCTCTGAACTACAGGGCACCCACAGCCACACTCATAGATCCTCAAGGACTCCCTCTTTGTTCCCATTCTACTTACCTGCAGGCTTAAAGGTCTTTCTCTTAGTATAGGTTCTGAGTGTTTGTCTGGTAACAAGCTTTGCTGATCAGGACAGCTCTAGGGTGGGCTGAACCTGGCCATGCTGGTCACTTGTCTGGTACATGGCTTCCACTACTGCTACTCTTGAGCACCCAGGTACTTCAAGACTTAATGAGACTTGTGCCTGCTAGCCTTCCATCTCCTTGCCAGGAGTTTCTCACTCCCTCTCTCTAGTAATTCTTCTCTCAAGCTCCCAGTAGCTCAGTACTGAACCCAATTCTCCCTCAGGTCACCCCCATCTACTTCATGACTCTAATCTTCCGCACACAGTGTTTCTCAGTGTAGGCCGAACACTTCAAAGAATCCAACAGCCACCCTGGCCCACACACTTACTGAGTTTCTACCACCAGGACTCCAAGCCCAGGTTCTGGTACCTAGAACTAAACTTTCTTTACTCCATCACCACCTGATTCTTAGGATCAAGATGGGGTTATAGCAGTGATAGCTATTTCCAGGACCCACAGGCTATTTGGTGTTGGTAAGAACTTCAAGGATTTGCCAGACCACCATGTGAACCAAAATGAGGCCTGATCGAGTCTTGTCCTCTCTTGTACTGTGGCTGCCATAGTTTAGGCATGATCTATTAACGGCACTGAGGTGGGAGCAAGCTGGGAACCTGGGCAGCAGGGCCAGCATATGCCATGAGGGCACACTTAGTGCTACCTGCAACTCATGGAGGGAGGCTATACCTGATGGGGAGAGGTGGGGCTGCCTGGTGAGCCAGACCACCGTCTGTGGAGCCCAGAGGTGTGCGGCCTCATTTGGAGGGTGTCAATGTGCTGAGGGAATGTCAGAGCATGGTTACCTAGGTCAAAACAAGGCTCCTAAGCCCAGCATAGCCCTGCTTGCCAAGGGTGCCCCTCTGTGGCTGACATCTTAGCAAGTCCTGTGGTGCCTGCAAGACACTGTGTTCTACACTGTGTTCTCTGAGCACAGCAGGAGGGGCACACTCACCCCCATCTCACTGGAGCCATCACAGGCATCATGTGGCTGGATTGACCCAGCTACAGACTCTCCCTGCCTACATGAGTCCACCTGATTCCCAACCCAGCAGGAACAAGCACAGAAATCTGGGTTCTACTCACCGTCTGGTTATCTTCATAGAGCTTCAGATCATAGCCACTGAGCTCCACACAGAAGATGATGGCTGTGACACCTTCGAAGCAGTGGATCCACTTTTTGCGTTCCGACCTCTGCCCACCCACATCCACCATCTTAAATGTGAGCTCCTTGAAGGTGAACTTGTTCTCCACAATGCCTGTGGTCATGTCCCGGGAGCGCAAGATGTCCTCCACGGTGGGGATGTAGTCTGGTGCGGCGATGCGCTCCAGGTCATTCAGGTAGTAGGCCGCATTGTCCTCCAGGTGGTACTCGCTCGAGCGACCAAAGCAGGCCTGTGCCCCAGGGTCAGCCCACAGCCGCCGCATGACGCCTAGCAACTCAGGTGTGATTTCTCCCTTGCTCTCGGCTGGACCAGTCAGTGCAAAGAGCTGCACTGCATCATACGCACGATCTGGGTTGTGGAAGTCAATTTTGAGGGCAGCCAGGGCCCGGATGATGCGGGTCAGCGAGTCAATGGCGTTATAGATGATGAGGGGTTTGTACTCCTTGCAAGCCTCCAGGTTAAAGCCACCACTGTGGATGATCTTCATCTGTTTGACTATGGTGCTCTTGCCTGAGTTGCTAGTACCCAGTAGGAGCAGTTTGATCTCGCGGCGCTGCCGCTGGCTCTCTGAGCGCAGGTGGCGGTCGATTCTTCGGGACCGCCGCGCTGCCTCTTTCTCCTCTGAGCTTTGCCGACATCCCATGGTCCGGCAGCGGCAGACCCAGATGTGGGAGCACTGACTGTGCGCCTCTCCCTCTGGCCACCAAGTAGGGACGGCTGCAATGAGGGATGCTGAAATGTGGGCTGGTGTGCCCAGCAGACAAGAGCCAGGTGCTTTGGGAGTGTTCAAGGCAAAACTGTGGTCAATACTGTGACACACTGCAGCCCCTGCCCCAGTGCCTCTTCTCCAGCCAGCATGGCGCTCTGTGCAGTGGGGCGGTGGCCGCACCCTCCCTTCTAGTGACACTCCACCTCCCTTGTCAGCGCTGTGGCCTGATTTGCCGTTGTCATTCCTTGGCCACGGTGGGAAGTAGTCCTTTTGCGTCTGCCTAGGCTGCTGCCGTCTGGTTGCTGGTTGCTGTGGAGATGCTGCTAAGCGCGGCTGGAGGGCCCTGCACTCCTGGTGGCCCCCCTGCCTCAGGCTGCTCCGGCTCCCTGCGTTGCATCCGGCCTTTCACCTGCCAAACAGAGAACAGCATGAGCCATCTCCCATGAGGTGGACTGGGAAAGGGAGAAGCCCACAGATCTTAGAAAACACAGGGATAATCCAACAGTTCCCTGCTGTTCTGGGGGTGTTGTAAGGGTAGTGACCAAACCACAGTAAACCCGACATTCCTAGCTGACACCAATTTCATGCCTCACTCCCTGCCAAGACAGTTGAAGCCAGGTGCATGAGGGAGGGGAATAAGTGTTCAATCCCCCACCTGCTTACCTCTTTGGTGGACTTAACTCTGCTGAGGCTCCCTGCCTACTGACTTGGCTGGCCTCTCCTTCCCTGAGCCTCCTTGTTTGTTGAGGGTTCTATAACATAACTGCGATGAAGCCCTGTACTCCCATTCTTCCACAGCACTGAGGGAGGTCAGTCCCACCCTACTTAACAATGTGGTCCTGACTGGAGGCCTGAAGGAGGCCTAGATCCCTAGGATGTGTCTAGAGGGGAATCTTGTCCTGCCTGCCCTCAAGGGCAGTCTGTGGGTCAACTCTTAAGCAAACAGACTGGGCCAAAGCAAGCTGAAGGCTGCAGGCCAGGGGTCACTGGATGCCTGAGTGACAAGAGCTGGAGGTGGGGGTCAGGCCTTGAGAAGGGCAGAGGTGGTCTTACTCCTGGTCGTGTGAGGGAAGCTAGGGCTCAGGAAGGGGACAGTCAACAAAACAGGGAGACATGGTGAGGTGTGTTTGCGATAGGCCAGGGCAGTTCTTGAGGCACTGGGAATTGCTAGGTCCAGGCATTCCAGAGGAGCCCAGCCACCCCCCCCACCCCATTCTCACTAACCCTGACTAGGCCAAGGCACTGAAATGAGGTACAGCTGTGCTCACAGGTTGGGCAGGTCTATAGCATCCAGGCTTCTGAGGGCTACCTGTCGACCAGAATGGGGGAGGAATACATCCTAGGACACCTCTGTGGCCTTCTGGATGGTAGGGTTAGGTCCCTCCACTCAGGCTTCTGTCTCTGACTGGGAGCCCAGGGTGGCGCCTAATGATACTGCATACTTCTTGTTTTCCTTCCTGATGTCCTCTCTCCAGTCATCCTACCACAGTCATGCTCTTACTACTCCAGTACTCTCTTCCCCTAGAGCAGGTCCCAGGTGGGAAGACCCCAGGCCGACAGGCCCTAACAGCAAAGGGTCTCTATTTCTGTCTCTAGATAGTGTTAGAAACAATCTTCACTCTCCAGCCTGGTTCAAAACCCTCAGATCATCCAGTTAGCTGTTATCTGTGCCCCTCTCTATTTCATATCTCTTATAGACCTTCCTCCACGAATCCCAGTGATCCTGCTCTGAACTGGCCCTGGTGCCATATCTCTCCCTGGCCCCAGATTCTGGCTTCTCTCAGCTACTGTGGCCTCCTTTCTCTCCTGTGTCCTGGACCCACCTACCTTCAATAGTATTATTATTATTTTTTTGGTTGGTTGTGGGGCCTGAACTCTGGGCCTGGGCACTGTCCCTAACTCCTCAGCTCAAGGCAAGTGCTCTACCACTTGAGCCATAGCACCACTTCTGGTTTTCTGAGTGGTTTATTGGAGATAAGAATCTTCTGACTTTCCTTCCCAGGCTGGCTTTGAACCTCAATCCTCAGATTTCAGCCTCCTGAGTAGCTAGGGTTATAGGTGTGAGCCATTGGCACTGGGCTCCAATAGTTTTATTTTTTTGTCGGTCATGGGGCTTGACCTCTGGGCCTGGTCACTGTCCCTCAGCTCTTCAGCTCAAGGCGAGTGCTTTACCACTAGAGCCACAGTGCCACTTCTGGTTTTCTGAGTGGTTTATTGGAGATAAAAGTCCATGGAGTTTCCTACTTGGGCTGGCTTTGAACCACAATGCTCAGATCTCAGCCTCCTGAGTAGCTAGGATTACAGGTGTGAGCCATCGAAGCCCGGCTTTCCAATAGTTTTTGTGTGTGTGTGTGTGTGTGTTGGTCGTGGGGTTTGAACTCTGGGCTTGGGCGCTGTCCTTTTCAATAGTATTTTTAATGGCACCTTTCTCCCTAAGTCAAACCTGAGGCTCTCAGAAAACTCATTTTTTATATGTTTTTGGCCAGGTATGCACCTCACCTTTTGCTACCTGGCAAGTACCAGACTAGCAAGTGCCAGTACATAGCAGTTACTCTCCTTCTATCCCTTAGATTTATGAGCATCACACCTTACTATCCTCTGCTGCTGCCCTAGCCTCACTGCTGCCTCCACAGCAGCCCTCAGTTAACATATGACCCACATGACCTTGTTGCTGCACCTCCTGACCAGGAGAACAGGGTGAGCAGTACCCAGTGCGTGGCAGGCCCTCAACAGCCTCCTCATTGCTCTAGTCTGCAGGAACCCCTCTTGGCTTCTGAATAGTACTGTTTGCTTTTCATAGGTCAGCTCATGCTCAGTGCCTTCCTGCCAGTGGGCCTCATTCCCGCCCCCCCCCCCCCTTCTGCCACTAGTATCTCCATGCCCTATGCCTCCCTCTCTGTGGGCCCTTTCTCTGCCCTCCAGGCTAGGAGAGAGGTCAGCTTTGTGAAGTCTCTGGCTCTACAAAGCAGACAGGCCTATGTGAACAGGGGTTAGGCCTGGTAGCAGGGGGGTACCCCCTCTGTGTGATGTATGTGGGCTGTGTCAGTAAGCCCTGAGAAAGGAGAGAGGTAACAGGTGAGAGGAAGAGGCATCAAAGAAGAGGAAGAGGAAGCCAATGAAGAATATTTTGTTTTGTTTTGTTTTGTTTTTTTTGGTCATCTGGCTTGAACTCTGGGCCTGGGCACTGTCCCTCAGCTCTTCAGCTCAAGGTTAGCGCGCTACCACTTGAGCCACAGTGCCACTTCCGGTTTTCTGGTGTTTAATTGGAGATAAGAATCTCATGGACTTTACTGCCCGGGCTGCCTTTGAACCTTCATCTTCAAATCTCAGCCTCCTGAGCAGCTAGGATTACAGGTGTGAGCCACTGGTGCCCTGCTTGCCACTGAAGAGTTTTAAGCCATGAGTGCAGGTGCATGTTTGTGACAGTAATGGGTAGACTCCTCTGTGTGTGTGTGTGTGTGTGTGTGTGTGTGTGTGTGTGCAGTTGCACATGTACTGGGTAGTTCCATGTGGTGTCTAGGTACAGAGATGATTACGGGGGGGGGGGGAACTGGCTGTGACATGACAACTTGGGCTGGAAAGAGATGAACTAATGGCTCCTTGTTACTTTGCACAGCATGGTACTTGGCAGTGGGGTTAGGGGGAGGGGGAGCTAGAGTTGCTAAGCAAGGCAAAAACCTAGTCCTAGAATTTGTTCAGCTAGAAGAGCAGAGTCAGACCATGAACAGTATATAAATAGTGAGTGACAGAAGGTACTAAATGCAGCACTACATAAGCAGAGTAATGGGTGGGGGTGCAGGATGCACATCTGCAAATGTGCGTGGGGCTAGCATCTCAACAGGTAAGATGACCATAAACATGTGATGAGGAAGCCACTGCCAGTGCAAAGGGCCTGTGCTAGGAATGTCCCTGGCTAGTCTGAGAGTCTGGCAATCAGAAGCAAGCCAAGGTTCAGGTGTGGTGTGCCATGGCCTGCTCTCTGGCTCTTGGGCTGAGACTGGACTGGAGGAGGTTACTGTGGATAGACATCTAGGAGGGAAGGTGACAATGTGGTACAGGCTGGGCAAGTGGTATCAGCACAGAGATGCTGCACAGTGGGCAGTGCCTGGTGATGGAGCAGTGGCTGGGTATTGAAAAGGTATCAGGGCCTGGCCAGTGGGCTGGGAGCAGCAAGAAGTGGCAGGTGTTGGGGGGACTGTCAGCTGACCCTCCAGTGCGGGACCCTGTCCTACTATGGTGGGAGCTCAGTACAGATGTGTGTAGTAGACCAACCAGTGAGTCCAGCCAGCCCATTACACCCTGCCCTGTATCAGATATGCATAGCAGAGGCACTGAGAGCATGATTAATTCACCAGCTTGCATATGTGGCTGTCCTGTTCTCTCCTGAGATCTCTGGAAACCAGTTTCACCCTAGTCACTGACCCTTGGGTTCATTCTCCAGCCCTGAAAGACCTCACTCCCTCTAGTTCTAGGGGCAGACCCTTCATCACACACATGGGCCGTCCTTTTTTAAGACGCCTCTGGTCTGTCCCCTGGGTTCCTGACCCTGGTCCTCATTTCAACTGGCAGGCTGGCTGTCCTTACATCATGCTGCCCATTTTAGATGTGGGCCTCTCTGGTCTGTTTCTGGGATGGAGTGACAACTCTGAGCCAGCACAGAGGCACAGCTGTGGAGGGACAGTGTGCCACCCTTCCCAGGGACCTGGCATCCATGATGCTCTTTATACTAGTTGCCACTGCTCTTTCCTAACCTGTCCCCATGGCCTGCCACCCCTGCAGACCCCACCTTCCCTGACCACACAACACTCATGGCTGCTCTGAACCCACCAGGATAGGACCAGGCTGTGGAACTCCGGCTCTGACCTTCCTCACACTCCCACCCCACACCTCTCCCCAGAAAGCATCTCCCTTCATCTGCAGCTGCCAGTGAGTTGGCCCCTCTGAGGTGGGGGAAGGCAGTCAAGGTCACCAGGGTGTTGCTGCCCAAGCCAGGCTAAGCCAGGGGCACTCTAGGATGGAAAGACTTATCAGCTTACAGGCAGGCTCCCTCAACAGCACCCCCACACTTCCTTAGGGACAAGCTGCAAGACAGAGGGGAGCATAGCTTCTCACTCTCCAGACCCGCTGCCTGCCACACTCTTTCCTATCCTTATAGGAAAAGCCTACCCTCCACCCCCCCACCCCCACCCAGCCTGGCCAATGGGAAGTGCTCCACTCACCAATTCTTTCCCAGGAAGATGGCTTGTGCTCACTGAGGAGATAATCAGTATTCAACTGTGACTAGATGAGACATGGTCATGTCTGAGGCCCAACAAGAGGCCACTCATATAAGCCAACCCTGCTGAAGATGGTGGAGAGAAGCCTCAAGGGTAGTGAGGCTGCGTCCCCAGCACACTAATGGACTTCCAGTTTCTCTGTTAGCATATACCTTGAATCCTTAAGTTCTTGCCATCCTGTGCCCAGCCAAGGCCCTGCCAGCATGGAGATTGGTGGTGTCTGAGGGTTTCTGTTCCTGTTTTACAGGAGCTACCCTGAGGCTGTTTGTGCCTGTCTCTGGCCATGCCTAGAAACCCCAACAGGGGCCAAGCTCTTTGATACTACCCTAGTTTTCTGACACATCTCCCTGGCAGCAGTGGCCCTGCCACCTCTCAGTTCCACCTCTGGACACCAATGGCTACTCTGTGGTGATCTGGTGTGGGCAAAGAGAGACTGGCCCTGTGGTGGTTGCTCTTCAGATCCTCACACGAGGATGTTAGGCAGAGTGGGAAGACCCCCAACATTACATTCAGCTGGTACCTTAGTGTGCAGGAACAGCAGGAGGGAATGTACACAGAGTTTCCTGAGCCTACATACCTGAGCCATGTGAGCAGTTCATATACTGCTGGCCTCTCAGGCCAGTGTGCAAGCCTGAAAGCCTGAGCTCATCTTAGATATTTCTACCCCCCTTCTTTTCAACAGTGGGTTCTAAACCTTCAGTACTACCCACCCCCAACCCCAGGTTGGCTTCCACCATTAACTGTAGTTTAGAAACCAAGGTTTGGGTTTAGTGTCTTGGCACATGTGTGTAATCTCAGCACTCAATCTCAACTGAGGCAGAAGGGTCACAAGTTACAAGCCAGGCTGGGCTACATAGTAAGACCTTGCCTTTAAAAAAGGATCCAGAAAAGCCTGTGCCTGCAGCCACCACTGATAATCAGTTTCCTTCCCTCTTAATAAGGAAACATTTTCCACTGCCCTTTCACGCCTGGCTTACTGGAACTGCACTCTCTGCTCACAGCTGACATACTGCACGTTCTCACAGGTTTTCCCTGCCTAGACTGGGCCTGCAAGGCTCTTCCTCACTGCAGCCACTTCCCTGTAGTCTCTTAGAAGCCAGGTGTTCTTAAGTGCTGCCTGGCTCTCCTGCTAGCTCTAACTTCCTTTCCCTGCCAGCCCAGCCTCTCCCCCTGAGAAGCAAAGACCCTCTCCAGGGCTGAGGTTTCCCTCTCCAGTCAGATGTTCCAAGCACATCACTGAAATGTCCACAGTCTCTTTAAGGAGCCATCCACACATGATTGTAGACAGCTGTTGGCTGAGCACTGCACATGTGTATAGGGGAGGATGGCACAGTGGGGTCAGGGAGAAGACCTTGTATCCCATCTGGAGCTCAGCTGTGCTTTGCATCTTTTGGCTACCAGGAGGTGGCAAGTGCTGAGGGAGCCTGGGCTAGACCTGTGGCTAGAGACACTCAGGGGACAGCTGTACCTCTAGCACGTCTGCTGCTGTCGCTGAGGTGCTTGCTTGTTGTGATTGTACACATGTAAAAATAGGTCTGAGGGACAACCAGATCTTTGCAGATAGATACTAGAGTTTAAAGAGGAGACTTCCTCGGGGCCTTTTAGCTGGGAGACCAGGCTTTCACCCAACCCATTACCCACTAGTACACCCAGAATTCAGTCTAACCTGGCCTGGGTAGTACCTGCTGTTATTTTTTTTTTAATAGACCTTTTTTTTCCTTAAACTGTACTTTAAAAACAACCCCATACCCCAACTTTAGTGGAAAACCAGGCACTTGTCAAAATGAAGCCATCTGAAACTATACAACAGTGTAAAGGAACTGCTTTTGCTGCATGAGGGCCAGGCAAGGCCACTTCCTGCTTGTTAAACAACAGAGATTAGCACCTGCTGGAGGCAAGAGAGTCACACAGGCCCCAAAGAAGGACTTTCTCCTCAAAGGAAAAGGACTGTGAGAGAGAAATCAAAAGAATTAGCTTCCTTATAAGAAAGGCTAGAACAGTTATGGCCTCTAGTCACCTCATACAGTCATAACCCCCCTGCTCTGAGAAGCTGGGTTCTTCCCCACTGCCTCTTGGAAATATGGTTGGAGCAAGAGAGAAGCTTGGAGCTAGAGAGGCCCTCTCTGCTGGGATACCAGTAGGCTGGGGCTCTCAGTCTGTGGTATGTGTTAAAACTGCCAGTACCCCTCACCCTCAGGCCAGAGGCTACCTCTTGTCGCAGAAAAGTGGGTCATCCACTCTGGCTCAGTTCCACTGGCCTGTTCAGCGGGGTGTCCTCCACTGCTCTGCTGACTCCTCTTAAATAACCCAGCTCATGTACAACAGCTTGAGGCTGTTCACCCTTAGATCTGTGCAGATGAGCAATCAATCAGCTGGTGATGATCAATATCGTGCCCCAACTCCAGTGTGTGTAGTCTTGCTTGGGGCAAAGAACCCAGCAGAGCAATGGGTGAGGAGAGGTTGCGCATGTGCATTAGGTGCTCATATTCTTGTTGGAAGGATTATGAACAAGTCAGTCAGGATATTCCTGATAAAGGAAGGCTAGTGCTATGGAGACCAGGACACAGAAGATGCAGAAGGTGTGAGTGAGAAACAGTTGAGGACATGAAGGGCCAGAATAACTTCTAGAGCATCTAGAGAATCTCACAGATGGAGCAGCAAAACATACAGTCTATTTTTTCTAGGATTCATCATAGCAGTCTGAGGGAAAAGCCTCTGGAAACCACATCTGCATCTCAAAGGTGGGGTTCTAAGCCCGAGAACTGCCCTTCAAAAGCTTTTGAGGCTCACACCTGGAGCAGAGAGCTGATGTGGACAGACTGAGTGTTCTTGGGCAGGGCAGGGCAGGGCAGTGCAGGGTTAGGTTCCCTGTGGGACAGCACGGGGCTGTCTGGGCTCCTGGACAGGGGAGAAGCACTTTCATGTTGCAGTCTCTACGCGTTGCAGTATGTGATGGCATGTGGACCCTTGTTGGGGAGGCAACACACTGAACCACACTGTGTGCTGGGTAAGGGCAAGCTGGCACTGAATCCATGCTTGTCTGGCAGGTGTAGACAAAAATTCCCTGCTTTTCCAGCTCAGCTATCTGAAGCATCCTCTTTAAATGGCTGGCTGTCCAGCTCCCCACTAGGCCCCAGCAGGGCTGCCTTGCTCTCAAAGCATCAGCCCAGCACCAAGCAGTGCCAATAAGAAGCAGGTGCTCAGTCAGTATCTGGGACAACGCCAGTGCCCCACTGTACTCTCCTTCTCTCGTGGACATAGCCAGCAGTACCCTACTGCACTTTGTCCTCATGGCCACAGCCAGCAGTACCTCACTGCACTATGAACCCCCACAGATAGAGCCACCATCTTGCATTTTGCTCTGCATCTGCCAATGGACCCAGCCACCAGCATTCTGCCCCTCTCCCCTTCTAAGGACACTGCTCTATTGCACTCTGCTCCTCCCATTAACATAGCTACCAGCACCCCACTGCTCTTTTCCCCTCCCATGGACACAGTTACCAGCACCCCGCTGCCCTCTCCCCCTCTGATAGACATGGCCACTAGCACCCTGTGCACTCTCCCCACTGCCCCACATGGGCACAGCCTCTTTGTGTGGCTGCCTATAGGAAGGGCCTGATGGCTTTAGGCTTTTGATACAACACGTATTTTGGGACGAAAAAGCCACATCTTCCTGAAGAGATAAAAACTACTCACACTAATGCCTGTGTCACTGGACAAGAGTCTGGGACAGGCTACCCTCGAGCTCCTACCTTGGCTGTATCTCTCTACTCCTGTACCCACAGTCCTCTGCCTGCCCATCTGGTTGCAAATGTCCTCCTTGGATAAGATCAGGGCACTCAGCCTTCACTTTGCCACTCAGTGTCATGTGACCTTGAACTAAGTGTGGCATAGAACTGGTAGTGGGCCTGGCCCTGACCAGACTGTATGTATAGTACTCCTAGCGTCCCCATTGGGAGCCAGTCTGGGCTCCTGCTCTGCCCCTCTGCCCCAGCTGCCAGCTCTATTTCCCTTGAAGCAGGTGCTGGGAAAAAATTTGCAGAACAGATGGATGGGTAGATGGATGAATACCAAAAAATATGCAGAGCTCAAAGCTTCCCAGTACTTCCTTTTGAGGGTTACCTAGCATGACCTCTTCCAGGAGCGTGCAACAGAGGGGTCACACCAGAATACAACCATATCATGCCTTGGACCTTAGATCTCTGCTGACCCACAATGGCTCTTCAAGCTTTCACCACAAGGACTCAGACCCAGGTCTCTCGATCACGTCCCTTGCTTCTCCCTGTCCTCTGGCTCCTACTCCCTACACACTCCTAAAGCAGGTATTTACCCTGGCCTTTCAAGAGTTGCAAGCTAGTCCATCAAGGACTTCAAACTCAACAGTTACTAGTTCCTTCTCACATGTGGGGCAACAGTCCTCCTAAAGCTTCTATATGCTTCCCCTCAACACTTTTTGTGCAAGAGTAGTGCTCTACCATTTTAGCCACAGCTTCACTTCCGGCTTTTTGGTGGTTAACTGGAGATAAAAGTCTCATGGGACTTTCCTGCCCAAGCTGGCTTCAAAATAAGATCCTCAGATATCAGCCTTCTGAGGAGCCAGGATTATAGATGCGAATCAATGCCTGGATCTTATATCTATTAATGACCAAAATTTACCCTCAGAGTTGGAGTTGCTGGGCTGACTGCTCTACTGAAAAGTGAGTTACAGCAGGAAGTGCTAGCAATAGCTCTAAATGTTTTATTTGCACTTAAAACAGACACAGGTTCATTCACATACTTCGATGCAGAGAGAGTCAGGGTCAAGACCTTTACCTGGAGCACAGGCCCACATTTTGGATTTGCCAGCACTGTCCTTGCTCAAACAACAGCACACCAGTGTGACATCTAGTTAACTTTCTCCAACATCACTGAGGTGGCAAAGTAATCAGAATTCAAACCCCAGGTTGTTAGAATTTTCTGTCCTCACACTTCACTATTTGCCTACACTAAACCATGGCTTTTGAAGCTTTCCAAAGCACCTACTCTCATTTGAACAGAAGCCTATTTTATATTCATCTTCTATCGGTTTATGTGATATTCAAGGACAACAGGTTTAGGACAAACACAGCTGACATAAAGGAGTGAAAGCAAAAGAGCTTGGAGGGTATCAAAGGCTGCCCACTGGCCTGGGTGCTCAGTCAGCCATGGATACCAGCCAGCATGCCTTCCAGCAAGGATTCACCCAGCAAGCTGATGCCAGAGGGAAAAGGGTATCTCACCAGTTTTCTGTAAGGCTTGAAATGACTCTGCATTTCACTTATCACAAAGGCTCCTGCAAATGTTTGAAAAATGATAGCATGTGTGCGTGTAAGATATTACTGATAAGGGACATGTTTGTGGGTTCTTTGCTGTCACCCAAGTCAGGGACTAGGCTACTGGGTTAGCTCCTCTTTCCCCCCACAATCTGCCTCATCCATAAACTGGCAGCAGGTCTCCCTTTCTTTGCCTCCTCCAATCTCTCTGCTTATTTTAGAACTAGGATGCAAGTAGAATGAGCAGAATTAGTACATCCACTGTCCCCATCCACAAACAGGCCCTAGTCAATGCCTGTGTTCCAGCTGTGTATTTCTGTGCTAATCTGAGACCACCACAAGGCTCTTTCCAGTGTCCCTGTGTTGTCTTGGCTTTGGACACGCTCAGCCACGTGTCCACTCTTCTGGCCTACAGCCACCAAGGCTGGCCAGACAAGAGGTGATAGCATCACCAAAAGAACACTGACTCAGAAGGAAATCAGGCCAGATGCTTCCTTGAGCCAGGAGTAAATAAGTAGATAAAATGGAGAGTTTCTACCTATAAGAGAAGGAGGAAATGACAGCCAAGATGTAGAGCCTTCAATGAGAACAACATCAAAGGGACTGCTGCCTTAGGAAGCTCTGCCCCAGGCCCCTCAGTTGCCAGAGGGAAAGTTAATTGCTGACTTTTGGGTCTCTCTGTTGGGTGGGAAATCTGACTTTATCATTCTGGGTCCCTGTAATTTCCTGCCCCTGCCACTGAGTGTGACAGCCAACAATCCCATCCCTCCTACTCTTGAACCCTATTTGCTGAGGATTTCATGGGGCCAGCTGAGAGTCTGGCTCCTTCCCAGGCCCTCTCGGCCTCCCTGCAGCCCCTTTCTCTGTCCCTCTCCTAAGGCAAGCAGTCCCTTCCATTTGTCTGTTCCTTTTTCTTCCTTGCTCTTCCCCAAAGTCTGTTTCCTGAGGCTTTTAAATTCATACCTATATATTCAGACCCAACTTACCCAGGGAACTGGATGCTCGGAAAGGTGTAGGTTTATGGTCTTTCTGTGACCTAAGAATGTACATTTTGTCAAATGCTGTGGGTCCTCCTGAGTCCAGCAGTGTAGAACCCCTGCACTGGGAGCTACTGCTGCAGATTTGGCTCAGAGCTGGCCCTGGTCCTCCTGCCTGTGACAGGCCTCTCCCAAGAGGGTCTAAGCCTACAGTTTGCCCTCAACTTATCTTGATAAAGTCCTCAAGTGGCACTAGCCAAACATGGTGGGCATTCTTAAGCCAGTGACCAATAGATGGAGAATGTTCAGGAGAAATATTCAAGAGAAGGACCCAAGACAGGATCAGAGAAGAAGCGGGGCACAGTGAGGTTTCAGTCATGGCAGAGCCTTGGCCTAATAGGTTAGAAGGGCCTTCTAGCTGGCTACCTTGAGGGAATAAGGCAGATCGTCCTAGTCATTTCAGGAAGGGGTTCTAAAAGCATGGAGAAGAGACTCAATCAGTATCTACACCCTCAGGGAGGGGTGTAGTGATGAACTGTTGGACTAGAACTACTGACAGTGCAGCTCTAGTAAGGATACGGTGGCATGTATGGCATGCTTTCCCTCTACTTATTTCATTTTTTTTGGGTGGGGGTGCTGGTCCTGGGGTTTGAACTCAGGGCCTAGGCACTATACTGAGCTCTATTTTGCTAAAGGCTAGTGTTCGACCACTTCAGCCCAGCTCCATTTCTGGATTTTTTTTTTTGCTGGGGGGTAATTTACTGGAGATGAATTGTCACATGGACTTTTCTGCCTGGGCAGGCTTTGAGCCACAATCCTCAAATCTCAGCCTCCTGAGTTGCTAGGATTACAGGCATGAGCCACCGGTGCCTGGCTTCCCACTTCCTTTTTTTTTATTGTGAAGATACTATACAGAGGGTTACAGTTACATGAGTAAGGTAATGAGTACACTTCCTATTGAGCATTGTTACCCCCTCCATTGTTTTCCCCCTACCATCCCTTCCCTCTCTACCTTCCCCAGGTTCTTTTTTTTTTTGATTGTGATTAAGTGATTACATAATTTCCCGAATTTCGCAGTATTGTGGAATAATGATGCTCATTTAAAGTCACAAGTTCATTCTAACTTTC
Organism: Dipodomys spectabilis; assembly: GCF_019054845.1. Lineage (NCBI taxonomy): Eukaryota > Metazoa > Chordata > Mammalia > Rodentia > Heteromyidae > Dipodomys > Dipodomys spectabilis. The sequence continues at coordinate 4,424,529 of NW_024871040.1, read as the reverse complement.
CAGGAGCAAATTGTCTATCACAGTCTATAACATATAACGGTGTACACATGTTATACACCATACATGTGATCAGCAGCATGGGGATATTTAGTAGTGGTTCGACCAGATGAGTAGGAGTTCTTTGTTTCTTAAGTCCTGTTAGTTTTGTTGTATCACCTAACATTTTGGATTTAGCATCCACTTATCAGGGAGACCATGTACCTTTTGTCTCTTTGCTCTTGGCTTACCTTACCTCGCTTAACATGATTCCTTCTAGCTCCATCCATTTCCCTGCAAATGCCATTATTTTGTCATTTCTAATGGCTGCATAATATTCCATTGTGTATAGATACCACAATTTTTGGATCCATTCATCTGTGGTGGGGCATCTGGGTTGTTTCCATATCCTAGCTATTGTGAACAGTACTGCAATACATATGGAGATGCACGTGTCCTTGTATATTGGTTCCTGTTCAGGGTAGATGCCTAGAAGTGGTATGACTGGGTCCTAAGGGAGGTCAATCCCCACTTCCTTTTTTTAACAGGGTCTGGTACCTCAGGTCAGAATCAGGTCTGGCTGGAGACTCCAGGAAAGCTCTTGGTGGGTACCCTGACTATGGAGCCCACACCGCGCAGCCTCTCTTCTAGACTGCAGTGGCAATACAACTGTCCACAGCCCCATGAACTCAGTGCTCCAGCAATAGCCAAGGGGAACTTTGTAAAAACAAGACACAGTGGGTTTCTCTTGTGCTTGAAGCCTTCTGTCCTTCTCCATCGCAGTTTGGAGCCATGGTCACAGTCCTTCCAGGGCTCTTTGTCCTCCCAAATGAGGCATTCAGTGGTGTTTGAGAAGGGACAGTGCTATGGATGTTTGGACCAAGGGAGTAGGTTTGCATTGTCTATAGGAGGGCAGAGTGGCCTTTAAGGAGGACACATCTGAGCCATCAGATCTGCCTGCCTCCCCTCTACTCTGTGCTGTGCTAGCCCCTTGATACCCTCCCTGCTGACTTCCAGCATTCATAGCTGTCTCTCAGTGTCTTGGTGACAGTTGGCCCTTCCATCTGGAAAGTTCTCTTCCAGAACCACCACAGATTTAATGCCACATTTGCTTCTCCCACAATGCTCATGACAGTGGAAGCACCATATACAGGGGCTGCTGGTCTGTTTGCTCACTGACATATCCCATGGGCCTACAAGTACTAGATATTCCAGGTACTGGAAATTCAATCCCTTGTAACTAAGTCCTCCCATGTCAATTGAGGGCAGAGAGGGGATGACCTGAGAATCTGTTCAGTCTTCTGGAAAGGCCCTTCTGCTGGGGGCACATGGTATGTGGATGGTCAAGTGTGAGGCTGCCACCAGGCCCAACGGATGTCTTCTCATAAGTCCTCTGGGGTGAAGTTTCTGTTGTGTTAATAGGAAGCTTGCTCCCATAACACACACACACACACACACACACACACACACACACACACACACACACACACACACATGTAGTTCTTCAGCTCACTTTGCACTCTTGGCCCTTTCCCACCCAGCATAGGTTTCTGTTGTGTTAATAGGAAGCTTGCTCCCATAACACACACACACACACACACACACACACACACACACACACACACACACAATGTAGTTCTTCAGCTCACTTTGCACTCTTGCCCCTTTCCCACCCAGCATTTAGCCTCCTTCCTGTGCCAGTGATAGGGGCATTTCCCCAAACCCTGGAAAGCTCAGGGTCTAGGGCTGCAGCTTATCCTATCCTAGAACATACATGGGCTTGAGATCAAGTAGTAGAGGGCAAGCTCAGCCCCCTCCAGTGCAGGGGGCAGGGATGAGGGTGCTGTTATGACCAAGAGGCTCACCAGAGGAAATGTGTGCAGCTGGGGGATAGGTAGGGACAAGAGAAGCCCCTTCAGTGCTTCTGTTCAGTCCCAGCCATAGGGCAGGGCAGGGAAGGGCAGGGCTCGGAATGTGTGTGCGTGCATGGTGTTATCATAGAGGAAATCGATGCCTGGCACTGGCCCAGTGTTTAAGGGAAATGAATAGATTTTGGCCGAGGACAAAGAGAGTTTGATTAATCAGAAATTGGATAATGGCGGCAACACTCTAATTATTTTTCTTCCCGGCATTTTATCGAGAAATATGTTTACACAGCATATCAGAGGTAATGGAGTGGGTGTGGGGGGGCTGCCATACTTAGAGGGAAAGTCTAGCTTGGGGACAGGCCACTTGGACCCACACTAGCATTGATGGATGGTAAGGGTCCTGGTAACCAGTCCAGAGAGCCACAGGAAGCAGGAAAGGTAGATGGGACATGCCTGAGATGACACACAGCTAGAACAGCTAAGGCTAGAAAGGACATGCCATACAGAGTGGAGCAGGAGAGAGGAAAGAAGTATAGGACAGTCAATCAACACAAAGCCCCCACTCTAATCTAGAGACTGCTGCTTCCCTGGCCTCACCACCTCCCTCCCTTTCATCCAACCCCATAATAGCAAAGGAGCAAAAGGGCAAATGCCACCAGCTCAAGTCAAGCTGCTTCTCCCACGAGGATCTCAGGCCTTGCTGGAGCCGGCACCATAAGAGGTGCTGAGGAGTCTAGGTCTTCAAACCTGCATCAAAGAGGGTCTCCAGAGATCACCCACCTCAGCAGTTTGCAGGATATTCTCATTTTGAAGGCTGATGGAGCATTCCATGGCCCACGTCAGATAGGAACAATGGGTCCCCCCATAGGACAAAAAGCCTATAACTCACATACCACGTTTCTCCCTGTTCCCTCTTCCCATGTGGCCACACTCGACACAGCTTAGTACCTCCTTTCATTGTCACCTGATCCATATAGACAGGTAGCATTCTTGGGGATCCATTTTGGAACAAAACCCTATGTGAACTTTATGTCTAGGAATAGGCTCTCAACCTTGCTAAGTGATTGAGACTCTGCCTTTTCTTCTTCACCAGTTAATTCATTTATTCTGTGTACAGAGATTGTCATGGGCCAGGCAGGAGGCAAGGAATCAGCTAAGAGGAGAAGAGTCAACAAATAATGATCTGAGCTGCTCATAAACTCCATATGTCAGCTGGGGAAGCACTGAGGATGGAGCACTGGAAATCCTCATCTAGTATGGGGCCAGGGGCACTGTTCCCAAGGAAGGAGAGATAGGGATGAGATAGGGCAACACTCAAGTTGCCTTTCTCAGGGGTGTGGCACGAGAAAGGAAAGGGCCAGATGCAAAAGGTTCAAGACTGGCCAGCTGCTGGCAAGCATGTCTTAACCCTGACTCCTGGACCTGCTAAAGACATCATAATCAACCATGCTATGCTTCCTCTCTGAGCTACAATATACCCTTAGAATCCTCTTCAGCACTGTGCTTTGGGCAGCCACTCCAAGTTTGGAATAGAAAGTAAAAACTTCTTATTCAGTACCCTGACTCAGCCAGAGCCTTTATGTTAAGGGTGAGGTAGGCTGGGAGTGCATCTCGGTTGTAGACCACTTGCCTAACATGGGTGAGGCTCTGAGTTTCACACTTAGCACTGTATAAATACATACATACACATATGCATGCATGTATGCATGCTTACCAAACAATAAAGTTGAGGAAATCAAGGCTTACAAAGTGAAAAGATTTACCAGGTTCACCTTTATAGGCAGACCCAGATCCGGACAGGCTGCTCCTTGTCCTAGGGAGCAAGATCCATGAGCATCTGGAAAGGCCACTCTGCTATCACCATGTTCCTTTATTTCTAGCAGAGTCTTGTCTCATGTTCTTAGTACACTTTCCTATGGACAAACCTCTGTAGGTCATAACTATGTGAATCTTCCCCACATTTGACCAAGTCCTGGATGAGGCACATCATATCACTGAAGGTGACACCAGGTGTCAGCCTGAATCATCCAATTCAGTGGAAGAAGACAGACAATCCTCTCACCTCTGGTTGACAAGTGCACCATGGTTGAGCCAGATGGGACCCAGTTTGTGGTCTCTACCTGTGGATGGTTTGTGTTGTGTAGTCAACCCAAGGTGCCCATCCTATACTGTTCAGACAGGATGAATGGGGGCATGTCTGCTTGGTAGTGCTTGCTCACTGTCCACAAGGACTTCCTGGACACATCCTGGGAGGCAAGCGGAGCAAAATTCTTACCTCACAGAGCTTACACTGAAGCCCAGAAGACAAAAGAAAACACAATAATTAAATAAAATATGGAGCATATAGACTACGACAAGTGCCAAGGGGAAAGAAAGCATTCGGAAGGGACACTGGAGAATGTAGGGGGCACAGGCATTAATACAGACAGGCCCCAACAAGCCTCAAGTGGGCATGAGGTTGAGGATCTAGAGATTCCTTTTATGTGGCAATATCTGAGAAGGAGTAGCAGCTGCAAGGCCCAGCTGGCTTTGTGGAGAAAAAAACCAGAGCAGCTGGAGGACAATAATTTTAGGCAAAAACCAAGCATGTGCAAAGATGGCAAGTTCCCATGCCACCTCCACTAAGGACCTGACCTGGCAGCCAGCTCTCAGTCACCAGCCTAGTGTTAGCATAGAAGGGAACTTGTAGCCTATGAGCTTCTGTTCTCACTTTAAAGAAAAGAAAACAGAGGCCCAAAGAGGTGTATATAGCATCAGTCCAAGGGGACTGGTTGCAGGAGCTGAATCCAGTCCCCAAGCTCCCTCTCCTAGGGGTGGATTGAGAAAGGATCAGGCTGGAAGGATGTGGCCTATGTGGAACAGGCCAGGGCTTAAGAGCTGGAAGCACTGCCATGCTGGCTCTGGCTCAGGTCTTACCAGGCCTCCTCCACCATCCTTCTCATGACCAACTAGGCAATGGAGCCAGGCTGTGCAGAAGGAGGCTGGGCCACCTCAAGGTGCTGAGAACCCTCAGGTTCCTGGACATCTACAGTCTTTGTCCTTGTGCTGGCAGCTCTAGTGGTGAGAAGATGAGATGAGCACTGGCCTGCTGGAAGCACTTGGCTATGAAATCCAGGACAGATTTTCTGTGCTTCATACCATTGAGAACACCTATATCTGTCTCTGGAAAAGCATGCACACAGTCCATTACTCCACCCTCCCAACATTTTGAGGGATTTTGGATTTCATGACTCACAGAGGAAGCCTCAACAAGGTGGTAAAAGGACTCAGACCTGGCCCCACTGAGGAACCCTGTCTTGGCAGCTCTCTACCCCAGGAGCATGGGTCTGAAAAGTTCTCTTGACCACTGTGCCCCCACCCCCAGCATGGCCATGATCATAAGAGACCAGGCTGAACTCTCAGGTTTAGGCCATGTTTCTGGTTTGAGGCTGCTAGGAGAAACAGCAAGTTGCCACTGTTTGTAAGGCCCCTCCCTGCACTGTGGCTTTTAACAGTCTAGTTCTTAGCACTGTTCAATGAATTCTCCAGGGATATCTCTAAAAGAGAGTTATACCTTAATTTAGAAGCAAATAACTCAAAACTCCGTGATGAAGCAGACTCCTGTGGAAAAGAGATGAACTCAAGGAAGCCATTGTGTGCAGATGCCAGCCGTGCTCACACAAGGTCTGCTTCTGGCTGACTTCCAGATGTGCTACTTGCTGACCAAGGGGCTGCTAGATTCTGGGGATGTACAAACAGAGGGGGAAGAGGTGATTCTTCCCCATCTGCAGGCGATTCTTCACTTACTTTGTGACTTTGGGCTCCTGGACAGGGAGGCTAGGGCAAGAATCGCAGGCTGGGTTTGACTGGTCCCAATCCATGTGGCCACTCAGAGAAAGGAAAGGGAAAGAAAAGGAGTGAGGACACATCATGCCCTTATTAGGCCTTTTCTCTCTACCCACCACAGCCTTAGTACTGTCCCCATGGTCTGTAGGACCAGGCCAGTTTCCCAGGTACACACCTAAGTAGTCATATAGGACCCCACGGTAGGCTTAATGCCCTGTGACATGTCACCATCATGCAATGCATAATAATGTCTTAATAACTCCATAAATTGTGCAGCCAGAGCTGCCAGTTTTGCTCAGTCCCCAGGTACCCATCTGCCCTGGTATTTGTTTCAGGAGACATATCCTCTGGATGCCTTGTTTTCCAGACTCCTGAGAGGACATCATGAAGGCCCTCCTACTCCACAGGCTCACCAGCCCACCACCAGCACCTTTAGGACGCATCTACCTTCGATCCTCAAGTAACCTTAGCTGCTTCTCTCAAACTCTGATGTCAAAGATTCCAGGTTGCTAGCTCTAGCCTCACTCTTCTCTCTGGCCACTGCATAGGCCTGTATCTACTAGGATCTTAGATCAACTCCTGGTCCTCTGTGTCTCACAAATGAGACCGTCCATGTATTCCTCAGCCAGAGCCAAAGCTCTATCCATCACCAGGTCTGATCTACCACTCTTGAAAATGAATCTCTAATTCAGCCACCTCTCATCTCTGCTGTTCCCACCTCTCTGTTCATCTTCCTCACCTGAAATGTAACATGGCTATAGATAACTTCAAGTCTTACCTCTAGCTCAGTTTACTCTCTCATATCAACAGAGGTCTTTGTGTAAATGTGTGTATATGTCTGTAGGCATGTATGTATGTATGTATGCATGCCTGCATGCATACATTTGATTTATTTTAGGTGCGGGGTGGGGGTGGGGTAAGAACCCAAGGCCTCACCCCTTCTAGGCTATTACTCTACCATTGAGCTATACTCCAAGCCCAGCAGAGCTCTTTTGAAAAGCATAAATTAGTTCAAGTCTCCCCTTTGCTCTAAACAGGTCTTCCTACCTATCTCACTGGAAGTAGGAATCCTCCCAGACAACCTACCAACAAACCTACACTGGGCTCCAGTCATCTGGCTTTTCCCTCCCTCCTTTCCTTCCTTCCTTCTCTCTGGCTCTTTCTGTCTCCTCCCCCCTCCCCCTGCCTCTCTGACAAGCTCTTGCTATGTAGCTATGTAACTAGGCTGGTCTCAAACTCCCCACCAAGCATTAGTTTATGAGTCTATGACACTATGCCCAGGTTTAGCCACCTGGTCTTCTGGCAGGGCTTCTAGCAGCTGAGCAGTGTTCCCTCAATGCCTCTGCACCTGCTGTGCCCTCCTAGTATGCTTCTTCTTTGAACATAACATAACTTGCCTAGGGCTACTCCATGGCACTGTACTAGTCCCACCTCAGAGACGTCATGTCCTCACCCCTGCTTCTGGTTTCAGTGTTCCACACAGCAAGGTGCTCATCCCCCTGTTCTTGGTTACATGTGTTATTGTCCGTATATGAGATGTGAGCCCTAGGAGTGGGCACTGCATCCCTGCCATACCCCTGGGCCAGCATGCAGCAGACACTCGTAAATATTAGCTGAATGAATGAATGAAGGCCTTGTATAAGGTTAGGGTTCTGCTCCTCAGGCTCATAAGAGGGCTGGTGTCAGCTCCAGTGTGCTCCAGAATTGACATATGATCCCTGTGGGCTCATTCTTTTTTTTTTTTTTTTTTGGTCTGGTCATGGGGCCTGAGCTCTGGGCCTGGGCGCTGTCCCTCAGCTCTTCAGCTCAAGGCTAGGGCTCTACCACCTGAGCCACAGTGCCACTTCTGGCTTTTTTTTCTTTTTGTTTATGTGGTGCTGAGGAATCGAACCCAGGGCCTCAGGCATACAAGGGAAGCACTCTACCACTGAGCCACCTTCCCAGCCCTGTGGGCTCATTCTTATGAAGAGCTTCCACTGCCATTGTGGACAACACAAGGGGCTAAACATGTGGGAAGGCTGGTGTGGGAGCTAGGCAGGGCACTTATGGCTCTGTTTACAGATAAGGACAAGAAGGCTCTGAGAAGATGGGACTGGATCAAGAGGCAGTGGGATCAGAGCCTGATCCTACCTCTTCTTTATACCTAAATTGGAGTTCTTGTGTCATGAGAAGCTGGGTGCCCCTTTGCCCTTCCCAGTCCACACAGCTGTAGTGTGGCAGCTCTTGGGGACTGACCTTTGGCGTCTGCCCTGATGCCTCTATTTCCCTTCATATTAATTTTAGTCAAGCATAGGACTCAAAGGCTGCCCTAGAGGTTCTACTGTTACCCCAGTTTCCTTCCTTGGGGTTTTGGAAGATAGGTACACTAATCTGCCTCCTTCAGAGTTCCCCTTTGCCTGCTGCGGTCAGAGTCTGTGAGCTTGCCTTTATAGGCAGAGTGTTTATGTCTCCCAGGTTGCCTTATCCTAGCTTCCAGGGAAGGAAACCACATGCACAGCTGTCCAAATTCACACACCAGACAACTGAGTGGCTAGGCTGAGGCCATGCTCTGAGTTCAGTTGTGAGAAGGCCTACCACTTTAGCAGCCAAGTCTTTACAATTACCCAGATGTTTGCTAGAATCACCCTAGAAGCTCCTGATGTCCAGACCAAGCCATTTTTTTTTTCTTTTGGGAAACAAGTTTGAGAGGCAGAGCACAGAAGAGGAATCTATCTCTGTCTCCAAACCAGAGTCCATAGCAGGCCCCTTGGATGAGTCGAGTGGAAAAACAGACCACATACTCCATGCAGGCAGGCCCTGTTCTTACTACTGGTTCTTGGGCTTTAGCTAAAATGTGTGTAGGCAGGGGAGGGGGGGATACTACCCAAATGAGTAATAAACAGCCCTTTCAAAGACAGAGAGACAGACAGACCCACAGAGCAAAGAAAGATGGGGGAGGGGCAAACCACTCTGTAAGTGAGGGAACAGATCTAGGGCAGAAGGTAACTCTGGCCTTCCAAGGGGGAAGAACTCTGTCTTATTCACCGCCTGTTGCAGAAAATCAACATCTGTTAGAGGAACACACAGGAAGAATTAAACCAAATGCCAGTATCTCATCATTCCAAAGGAGGCACATTGAAGGCACACTGATTCATGCAAACAGGAGCCAGCCCTCTATACCCCCTATTGATCCCTAGATGCATATTCCTAGGTCATAGTCACAAATCTCAAATACCCACAAGCAAAAGACGCAGACTCACTAGCTAAGCATTGTCCCTAAACAAATGGCTCCTTCCTGGCTTAAAAAGGGGCTGGATAGTTACCTAGAGCATTGGCCCTGCCCAAAGGACAGGGTGCCTGGAATGGCAGCCGGAGATTTCAAGTAACTAGTTCTCTCTGATCTTTAAAGTTCTTTCCCAAGCCCACTTCATTTCAAAAGGTCTCAGAATGGTTCCCCTTTTAGAGATACAAAGGCTGCAGTCTCCATCAGGGCAGACAGCTAACAAGCAATGGGGTCATTCCATTTCCCCAGACCTCCCAGTCCTGTGAAGCCTCCTACCTCCTTTCCTTCCATACCTCTGATTCCTTCTCAAGGAAGCCTAGCATTCCCACGAGAACCAGCTGCCTAAGCTCCTCTTAGTCTCCATCTACTCTCTCCCCTCTGCCTGCAATGCCCACCCCAATCCTGCCAGTGTCCTTCAAGCTCCAGTTCAAATGTCACTGCCCACAGGCAGGTTGGAACCAAGCTGGTGGCAACTCCCAAGTGCCTTGCACTGGGGGTTGGGTTATCTGGGCACAGACAATTCTTCCCTATGGGGAGGTGAGTCAGTCCTGGGAGGGCAGTCTCAGTCCATTCCCACTCTGTCCACCCAAGCAGGGTGTGTATGTGGGGGGGGAGGGAAAATATTTGCTTAATTGAATTTGGCAAAGGAGCTTCTTCCAGACAGGGATGAGGGCAGCAGGACTGATCTCCAGGGCACAGAAATCATTTGAGGCAGAAAGGAGCCTGTCAGCTGCTCAGCTGCTTCCCCAAGCCAGACAGACTTCAGTTACCAGGCCAGTCCCTACACCTGAGACTCAGACTCCAGGGAACCCTACTCTTGTTTGGAACTGCCTTCCCATCCTTTTCTCGGTAATAGGAGTCCCAATTCTCGGCCTAGACAGATTCCTGCCACCGTCACCCTAGACAGTCTCAGCACCTCCCTAAAGGCAGAGCCCCTCTGGCATTCACTGCAGGATACCGAACCCCAGTTCTCAGGCCCTCCCTCAAACACCCCCACCGCCTTTTAAGGGAAAAAATATTGAGCTGGGAACATATTACAATCGTACCAGGTCGATACTCCTCTCTTGCTCTAAATGCCTCCTAGGAACCTGCTAGCTCCAAGAGCAATGACCGAAAACTGCGATCTGTCTGTCCCCAGGCCCAGGCCTTCGGGGCCCTCTCTTCCTTTCCGGCCAAGGCCACGCGTTGGCGCTCCGGCCACCCAGGGTCGCCTTCGCCCCTCTATCCCCGGCGGGAGACCCCGCCTTAGCGCCGCTCCTGCAGGTCGTCCGGCCTGGGTTCTGCACCCGAGGCCGCTCTGGGTGCTCTGAGGCCCCGAGAGGCATGCTAGCCGCCCCCTGCCCATCCTCGCAGGCCCGCAGTCGCCCCTTCCAGAGGAGTCCTCAGCCCCGCGCGCCTCCCTCCCGCCGGCACCTGTCAGGCCTTCGGCCACCACCCCCACCCCTGCCCACCTGGCAGACAACCGCGCCCTGCCGGCCCCCCACCACGGAGGGGCATCCCTGACACTGGTGTCCTCCAAGCCCCGAGAAATCTCGAGCACAAAGGCCCAGGCAGGGCCCCGGGTGGGGGTGGGGTGGCGCCCCGACCGCGCCCCCGACCTCCCGGGGTTCGCCGAGTGCGCCCCGGCTGCAGGTCCGCTCACTCACCTCCCGGCCGCGGCACCGTGCATCTGCCGAGCTGATCTGGGCAGGGCGGGGCGGCGAGCGCGGGCCGCAGCCTCCTCGTTCCGCACGACGCGGGCGACGACACCCGCGCGGGGACGTGACCGGACCGCGGGCGGCGCACACACTCGGGTCGGCCTGGCTGCCTCCGCCCGCCCTCCCGCGCCGCCCGCCGCCAGCCGCCCGCCCGCCCGCAAGTCCGCCCGCCCCGCGCAGCGCCGCCGCCGGCAGGGGGCGGAGCCGCGAGCGCAGCGCGTTGCCAGGCCAACCGCGGGCGGGGGAGGGCCGCGCGCCCGCCGGGCACCACGCGCCGGGCGCCGCCGCCCCTCCACTAGCGCCGGCTCATCGCCCATTGGGCGTGTGTGGCCGACGGACGCACCGAGGGTCCAATGGCAACAGACAGGGGCGAGGTCTGGCTCTGCGCGCGCCGCAGTCCCGCACGCGCTTCCCGCGCCAAGTGTCCAAGCCACTTTGCCGAGGCCCTACTCCCCCTCCAGTAGAGTTGCTGTTAGAAACTAGGGAGACCCAATCTGAAAACCGCAATGGCGCTGGCTCCCTCCACTGCGCGCTCCCCCTTCTGCTGGCCTCTTCCCAACTTCATTCAACCCCAAGTGGGTTCCTCCTGTGTTCTGCGACCCTAGACAACCCACCAACCTCTCCCACCGTTTCTATTTCCAAAGTATCCAGTAGCACTTGCTTCACTAGATTGTTGTGACAGCCCTCTAGGACATGTGAAAGACAAACGCAAACCCTAAAGGTTGAACACTCGGTGAGGTTTGTGCATCCCTGGAAGAGGCTGTCACTCTGTCGGGGACATAAGGACTCTTCTAGGAGCTGGTCCCAGCAGGAGGGAGCCAGCTCCCCTGTTGACACCTTTGGGTAGCTCGGAGCCCTGCAGCATGCACTTGAGCCTAAGCAATTTTGCTTTCTATTTCAAGTAGATCCTATTTATGGGCAGGAACCCCTCACTTCAGTGCTTAAAAGGCTCAGGTCGGACAGTCAAGGTATTAGTGCTACGCTGACTTTTTCATCCTTGTAGCATGAAGCATAAGCATCTTAGTGCATCCCTGACAAAATACAAATGTGACACCCAATATTGGCCCCTTTCTTGTCACTTTACATCTTCATAGTGAAATTACTTAGATTTCCCCCTTTGTTAAGCAGAAGCACTGGAACTGGCCATGGGCTGGACAGATGGGATAGTAGGCCTTAGGCCAAGTCTGAAGTAAGAAGGCAGGGGCATGGGTTGGATTCTGCCCGCTGGGTGACTCTAGCCTGCACACATCATCCCATAACCTCCTCTGACATTTGTGCTGAAACCTGAAAAGTCATAGCCCATGTATTATGGTTGTGCTAGTCCTGGGCTTAAACTCAGGGCCTGGGTACTGTCCCTGAGCTTTTTTGCTCAAGGTTAGGGCTCTACCACTTGAGCCACAGCTCCACTTGTGGCTTTTTTGGTAGTGAATTGGAGATAAGAGTCTCATGGACTTTCCTGCCTGGGCTAGCTTTGAACTCCAATCCTCAGATCTCAGCCTCCTGAGTAGCTAGGATTACAGGTATGAGCCACCTGCTTGGCTACTGCCTAAACTTTTAAGAGCAGATAGATGTTGGTTATGAACCACAGTCATGCTCCTTTGGGATGGCCAGTGAGAACTAAAGGACTTTGCCCAGCAGTTGAAAAGCTACTTGGTGTACATGTCTGCTCTGCCACCAGCCTGTGTCAGGCCAACCTTGTGTTGGGAGAAATTTCAGAGCCCAGCACTGTGGTCCCTGACCACAACTGTTTTCTCAAAAGTGAAAAAAAAAAAAAAAAAGACACTGGCTCCTGGAAGGGCAATTAGTAGGGTTAATGTTCATGGGAAACACACATTTGCACAGTCAGATATGAGTAGAGTTAGTTTTTACTGTAGGGCCAAGGGTTCAGTGTTCACTTTTTTGTAAAGAGCAAGCCCAAGTACAAGAGTAGGAAACCCCTTATTGCATTTCAGCTGTAAATCAGAGGCTAGCCCCTTAAGGGGTCCACTGGTTCTGGTTATTGCTTCCCTGACCTGTTCCCTGGAGACCACATCAAGGTGAGGTGAAATGAGATGGTCTTACTGGTAGTAAATTAAAGATTATATTCATTCATACGACAATTATTTATTATCAGCCTCTTCCTTGTGGCACAGAGTTCTAGGATTTACACCTTGTCTCTTCCTGATAGGCCTTGTGGTTCTAAAGCAGGTGTGGAAAGAACTAATTTGCATTATAGTCCTATGGGGCTGGCTGTTGGATGGGACCCACCAAGGCTCTTCAGGCAATGGCAAGGGGAACACTGAGCACTGGGGTCAGCTTTCTTAAGGAAGAGATGCTTGCCTTGAGGCCACAGTAGGACTGGAGATAACTAGTGAAAGGAGGTTGAAGAGAAGTAAGTTCCAAGATGTTCCAGACCAGCTCAGCCACATTGGTGCTCAAGCTTGCACCAATACTAGGAATAGGGATAGTCATCCCTGACTGGTGGCCTTTCAGTTAGACTTAAGAACCACTACAGATTTTTCTTTTCATCTCCCCCATTCTTTATTTCTATGTGTCTTTCGTGCTAGTACTGGGGCTTGAACTCAGGGCTTGGGCTATCCCTTAGCCTTTTCTCTCTTGGCTAGCACTCTACACCTTGAGCCACAGCTCTACTTCCAGCTCTTGGGTGGTTAATTGAAGATAAGTTTCCTTGCCCAGACAGGCTTCGAACTAAGATCCTTATATCTTAGTTTCCTGAGTAGTTAGTATTACAGCTATGAGCCATTGGCACCAGACACCCCTGAAAAATTTTAAGATGAGCTTTTGAAATTTGAGAAGATGGACAGCAAGCTTTTGTTTCATATTGTTTCTGGCATGGTCTCACAGACCATGTGAGCTCTACTCAGGGAATAATCAAATACGAAAGTATCAATTAGTCTAAAAGAATTAAGGAAAAGTAGAAAAGCTTGTCCGAGTTCTAGTTCAGCACAGAGCCTGCTCTGGCCATGGGATTATGGGGACACCAAATGTGCCAGGTGGCAGCACTGGGGGGAGAGAAGGTAGGAGAGGATAGGGAGCAAGGATGGAACTTTAGTGAGTCAGGAAGGATCTTGGGTCAGGACTGGTACCAGAACCTAAGAGACAATGGCTAGGGCTTTATATAGTAGCAAGAAAAAGAATGCCCATTGGAAGCCTCCTGACTCATCAGGAACAGCAGGCTGACCCCTGCGCTCTCACAAAATGATCAAACGTTGGTTGCAGGTGACTCCATGCTATGGGCATCTGCCATCCCTCACATCTAGTCAAGCTCCCTTTCCTCCTGTTCCTTCCAAACACACACCTTTGTCTTTCCCACTGTTTGCCCTTCTGGACTATCCTCTACTTCACTGCAGACACACTTTCCTGGGCCTTTCTTCTGGCACTTCCAGAGCCCTCATGACTCTGGATTTCCTTCCCTATCTGTGTGACAATCAGTTCGGTAATGCTTGACCCAACTGATTCTCCCACTCAACTTCTTACTCCCCCAGTGTAGAATGGGAAGTCTCAAACTGCTGTGATTATTCAGTGTCCAGGGTCTTGCCTGCACATTGCCACCCCATCCTAGCTGGTCCCTCTCTGTTGCCTGCTCCCAAACCTCACTTCCTCTCATCTGCAGCAGCTGGATGGGTTCGTATGGGTTGTTTCCTTGGGGTCCATGGGCCCTGCCCCTACATGAACAAGCAATTGTGGATCTGGGTTAGTTATAAATAGCCAGGCCCGCCACTCTCCTTTTAGCTGAAGAGAAGCAAAGTGAGCGAGCAGAAAGGCACACCCGGCACGCGTTTTATTTTTAATTTTCTCCCTCTGTCTCAAAATGAACCCAGGTCCTGTTGCTGAGTATTTCTAGGAGAAGGTCCCTGAGACAGATGCTCAAGACACAAACTGAGTAGCTGAGGACCCTAGCTTTGTCTCCATCTGCTGTGCTAACTTGGACATTCGAGCTTCTTCTCTGGGCCTGGATTTCCTCACCAAGGGGGAGCAGAGCAGGAGAGATAATCACCTCCAATATTTTGATCTTTTTCATCTCAACTACCATTTTTTGTTCTTTCCCCAGCCTGTGGCCATCTCAACTCAGACATCAGTTCCTGGCAGTTTAAGCAACAGTACCTGTGCTGATATTTCCTGGGAAGCTTAGAGAGATTCTAATCAGGCTCCTGTTCCATTCTTCTTGTTCACCCTCTGCCATTGTGCTCATTTCAGTGCTTAAGAAAACTAGACTCAGAGAGGTTAGGTACCTGGTCCAAGGTCACACAGCTTGAAGAGGACACTTTCAAGAATCAACCCAGGCTTATTTGGAAATCTGGACATGAAAACTGTTTTTGGGATGAGGTACAAAACCCACACATCAGATAGGTACTGGGTACACATGCTTGTTATCCTAGCTACTCAGGAGGCTGAGTTCAAAGCCAGCCCAGGCAGAAAACTCTCTTGAGATTCTTTTTTTTAAATTGTGAAAATACCATACAGAGGGGTTACAATTACATGGGCAAGGTAATGAGTACATTTCTTATCAAGCATTGTTGCCTCCTCTCTCTTGAAATTCTTATCTTCAACAAACCAGTAAAAAGTCAGAAGTAGAGCTATGGTTCGAGTAGTAGGGTACCAGCAAAAAATCTAAGGGACAGCACTCAGGACCTGAGTTCAAGTCAGTACTGGCACAAAAAAGAGAGAGAGATACATGAAAGAGAGAGATAGGGAGGGGGAATAGAAGGAAAAAAACCTTACACATATATTCCCTTTGCTAATTTGGATGACTTTATTACAGTAATAAAACCATTAAAGAGGTGAGAAAGTCATGTGGGTATGAAATTTTAAAAAGCAAATCCTAACACACTTGGAGCAAGAGGAAACTGTTTTCCCAGTGCCCTGAGAACAAATGGGGCAGAGCTAGCTGCTCCAACCAGAGACCACAGGAAGCAGCTGGGCGTCAGGGAGCATGGGGGGGCAGTATGAACTGTTGGACAGCCTGCTCTGCCACTTCACCCCCTGGCCCTGGGCACCCGCCATTTGATGTCCTCAGGGAGTAAGGGAAGAAGGCTAAGGTTATGTCTTCAAAGAGGAAATCCCCAGTGCTAATTGGCACTCAGAGACCTTTAGGTTAATTAACCTGTTTATTTGTCTCTCTAGAGTAAATTAGAGGATTTAGCTAGGGAGGGCAGAAGGAAGAGAGAGTTTTTTTGCTAGTGGCCATCTCCCCCAGTGGTTATACATCTATAACCACATCTATACATCTTCTCAGTGGGCAGTATAGGTTACTGGGAAGACAGAAAGAGGGCTAGCTATAGGGCAGTAGTGAGGAGAGTGGGTTGCGAGGCATGTACAAGGGCTGCCCCTTGTTCCTTCCTCATCCCTAAGGCTAGAAAGGCTATTCAGAGATTCTGGGCCCCTCTGGCTTCTGTCTGTGCCAGGCTGTGGGTTCTCTAGATGGCTCCATGGAGGCATTTCTCAGGAGGGATGAGGGAGGAGAGCCAAAGTAAACAGGGCAGAGCTTTCGTATGGGATCTACTTTACTGTGTTTCTCTTAGTATCTGTACCCTAGCTGTGCCATTGGACTCCTCGTTTCTGTGGTATCTATGACATCTAGTCCATGACATCTCCAACATCTATAACATGTTTGAATGGGAAAGAAGATTGGTCTCACCCCTCTCCAAACACACACTATAAGGGAAGAGAAGATAAGTTTTTCCTTGCTATGACAAAATGCTTCAGAGAATCAATCTAAAAGAGGAAAAATTTACTTTGGATCATTGTTTCAGAGATTTCAGTCTATAGTCATTTGTCTCCACATTTCTGAGTAAATAACAGGTGTTAGAAGTGGTGGTCAGAACTCATGGTAGCCAGTAAGCATGGAGAGGGAAAGAACCAGAGAATGAGAGAGCAAGTCACAGAATGAGCTGAGCACTGGTGGCTCCTGTCTGTAATGCTAGCTACTTAGGAGACTAAGATTTGAGGACTGAGGTTCAAATCCAGCCCAGGCAGACAAATCCAAGAGACTCTTTATGCCCAATTAACCACCAAAACCAAAACAAACAGCCTGAAGTGGTGGTGTGTCTCAAGTGGTAAATCACCAGTCTTGAGCAAAAAAGCCAAGAGCTCAAGGCCCTGAGTTCAAGTCTTGGTACTGGTACTAAAACAAAAACAAAGAAGAGGGGAGAAATGGGCTGTGGGCACCTTTCAAAGGCATGCATACAATGATCTATTTCTTCCAGCTAGGCCCCTACTTCTTAATAGCCCATTCAGTAATGACTCATTTTTTCAATAATGACTTATTAAAACTTTTTGTCCCCTCAAGATCAGTGCTCTACCACTTGAGCCACAGCTCTACTTCTTGCTTTTTTTTTTTTTTTGGATAGTTAATTAGAGATAATAGTCTCATGGTCTTTCCTATTAGGGCTAGCTTCAAACCATCAATCCTTAGATCTCAGTCTCCTGAGTAGCTAGGATTGTTGACATGAACCTGGTGACTGACTCATTCATAGTTTAGTCCATTGATGACCCAATCATCTCTCACCCACATGAGCCTCTAGGTGCCTAGGCTTAAGGCAATGAGCTGTTGCTTCTCTGACCACTGCACTCCTATATAGGGCTGATGCTCCTGAAATGCAGATAACCAAAGGCTGGAGCCCTTTGTAACCCCTGTAGGCTCATCTCTCAGCCTCAGCTCCAGTCATGGCTATATACATAGCCTCCAGTGTGTGGCCAGATAGCCTGGTTACCAGGACTGCCTGCCAAGTCCCCCTGCCAATCCTCTACCCTACTTGTGCAGCCAATCACCATTGGGGGAGGAGAAAGGTCTCATCCTTGTACTATTTCCTGTCCTGCAGGGGCCCAGGGTATTGTCAACTGTGGCCTGATCCCCGCACTGGTATGGAAGCTGCAGAGGGAGGAGGAAAATATTCAGGAGCTCATCTTGGACACACTGGCAACCTGCCTGCAGGAAGATGCCACAGAGGCACTGGGCAGCCGCGCTGTCCCCTGCTTCAAAGAGAAACTCCTTAGTCCTAATGAAAACATCCGAAGCAAGGCTGCTGAAGCACTTATGGCCATCAGGTGAGAAGACCTGGTGGGACAAAGCAGCTATTCCCTTGGGCTTCCGCTAAGCTCCAGAGAGGGCACCTAAGCTGCCACTGGCCCAACAGCAGGCCAGCAGCAGGTCTTTTTTCCAGCTAGGGCTTCCCCAGAGGCCAAAGGCCTCTGTCCTTGTGTCCTGGAGAGAAGAGGGTGCTGGGATGGAATATGGGCTTTTCTACTAGTGTGACCATTTTCTCCTTTGGCCCATCAGTGTCCTCTATACCAGTGACCCATTCCCTACCCCATTCCTAGACTAACCCAGACAGTTGGTCACCTCCTTTCATGAGGAAGGGAAACAAAACTCCAGTGCTAATAATGACATTCTGGCCACTAAGTGACCATAGTGTGCCAGAAGTTGTCTACAAGTTGTACATGTAGACACTTAGACAGGTAAGAGGAATGGCTCTCTTTTAAGGGGAGAAAACTGAGGTATAAGATCTAGTAGCTTGCTGGAGGCCACATGGGATCATGATCTGAATCCTGGCCTGTGAACACAAGGCCTTTCATTCCTATGACTGCTTATGACCAACTCCCAGAGCCCCACTGCTTTGTCTGTAGCCATATCCCCTTAGTTATAGCTCTAAGTCTTTGTTTTCTATCAGTTATGATTCTTGCTAGAGGTGGGTGTGTATGTGTGTGTGTGTGTACACGCGCGCATGCATTTGTGTTTGTGTGTTGTCAGAATACATATTTCCAGGCTTTAGCCCAGACCATTCATCCTTCAGGTCTTTGCCTAGAGGATCTTTCCCAACCAGGTTTTCCAGGAGTGGCCTGGAGAGAGTAACCTCTCTCTAGCACCCCTGGAGCCCCTTCACCGGCTTGTGTTTTACCACTATTACCATTTTGTGTGTTACCCACACAGTATGCTACCTGAGGACAGGCCTTGGCTTTGTCACTGCTACAGACCATGGATTATATGGCCCCAAATGTCAACAGGGTCAAGAGGGAGAAGTCCTGCTCCTGGCTCAGTATCTGTATAGGGCCAAATGCCACTTGTTAGAGGCATAGCTCACACGTGATACATAAGTGAACCAGGAGAATTCCTGCAGGTGGGCCCAGGGTTCTGCATCCTTGATCAAGTGACCTAGGGGTAAGGTCCACTGAGCAGAAAGTCCTAACAGCCTCACTGCATCACAGTGAATGGCTGCCAAGCCCGTTTTCCAGTGTTCCTATGGAACACATATGCCTTTGAAACGTTGGGTTTTACAAAACAGAGTTGTCTGGGAACTGAGATTTTGGAAAGGTTGATTCAGTAAGGTGAAGGAGGAATCCTTGCAATGATTACATTCCTTGCAATTCCAATCCTTGGAATGAGTATGTACTGCAGCATTCCTATGGGGCTTGTGGGCACTGTTCCCTGGCCCAGAAAGCCTTTTCTTTTAAGAGGACAGTGTTGGCCCTCTCCTAGAGGGAAATATTAGGAAGTCTACCTTCTTTTCACAGCTTCTTACAATGCTAGAGTGAGAAGTGACTTAAAAGTCACCTTGTTTAAGTTCCCACTTCCAGGTGCCCAGCACTGGGCTGCTCACTGCCTGGTTTTTACTAGCTGACTTGCTAGTATCAAATGGGCCTTGTTGTGGTTTACACCCTAGACTCTGCACCTCTACATTTTGGAACCAAGAAGAACCTGTCTTGTTTCTTCTTTGAGTGATGGCATGGGGCAAGGTCCCTTTGCCTCCTAGTCCCTTGATCTCACCTTCACTAGCAGCTCACACCTCTGTTCCTTTGTGCCCTGGTGCTCTGGCCATGGCTAGTTCTGGGCTACAAAGGGCAGTCCCAACCTAGGTCCTTTCCTTTTGTGGGCAGTGGGGCAATCTTAGGCCTTACCACCTTCCTTCCCAAAGCAGAGCCCCTAGCTGTCCTCTCTATTTCCCAGCATCCCTTTGGAGGGCAAGAACCAGGTGTGGAAGTATGATGTCATCCCCATCCTGGTGCATGGGCTAAAAGACATCAGCACGGAGGTGAGAGCCAACGCTGCAGGGGCCTTGATGTATGCTACAGTGACCACAGAAGGTAAGGCCACACCAGGATCCCTAAGTGGGAGTGGGTCCATTTGGGAGTCTCCCATCAGCCACAAAGCTTTATAAAACTCATGCCTCCCATGCTCAAGAGCCAACTGTTATCCCAGATCTACACCCTAGAGGCTCCATCAAAGTCTCTCTCTTGGCCTATCACTGAAACCTTTTTGAGATTTTGTCTAAAACCCAGCCTTCTCTCTTCTTCCTGGATACTGCAGGCTGCCTGTGGTCCCCTCAGTAGTCACTCACTTTAAGATGCCTCTCTTCACACCAGGCTGTTCACTGGGCCTGGAATTCCCACTTCGGATTCAGGCCCTTTGTGAGCCTTGATCCGTGATTCTGTTCATCAGGGATTCAGAACAAACCCTTGACTAGATGATCCCTCCCTCCTTCTCTCCATCCCTCCTCTCTCTCCCTTCCTTCAGATTATTTATTTTTTACAAATGAACAACTAAACATATACTATACAGGGTCTCAGGCTTGCTAGACAGCCACTCTTACCATTTGAGAAACTATTTTTAATTTATTTTTCAGGTAGGATCTTGTGTTTTTCTGAGGTCTGGGATAGCCTGGACTCCAATTCTCCTACTTATTCTTTCCCTGTAGCTGAGACCACAGAAGGTGCCACCATATCCAGATTTTATATTGAAATGGATCTTCTCTTTTTGTCTTATCTAGTCTTCTATGGTGTTTCTTGATCATAATTTATTTTTCTTAAATTGGGTGAGGATTAGCTTTCCATACCAAGACCTTCTAAAGTTGTCTGATCTTCCTGGCTGGCCCAAACTCACCTGTACCAATGCTGTGCACTGTGCTTTCTTTGTATACCATGGAGGACTCTCTGAGTTTCAGATTTGTAATGGGCATGCTGCAAAGCCTCTCAAAGACAGATTCTGCTGGAAACTTCTCACTGTACCTTAATGATGGAACTTGAGAGAGATTTGGATCTTCGAGTCCACAGCTCACCTTTCTGTTGTATAGAGAGGAGGTTGAGTACACAGGGAGCAGAATCATCCCCTGTGTCTTCATCTTGGAGCACCTCAGGATTCTTGTGGAGGAAACTGCTCGAATAGCCAGGGGCCTGTGGGGACTCAAGCAATGGCCAGAGATGCCAAAGCCAGAACCTAGAGAAATGAGCCACATATTTTCCTATTGGTACTCCTGCTGAAGGTCTGTGAGCCCTGCCATGTATCTGGCCATGAGCTGGATAGTGGGAACCCAGAGGTCTGAGGTGTCTCACTTGGCACGAGAGACAATGGATGCAGAGAAATTCAGTACTGAGTGAGGAACACATGACAGGGGAAAAGCCTCCTCTAGGAAGGGTTTGAGGATCAACATAGAGTGTTAGGCATGCATGCACACATGGATGCACGCGCGCGCGCACACACACACACACACAGAGGAAAGAAGAGCTGGTGGAGACTTCAGGAGAGTGTCTCCTATACAAATTAAAGTCTGTGTTCCCTGCAGACTGGCACCATGAGATTGTTGTTGTTCTGGTTTATTTTGTATTGTCCTGGGGATCAGACCTAGGGTCCTGAATATTTCAGTCTAAGCTTCCATCACTAAATTACACCTGTGAAGAGTGGTTGCTCAAGAAGGATTTGCCACATGACCAATTGGTTTTCCATTTTAATAAGACCATTTGTATTTCTTGAGGAGAACGAATTTTAGGACAGGAACAGGGTGGGTGAGGAGGAAAGGCTACTTAGGGGCTAGAAGGGCAGAAGGGAAGGGGTGAAGTCTGACTTAGCAGTAGAGTGCAAGAGAGATAGGGCGGGAGAAGCTGAGTGGGTATGGGAGGGTGCTTCCCCTTGAGACTGCACCAAGGCATGAGGGCAGGGAGAAGTGGTCCTGGGAGAGGCTGGTTAGCAAACCCCTTGCTTACAGGGAAGTATGCAGCACTGGACGCGGATGCTATCCCCCCACTTCTGGAGCTGCTGGACCCAGAACTTAGCACCAAAGTGCGCCTGAATGCCACCAAGGCCCTCACCATGCTGGCGGAGGCCCCCGAGGGCCGAAAGTTACTACAGGTTCACGTACCAGTCTTCCGTGCGCTTGAGACAGAGAAGAATGAGAACATACAGTGGGCAGCCAGTATTGCCCTCGACGTGATTGAGTGGAAACCCTGATGAGCCCTACATCAGGTCACATTTGCTAAGCAGCCTCCATACCTGAATAAACGGACTGAATCTCTTTGTCTTGGGCCCCAGTTTATGTTTCTGCAGCATGGTCACATCAATCTTGCCTGCCAAAGAAGAAATATCAGGGGCTGGGAAGGTGGCTCAGTGGTAGAGTGCTTGCCTTGTATGCATGAGACCTTGGGTTCAATTCTTCAGCACTACATACATAAGCAGAAAAAGGCAGAAGTGGCACTGTGGTCCAAGTGGTAGAGCGCTAGCCTAGAGCTGAAGAGCAGAGTTCAGGCCCCACAACTGACCAAAAAGGAAGAAAAAAAGAAAGAAAGAAAGAAAGAAAGAAAGAAAGAGAGAGAGAGGGAGGGAGGGAGGGAGGGAGGGAGGGAGAGAGGGAGGGAGGAAAAGAATATCAGGGCCAGAAGCACCAGGTCCTAGGCAGCATAGGCACAACTCAGAGTTGGCATTGGTAGGAGCTGGTCTGCACATCTCTGCTCCATTGGGGGCCCAGAGTTGCCTCAGGAAGTAGAGATCAGGAGTGAGCCCTTCAAGAGGTAAGTGGGGGTAGGGAGCTGGCTTGGATTTTTGGAAGAAACACAGTAGGGTCAGGTATCATCCAAGCTCCAGACACTGAAATGATCAGGTTTATGGGGGTACAGATGGACATAGCCCTCTTGGACAACCTCTTCAGTGCTCTGCTTGGCCAGTTCTTTCTCGTCCCACACTGAATGGCAGGCAGGAAGGTAAGAGGTATGGCTTGATGCTGGCTCTTCCTAGGGAATGTTGAGTTGGATGATCATCCAGGACTAAACACTGATAGTGATAGGTTCTAGATTCTTCCTTAAGGTCTTACCTTAAACAGCTTTATTCTTGGCCAGTGCAAGGAAGTCATCAGAACAGGTAACTCCTGAGCTAGCCTGAAGTTCACCACACCCTCCTTGATTACCTTGGTCCCACAACAGGGTAGCCCTATGGTATGTCTAGCCTCCTATCAGTGTCTCCATCTGTGGTTTTCTTCTCAGTGAAACTGAGACTTGGTGATGAGGCAGGGGAGCAGTTGAAAGAGCCCCTTCCTCTGTCTCTCTACCCTGTCTTGTCAGGTCTGGTCAGGTGACAGCTCCCCTAGTTTTGGAGAGCAATAATGGTACCAACCTTTGTTGGAGGAACTTACAGTGCCAGATTTCCCCTTCCATCTGAGGAAAAGCCAGAGCCTTATTTTTCCACAAGAGCTTTTTGAGGCTGCCTCCTTGCCTAATGGGAATTTATTCTGGGAGGAGTTCTCAGAATAAACACTATCAGCAAAACCAAAACTCAAGTGAGTGAGCCTCTTCTTGCAGTCTTTTCAGTTACCCCAAGGACCCCCACATCTCTCAGAAGTAACAGAGACATTTTGTCTCTAGAATTAAAGGATCGGCCCAAGCAGGCCATCTTGTTCTAAAAAGGGCTGGCCCGTCTGAGGTTTCAAGTTCAACCTCAAAAAAGGCCTAAAAATAGGAAGTCTTTCTTCAGAAAAGCAGATGTTCCAAGGGGTTCTACTGCATGTGTCCCAATCCTGCCTTCAATCCACAGAAGACTGGCTTCATCCTTCCCACGGGTCTAGCCAAGGTCACTGGCCTCTACGTTACCAAGGCCCTGTGCTTTTGGTCTCCATTGTAAAACCTCCTTTTGTCTTTTTTTTTTTTTTTTGCCTCTGCTTCCCTCTCACAATCTCATCTGCCTGGTTGTGGGCCTCCTCTACTAGGTCCCCTTCACACCTGTTCTTGCCCGCTTCTATCTCTCCTACAAACCTGCACATCTAGCTCAGGTATCTATCAGTCTCTTTTCTGAGTTATGGCATATTATATCCAACTAAACATCTGTTGTTATATGTCTGCAGACAGGAATTACTACCAGCCCTTCACAGTTTCAAAAACAGAGGAAGAAGGAATATTCTCCAACTCATTTTATGAGTGCAATATTGCCTTGTTACCTAAAGTATACAAAGAAATCATAAGAAAATGATAGACTAGTATTCCTTATAAACAGACATAAAAACTCATGACCAGCTGGGGTTTGAAATGTCCCAGGAATGTATGTATAATGTAGCATCATAGTACCATAGAAGATAGAAGGAAAAAGTCAGAGAAAGCATCCACAAAATCCAACACTCATTCATGAATAAAAACAAAACTATTAGCAAACTACAAATAGAGGAAAATCTTCAACATAGTCAATAACATCTGAAAAACCCACAGCTGATAATAGTCACCGGTGGAAAAATGGACTGCTTACCTCTGGAGATTAGGAACAAGACAAGCATGTCTGCTCTTATTATTTCCATTCATCATTATACTAGAGCTGCTAGCTATGATAATTAGGTAGGAAAAGAAATAAAGGGTATCCAGATTGGAAAGAAAGGAGTAAACCATTATAACAATAGAGTACATAATCCTATATAAGAAAAAAACTATATTTTAAAGCTATTAGAACTAACAAGTTTGGAAATTTTGCAGGATACAAAATCAATATATGAAAATTCATTGTATTTCTATACACTAGCAGTGAGCCATCTAAAAAAGAAATTAAGAAAATTTCACTTATACTAGCATTAAAAAGAATAAAATAGTTCAGACCATATTTAACAACAACAACAAAAACTGCAGGACTTCTGCACTGAAAACAAATCCTTGTTGAGACTTTAAAGATCTAAAAATGAAAAAGCATCCTATATAGATCACATTTAATGTCAAAATGACAATTAACATTTCCTGTAGCTCAGAGCTGATATATTGTTGGAATTGCTTGTTTTTTCCTCCAGTGCAGCCCATCTCTAGAATGCATGCAGCTTTCATTCATGTGCTCAACCAGTGAGTCTCTATAGCCCTGTCCTCCAGAAGTCCTCTTCCCTTTACCTCTCCCGTCTCCTGGGAGATATTCCTGCCTCCCTTTCATCTTGTCAGCAGTATCTAGCAAATCTGATACTATCACTCTCCTAGATAAGCTCCCAGGCAGTTAGGATTCCAAAGCATACAAGGTGTGGGTCTAGCTTTAGACTCTTCAGTCCACATTGCGCTGCTGCACACATCCATGTCCCTGCATTCTCCAACATGCCTTGCACTCTGGTCTCAAGTCTTCCTACACATTGTCCCTTTTCTTAATCCTGCTAACTGACTTCCTCATTCCTGGATTTTGTATTGAGGTGGGATACCAAACTGTGTATTGCTGCAGTACACATACCATGTAAGGGGTAAGCCTGTTGACTTCTGGGTTGTTTGATTCCTTTGCTTAGCTTTATTCTCCTCTCTGAAACATGGTTAATTTTACTTATTGATAAGGTGGTGAATGTGGTTAAGCTCTTAATTTGGGCATGAAGGATAGCAGGCCACATGTAATATAGGCAATGGCCATTATTACCAATTGTCTAGCTTCCACCAAAGATCATAAATTCTAAGAGCAGTTCCCATGTGTTCTGTTCATGGATACTTCCTTGAATCATAACACAGTGGTAGGTACATTGTAGATACTCAGAACTGTTAGCTGAATGATTGAGGAAGGGATGACGGAATGCTGTGTGCAGAATATGCCCAGAGTGTGATTTTCATGATACTGGGTGGGCCTCCCCCAAATCATGTCAAAACAGTTGAAACTGATTTAAAGACAACTCATTTATTTCAGTCCCAAGAAGGAAGAGAAATGAAAATTTAGGGATTCACCATTAAAACACAACTCGGGAGTGGCTTCTAGCTAGCTAGCTAAAGGGAATCTAGTCCATGAGACTCTATTCCCATTACCTGGAATGAGACTGGTAGAGTGACTGGAAGAGCTGGCATGGAGGAGAGATTCTTCTCTTGCTGCCATCAGGGCATTGCAATCGAAGGCAAATTATGGTGAGTTGCAGGGAGGACAATTCCATTACAGCAGAATCTGCCTCAGTCACACACCTGGTACAGGCAGGAGCTGAAGTTTCCATCTGAAATATAGCTGTTGCTCCATGCTTTGTGTTCATCAGCATTGGGTATAGAACCTGTGGGTGACAACCCTGGCTGGGTAGAGCAGAGTTTAGGCAATAGGACATCATTGATGACAGGGCTTTACCTTCAGTGATTGGAGATAACAAAGCAATATAGGGTGGGCATAGGAAAGAAATAGTAACAGTGAGACAAACACAAGCAAAAAAAAACCCCACCCCAGGGCTGGGATGTTGGCTCAGTGGTAAAGTGCTTGCTTCGCATGCATGAGGCCCTGGGTTCGATTCCTCAGCACGGCATAAACAGAAAAAAAAAAGCCGAAAGTGGCACTGTGGCTCTAGTGGTAGAGCGCTAGCCTTGAGCTGAAGAGCTGAGGGACAGCGCCCAGACCCAGAATTCAGGCCCCACGACCGACCAAAAAAAAAAAAAAAAAACCAAACAAACAAACCCCAAAAAGCAAAAAAACAAAAAAAAATTCCACCCCATATCCTAAATATATTTAGAGATAAAAACGAATTAAATTTAAAGTGAAAGTTGGTGTTTGTGTGGTAGAGCCATTTGGAGAAAATGACTCATTCAGAGAGGAGCAGATGCTCTTGTGTGCATAGTCTCTGCAATCATGAATGGGTTTTGCTCTGTCCCCTGGGCAACACACATGTGTTGCAGCTGGTGCTAGTCTTTGATGCACGACACCAGGGAGTGTTTTCATTAGTGTGATCTTTGACCCTTGTCCTTGGGTTTCCCCAAGAAGAAGCACTCCCTTCATGGTGAGGGAGCTGGGAAAGGCAGCAACCCCACCGGACCCCAAGTACCCACCATCTGCCTGAGCTGCTTCAGGCATAATTGATATGGCCCACAACCATGAGCAGGACCAAGATGATCTTACTGGTGTTGACCACTCTCCTCCAGGAAGGCTTCTTCCATACATCATCCCACTTTGTATGATTTTTACTCTCCTTGGTCACCTCCATAGTTCAGGTTGCCTCTCCTGAGTCCACGGCCCATGCATCTTCTAGTGTCTCAATGTGTTCAAGCTATTCCTTGTTTGCCTCCACATTTCTTCAGAGGAATTAAGAGGGGTTAACTTAGGGTCTGGCCCTGGTTCCAGTCCACAGAACAGGTCCCAGATATTCCAGAAGCAGATCTGAGAATTCTTGAATATATCTGGAAAAGAGAAGACAGGCATAGGTCAGGAGACTCAAAAACATCAAAGGAGGAGGGGATCTGATAGGGAGTCCTATCTCAGCAGTGAGACCAGATAAAATCTGACAGACTTGCTCCAAATATGAAAGAACATCTTCAGTGTGGACATGGAATGCTTACAAGCATCGTCAGGGATGTGAAGGAAACAGAGGTGAGACTCAGGAGCTGGCAGGAGGGTCCTGTGGGGTACAGTAGTATTGTGGAGCTCTCAGTTGTACCCACTTTCCCTTGACTGGACAGCTCAGGTGTTGGGTTATGGGAGTCCATCATTATGCTGTATCAATGTCCTTTCTGTCTTTGATAGTCTAAGAAGGTAGTAGCTGCTCCCTGTAGCACACTCTTCCTTCTGAGCTACTTCTAGGAAGATAGGAAGCCCTGTTAAGTCCTGAAAACAGACACTGCTCTCTAGCAGCTTCTGGGGGAGTGTCCTTTCAGGCAGCTCCAGTCTTTCCGTTTATCCTGACATCTGCAGATGTGTGGGCCCTGATGATACTTCCTGCCCATGAAGGGAATCTAGGAATTATAGAATGCCACCATTCATTTCTTTAGGATAAACAGTGGATGTTTATGTTGTTGCTCCAGTATCTATATTGCTGATGCTGGCCTGTCCCTTGGCTCAGGTCAGCACCATGGTCAGCTCTAACATATCAGCATTGACCTGCCATTGCCTAGACTGTGACTTCAGAGCCACTCCTGGGAATAATTAACCCCTGGTGATAAGATAACCCTGTTTCAGCCAGAAAAGGATCACAGAAATAGGCACTGCGCCATCTCCTCCCATTAGACAACTTTCAAGCTAGTGTTTCCTGGGCAAGCGAGTGTCTTATAGGTCAGTGTGAAAAGGCATCAGGGATGAAGGAGTCTCTGTTACCAAGAGAAAGGGCTCTGTAGTCAGAGGACCCCAATGCTAATAACACAGATATCTGCTAAGGCTGCAAAGTTAAGAGTACCAACCACACTCAGGCTCTGTTCTCAAATGCCCATGTCACGCTGCCATGCAGCTTGTAGGCCCTCAGTTTGTGGGAAGAGGTGTTAGAACCAGTGGAAAAGGCACAACTATTACCTCCCACAGCTGAGTATGTGTAATAGGCAGGCTGGACCAGCAGTAAGAGCTCACACTTTCCTGTGAGTCAATGTTCAAATCCCAACTATACCATTGACTAGCGACCTGACCACTCGTGCTTTATGCCCCCAGCTCTGGAATGGAACTAGTGGTTGTACCTATGCCATATGAACATAATGTTGGCAGTACCTGGCACACTGAATGTGTGCAGAGGGCATTCAGTTTACAACTTTTTAAGAACAGCCATTATTGGGAGAATGTGAGGGAAGGGGTGACATTGTCAAAAAAAATGTAGTCAGTACCTGACATATAACTGTAACCCCTCCATACATCTTTAGAATAGCAATAAAAATTAAAAAGAAAGAAGCTCTATCTGCAGGCATTGGAGAGGGCTGGAGTCCCACACCCACTCAGAGCACAGGGCACACTAGGATGTTTCCTGCCAGCCCACTCAGAGCACAGGGCACACTAGGATGTTTCCTGCCCATAGACGTCCACAAGCCACCCTGACCAGGTGTGCATCTATGGTAGGTGGCAAGAAGGAAGTCTAGATGTCTGGCCTCTGAACTTTCTAGGAAGAAGTGTAGAGGGACCCCAGGACCCTACTTTTTCTCCAGCCATGCTCTTTCTTTCTCTTCTTCTCTCCCCCAAGATCATAGCCTCCTTACCACTCTCTGCCCCAGACTCAGGACTAATCTCATTATATCCTTTATCCCTGTTTGCGTCAGGGGCTGGCTGCAAAGAGCTCAGGTCATCCCAGTCCATGCCCCCTTTGACCCTAAATACTCCCAACTCTTTCTGCTGAAGCCCTTCCTGTGGTCCTCCAGGGGATCAGCCTCCCCTCAGGACACTCTCTCTCTTTTTTGCTTGGGCCTGCCTCTAAGAGGGCTCTGAGGTGGGCTGTTCCTTTCTTCCTTGCCCCATTGGAGAGGGCCATTTCTTACTCCCCTTGGGAAGCCTCTAGTTTTTATTTTTTTGGGTGGGGTTCTTTTCTTTTTCTTTTTTCTTTTTATTGTGAAAATACTGTACAGAGGGGTTACAATTACATGGGCAAGATAATGAGTACATTTCTTATCAAGGATTGTAGCCTCCTCCTTTGTTTCCCCTTCCCATCCTCTCCCTGCCCCCTCACCCAATCCTCCCTCCCCCCACCAAAGTTGTAAAGTTTGTTTTTCCACATAATGACCTGTACATCTCATTGTTGTAATGGATCCACCTGTATCCCTATTTAAATGATTTGTTTTTTCCCTTCCCCTCCACAAATTATACCAACCTCAAATACAGTGAAAGCAGGGGTTATACCATGGGGGAGGGACATACAAGCCTCTAGTTTTTAATCCCTACACTGCCAGCCTATTCCCTTCTTGGCACCACACCCCTACTAGAAATAGAACATGGTCTCTGTGTGGTGAAATCCAAGGGCTAGTTCTTTGGGGCTTGAATTCAGAGTCTGGGTACTGTCCCTTAAGGTTTTTTTTTTTTTGGTTCAAGGTTGATGTTCTACCATTTGAGTCACAGCTCCATTTCTGGCTTTTTGGTGGTTAACTGGAGATAAGAATCTCACAGACTTTTCTGCCCAGGCCTACTTTAGATCATGTTCCTCGGATCTCAGCCCCTAAGTAATCTAGGATTACAGGCGAACCACAGGTGCCCAGATCTAAGAGCCAGGTTCTAGGCCTCAACTTTCTTCACTCATCAGCATTCGACTCAGTGGATCATCCTCAAGCTAGGATCAGAGTCTCAATGACCTGAAAAGAGACTGGCTGATAGATTTTAGCCAATGGAAAGAAGGATATCATAGGAACCATGAATTCTGGCTTTTATCTAAGGTACTATATGCCACAACAAAACGAACACATCTGTCAAGACCAATTCTATCAGGGAATAGATGCATCTGAGTCTATAATCCAGTGCAGAAATACACAAATACCAGTACGACATGATTTTTGGCTGACACAGGGGATGTTTACATGCCTCACTGGTGGGGGACTTCCTGTACCTGCTCTATACCAACACCCTGCCCTGTCTCTCAGACTAAAATGCTAGAATTAACTGTTCTGTTATGCTCCTAACAGACACAGCTCAATGTTGTATTGCTTCCTAATGCTGTCACAAGTGCACATCTGCCTTTCCAAGAAAACTGTCAGCTTCCCATGGATGAGGTTCCTGGATACTCAAAGGGCCTGGGTGTGTGGCAGTACATTACAGCATCTATAGGCTTTTGTGTACTGTGGCAGAGTCCTGCCTTTCTCCTGGTTTTGGAGGGCCCAGACCTAGGTCTGGCATGTTGCTACTTTTCCTCTTTAGCTTTCTCCTCTTTGGACAGTCACTTTCTCCAGCATACTTAGACCCTGTAAAGAACTTGGGAGACATCCAGAACATATTTGGCTGAATGAAGAACAGGCATTCAAAGTTGAGAGAAAAAGAAAAGCAGGATAGAACATAGTAATCTGAATGATGAAGGCCCTAAGCAACAGGAAATGGAGAACTGGCTACCTGAGATGCTAGACTAAGAGAAGGTTCCATGTCATGTCACTGATGTAGGGTGTGAACATCTGTTCTTCTCCCATTTGTTCCATCCCTCTTCCCACTGGGTTGTGTGTGCAGGAGAGGCATGAATCAAATGGAAAATACTGACCAGAAAGAGGGGCCAAATAGAGCCAAAGATCCCTTAGGCTTGTGATCTTCGTGTTTTGTTTTTGTTTTTTTAATGGTTATTTTCTGAATTGGGTCTCACTTCTCACCAGAATGCATTTTTGAGCTCTTATTTACCTACTAGAAGATTATCATTATCACTGGATTGCAGGCATGTACCACAGTGTACAGCTTCCCTTCTATGGAGGTGGAGTCTTGGACTTTTCTGAGTGGTCTGGCCTGGCACTACAATCTTTGCCTCTCATATAGTTTAGGATGACAGGTATATGCCATTGAGCCCAGCTGTGGGTTGAGACAGGGTCTCACCAACTTATCTGTCTGGGCTGGTCTTGAAGCATAATCTTATTGTTCTTTGCCTCCCAAGTAGCTAGGATTACAGGCATGAGTCACTGGTTCCTTTTTTGGGGGGGTGGAGGGGTGGGTCAAGGAGCTTGAACTCAGGTCCTGGGTACCATCCCTTAACTTTTTTGCTCAAGGCTAGTGTTCTACCACTTTGAACCACAGATTCATTTCTGTGGCTAATTCTGGTGGCTAATTGGAGGTAAAAGTCTCACAGACTTTCCTGCCCAGACTGGCTCAGATCTCAGCCCCTGAGTAGCTAGGATTACATGTATGAGCCACCAGCACCTGGCTCATGACTGACTTTCTAATTTTAATTTTAATTTTTTGAGACACGGCCTCCCTATATAGCTCAGACTGGCCACTAACTTGCCATACTCTTGCCTCTGCCTATTGTAACTTAGCTTTTAATGATGGTATCTATTCTGATATTTAAGTGTTTTTCTTTTCCCTTCAACTTTTGATCAAAGAGTGCTACCTTCTGTCTATATTCTAGGTGAAGTTGTAAGAAAGGCACTTGGTCTTACATAGCCATTGCCTCTAAGCTCCATTCCAAACTTCAGACCTCTTCATTGCTGGATTCATACCCAGAATCCTCTCTTTTTGCTGCTTTCTTGTTAGGCCAATTCCCTGTGTTGTTAAGGTATCAAAAGCAGGTGACATGATGGAAGTAGGTTGAGCTGTGGAGCCACGTCAGGAATTGTTACCTTGGACAAGCTTCTCTGAAATGAAGCTCTCCTATGAATATCTAAAATGGATGACTGACATCTGCCTCATTGGAGGTAGGAAGTGGCATTAGAGGTAGAAAGAGAAGGCTGTGGAACATCACCTGGAATCTGCCAGGGCTGCCAGAGATGCTGTTACCTCTACATCATGGCTGGTTTAATTCTCTCCCTGAGAGTGGCAGGTGGAAATGCCTGGATTACATTAATTCATACCTCAGTAATAAGTTACTGAACTTAATACTTCCAAGGAAAATTTGCATTTTATAAGCCAAACCCTCAATCTAAATGAATACCTAATTAGCAGATACTTATTTGTTTGTTTTTGTGCTGCTGGCACAGGAACCAAGGGCCTCCTAGTAAGTGCTCTATCACTAAGTTATTCCCTCAGCTCCTAGTGTTATTTTTTTTTCCAGGTAGGGTATTTTCTGTGTTACATGCCTATTTATGGCCCTCACAAAACACAGCCCTCCCATTTCCAGAAAGAATGTAGGAATCCAACCTGTTTTTTCCACCTTGCTGATATGCTGTTCCCCAAGACTGTGAGATTGACCACAGAACATCCTAACAGCAATGCTTACTGGTTTGTCCGGAAATGGGTCTTTGATTAAGGAGATGGTCAGTATATTGAGAACACTAACCAGGAAGAGTACTTTACCATGCATTGTTTGGACCTAGAGGTAGTGCAGGCAACAGATGAATGCAGCAGGGCATTTATTCTCCCCATCTCAGGTCCAGGGTCCATAGGCCAATGCACCCAGCAGTACTATGTTGGAAATGAACTTTACATCTTCAGGAGGGGGGAGAGGGGGAAGTGGTGGAGGGAAGGGATAGTAAGAAAAAAACAAAGGAGGTGATAACAATGTTCAACAAGAAATGTCCTCATTACCTTACTCACGTAAATGTAACCCCTCTGTACAGCATCTTTACAATAAAATTAAACAAAAAATCAAGAAAACCTCTAAAAACCTCTAAAAAAAGAGAAAGAAGCCAATCATCATCCCCTCATGCCCAAGAAGGCATCCTGTGAAAGAAGGACACATAGGAAGAAGCTGGAGAAAGAGACACGGCAGTGACATCCTTATTTCCTGGCAAGCTGGGCTCTAAAGTTAAAATGGGTGTGATGAATGCAGTGATATCTTGCAGAACAGAGCCTAAGCAAGTGAGGGGAGATGCCAGACCACAGGTGCTTTCCCCCTTAGGTCTGTCAAGAAACTTAAGAAATATTGGGAATGCTTTTAAGTGGGATCATGAATGGGCATCTTAAACTAAGTGTGTCCAAAAAGAACTCTGTCTTCCCCATTTTCCTAAGTGGAACTTCCAGTGTGGGATTGCTTTGGTCAAAGCCTCAGGAGCAGCTGGGTGCTGGTGGCTTACACCTGTAATCCTAGCTATTCAAGAGGCCGAGACTTGAGGATTGTATTTGGAAGCCACCCTGGGCAGGAAAAATCTGTGAGATTCTTATCTCCAATCAACCACTGGAAAACTGGAAGTGGCACTGTGGCCCAAAGAGGTAGAGCACTAGCCTTGAGCAAAAGAGCTCAGGAATAGCGCCCAGACCCTGAGTTCAAGCCCCAGGACAGAAAACAACAAACAAAACCAAAAAACTCCAGGATCCATCTCTTGATCTCTAAGCAAATTCTATTTGCTATAATTCCAAAATATATTCTGAATCCAATCCCTTGCCAGCATCCCCACAATCATGCCATTCCAACATCACTGTCTTCTCTTATTCAGGTGAGATCTCCACCTTGTCTCTTGATTGTACATTGGGCCTACAAAGGGAAGAACTGTCTCTCAAAGCTTACATTACAGAATGCTATGCTTCTTTCTAGGCCCTCCATCAGTTCTCAACACGGATCAAAAATAAACACAGTAGAAAGCACCAACCAGATGATGTAGTAAAAAGATATTCAGGACAAAGCTGACAGTCAATACAAACACACGGAGGTCCGACAAGGCAGGAGGGCAGTTCAGCAATCAGCACCATATATTGTTTGGACCTAGGGGCTGTGTGGAGAGGGCCAGGCCTGAGAGATTGGCAAGGTCAGATCATAGAGGATCTCAGGTGCTGTGCTGGAGAACTTGTGCAAGGCCCAGCAACTTAGTGCTTCTGGAGAAACAAGAAGGTTTAAAGATATGACTCAAAAATTAAGAAATAAATTAGAAGCAATAAACATTTAGGCAAATAATGTTTTCAAAGTCTTATTGAAAAATGATTATACTATTAGTTGGGATATTTATTTGGTTTTAAATGAGGCTGATAGAGAAGGACCAAATCATTACCTCTGCAATGAGAGAAGGTGGAAGAGAACCCACCCCTGTAATACACTCATGGGTGTAGGATCTTTGAGGACCACACATCTATGTACAGAGGCAATAGAATAGTTTGCTACAGCCAAATATGTGGGAGACAGAATCATTCAGTTTTGCATCATTACCCCATAAGCTTATGGTGATCTGTCTTGCATGTATTGTGTTATCAAGGGAGGGAAACAAATGAGAGAGCTCCCTTTCTCCCCATGCACAAGAGTGAGCTTGGACTAGATCTGCCCAGGACATCATTATCTCTCAGAAGGCAGATGCTGTCATAGAGGGAACCCTTGAGACACAAGACATCTCTGAGGGCAGCTCTTGTAAAAAGCTTGACAGTGTAAAGACAACTGTTCACACCATTCCATGCCAACACCCACCTACTCATCCACTCTCGCAAAATACTAGCCCACCTGCTCATTTACTCTCTTGCAAAATACAGCAAGCAGAAAGACCACAGATACAGGGGGTACCAGGTAACTCCTAGCTACCTGCAAGAGTTAAACAGATTTTCACTGTGAGACATGTCTGTAACAGGGACCCAGACAGTGGTGACAGCAAACAAGATTATAACAACAACAACCCCTCCCCTCACCCCCAGCAAATAAAGCCAACATTATGTGCCAATTTGATGAGTTTTCTTCCTGCCAAGAAACTCATCTCCAAACCACTTAATTCAATTACTTGTTTAAAAAAATCATTTGTTGCAGTACTACAGATGGAACCAAAGGGCCTCATGCATCCTAGACAAGTGCTCTACCACTAAGCTACATGCCAACCCGTATGTCTTAGTTTAAATTCGGGTGTGAAAGTAGAAGAGATAGCCAAGCATCTTACAAATAATACTGCGTATTTACCTGTTACTGGCAACAGCTATCTTACCACCACATTTGGAGTGGCAATCAGTCTTAAAATACATAATATATGGCAAATATTAATTTATTGAGGAGTAACACATTTCTAAATATTTCAGATAACATGCCTCATGATTTTTAAGATTTTAACAAGTTAAGCTTGGAAACTTGCTCTAGGAAACAGGAAATAAGTAAGATTCACCCTAGGATTTTTAGGTAGTTTAACCTTAAAAAAAAATCTATCAGTAGAACACACAAAATAAGGAACTGATGGGGAAAAAACCCTTCAGCTAAACACTAACTGATATAATAAAGGATTTAATAAACTTTAAGCAACTTTCTCACATACACACAGACATACACACACACAAACCACAAGCACACACATACTTCAAGACACTGGAAGTAGAAGGAAACAGTCTTAACTGGATAAAAGGCACTTATGAAAACCACACAACCAACATCACACTCAGCAGTAAAAGGCAGAAAACTTTTCTGCTGACGTCACCAAAAAGGAACCGGGCAGAGGCTACACACGTATTACTTTTTCTAAATAGATGATTGCCAAAATTACAAATTACATTAGATTGTTAGCCAAAGATGGATAAATCTTTACCACATATCAATAAGAGCTGAAAAATCATAACTTTGACAGAAAAATGGAAGCTGGAAAGAACTGGTGCAATGACAGCAACAAGGCAAAGGAGTCAGTTTTGCTGCAGCTGTGATCAATTAGCTGGTATTAGACTAACATTCCCACAGGTGGCAATGGCAAATTCGGAGTCACCTATGAAAGCAACTTTAAAAATGTATTAAATACATATCAAATAAAATATTTATAAAAATAAATATGTATAATAAGTATAAAAATAAAAGCAAAATTTTTTAAAAAAGTAAATCACTGAAGAGTTGCCAAAAGCAGGCACCAGTAGGAGGGGATATAACCCATAAGACAAAGAATTGTACTAGGTGAGATCCCAGTTTGTCTCTACAGTGTGCTCCCTGGTGTTTGTGGTAAGGGATGGCCAGAAGTTAAGCAGAGAGCTTAATTCTATATATATATAATTTTTTATTATATATATTTGTGAAAATACCACACAGAGGGGTTACAATTACATGAGCAAGGTAATGAGCACATTTCTTATCAAGCATTGTTGCCTCCTCCTTTGTTTCCCCTTACCATCCCTTCCCAAGCCCCTCCCCCGCCCTCTGCTGCCCCCCCACTGTACCAAAGTTGTAAAGTTCGTTTTTCGACATAACATCTTGTACATCTCATTGTTGCAATGAGTCTTACTGAGTTGAGGTGGCAGAGTATGCAAGTTGGGAATTCAGAGTGGCTGAAATTACGAGAAATTCCAGAGACATTCACAAATCAAGGAATACAAATCTGTATATAAACTCTCCCTGCCCCCCAAATTCCTGGTTGACCCCTAAACTGTGCATGTGGGAAATTCCATCAACAAGCAACTGTCAGAAAGCAGAAAAAAATTCATGCAAAGATTTAATTGCTGCTCCCACCAAGGGAGACAGAAGTCAGAGGTGGAATGGCATCAAATAGAGATGGGCTCTGTAGCAACCTCAGGCTGTTCACTGAAGATAACAGGGGCTGTGCCTTATGAGGAAAACTTTCAAGAATTTGCCCCAAGAGCAAAACTGAAATAACTCACTCTAAAAAGATCTTGAGACCTCCTCAATTTAAGGTGAATAGCTAATGATTTATCTTCTGTTAGGATAAAACCCAGTACTTTTCAGCAGAGCAACCAGTCTCCTCAATGTATTATTTAAAATGCCTAGGGTACATTAAATTTAATAAGCATATGAAGGAAAAATCAAGTCCTATCGTCAAGAAAAAAAAAGGAATCAGAGCCGGGTGCCGGTGACTCACGCCTGTAATTCTAGCTACTCAGGAGGCTGAGATCTGAGGATCGCAGTTCAAAGCCAGCCAGGGCAGGAAAGTCTATGAACCTCTTATCTCCAATAAACCGCCAAAAAACCGGAAGTGGCACTGTAGCTCAAGTGGTAGCTAGCTTTGAGCTAGCTTTGAGATATTTTTTTGTTGTTGTTGGTGGTGGTGGGGCCTGAACTCTTGGGCCTGGGTGCTGTCCCTCAGTCTTCAGCTCAAGGTGAGCACTCTACCAACTGAGACACAGCACCACTTGTGACTTTTTCTGCTTATGTGGTGCTGAGGAATAGAATCCAGGGCCTCATGCATGCAAGGCAAGCACTTTACCACTGAGCCACCTTCCCAGCCTCTGAGCTAGCTTTGAGCTGAAGAGCTGAGGGACAGTGCTCAGGCCCAGAGTTCAAGCCCCACAACCACCAAAAAAAAAAAAAGAATCAGTAGAACTGACCCTAAGTCAGCACAGATATTAACATTAGCAGAAAGTATTTCTTTTGTCGATACTGGAGTTTGAAGTCAGAACCTTGTATTCACTCACCTTGCTTGCTTGACTGGTACTCTGCCACTTATGCTATAGCTCCGGTCCTACTTTTTGCTAGAGATAGAGTCTAGTG
Organism: Dipodomys spectabilis; assembly: GCF_019054845.1. Lineage (NCBI taxonomy): Eukaryota > Metazoa > Chordata > Mammalia > Rodentia > Heteromyidae > Dipodomys > Dipodomys spectabilis. Next base: position 4,387,070 of record NW_024871040.1, on the reverse strand, counting down.
GACTTTTCTGCCCAGGTTGGCTCTGAACCACAATCCTCTGACCTCAGCCTTTTTGAGTAGCTGGTATTGCAGGCATCAATGTTGGGCTCAGACAACCGATTTTGAAACAGTTAATATACTTTATTATCAAGGATATTATATAGGATGTAAAGGAAATGATAGTTGTGAGTGAAGGGATCAAGGCAGACAATTGGAATCTATAAAAGCTTTTAAAAGGAACCAAATAGAAATTCTAGAAGTGAAATTTCAGTTCACCATCTAAAATGAAAAATTAACTGGCAGGTCTTTATTATACCAGATAAAAGCACCAATAATTTAAAGACGATGACAGAACTAAATTTCAGAGCACGGAGAAAATCAATTTTAATAAAACCTTAGCAATGTGTGGGATATCAGAACTCTTATATTTGTAAGTAGTGTCACAAAAGGAGGAGAGAATGAAGTGGAAAACTTTACAAAGAAATAGTGGTAAAAACAAACTCCCCACACTGGTAAAAGATAAGCAAATCATTAATTTATAAATTTAAAAGAAAAAAACTAATCACAATAAACAGGTAGACAGACATAAACATACACCATAAGGAAACTATTGAAAAGCCAAAAAGTGAAGAGAAAAAAATCTTGAAATCCTTTTTAAAAATTTTTAATAAGTTTTTTATTGTGAAAATACTGTACAGAAGGGTTACAGTTACATGAGCAAGGTAATGAATACATTTCTTATCTAGCATTGTTGCCTCGTCCTTTGTTTTACCCCTACCGTCCCTTCCCTCCCACCTCCACAACTACACTCCCATCCGCCCACCCCCCCCCCCCCCACCCTCCGCCCCTGGCCTAAATTGTATAGTTCATTTTTCAACACAGTGCCTTGTACATCTAATTGTTACAATGGGTCAACCTGTATCCCTATATAAACATTTTGGTTTTTTCCCTTCCCCTCTCCAAATTATACTGACATCAAATACAGTGAAAACAGGGGTTATACCATGGGGGAGGAATATACAAAGCAACAAAAAAAAAAAATCACATGGTATCTTATAAACACATTAGAAACAATAGTAAGAAAGAAAACACCACTTGTGTTTCTATCTTCGGGTTCATTTCACTTAACATCATCTTTTTTTTGGGTCAGGTCATGGGGCCTGAACTCTGGGCCTGGGCGCTGTCCCTCAGCTCTTCAGCTCAAGGCTAGCACTCTACCACTTCCGGCTTTTTTCTTTTTGTTTATGTGGTGCTGAGGAATCGAACCCAGGGCCTCATGCATGCAAGGCAAGCGCTCTACCACTGAGCCACCTTCCCAGCCCCAACCTAACATCATCTTATCTGGTCATATGTACATATCTTTTGACCTTTTCTACTTGTCCCAGACATATACTAGTTATTGCAAATAAGGGAAACCGTGGGACCTATGTTTCTTTGGGCCTGGCTTACTTCACTTAATATAATTTTTTCTGTCTTTCCATTTCCTAACAAATGGGGCGATGTCATTCTTTCTGATTTTTTTGTTGGTCCTGGTCTGGGCCTGGGCACTGCCCCTCAGCTTTTCAGCTCAAGGGTAGTGTTCTACCACTTGAGCCACAGGGCAATTTCCGGTTTTCTGAATGGTTTGTTGGAGATAAGAGTCTCACAGACTTTCCTGCCCTGGCTGGCTTTGAACTGCAATCCTCAGATCTCAGCCTCCTGAGTAGCTAGGATTACAGGCGTGAGCCACCAATGCTTGGCACTCAAATCCTTTTTTATAAAAGGATTTATTATATACAGAGAGCAACAGTATGGGCTCACAAATATAATCCTAGCTATTCAGGAGGCTGAGATCTGAGAATTGAAGTTCAGATCCAGCCAAGGTAGAAAAGTCTGTGAGATTCTTATCTCCAATTAAGCAGTGAAGAGTCTGTACTAAAGATATGGTTCAAGTAGTAGAGCTCCAGTCATGAGAGAAAAAGCTGAGTGAGAGCTTGAGGACCTGAGTTCAAGTTTCAGTACTGGTACACATAACAAAAAAAAAAAAAGAAAAAGAAAAGAGAGAGAACAAAAAAGAATAGAATCATGTCCTAAGCAATAGACTACACGAGGAAGCATGAAGCTGAGTTCAAAACCCCAGTATCACCAAGATCAATGAGTAAATAAATAAAAAAGAAATGTAAGATTAAAAAAGATTTTTTACATTCCTAATTTCTTTTTTTTGGGGGGGGGGTTCGGTCATGGGGCCTGAACTCTGGGCCTGGGCACTGTCCCTCAGCTCTTCAGCTCAAGGCTAGCGCTCTACCACTTGAGCTACAGCGCCACTTCTGGCTTTTTTCTTTTTGCTTATGTGGTGCTGAGGAATTGAACCAAGGGCCTCAGGCATGCAAGGCAAGCGCTCTACCACTGAGCCACCTTCCCAGTTCCATACATTCCTAATTTCTTGAGATTTAAAAGAGGTAGATGATTTTTTATCTACTGAAATGATTGGATTGGGGCTGGGAAGGTGGGTGAGTGGGAGAGTGCTTGCCTTGGATGCAAGAGGCCCTGGGTTTGATTCCTCATATCAACAGAAAAAGCCAGAAGTGGCGCTGTGGATCAAGTGATAGAGCGTTAGCCTTCAGCTGAAGAGCTGAGGGACCACGCCCAGGCAGAAGAAGGAGAAGGAGAAGGAGAAAGAGAAGGAGAAGGAGAAGGACGAGGAGAAGGAGAAGGAGGAGGAGAAGGAGAAGGAGAAGGAGAAGGAGAAGGAGTGGAACAGGAAGAAGGAAGAGGAGGAGGAGGAAACAACAATTGGATGACTTTCTCTTTTCTAAATTAATGAAGTCAAGTACCATTGACTATTTTTTATTTTACTTTTATTGGCACATACTAATTATACCTATTTATTGAGTACAATATGACATCATGTTACATTTTGTAAGTGACCAGTTGGGTTATTCAGCATACATGGATACATTTAAAATAATAAATTATTCTTGAATTTGGAGTAAACCTCAGATGGTCATGATGGTCATACTGGGTTATTTCTATAAGTTGTCAGACATGTTACTAATAATGTGTTCAAAAAATTTGCATCACTTTTCCATTTTGCATGGCATACACAGCTCACATTTCCTTTCACCTTTCTCAGTCTAATTTTGAAAAAGAAGTTTCTTTACAGCAGCATGCAAATATTCTGAAGCCAGGTCCTGGTGGCTCCGGCTGTAATCCTATGTACTTACGAAGCTGAGATATACAGCATTGCAGTTCAAAGCCAGCCTGGGAAGAAAGACTGTCAGATTCTTCTCTCCAATTAACCACTAAAACAAAACAAAACAAAAAAAAAACAGAAGAGAACCTGTGGCTCAAGTATTGAGCCCTAGTATTGAGTAGAAACAAGCTGAGGTAGTGCCTAGGCCCTGAGCTCACGCCCCAGTACTGGCAAATAAACACACACACACACACACACACACACACACACACACACACACACACACACACACACACACACACACACACACACACACACACACACACACAATCTGATTATCTTGGCTATTTAATTCAAGTATTTAGTCTGCTCCAAGCTCATAAATTACTTGTTTACATGTATGAACCTATTCTTTTTTCTGTTTAATCCATCTGTTTTATGTTCTCATTCCTTTTAAGACTTCTTTTAGGTTACTGAGTATCTTACTAGTTATTCTCTATTTTCCTTCCTTAATTTATTAAACATTCTTAAATAAATTTCTTATTGCTTAAGATTATATGTATCCTTGATATATTATACACTGGCACAACTTTTACTTTCATCACATCCCAAATAATTCTAGAATCTTAGAAGACTTTGTTTCACTGATCTCATTGTCCAAAAACATTACACACACACACACACACACACACACTCACACACACTTTTCTTCTGTGTGTCATGTGTTATAAATCCCAGTTTCTTTCTTTTTGAAATTTCCTTCCTTCCTTCATTCCTTCCTTCATTCTTTCATTTGTTCCTTCTTTCCTCCCCCCTCACCTCTCTCTTGTGCTGGTACTGGGGCTTGAACTCAGAGCTTGGGTACTGTCTCTTCACTTTTTCACTCAAGGTTGGTACTTTACCACTTGAGCCACACTTCCACTTCCAGCTTTTTAGTAGTTAGAGATAAGAGTCTCACATATTTTCTTCTCAGGCTGGCTTTGAACTATGATTCTCAGATCTCAGCTTCCTGAGTAGCTAGGGTTGTAGGTCTGAGCTACTGGCATCAGACTTACTGATGCTTTCTACTGTCAACATTCACTTATATTTACCATGTACTTGCCCTTCATTCTTCTGTGAAGTTCAATTTGATCTCTGTTATTTCCCTTCATCCTTAAGAACTTCCTTTAGTACGTCTTTCTTCTTTTTTTTTTCTCCCCCTGGTACTGGGGCTTGAACTCAGGGCCTGGGCACTGTTCCACAGCTCTTTCTCTCAAGGCTAGCTCTCTACCACTTGAGTCAGAGCACCACTTCCAGCTTTTTCTGAGTAGTTTATTGGAGACAAATCTCACAGACTTTCCCGCCTAGCCTGGCTTTGAACTGTGATCCTCAGATCTCAGCTTCCTGAGTAGCTAGGATTACAGGCATGAGCCACATACCCACTTTCCTTCAGTATTTCTTATAGTGTAAGTTTAATAATGCATAAAAGTTCTTTCAACTTGCATTTATTTAAAAACATTACACTTACATATTTGCTTTTGTTCTGTGCTTATATGGGGCCATCAATTCAGGGCTTCTTGCTCTTGTTTGGCTTTTTCCCTCATTTGAGTTATGCCTCACATTCTGGCTTTTTGCTCATTAATTGGAGATGGAACTTTCAAAGATTTGTTTGCCCAGGTTGCTGTGAACCTTGATCTTCAGATCTCAGTCTTCTGGGTAGCCAGGATTATGGATGTGAGAATCTTTGTGGTGGGTATTGAACTCTGATTTGGTAGTTTTCCCCTTAGCACTTAAGATGCTTCTCCATTGTCTCCTGGCTTTCATAGTTTCTTGTTGAAGATTCTGCTGCCAAGCTCTTTGTTTTTCCTTTAAAGACAATGCAACTTATTTACCTCTGCTTTTTAATGTTTATTTTTAATCATCTTTACTTTCAGTAACTCCACTATAGTCTGATAAACATTTCTTTGTAATTATCTTGCTTCAGTTTGTAGAATTTCATAAATTTTGAGTTTTTCATCTATCAGACTTTGGAAAGACCTTGGCCATTATCCTTCCAAATTATTTCTACCCAACTCATTATGACTGCAATTACGTACACTGTAACTCTGATGGCATTTCATGTGTATATTGCTTGTTTTGTGTATTTCAGTTTGATGTGGTCAATGGATCCATTTCCAATCCAACAACTGTGATTTCTGCTATTGCTAATCCATGTTATAACCCATTCTTAACTTCAAATATCTATTTTTCAATCCTAGAAAAACCTTTTCAATCTTTTTTTGAGATAATGTCTTATTTTATAGCTCAGATTGTTCTCGAAAAACAGTCCTCCTCTCTGGATCTTCCAGTTGATGGGATTACAGGAACATGCCATCAGGCCTAGGCTCCTTTATATAAATTCAAATTCTGATAAAATCCTCAGTTTTTAAAATCTATTACAAACATTTCTCCTTCTGTTTATTGTATACAATATTCATGGTTAAAGTCAGCTACTATCTTATGTCAGTTGTAGGTTTACTTTCCTATGTATGTATATATGCATGTATGTATGCATGCATCCATGTATCTATCTATCTAACATGATAGAAGGACTTGTTGCCTTGTTCTTCTCTGGTTTCTTCATTAAGTATGATGAATGTTTGTAGTATAATCTAAATATATTTATCATGTTGAAAAGGGCCTGTTTTGGTAAAGGCCTTTTCATGATCAGCAAATAGGCACATATGACTTTTCTCTTTTGATTTGTTAATATGGAGAGCTATATTAATACATTCCTATACTGAGCCATTCTATTTCTGGAAAAAAATTACCATTGGTAATGATGTATCATTCTTTGTAACATTCCTCTAATATATCCTCGGTTTTGTGTCTAACATTTTTTCATTAATACTTAAAATTGAGAAATTCATCTTTAATTCAGTTTTTTTCTGTGCTATATTTGCTAAATTTTGGCATTAGTACCCTGAGCTTCATAAAATGAATTTGCTTTTCCTTTTTAAAAAAATATTATCTAACAACTTAAAAAATCCCTGAAATCTGTTCCTTAAAATTTTTCAGTAAAAAGCTTGTCAACTATGGAATTCTAATAAAAATGCAAAAAGGCTGCCAGACGTGGAAGTGCATGATTAAACCCCATTACTTGGTGGTTAAGACAGGAGGATTATTATAATTTGAGGCAGGCCTGAGCTACATATTAAGACCCTGTGGCCAGGCACCGGTGGCTCACACCTGTAATCCTGGCTATTCAGAGGCTGAGATCTGAGAATTGAAGTTCAAAGCCAGTCCAAGTAGATAAATATAAGAGACCATTATCTCCAAATAATCAGTAGAAATCCAGAAGTCGGGGTGTGGCTCCAGTGGTAGAGCACCAGTCTTGAGCGAAAAAGCTAAGGGACATGGCCCAGGCCCTGAGTTCAAGCTGTAGTACCATCACTCACATACAACTCCTCGCCCCCCACCTCAGCCATGGGCTAATCCCTTTAAATACAGGTGTCTAGCAGGTGCCATGGACATCACAGTTAATGCCATGGTCCCAAAATGGGCAAGTTCTCCCACTGAGTATGAGATCTCAAATAGCCCAGTTCCCTCAACTCTCGGGCCACTATTTCCCCATTTACACAATGAAAATAAAACTTGTAACTATTGTCATGAGGTCTAAATGAGTCAACACCACCGCTTATGTAAACTTCTCTAAAAGGACTATTAGGGGGAGGAGGTAGAAACAATTTTCTTTGTGATGATTGAAGAAGAAATTATACTGTCATCACAAAAAGAAAAATATAGCAAAAACAAAAACAATCCCAACCAGACTGCATATAAGCATGGTAATTCTGTACCTATTATTACAGCATTATCATACTTGTGAATGGTTGACAGTATGAACTTACTGGCAAAATTAATTCCTGTGATTAAAGAAATACATCACCTTTTTGATGCTATGAATTCTTCAGTAGCCAAAGGTCACATTCAGATATAGATGTTCATTGTGATCATGGCACTGGCTCTGTTGAAACCAAAATTCAGGGAAACCTGACAAGGAAGTCCAAGTTGGTATCTCAAGTGTGGACCCTGACAGGGTGTAGACTGCCTAGACTTCCTCTTCCCATGAACCAGGACATTGTGACCAGCCAAAGCAGCAGGCTCTGCCCTCAGGAGGTTTTTTGCTAAGATGATCAGTCCTAATGCAGACACCACTGGGTCAACTGGGGGCCAGGGACACATGTGTGAATAACTAGAACACTCTGTCCTTGTGTTCAGCTGCCAGATGGGAAGGGATGTTATGTGTGTCCTTATCCTCAATGACAGGGCTGTGCTGCAACCGTGAGCATAGAGGGCTCAAAGACTGTCTTCTAGCAAGGATAAGAGTCCCCCGAAGGCCACAGGTTGTTTTTGCCAGGCAGAATGAAGAGGCCCTGTGACAGCATTCAAAGTGAAGATGGGCACCTAGTGACAGATGAATGTTCAAAACAAGGGTGGAGTTAATTCAGTAAAACTGAAATGAGCTAGGTACTGGTGGCTCATGCCTGTAATCCTAACTACTTAAGAGGCTGAGATCTGAGGATCATGGTTTAAAGCCAGCCCAGGAAAGAAATTCCATGACACTCTTATCTCCAATTAGCCTCCAGAAAACTGGAAGTGGCACTGTGACTCAAAGTAGTAGAGTATTATCCTTGAGCAGAAGAGCTCAGGGACAGAGCCCAGGCCCCAAGTTCAAACCCCATGACTGACAAAAACAAAAACAAAAAAAAAACCTGAAACAAACAACCAAAGCCCTTTAAAATGTAGCGTCTTCTAGGAGATAGTTACAGGCACATTTCTGGAAGAGCTCCTGCTCTAATGGTTAAGGGTACTTTCCAGCCAGCAGGTGAAGCATCACTTAGGAAAAGACATGGACCAGAACATCAAAGCAAGGCACTAAAGATTATTTTCTTCAAGAACATTCAAATAATATCCATACTCACTGAAAGGCATAAGATACAACATGATTTTGTATACACACACTGAAACTCTATTCCTAGAAAAAGTCCACAAGAAGCCACGCACTGGTAGCTCACATTGGTAATCCTAGCTACTCAGGGGGCTAAGATCTGAGGATCATAGTTCAAAGTTAACCTGGGCAGGAAAGTCTGTAAGACTCATCTCAAATTAATCACAAAAAGCTAGAGGTGGAGCTGTGGCTCAAGTTGTAGAGCATTAGCTTTGAGTATAGAAGCTCAGGGACAGCACTCAGGTCCAGATTTCAAGCCCTAGGACTCAGGGCAAAAAAGTCCACAAAAATTTCTGGGCATTGTTGGTTCACTCCTATGATCTGAGGTCTGAGGAGGTTCAGAGGCTAAGATCTAATGATCTCAGTTCAAAGCCAACCGAGGAAGGAAATTGGAAAGTCTCATCTCCAATTACACACACACACACACACACACACACACACACACACACACACACACACACACTGGACACATTAGAAGTGACACTGGACACATTAGAAGTGGAGTTGTGGCTCAAGTGGTAGAGCATCAACCTTGAGTGAAGAAGCCAAGGGACAGCTCCCAGGCCCTAGTTCAAGCCCCAGGACTGGTACCCCCCCCCAAAAAAATTAAACAAACATGATAATAATGTAATCTAGAGGAGAGGATTAACAAGTAGGGCTTTCTTTACTAAGCTACCTTCCCAGCTCCTGTGTGTGTGTGGGTGGGGGTGGTGTGGGAGATGGCCCAGGGGTTTGAACTCAGGGCCTAGGAACTCTCTTTGAGCTTTATGCTCAAGGCTAGTGCTCAATCACTTGAGCTATAGCTCTACTTCCAGCTTTTTTTTGGGGGGGGGTCCGGTCATGGGGCCTGAACTCTGGGCCTGGGCACTGTCCCTCAGCTCTTCAGCTCAAGGCTAGCGCTCTACCACTTGAGCCACAGCACCACTTCCAGCTTTTTTCTTTTTGATTATGTGGTGCTGAGGAATCGAACCCAGGGCCTCATGCATGCAAGGCAAGCGCTCTACCACTGAGCCACCTTCCCAGCCCCTCCAGCTTTTTAGTGATTACTTGGAAATAAGAGTATCATGGGTTTTGCTTCCTGGGTTGGCTTTGAACCTTAATCCTCAGATTTCAGCCTCCTGAGTAACTAGGATTATAGGCATGAGCCACCAGCAACTGGCACTTTAGTCTTTCTTTAGAGAGAATTATGTCTTTATTTTGTCATTGTTTTTGAATAAGATCTAAACTGGACATATAATTTGAAACTGACATTCCCCCCAGTATTTTACAAAACGTACTTCCTACCTTCCAGTTTGAATTGTAGCTGCCTAAAAGTTTCCTGCTACATTTTCTCTCAGGTAATTTCTTAGAAATCTCCTTGTCTAGAGCTCACACCAATACTCCTCCAACTCTTCAATGAAATTGAAAGAGAAAGTTCACTACTGAACACATTCTATGAAGCCATCATAACCCTCATCCCCAAACTAGGCAGTGACTCATCAAAGAAAGAGAACTATAGACCCATTTCTTTGATGAACATTGATGCAAAACTTCTCAACAAAATTTTGTCCAATCAAATTCAACAATTCATCCAAAAATCATACACCACAATCAAACAGGATTCATTTCAGGGAAGCAAAGCTGGTTCAATATAGGCAAATCAACTAATATAATTCATCACATCAACAAGAGCAAGGATAAGAACCACATGGTTATCTCAATAGATGCAGAAAAGGTATTTGACAAGATCCAACACTCTTTTATGATGAAGGTTCTGGAAAAACTAGGAATCCAGGGAACATTCCTCAATACAGTAAAGGCTGTATATGACAAACCTACAGCCAGCATTATACTTAGTGGTGAAAAACTAAAGCCATTTCCTCCTAAATCAGGAATGAAACAAGGATGTCCACTCTCTCCACTTCTCTTCAATCTAGTATTAGAATGCTTAGCAATTGCAATAAGACAAGATGCAAACACAAAAGGGATCCAAATAGGGAAAGATAAAGTAAAACTCTCTCTCTTTGCAGATGACATAATCGTGTATTTAAAGAATCCCACGGACTCCACTCTCAAATTACTCAAGCTGATTCAAAACTTTGGCAAAGTAGCAGGGTATAAAATTAACCCTCAAAAATCAATAGCTTTTCTGTATGCCAACAATGAGAAAAGTGTGGCTGAAATCAGGAAAGTAACTCCATTCATAATAGCACCACAAAAAATAAAATACCTGGGAATTAACTTAGCCAAAGAAGTGAAGTACCTCTATGATGAAATCTTTACAAACCTGAAAAAGGAAATCAAAACAGAACTTAGAAAGTGGCAAAATCTCCCATGCTCCTGGATTGGAAGGATCAACATTGTGAAAATGGCAATACTTCCTAAGGCTATCTGCAAATTCAATGCAATACCTATCAATGTTTCTACCTCATTCTTCAAGGAAATAGAAGAGGCAATCCAAAAATTCATATGGAACAATAAAAGACCCCGAATCACAAAAACGATCCTTAACAGAAACAACAGTGCTGGAGGAATATCAATACCAAATTCCAAGCTCTACTACAAAGCCATAGTAATCAAAACAGCTTGGTACTGGCACAAGAGACCTTAGGACCAATGGAATAGAATTGAAAACCCAGAAATGAACCCACAGACTTATAGCTATCTAATCTGTGATAAGGGAGCTAAAAAATAGAATGGAAGAAAGACAGCCTCTTCAGTAAATGGTGCTGGCAAAATTAGTTAATCGCTTGTAGAAAACTACAGCTAGATCCTTATATATCACCCTGCACCAGAATCAGCTGCAAATGGATCAAAGACCTCGGAGCCAAAGCAGACACTCTGAAAACATTACAGGATGGAATAGGAGAAACCCTAGGTCTCCTTGGCACAGGCCAAAATTTTCTTAATAGAGACCCAGAAACAACAAATCAAAGAAAGGTTGGACAAATGGGTTTGCATGAAATTGCAGAGTTTCTGCATGGCAAAGGACATAGCTAGCAAAATGAATAGAAAGCCCACGGATTGGGAGAAGATCTTCACTAGCCATACAACAGACAAGGGTCTCATCTAAAATATACTTGAAACTCAAAAAATTAAATCCCCCAACAACAAATCCTCAAAGAAACAACTGCCCAATAAATAAATGGGCTAAAGACTTAAAGAGAAACTTCTCTGAAGAGGAAAGAAGGATGGACACATGAAGAAATGTTCAACCTCTCTAGCCATAAAAGAAATGCAAATCAAAACAACATTGAGATACCACCTCACTCCAGTTAGAATGGCTAGAATCAAGAACTCTAATAACAACAGATGCTGGAGGGGATATGGACAGAAGGGAACTCTACTGCATTGTTGGTGGGAATGTAAACTTGTTCAACCACTTTGGAAAGTAGTATGGAGGTTCCTCAAAAGACTCCACATAGAGCTCCCCTATGACCCAGCAATCCCACTTTTGGGCATTTACCCAAATGATCACAAACAAGACCATACTAAAGCTACCAGCACAACTATGTTTATCACAGAATTATTTACCATAGCTAAGATATGGAACCAACCCAGATGCCCCTCAGTAGATGAATGGATCAAGAAAATGTGGTATATATACACAATGGAATTCTGTGCCTCCATCAGAAAGAATGACATTGCCCCATTTGTTAGGAAATGGAAAGACTTGGAAAAAATTATATTAAGTGATGTAAGCCAGGCTCAAAGAAACACAGGTCCCATGGTTCCCTTAGTTGCAATAACTAGTATATGTCTGAGACAAGCAGAAAAGGTCAGATAAGACGATGTTAGGTGAAATGAACCCTAAGATAAGTATTCAAATGTTTTTCTTTCATGTGATTGTTTCTAATATATTTATAAGATTATTTCTTTGTTGCTTTGTATGTCCCTCCCCCACAGTATAACCCCTGCTTTCACTGTATTTGATGTTGGTATAATGTATGGAGGGGAAGGGCAAAAACTGTTTAAATAAGGATACAGGTGGACCCATTGCAACAATGAGATGTCCAAGTCATTATGTTGAAAAACGAACTTTACAACTTTGGTGGGGCGGGGGAGGGATGGAAAGGGAGAGATGGGAAGGGGAAACAAAGGAGGAGACTACAATGCTTGATAAGAAATGTACTCATATGGGGAGGGGAAACATAGGAGGAGGCTACAATGCTTGATAAGAAATGTACTCATTATCTTGCCCATGTAATTGTAACCCCTCTGTACAGTATTTTCACCATAAAAATAAATTTTTTAAAAAAGAAATGTACTCATTACCTTCCCCATGTAATTGTAACCCCTCTGTATGGTATTTTCACAATAAAAAAAAGAAATCTCCCTGTCTGGAATACTATGTACTTTCGTTATGATGTGTTTGTGTGGATTTTTAATTATTCCCATGTAGGATTATCAAATCCGATGATCCTGGTTGTTTCAACAATTAGAACACCTCCTAGTCATTTTCTCTTTGTTGCTTCTCTTTCCTTTTTATCAAGAAACTAATGAGATGAGTTTTCATTCTTACGTCAGTTCATTTCTCGTTCATATTTTCAATTTCTATACTTTCTGGACAATTTCTTTATTTCTTGCTTTCAGAGTACTACATTCTTTGGCTGTGTTTAATTTGCTATTTTAGCAATTGCTGTTTTACTTTTGATTAATATGGTTTTCATTTGTAGAAGTTTGAATGTTCAAATCTGATTTTTGGGGGGTAGAATTTTGTTTACGCTTTGTCTCACTTTTATCTCATTAAATATTTTACATTTATTATCTACTATCTCAATTTTCTGAATTTAGGGACATCAATTCTGCTATCTTTTGTTTATGATGGTTTGACTTATTCCATGTTTTCTTCCTTGGCATTGGGAGCTCAAGTTGAGCAGGAATATATTTATAGGAATCTTACTAGACCTTGGATGAGATAAATCTTGTGTTCCTGATGCTGTTACAAAATTTCTTATTCTGAGCAATTTGTTCACAACAGAAATTTCTATTAGCATACATTTGTTATGCTAATAAGAGGGGAGGATTTCATTGTGACATTTACACTCATGTATACAATGGATTCTATTCACTCTCACCCTCTATCAATTTTCCTTTTCTCCCACCTTTCCTAAGATAATTCAACAAGTTTCACTGTTCTGTTTTCATACATGTATTCATATCTCCATCACCATTCACCACCTTTGTTAATCCAATCTCCTCACGTTAGTTCTCCTACCCCAAACAGAACCTGTTCCTCTATCCCTGCCCCCCGACCTCCTGCTGGTCAACAGCTTTCACTGAGATTCTTTATTCTCTTTTCATATATCATTAAAATGTATATTAATATTATTTATCCTTTTTCCTTTTCTCTTTCTCCTTCTGTAGTCCCTTAGATTCAAATTCTATGTTTATCCACCTATAATTATGTATATATACAATATACATATATATGCATGCATGGCTATGGATGTGTTTGAGGTCTAGCTTCCAAATGGGTAAACACATACACACAAAGATATATTTTAGCTATGATGACCTTCAGTTGCATCCATTTTCCTGCAATGACATGATTTTATTTTTTATGGTCGTATAATATTCCATAGTATGTGTGTGTGCACTTTTGTGAACAGTGTACTGTTTTCTATATATCATCTTTTCCTTGTTCCTTCAGTGTGTTTTAAAGATCCTTCAGAGTGTTGAGTGTACATCTAGTCTGCTGCTTCTAACCTCTGCAGAGCACCCCTCAGTATTACCACCTTCCATTCATCCACCCACCCTATAGTACCCAACACAGAGAACATGTAATTCAGTTTTTGTTTTTGTTTTGTTTGTTTTTTGTCAGTCGTGGGGCCTGAACTCTGGGCCTGGGTGCTGTCCCTCAGCTCTTCAGCTCAAGGCTAAGGCTCTACCACTTGAGTCACAGCACCACTTCTGGCCTTTTTTGCTTATGTGGTGCTGAGGAATCAAACCCAGAGCCTCATGCATGCAAGGCAAGCACTTTACCACTGAGCAACCTTCCCAGTTTTTATACACAGTTCCAAGAACTTGTGTGTGGATGTTTTCATTAGATTGTGGGAATCATCACTGCACTGCTAGGTCATAGATTGGGTATGATACATTTATTTTTATTAAATCCTGCCAGATTACCTTGTAGAGACAAACACACTGGTCTACATATCCACCAGAAGTGTACCCAAGTTCCCAGACATCCCTACCTTCCCCTGATAACATGGAGCATACTAATGTTTACCAGTCCCGTTGTGATTTTAAATTGCACTTCCCTGAAAACTGTGTTATATGCTTGCTAGCATTTACGTTTATTCAAGTTTCTTTTTCTATAGAATTGCCTGCCATCCTTTGCCCATGTTTCTATTCTTTTTCCTTTTTTTCTCTTGTGGATTTGGCTATTAGTCTTTTGTCCATGATAATCAGTCTTAATAATCTTCCCTGAACTGTCCTCTAGGATATTCTGTGTTACAAAGTCCATCCAAGTGCTGCGTGGCTCATGCCTGTAATCCTACCTAATTCGGAAGCTGAAATATGAGATTTGTGTTTTGAAGCCAGCCTTGGCACAAAAGTCTGTGAGACTTTTATCTCCAATTAATCACCAAAAAGTCAGAAGTAGAGATGTGGCTCAAGCAGTAGAGTGTCAGCCTTGAGCTAAAAAGCTCAGGGACATTGCCCAGACCCTGAGTTCAAACCTCAAGACTGGCACCAAAAAAAAAGAAAAAGAAAAAAGAAAGAAAGGAAGGAAGAAAAGAAAAAGAAGGAAAGTCCTGATATGTGCCAGGTACTGGTAGCTCATGCTTGTAATCCTTATTCCTTGGGGGGATAGGAGATCAGAAAGATCATAGTTTGATGGTAGCCTGAGAAAAATATTCATTAGTTCCCATTGCAACAGAAAAAGCTAAGTGTGGTGATGCACCTGTCAGGAAGCCTAAATAGGAGAATCGTGATCCAGGCTTGTCAAGCAGAAAGTAAGGCCTTATGTCAAAAATAACCAGTCAAAAGATCTGGAGGTATGCCTCAAGTTGTAGAGCAATTGCCTAGCAAATGTAAAGTCCTGAGTTCAAACCACAATACTGCCCTCCCAATATGCTTTGTATCCCCCTGCCCCCACCTAATCATATTCTCTAGCATTACCATATCTTACAGTTTTGCTTTGTAAATTGTCTTTTACTCCAGCTGAAGTCTACCTTTGTAGAAGTAGTACTATGGCAGCCTGCTTTTCATTACTGTAATAAAACACCTGAGATCACGACATTTTAAAAAGGGGGGCCAGTTAGGGAGCTTCAGTCCATGGTCAACTGGTCTACTGTTTTGGGCCTGGTGAGGTAAAACATCATGATGGGAGCAAGTGGCAGAGGAAGCTGCTCACCCCATGGTCTCTGAAGATACAGGATCAAAGGCCCAACCCCAGTGAAGACTTAACTTCCTTCCACTACGTCCCAACTCACCGGTTCACAATCGCATCAGAAGCCATACATCAAGTCTTCAACACACTCACGGGCACATTCAAGATTCAAACTATAGCAATTAGGTAAAGATGAATTAAACTCACATAAGTACTTGGGTCTGTCTCTGCACTCTCTGTCTTGTTCCCTTAGTCTAGGTGTCTATTCTTGGTAATTTTGAAGTACTACTTAGTTGAAATATTTGCTAAGGTAAGTGCTCCTCCTTGCCAAACTTGGATTAGCTGTTGTGCATTTTCTTCTTCCACATTTCAGTCTAATTACTGTAATATAACATGGAAAGCACATTAAATATAGCACATAATCATATAGCACATTAATGAGCATACCACAGAACCACTATCCAAATCAAGAGGTATAACACTGCAGGAACTTCAGAAGCATTTCCATGACTCTCTTTTTAAGATTAGGATAAAATTCCCACAACACATAATTAGCTTTTTTTTTTTTTTTTTTTGTCGCTTGAACTCTGGGCCTGGGCACTGTCCCTTAGCTGTTTAGCTCAAGGCAAGGGCTCTACCACTTGAGCCACTTCTGATTTTCTGGTGGTTTCTGGTTTCTCATGGACATTCCTGCCTGGGCTGGCTTTGAACTATGATCCTCAGATCTCAGCCTCCGATAGCTAGGATTACAGGCGTGAGCCACCGGTGCCAAGCAAATTAGCCATTTTATTTTATTTTATTTTTTGTGTGTTAGGAAATCTTTGTTTATTTGAGAAAAAATATATTTTATTAATTTATTTTTTTTGGCTTCGGGCTTTTATTTATTTTTTTATTACTTCTTTTTTTTAATTTAATTTAATTTTTTTGTGAACATACTGTACAGAGGGGTTACAATTACATGGGCAGGATAATGCATACATTTCTTATCAAGCATTGTAGCCTCCTCCTTTGTTTACCTTTCACATCCCTTCCCTACTTCCCCCCTACCTCCCCAAAATTAGCCATTTTAAAGTGAAGCATTTAATGCATTCACAATGTGTAGCCACCACTTCATCACCCCAGAAAAATACTTAAATCCATTAAATCATCATTGACCATCCTGTCATCATTTTCTCCTTAGTGGGCACTAATGCAACTGACTCATTCTGGATACTTTATATAAAGGGAATCATTTAATAGGTGACCATTGTGTCTGGCTTCTTTCTTTAGCCTAACACTTTCCAAATTCATCCAAGATGTAGTATATAGAAGTATTCTGTGCCTTTCTTATAGCGGAATAGTATAGTATTCCAACATATGGATAATCAGTTTTTTGGTCAGTTCACTCATTGATGGACATTTGGGTTGTACCACCTTCTGGCTGTTATGAACAGCACTGCCTTGTGTGCCTCTTTCTAACATTTACACTTCCCTTGCTCTAGAAATGACTTTTGGATTATTATTTTTTCTCTTTATCATTAAAAATAAATGTAACACTTGAACAATACAACTCAGCATTGTCTGTATGTTGTTTTATACAAATGAAATCCTATAGTATATGACCTTTTATGTCTAGCTTCTCTTATTTAGCATTATACTGTTGTACCTTAAATCAGATATAAATTCAGTCACAAGAAAACAGAGAAGCCACATTTTGAGAGATTGAATTTCGGAGTCTTTATTGGAGCACTAGAGATCTACAGGCGGCCATTTGTCACAAAGACCTGAAGCCCTGAACAGAGCTTGCACCATGTCTTTAAAGACAATAGCCACAATGCTCCATAGGAAATGTACTCATAACCTTGCTCATGTAACAATAGCCCTCTGTACAGTATTTTTACAATAAAAAATGTACAAAAAAAGAGCCTCATGAATGATAAAAAAAAGACAACAGCCACATGTTTGGGGGGAGACCAAGCCTCAGCAAAGCATTATACATAAACACAGCAAAGGAGCCCCAAAGCTGGGCCCTCCTGGCTCTACCCATTGAGGGAGACATCTGCAGTTCAAAGGATGGCTTGTCTCACCTCTAGGCTTAGAGCTGGGTAGACAGCCCCCATCTCCTGGCCAGGTGCCAGGATGGCTGTGACATTATTTAGACTGTTTCCTCACTTCAGTACTTTGAAGATTTATCTGTGTCAGGTGTTACAGTATACACTTTTCCCTCTGCAGATTCTACATTTTCCCAGAAAGTAAAAGGCCTAGAGTTCAAACTCCAGTAACAACAAAAAATGAACATGCACAATTTGGCGAGGATTCTGTAGCTCATGCCTGTCATCTTCTTCAGAGGCTAAATTGGGAGGATCAAGGTCAGTCTGGGCATACACATGAGACTCCTTCTCAATAGCTGCATGCAGTGGTGAGCTTCTATCATCCTAGCTGTACAGAAGGCTAAAACTTAGAGGATCATGGTTCCAGGTCAGCCTCAGCAAAAAAGTCCATAATTCTCTATTGGAAATGAAAGCTGCTGGGGGAGGTGGCACAGCCCTGTCATCCTAGCTACTGTGGAAAACAAAATGGGCACATCACAGTCAAGGTGTGTGCTTAGGCAGGAAGAAAGACTATCTCAACAATAGCCAGTGCAAAGAGGGCTGGATATGTGGCTCAGTGGTAGAGGCCTGCTTTTAGCAAGCATGAAGCCTGGAGTTCAAACTCCAATACTGCTAAAAAAAAAAAAAAAAGAGGTGGGGCAGGCGGGAAGGAGAATAAATATTTTTTAGCATATTTTTAGAAGTGGACTTGTGGCTCAGGTAGAGTGTTAGCCTTGAGTACAAAAGCTCAGAAACAGCGCTTAGGTCCTGACGTCAAGCCCTAGGACCAGTACACACATACACACACAGACACAGACACAGACACAGACACACAGACACAGACACACAGACAGACACACACACAAATGTGAAAATGTATTTTAAAATGCACATCTTCTTGTCATTATTTCCTAAACAGTATGGTATAACATCTATTTATTATCACATACATTATACTCTTTTAGTTTTGCTTACCATCTCAAATATTTTACCTTCTGTTTCATTGATTTCTGCCATTGTCTTCACTGACTAACTTCCCTTTGTCTCTATCTTTCTCTTCTTTGTTCTGTTGACTATTTACCTAATTTCCAGACTTAAATATAAGTTCATCACAGTTAACCATTAGCATAACCATGACATGTTTGTTAGCATTCTGACCACCTTTAGTCCTCAGCTGTACCCATACCTGAGCTCCTCCCTGCTCTGGAGTTCCCACCCTATAGCTGGCCACTCCCTCTCTCCGCCCAGACCCTGAGCTCCCACCTACCTCACTTCCTGCCCCCAGACTCTCCTGCTACCTGGATGGGGACGGAAGCCATGTGCTCCCTCTGGGGGAAAATATGGCTCCTTTAATCAACCTTATAATAAGCTTTCTCCTGTGCCTGCTTACTTCAGTGTGGTCCCCTGGGATGGATGTGAAGGATCCTTTCAATGTTAGCTTACCTAACATATTTGCTATTTGCCTTAAAGAATGAAAGGTAGATATCTTCATTGACATTCCATTTTAAATTTTTTTTTTTTTTTTTGGTCCGGTCGTGGGGCCTGAACTCTGGGCCTGGGCGCTGTCCCTCAGCTCTTCATCTCAAGGCTAGCACTCTACGACTTGAGCCACAGTGCAACTTCCAGCTTTTTTCTTTTTGCTTATGTGGTGCTGAGGAATCGAACCCAGGGCCTCAGGCATGCAAGGCAAGCGCTCTACCACTGAGCTACCTTCCCAGCCCCCATTTTAAATATTTTTAAATGAATGATCTTCTAGCCCATAATCTATTTAAGGACATATAACTTAATTTCAGATATAAGGAATTAAAAATCTATGAGTTTAGTATTTTCTTTTTTGCATTACTGCAAATACATAGTTTATATGACATGGATTCTGAGTAATGTGATAAGGTATCTTTTACAGCCTAATTATGGTCAGTGCTTATACATGTCTTTGAAAATGTTTACTTCTGTTTCCTGGATGCACAGCTAACATATGTACATTGATACCACTTATCTTACTAAGCCTATAAGCTTGCACAGCTCATGTTCTGGACAGCTTTTGAATGTGTCTATATAATGTCTTCACCCTAAAGGGGAGTATTAAAATTTCCAACTGCTGCTTGGTATGTCATAACATAGGGTGGTCCAAGTTGGCTCAAGGACAAGAATGGAAGGAATAACTCCCTCATTGTTTGTAGATGATATAGCACATATCTACAAACTTTATATATAATGATTAGAATTGAGATTAGCACGGTGGCTGGATATAAGGCCTAGATCCTCAAATAAATGTGCATTTGTATACATTAATAATAAGGAATTTGGGGATTATAGTTGGAGAAGGTACCACTTATTAAAAGAACCAGAAGATTAAGTAGCTAGGGGTTAGACAGACATTACAGAGCGAAAGCCCATGAGATGATCAGATAATGTCCCAGCATCAGTGTGAACACGGCAAACTAGTGGCCATTCCACCACTAGAAGTTAGCTCCTCCTATTTATGAACATGGGAAGATACCTGTGACACTGATTTCGGGTGCAGAGAATCGAATACAGGGCCTCATGGCATGCCAAGCATATACTCTATCACTGAACTGCAGTTCCAGACCCTTAACATATTTTTGAATAAAAAAAACCAGAAAGAAGACAGAGAGCAGTGTTAGACAAATTTCATTTATGTAGAAATCATTCAGGCATCTCTATTTGTTCTTACATACAGGAAGGTGTCTAGAAGTATGTTCAGCAAGTATGATAGCTATTAGTTCCTTGTGGCAATTTCATCTTTGAACTTCTCTTTATACTGTCTTTGTTTTGTTTTTATCATTTTTATTGCAAAGTAATGCCTATGTTCTTTTTCTTAAGTGATATGACAATCACACAGATGCTCACAGTATTATTCTCTCAATTATGCATGTAAAAATTAGATTTTTCTGATGTATAATTCTCAATACAGTAATAATCATTACAGAAACTACCATCACCACCACCACAAAAACAAATAAACAAAAACCCAAAAAGTAATCACTGGGCACTGGTGGCTCATGCCTGTAATCTCAGCTACTTAGGATGCTGAAATAGGAGAAATGCCATTCAAAGCCAGCTCAGGCAGATAAATCTGAAAGACTCTTATATCCAATTAACCAGCAAGAAGCCAAAGTGGAATTGTGGCTCAAGTGGTAGAGGGCCAGTCTTGAGAGAAAAATCTAAAGGAGACTTCTTGCAAGACCTTGAACTCAAACCTCAGTATCCCAACACGTAAGTGAAGAACAAAGCTTGAAAAGACCTAATGTGATCAATGTGAAATTCATAACTGCAATGGAATGGCATATACTCAAGATGCACATGTTTAAGGAAAGACTAGCTCCTCCAAAAAGAAAACAGTTGTTTCCTCTACGCACTTCGTTTTGCATCTGTTCTCAGAATACCTCTTTGTAGGTGCATTCTATTAAATGTGTGTTATGTGGACCTATCCAACTGTCCCCTGTTTGAAACTGGCATGTGACCCGGGCCTGAATGGCATTCTCTGTCTCTTAGTGCCTCCTTCTTGATCTAGTACAGCTATTTGAAGCACTTTTGTCTACATGGGTCATTTCAGACCCTTGGGTCTCACCATACCTGAAGGTAGTGAGCTCCTGGAATTTTTAGCTAAAGAAGCCAAGAAAGTACTTATTTATTTATATCATTTTTTGTTTTTGTTATTGTTGCTTTGATTTTTGAGACAGGATCTCACTATGTAGTCTAGAATGGTCTCAAAATTCACAATCTTCCTTCCTATACCATTATAAGTGATCTAAAGAATCAACTAAAATGCAGGTTAATGTATATTTTTTTCTGCAATGCCAACACAATATTTATGAACTTTCCAGGTGAAATTTCTTCAGGACCTATAGCATTCTTCCTCCTACATCCTAAGTGGTATAAAATATTAACATGAAAGAAAACCATATTTGTAATATATTAAAATATCTACTTATCTATGTTTAATTTTATTTTAGCATTTAAAAAAGTATTCCTTTATAACAGAGTCGGGTTTTGAAATAGATTCAGAGTCATTTACAGTCAAGACTGGTCAATGAGAAGATAATGAGTGGCTATAAAATTAAGAAAACATACTTCATGGCATTTATAAAAATAGACTCAAGTGAATTTAAAAAGTGAAACACAAAATTATTAAGTTATTAGAAGACAATATGAGACTATTATGAATTTTTTTTTGGGTCCGGTCGTGGGGCCTGAACTCTGGGCCTGGGCGCTGTCCCTCAGCTCTTCAGTTCAAGGCTAGCGTTCTACCACTTGAGCCACAGCGCCACTTCCGGCTTTTTTCTTTTTGCTTATGTGGTGCTGAGGAATCGAACCCAGGGCCTCATGCTTGCAAGGCAAGCACTCTACCACTGAACCACCTTCCCAGCCCCACTATTATGAATTTTGATGAGTACATTCTTAAACATGATGTGATAAGGGAAAATGTTGATAAATTTAATCTCAAAATTTTAAATTTAAGCTGGTGCAGTAGTTCACACCTGTAATCCTAGCTACTCAGGAGGTATGGATCAGGAGAATCACAGTTTGATGATGAAACTCCATCTCAACCAACAAAAAGCTGGTTATGATGGTGTGTGCTTATTATTTTAGCTATAAAGGAAGTGTAAATAGTAGGACCATAGTTCAGGCTTGACAAGATATAAATGTGAGAACTTATTTGAAAAATACCTAAAGCTGGAGGTGTTGCTCAAGTGGTAAACTGTGCTTGCCTGGCAAGCACAGCAATTCAAAATGCTGGTACTAGTGAAAAAGTTTAAAACTTATATGACAGAAATAACGTTCAAAATCTATTAGACTGAAAGATGATATCATATATAAAGGACTCCTTTAAATCAGTGACCAAGGGAAACTACTGAAAAAACTATGGTAGAGATTATAATGGATAATTCAAAAAAGAGAAGATCTAAGTAAATGAAAAGATACCCAATCTTACCAGTATCTGAAATCTAAAAATTAAAGAAAAATGCTGAATAAGAGTGCCTTCCTAGCAAGTAAGAAACCTTGAATTCAAACCTTAGTATTGAGAGAGAGAAAAAGAGAGAGAAATGAGCCAGATGCCAATGACTCACACCTGTAGTTCTAGTTACTCAGGAGGCTGAGATCTGAGGATTACAATTTGAAGCCAGCCTCAACAGGCAAATCCATGAGGCTCATATCACTAATTAACCAGAAAAAGCTGGAACTGGAGGTGTGGCTCAAAAGGAAAAAGAAGGAAGGAAAGATACTGTATGAATGGAAATGTACTTATTACCTGAATCATGTAATTGTAATTCCTCTGTGCATCACCTTTAGAATAACAAAGTTAAAAAAAAAAAAAAGCCCAGGGACAGCGATCAGGCCCTGAGTTCAAGCCCCAGGACTAGTACAAAAAAATCAAGAAAAATATAATACATATTAAATAATAAAAATAAAAAAGAACAAGCCGGGTGCCGGTGGCTCACACCTGTAATCCTAGCTACTCTGCAGGCTGAGATCTGAGAATCACAGTTCAAAGCCAGCCTGGGCAGGAAACTCTGTTAGACTCTTATCTCCAATAAACCACTAGAAAACTGGAAGTGGTGCTGTTGCTCAAGTGGTAGAGCGCTCACCTTGAGCTGAAGAACTCAGGGAAAGCACCTGGGCCCAGAGTTCAAGCCCCATGACCGACCGCCCCCCCAAAAAAGAAAAATTATGTGGGGGAGGGTGCGAGTAATAAGTTTATACCTAAACCTATTGTTAGATGGGTAAGTTTCAAAAAGATATTAAAACCTCAAGTGTTGGCTTGGGACAGGTTAGGAAACATATTTTCATATACTGCTGAGAAGACAAATTAGCATGACTATTGTGGTGAGGTCAAATCTAGTTTAGTCTGTGACTATAAGGTTGAACTAAACTTTAAAATCAAGTAAGTGTGGTTTATTGTATTAATACAAAAAAAGGAGAAAATAGCGGTTATTTCAGTTGATATGGACAAAACATTTGATGAGATCCCAAACCATGATGACTAATAATGTTAGTAAACTAAGAATTAAGACAAAACTTTGTTACTCTGCCAAAAGGCACCTATACAAATAGACAGCAAATATTTTGTTTGGTTAAGTATTCAAGGCTTTTCCCCTTGACACAATTGATGACACAATTATGCCTACTGTCCACTCTACTCCATACTACTGAAGGTCCCCCAACCTGTAAACTAAGTCAAGCAAAAGAAATGAAAAGTATAAGGTTCAGAAAGAGGAAATAAAAAACATAATTTCTTACGTTGGGTTTTGTTACTAGTGTGTATTCAGTTTGTGATATTTCATTTGGCTTTACATTTTGGTTTGTATGCTTTAAAATTTCATGTATGGTATTGAACTCAGGGCCTTGTGTTTCCTATGCATGTGCTCTACTATCTGAACTATTCACCAGTTCTTTTGCTTTTGGTTTGTTTTTCAAATAGGATATTATACTTTTCCTTGGACTGGCCTTGGACCTTGATTCACCTATCTCTACCTCCTGATTAGCTGGGATTACAAGTATAAACTACCTCTCCCAGGCTGATTTGTGCATTTTACAATTTAAAAATTGTTACATATACAAAACCAAAAAAATCAAATAGATTTCTACTTCTTAGTAGAACTTTGGCTATAAAACAGTATCAGTGGTTAAAAAAACCAAACTCATAAAACAGCATTTTTCACAGTATATTTTAGTTTTTGATTGACACATAGTAATTGCATATATTCAAGAAGTACAGTGTGGTATTTTAGTACATGTTTACAATGTGTGATACCAGGGTAAATGCGTATCTACCTCCTCAGACACTCATCATATATTTCTTTGTGTTGGGAACTCAAAATATTTTCTACTATTTTGAAATAGTCAATAACAGTGTCAACCATAGTTACCTTATTATGTTATAGAATATTAGAGGTTATTCCTTCTATTCATCCCTGTAAATTTAATGTTTTGATTCTATTCAAATATAACTCATACATTTAAAGGGAAGAACATCTTTAGAAGCAGGTGCATAGAGGCATGATGCTGACTGTCTTTGAGGAGTGGGACCGACACCCTTAAAAGTGACCTGTTTCCATAATATACTTTTTTCTTTAAAATTAAAAAATAGAGCCCAGTGCTGGTGACTCACATCTATACTCCTAGCTACTCAAGAAGATGAGATTCAAGGATAACAGTTTGAAGCCAGACTCAGAAGGAAAGTCTGTGAGGCCTTTATCTTAATCAGCAAAAAGCCAAAACTAGAGGCATGGCTCAAGTGGTAAAGCATCAGCTATAAGTAGAAAAAGCCAAGCATGAGAGCGAAACCCTGAGTTCAAGCCCTAGTTCTAACACAAACAAATAGAAAATTGAGGATTTACTTACATGTGCATGAGTTCCTGCAGTGAATAAAGGACCACACTTATTTAGATATGCAAGATCTTGTATAGTTTTGAGAGTAAACAGTCATTTCATTACTTTAAAATAGCTTACTATTTTAAGAGGAGAAGGAGGAGAATGCAGTCAATAATTCAATTAATATCCTACAAATTTAAGAAAAGTGAGGGAAAGGGGTGGGTGGAGGGATAGGTGAGAATGTTCAAGATACATGGCATTCATAAAACATGTTGTTAAATGGCAACTCCTTTGTGCAACTAAAGATAATAAAATAAAAAGTTAACTTCTCAAAAACCCTGAAATACCACAATTAAACATTTCATTAAATTTCTCAGGAAAGACTACATAAGTATCCAGGCACAAATGGTTCCTGCCTATAATCCTAGCTACTCAGGAGGTTGAGAGCTGAGGATCAAAGTTTAAAGCCAGCCCAGGCAGGAAAGTCCATAAGACTCTTATCTCTGATTAACCACCAAAAAGCTGGAAGTAGAACCATGATAGGGTGCCAGTCTTGAGTGAAAAAAACTAAAGGACAGAGCCCAGGCCCTGAGTTTAAGCCCCACTGTTGGCATGTGTGCATGAGCACATGCATGCGCATTCTCTCTCTCTCTCTCTCTCTCTCTCTTTCTCTTATATATACATATATATATGGAAAGAGATGATTGCTAATATTAAATTTAATATTTTTCTGGTCCTTTGAGTAACATCATCAACTTTGGGAATGGACTTGACAGGTTTAAAATGTTAATATTTGAATAGTAATGCAAAATTCAACAAAATGTCTTCTTTTATTATTACAATTCTGTCATTCAACTTAGTCCCTACTTCTAGATACATTTAAGCATGATCTAGTTCCTGAAGCCAGGGTAACCTGTATTTTATATTCTAGCAACAGAGCACTGAGCATCATCCATACCATACTAATGCTCCAGCATGGCAAGTTAAAAGACTAGAATTCCGTTTGCTATTTTGTTTTCTATCTGTTCTCATCTCACAGTGCTCATAGCTCTTAAACTGTGCTCACATATCATTTCAGTAATTGTTTGCTCCCTTAGCCAAGAATTTTCTCCTGATTTCTGGGTCATGGAGCAGTGTTCCTTAAGCTTGCATTCCTTAGCTATGAAAGCAAATGATCACTACAGGTACATATTATATAACGTATTACAATATGTTAGTCTAATATGCTAAGCTTTGGTGGTAGAGAAATCTAGTTCTTAGTGCGTTTTGTTCTTGAGGTGTCTTATGAGAAAGTAACTTAACTGAGACTCAGCTTCCTCATCTGTAAAATGGAGATAACTAAAACAATTAGTGATTCCTGACAGTGACTGTAATGATTATATGAGGTGGTACAGACAATCACATGGTACCTGCTACTTGATTCATATCAGCTATCACTTTCCTTCGCATTACTTAATAAGCGCCTATTCATGAAATAAAGAATGAGGCTGTTCTTTGTGTAGGGAACACTGTATGGGACTCACTTTGGATCTGGGGTATCATTTATTTATGTGAAGCTAAAAATATTAAATTGTGTGGTAGTGGTTTGAGTCAGTGAAGGAAGCTATGTTGATGAAATGATGATGGACTCACCCACCTTTGACCTGAAAGTCACAGAAATTGAATTTAGTTGAGTGTACAAAAGAGAGGGGCTTGCAACTGAAAAACAAGGGCAAGGAGAAAACACT
The DNA here is from genome assembly GCF_019054845.1 of Dipodomys spectabilis. NCBI lineage: Eukaryota > Metazoa > Chordata > Mammalia > Rodentia > Heteromyidae > Dipodomys > Dipodomys spectabilis. Next base: position 4,360,504 of record NW_024871040.1, on the reverse strand, counting down.
GGGGTGGGGAGGAGGATGGCGGGCCACATCCTGGAGATTGGCAGCTCTACTTTATTCTTCAGCTCCTCTTTCTTTTCCAGTGAACAGAGGATTCCTCCCTAACATTCACCATGACCCTTGGCAATGCTTCTGGTCCAAAGGACTTCAGACTCTCACCTGAGAGCAGAAGGTGCTCTTGGCCTTGCACAGCTCCAAATTAAAGACTCTGTTGTCTAGTCTTTTTGTGTATATGTCAGTTCTGGGGCTTGACCTTAGTGCCTGGGTTCTGTCCTTTAGCTTCTTTGCTCAAGGCTTGTGCTCTACTACCTGAATCACACACAGGTCCACTTTTTTTTAGGGGGGGGTCCGCTTGTGGGGCTTGAACTCTGGGCCTGGGTGCTGTCCCTCAGCTCTTCAGCTCAAGGCTAGCACTCTACCACTTGAGCCACAGCGCCACTTCTGGCTTTTGTCTTTTTGCTTATGAGGTACTGAGGGCCTCATGCATGCAAGGCAAGCGCTCTACCACTGAGCCACCTTCCCAGCCCCCACTTCCAGCTTTTTTTTGTTGGTTAATTGGAGATAAAAGTCTCACAGATTTTCCTGCCAGGGCTGGTTTTGAACCAAGATCTTTAGACCTCAGCCTTCTGAGTAGATAAGATTATAGGTGTAAGCTACTGGCACATAATACTTTTAGTCTTTAAAATTTTATTTGCTATGAAATGATCCAAAAAGTATAATGCCAACTTGGAAGGCCTCAGCATAAACTACAGCTGCCAAATTGCCTTGAGAGAGAGAGATATAGAGAGAGACAGAGGGAGAGAGAGAGAGAGAGGAGAGAGACAGAGACAGACAGAGATAGAGACAGAGAGACAGACAGAGACAGAGAGAGAAAGAAAAAGAAAGAAAGAAAGAAAGAAAAAATGAAAGAAAGCCATGTCTCATGAGTTGCTTACAATAACTCCATTTTTGTTTTTTTCTGCTTGTTCTGGCACTTGAACTCAGAAACTCGCACTCTTGCTTGGCTTTTTTCACTGAAGACTGGGGCTCTACTACTTGGGCCACACCTCTATTTTTGGCTTTGTGCTGGGTAATTGGAGACAAAAGTCTCTCCGATTTGTTTTCCCAGACTGGCTTCGAACTTTAGTTTTCAGACATCAACCTGAATAGCTAGGACTACAGACATGAACCACCAGCTCCCGGCTTGACAGTGACTTCTTTTTTTAAAAAAAATTAATTTTATTGTAAAGGTGATCTACAGAGGAGTTACAGTTACTTAAAGTAGTAAGTACATTTCTTGTCCAACATTGTTACCCCCTCCCTAGATTTTTCTCCACTTTTCCTCCCCCCTCATCCCTTCTCCTACAGTAACCTTTGACTCACATTCTATCTGCCTTTCTTCTCACATGCCTTCCCATTCACACTTGTGCTCAGACTTAATAGTCTTGTTTTCTCTCTAACAGTCTTCCTAACCTTTAGTGAGATTCTTAACCTGCCCAACTATGTCACAGTTTCCTTTTTATTTTATTTTCATTTGTTTTTGTTTTGAATGAATGAAAATCTGGTAGTTTTCCTAAGCAAAAACTGTACAATTTTTATCACAATAGCTCAGATTAGAAACTACAACTAACATCATCCCTGGCTTCTACCCACTATATAGTAACCCCTCAGCCCAGCTGTGACAACCAAAAATGGCTCCAAGCATTACCAAATACCCCCTATGAAGAAAATTCCAATTCCCAGCACTGTGAACCACTGAAAACATTTTACTTCACACTGATTCTCTCCACTTGAACTCTGGTGAACTGCCAGGGACATACAAAGGCATCCAAGACTTGCACTGTGTCTGAAAAAGTGGTGACAGGAATATTTATGCTTAATACCCAGCTAGCAACTTCCTAGGACAGAACTTCCTGCATAAGGCCTGGCCAAGGAGCTGGTGTCTCACCTCCCCTTTACTCTTTCTGGGCTAAGCACTCTGTTATCTGGAAATCTGCAGTATCAGGCTCCACTCCAAAAAGACAACTGTTGGCTTTATAGAACCCTTAGAGAGACCCTCCCAAGCCAATCTTACTTCTAATGGTAGGGTACCACTTATATACTTCTGCCTCTATTATTTTCCCTAGTCTGTATATTACAGACTAGGGAAAATGCAATAGCTACTAGAACCTCACTAAGTAGAGGATGTTTGAATCAGCATACATCTCTGGATGATTGCAGCAACCTCATCTGTTATGGCACAAATACTAGCAATGGGCATTTGGGAAGTCTGGTAAATATCTATGTCCTAAGCCATCTTCAAGCCATAGCAGATTTCCAACTGTAATGAATACAAGGTCAGCAGGCTGTACTTCATTTCGAACAGAATTAACAATGATCCTGGAAAGAAATGGGCCTCAGAAGCCAAGTGAAAGAGGTAATTCTGGTTAGCATCCCATCACTTGTAGATGCTCAAAGTTTATGCCCATGCATTCAGCCAAGGTCAGTACCTTTAGGGCTTGAGTTCACCCAGTTCACCTAACTTTGCCTCTGCCACTACTGAGCCTCATAGGGTACTCATTTGTTCTTGTGGAATTGCCACTTTGAAAAGGCCACAGAGATGTTCTTTTAGGGTTCCAATTTTTTTCTGGTAAATATTATTGGCATTGTGAGCTACATACTGTCTCTGGTTTATTTGACCCTTTAAAGCTGTAAAAAAAAATTCATTCTTAGCTCAGAGGCTATGCAAAGCAGATCATTAGCTAGATTGGCCTGTGAATCGGATTTGTTGACCCCTGGATTAGTTGACATTGATTTCAAAACATCTGCACATCATTTAGCTGGCTAGCCTCTTGCTTTGTTATTCTGGCCTCCAAAGCAAGGGATATAATGGGCAGAGCATCATCTAAACGTCTATTCACTAAATGTTCACGGGCTGGGAAGGTGGCTCAGTGGTAGAGTGCTTGCCTTGCATGCCTGAGGCCCTGGGTTTGATTCCTCAGCACCACATAAGCAAAAAGAAAAAAAACTGGAAGTGGGGCTGTGGCTCAAGTGGTAGAGCGCTAGCCTTGAGCTGAAGAGCTGAGGGACAGCGCCCAGGCCCAGAGTTCAGGCCCCATGACCGGACCCCCCCCCCAAAAAAGCAAAAAACTAAATGTTCAGAGTGATAGGCATGTCACAAGACACACATCAGGGTTCTGAAGACTCTGCATTACCACAGATACTTTCAATGCAGTGTTATAAATGCCATTCATTTGTTTATTCAAAAAACATCTATTGCAGGTTACTGGTGCCTCACACCCGTAATCCTAGCTACTCACAAAGCTGAGATCTGAGAATTACAGTTTGAAGTGAGAGCAGGCAGAAATGTCTGTCAAACTCTTACCTCCAACTAACCACCAAAAAAACACAAGTGGAACTGTACCTCAAAGTGGTAGAGTACCAGCCTTGAGAAAAAAAAACAAACATAAAAAACAAAGGAATAGTGCCCAGGTCATGAATTTGAGCTCCAGTACTGGCACCAAAACAATACCAACAACAATCTATCCAGGGTCTTCTGTGCTAAACACACTTAGTCCAGGGGGACACTGCAGCAAAAACCTTGCAATGAAGTAGAGAACATAGATTCTTCCCACATGTGGATAAGCATTCCAAAGAAAAGAAAAGCAGAGTCAAGGAGCACAGACTGACCAGGCCTTCCTTGGAAGGCCTTTCCAAGGGGATGATATTTTTTCTTCAAAGTATGATGGAGGTTAGCCACACAGAAGAATATTTCAGACACTGTGTAGAAAAAGTATAAATGGCCTGAAGTGGGCCTGAACTGGCTGATTTGGAGAGTAATAAGGCAGGTGATGTGAGTACAGAGGAGGAAATAAGGAGGTAGGCAGGTGTGGGAAAATTCACCCTGTAGTCTTGCTCTGAAGTTTTCTTTTAAAGGGGTGGAAACTCCTGGTTTAACTTGGGTACATGACCTAATGACATGAGATGGATAAACCCAAGGGTGGGGCTGGGAAGGTGGCTCAGTGGTAGAGTGCTTGCCTTGCAATGCATGAGGCCCTGGGTTCGATTCCTCAGCACCACATAAGCAAAAAGAAAAAAGCCGGAAGTGGTGCTGTGGCTCAAGTGGTAGAGCGCTAGCCTTGAGCTGAAGAGCTGAGGGGCAGCGCCCAGGCCCAGAGTTCAGGCCCCACGACCGGACCCCCCAAAAAAACAAAAAAACCCAAGGGTATCTGGGAATAGAGACAAGGGATCTGTAACTCACACTGAGTTCCCTCTATGTATTACTAAGCCTATTCATCATAAAATTAAGTATATTAAGGTACTATGATCTCCACAGTAGAAGCTTTTAAGTAATTTATGGACCCCAGAATAAACTCTTGGGATACTCTAGCAACAGTCTCAAATCCTACCTTTGGATTTGTGTGGGTGTGGGGGGTTCTCTTTTGGGCTGGCTCTTCTACAACTCACTTAGATCCTACTGAAAGTATAAGTGACTAAAGACAGAGAAGAACAGCTGGATTTCAATGCTACCAAATAGAGGCAGGACAGCTTAGGGAAAATGAGGCATAGGAAATAGTAGCAGGGAATTCAGAGATAATCACCACATTAATGAATAGCTTGGTTAAAAGCACATACAGACACTTCTTTCTTTGCTGTAAGTCTTACACTCCCTCACTGAGCTGCAACATTTAGTTACTCTTTCCCTCTGATTTTGCCTGCTGGCCTAAATGATTACTAAATTCTGGGAACCAAGCAAGAAAATTTTAAGGAAGCCAGGCGCCGGTGACTCACGCCTGTAATCCTTGCTACTCAGGAGGCTAAGATCTGAGGATCGCGGTTCAAAGCCAGCCCGGGCAGGAAAGTTCGTGAGACTCTTATCTCCAATAAACTGCTAGAAAACCAGAAGTGGTGCTGTGGCTCAAGCAGTAGAACGCTCTCCTTGAGCTGAAGAGCACAAGGACAGCGCCCAAGCCCAGAGTTCAAGCCCCACGACCGACAAAAAAAAAAAAAAAGAATATTTTAAAGAAAGACATTTGTTTGGGGAAGAAAATGACCAAATGACTCCTCAGGGCACAGAATATTGACATATAAGGAAAAATTATCTTAAGGGAGGAAGGACATCTTCCAGGCAGGACACGTCCTTTGTTTAAAGTGATGCTTAAGCATGTGTTGTACAATCCAAATTTCATAGACATACTAGCCTTGATATCTCTGGATCCAAATGATAATGATTAAATGTACCAGAAGTTTCTACTGCTCTACTGTTTCTACTGTATTGGGGTTTAAACTCAGAGCCTTGCTGTTGCTAAGCATACACTCATTTTTACTTTAATTATTTCTCAAATTTGATCTTGTGTTATTCCTGGGCTTTGATCTTTCTATGTATGCTTCCATGTAGCTTCAATGAGAAGTGTGTACCACTTTGCCTAGCTTCCATTAGTTGAGATGGGATATTTGAGAATATTTTTGGCTGGTCTTAAAAGGCACGTCTCTCCATCTCAGTCTCCCAAGTAGCTGGGATTGCAGGTGTGAGCCACAATGCTTGGCCTCAAATATATTTTTTCCCACAACATCACAATATTTTTTTTTATCATCACAATCTTTTTACTTAAGAGGTCTCTTCTGTTTTGGAGACCTTCTCCCTGAAGCCTCCTAAGCTCTGTTAACAAAACCTCTTTCTCAAACATTCTGGAAAAGCCACTGCCTGTACATGCAACAAGACAAATCACCATCAGATGGTGACAAGTGACCATTCAAGTCCACTGTGGAGGAGGCAGATCCATAGGGATGAGCCTTGCTAGCAAACTGCTGTCATCGCAGATGCTGCTAGAGATTGTATCTGTTACTTGAGCTGCGTTTGCTTAAAAGCACAAGACTCTACCCATTAACTAAAGACAGGCATCCCAGCCTCCATTTTCTATCTGTGTCCTTTTCTCTGAGCCATTCTCTCCTGTACTCACTTTACAGCCATTTGGAATCGAGGAAGACCCACCTGCCAGGTATTGATGACTTTTACTATAACAAGGCCTCACCTGATCAGTCCTGAGACAATAAATTGCCAGAACACCTGCTGCCATCTCTGGCCACTGGAACACTGTGATGGTGACTGTTTAGTAAATTGTGCATTCCTCTTCTCCTTCCTCCAATTCTTCCTCCTATATAAACATAAAGTAAAAATCTGTCTGGCAAAGATACATTTAGATGTTATTGTTTGTCTTTTCTAAGCTGCCCATAACACATAAAGGAATTTTCTCTATTTTTAAAAATCATTAATTGTCTTTTGTATTTGTCATGATAAAAAAAGTGACCAGACCTGACCTATGTAATCTAGGAGTCTGCCGGGTGTTGGTAGCTCATACCTGTAATCCTAGCTACTCAGTTGGCTGACATATGAGGACTGTGGTTCAAAGCCAGCCAGGGCAGAAAAGTCCATGAGATTCTTAACTCTAATTAACCAGCTAAAAGCTGCTCAAGTGGTAGACCACTGGCCTAGAAATTTGGCCTTGAAGCCTAAAATATCCTTTAATATGGTGGTGGGAGTAGTCCATTAATCCAAGATGTGGTAACTGCTTTTGATGCCAGTCAAAATAAGAAAAGACAGGAAGATGAGACACCACTATCTTCAAGAACCCTGGAGTCTAACTTCTTGGCAATCTAATGCAGAAGGAAATCCAACTAATTGAAAAGCCTAATGATGACAAACCATTCTTAGGGAATAATCATTGCACAGAAGCAAATGCCTTATTTATAATTGCAAACATGGCGTATGATCCAGGTAGATGAGAACTGACTCTACTGCTCTCTAACCTGTCTATGTCAACACTGCCAATCTAGGTACCCCAAGGCTCCCCAAAGAATCTGCTGTTTCCACATTGTCTCAGGCTATATGCATGATGCAGAGACTGTGCCCACGGTACTCATGGTGTTGCCTAGTGCAGAGACAGCCTGACAGTAGGTGAATGTTAAGTGAATGTTGGGTCACTTTCTATACTGGCTACCCTATGTTCACAGCTATGTATACATATCTCCCAAATTCTACCTGCCTGGTTATGCTGTCTTCTGAGTACCTATATCTGCCATTGTTGTCACAATTTTTTGGTTCTAAATCATATACTGCCATAGGTGGTTTACTTTCTCAGTGAGATTCTAAGCTTCCTCAACTATTTCCACAGTTTGCTAAGACTGGCATTGGTTAGCACTGGTTAGATGGCTCAAACAAGATAACCATTTCCTTACCTTCTGGAGGCTAGTTCAAGGTTTTAGAGATTTGGTTACCTGTGAGATTTGGTTACTTACTGTGAGAAAAGGATTTACTCCAGGTCTTATTCCTGAGCTTGGTAACAATATGGCTGCCAGGAGTCATGATAATCTGTTATTATAATAGGAAGATATCAAAATAGACTCTTATTTTACTCTTAACATGGGTAAGAGTGAAATTTATAAATATTTAGAATATATTTACTCTTAGCTAAGAATAAATATCCTTTAATTTGGTGGTGGGAGTATTCCATTAATCCAAGATGTGGTCACTGCTTTTGATGTCAGTCAAGATAACAAAAGGCAGAAAGAAGAGACACCACTATCTTCAAGAACCCTGGAGTCTAACTTCTTGGCAATCTTTATAATCCAGAAGGAAAGCCAACTAATTGAAAATGCCTAATGATAACAAATCGTTCTTAGGGAATAATCATTGCACAGAAGCAAATGTCTTATTTACAATCGCAAGTTATTTACAATTACTCTTAGCTAATAGTAAATATATTTACTCATGTATGTCATCAAGTTTTGACTTCGTGTATGTGTGTGTGTGTGTGTGTGTGTCTGTCTGTCTATATGTATGTCTGTATGGTCTGTCATGGGGCCTGAACTCTGGGCCTGGGCACTGTCCCTCAGCTCTTCAGCTCAAGGGTGGCACTCTACCACTGAGCCACAGCACCACTTCCAGATTTTTCTGCTTATGTGGTGCTGAGGAATCGAACCCAGGGCCTCATACATGCAAGGCAAACACTCTACCACTGAACCACCTTCCCAGCCAAGTTTTGACTTCTTAAAAAGTTAAAAAAACTTGCCTGTAAATTCTAGCAACTTAGGAGGCTGAGACCTAGAGGACTTCAGTTTGAGGCCAGCATGAGATGAAAAGTTTGCTAGACCCATCTTAAAAATAATTAGCAAAAAGTAGAGGTAGAACCAGGTGCTAGTGGCTCATACCTATAATCCTAGTTACTCAGGAGTTTGAGATCTGAGGACCTAGGTTTGAAGTCAGTCTGGGCAGACTCCAATAAGCTCCCACCCCCACCCTCCCCCTGCCAAACAAAACAAAACAAAACAGAAGTGGAGCTGAGCAAAAAAGCTCAGGAACAGTGCCCAAGACTACCCCCCCACCCCACACATACACAGAGGGCTGGAGAAGTTGGGTGCTGTTCACTCATACTTATAATCCTAGCTATTCAGAAGGCTGAGATCTTAAGATAAGCAAACCTAGGCTGGAAAGTCTATGATACTCTTAACTCCAATTAACTAGCAAAACAAAAACAAAAACCTTAAATGTAGCTATGGCCCAAGTGGTAGAAGGCTAGCCTTGAGCACAAAACTAAGGGATAGCACCAAGGTCATGAGTTCAAGCCTCAGGACTGTCACCACAAAAGACTGCACTAACGTGAGTGCCAGTGGCTCACAGCTGTAATCCTACTCAGGAGGCTGAGATCTTAGGATCATGGTTTGAAGTCAGCCCATGAAAGAATGTCCAGGAGACTCTTCTCTAATTAAAAGGCTAGAAGTAGAGCTGTGGCTCAAGGGGTAGAGCTCTGGCTTTCAGTGTAAAAGCTAAGGAACAGTGCCCAGTATCAGAGTTTAAGCCCAAGTATCATCACAAAAACATACTCCCCAAACAAAAACAACAACAAAATACCTAAAAATAGGACTGGAGGTATGGCTTAAGCAGTAGAGCACCAGCTTAGCAAGACTGTAAGTTTAAACTCTAGTATTACCCAAAAGATAGTCCTCAAGGATAGCCAGTTCTTATATGTCATTTCAATTTTTTAGTGACTACTGTTTCTATGAGAAATTAACTATTACTTCTGTTGTCATTCATTTTATGTAATGTCATATTTTTCCTTTTTGCTTCAAGCAAAAATGAAGTCTTAATTAAAAATAAAGTTTTATAAATAAAATAAAATAAAGTCTTAATCTTGTATACTTAGGTGTGGTTTTCTTTGTGGTGTTTGTTCTATTTGATGCTTATTAAACTTCTTGAAGGAGCTGGAAATGTGGCTCAGAGGTAGGGTGCTTGCCTTGCATGCATGAGGCCCTGGGTTCGATTCCTCAGCACCACATAAGCAGAAAAAGCCAGAAGTGGTGCTATGGCTCAAGTAGTAGAGTGCTAGCCTTGAGCTGAAGAGCTCAGGGACAGTGGCCAGGCTCACAACTGGCAAAAAAACAAAAATGAACATTTCCCCCACAAAGTAGGAAATTTCAGCTATTATTCCTTCCAAAAATTTTTTTTCTGTTTCTTTCTGGGACTCCAGTTACATGCGTGTTGGACTATTTGATGTCATACTAGAGATTGCTGGGACTTGGTTCCTTCCTTCAAGTTTTTATCTGTACTTTATTCTAGGTCATTCTTACCTTAAAATTCACTGATTCAGGTGACATTGTTCAAAAAGAAAAGTACTCATTACCTGACATATAACTGTAACCCCTCTGTTACATTGCCTTTATAATATAAAAAAAATTCACTGATTCTTCTGTGAACGTAAATGTGCTGCTGAGCTCCTCTTGTGAAATTTTCATTTCCAACTATTATGCTTTCCAATTCTAGAATTTCCAGTTGGCTTTCCCCCCAATCTGTTCCCTTGTAAACATATTATTTATTATTTAGGCAGTTTTGGGGATTGAACTCAGGACCCTGAGCTTGCCAAGCAAGGGTTTTTACCATTTGAACCATGGCCCTATCCTTTACTTAGCTCAATATAGTTTTGGTTTCTCTGTAGAGGCTCCCTTTTGTTCATTCATTCTTGTCATACTTTACTTTTTTGAACATATAATAGCAGTTTTGAAGTATGTCCATAGAAGCAACATCTGGATCTGCTCAGAGTAGTTTTTTATTTTAAATTTATTTTTGTGCTGGGGTACTGGGGCCTGGGTACTGTTCCCAAGCTTTTGTGCCAAAGCTCTACCACTGGAGCCTCAGCTCTACTTCTGGCTTTTTCGTGGGTCATTGAAGTCTCATAGGCTTTCCTACCTGGGCTGGTTTTCATCTGAAATCCTCAGATCTCAGCCTCCTGAGTAGCCAGGATTATTCAGGCATGAGCCACTGGTGCTTGGTTTATTTTTCTTTCTTTTGTCCCCTCCAGAGTGTGTATCACATTTATCTCCCCACTTTTTTGGTATGTACAATAATTAGCAGTGGAAAATGGCCATTTGGGGATTGCTGTTTCTTGTTTTAGTAAGCAATGAACTTGCTTTTGGGGCGGGGGGATAGTAGTGGTATTGAGATTTGAACTTAAGAGCTTCGTGCTTGCTAGGCAAGTGGTCTACCACCTGAGATGAATCTCCAGCAGAAAGCTATTAACTTTCCTACACTCGAGCTGCAAAATCTTTCATGCCAACTCCCCACTCTGAATGCAGCAGCTGATGTTTCTTTTTCTTTGTTTTTTTCTTTTTTAGGCTTCCAGCTGCTGTTACTACAGTTAAGCCCTCTAGAGGTTTCTCTAGCACCTGTGCAGTTTGGCAAGGAACCAAGGTTTTGTGTGTAATTTATAATGAAATGTGAGGATTAACCCTCTCTTTGGTTTCTTAATTTTTAAACCTTTCCAGTTACATTGTCAGGTGTTTTTTTCAGCCTGTTTCTGTCCTCCAACACTTCATACCAGGAAGACTTCTGTTTTTCACTGTCTACACTCTGTGGATTGGGGAAGGTATTTAGTGCAATAAACTATAAAAAAAAATACCACCAGGTATAGTTCTGTCTTTCCATGATAGTTCTCCTAATTTATTCTTATAACTGGCTGGGTTCCCAGGAGTTTCATGTATACATGTGTACATTAATGATCAGTTAAGAATTGGGGATTTTAAACTTATTTAAAAATAATTCTCTATTCAAACATAAAATTATTCCATGTTTTCTCATAAAACTTTAATTTTTTTGCATTTCCCATTTAAGTCTTTAACCAAATTGCTTTGCATAGAGTAGTAATGCAAATTCGTTTTTTCACACAATAATCAGTTTTCTCTCCTTTCCTCATGAAGTGCAATGCCGTAAGTCAATGTATAAGTCAAGTGTCCTTATATACGATTTGTCCCCCCATCTACTTGTCAGTATGTATTATTCAACTTTACTGTAACAAATACCTGAGATAAAGCAACTTAAAAGGTATAAAAGTTGGCTGGGTGCAGTGACTCAAGTCCATAATTCTAGCAACTTAGGAGGTGGAAACTAGGGACCAGATTTTGAGAACAGCTCATGAGACTAACTAATGATTGGGTGAGGTAGCAGGCACCTTTCATCCCAGCAACAGGAAAGCACAAATTGGAAGTCCAAGTTGGTCCAAGCATAAATCTAAAAAATAACAAACACAAAAAGGGGGTTACATGGGACATTCTGGCTCCCCTTTCAGTCTCACTCCTGGCTCTCACAACTTGCCTTCTATCCTGGGTAGGGAGTCAAGTTCTCAGGTTTTTGTTTTGCCCTCTCTGATCGCTAGGTAGAGGTCAAATCCCTGTCTAGGAAGGCAATTGTATTGAATGCATTGCTTTTCTCCTCCTTGCTGCAATTTCTTTCTTTTTGTTTCTATGTGTCTCTTTTAGGACCTGTGATAACACTTTGCAAATTTAATGTCTTCCCTTTTCCTCATGAATCATTTACTGGGTTTTGAGTTGATGAGTTGTTTTCATTCACAGGGCAAGTAACTTTGGCTGTTTTCAATTCACCATCTTGCCCCTCCTCTCTCCAAACAATTCTTTGTTCACTGTGTTCTTACAGTCCAGAGACTGTAAACACCTTCCATCTCTTCCTTTACTAAGAATGAAAAAACCCACACAATCTTTTTTCCCTTAAATATTTCTTCATTGCATTAACTACATAAATTTCACAGTACTGTGGCATAGTTATACTTAGCTAAAGTCACAAACACATTTTAACCTTCACAATGATAATCATTATCATTCTAATCTGCAAAGCTTATAAACTCTATGAACATTAACAATATAACTATTTCTTCCAGATTGGGTAATATTTACATTACTTTCCTTTTGCTTAATATCAGCTGTTCCTTCTTCTCATTCCCTCCCTCCCATCACCATCCTTGAGTACCTGCACAATCTTAAAAAAAAATACTTGAGTGTCAGGCACTAGTTGCTCATGTTTGTAATCCTAGCTTCTTAGAAGGATGAGATGTAAGAATCATGGACAAGAATGTATGTGAGATCGGGCTGGGAAGGTGGCTCAGTGGTAGAGCGCTTGCCTTGCATGCTCGAGGCCCTGGGTTCGATTCCTCAGCACCACATAAGCAAAAAGAAAAAAGCCGGAAGTGGAGCTGTGGCTCAAGAGGTAGAGCGCTAGCCTTGAGCTGAAGAGCTTAGGGACAGCGCCCAGGCCCAGAGTTCAGGCCCCACGACCGGACCCAAAAAAAAAGAATGTATGTGAGATTATCTCCAATTAACCACCAAGAAGTTAGAAGTGGAGATGTGGCTCAAAAGCACTAGCCTTGAGTACTAAAGCTAAGAGACAGTGCACGAACATACACACACACACACACACACACACACACACACACACACACTTGGTTCCTGTCCTCTATGACTTCTCAAGAAATCTTTAATAATTATCCAATTTAAAAGCAAGTTTGTGCACTTATGAGTTTTATTTATACAGTGACGAAGATGGAAGTTAGTTGCTGTGGAAGATAGGACTTACATTCCATTCTAAGGCCCTAATAGCAATCCCTGAAGATGATCCTATCCCAGCCAGGCCCATAAAGTGGCCACTGCCAGTGTTTGCAGCAAATAGAGAAGCACTTAACTGAGAATCAAAAAATGATTATGTATCAGAATGTTCCGTCCAATTCCAAGAATTAATTCTCACAACTATAAACTCCTACTGAATTTCACATTTCTTAAAAGGGATGACTCTCTAGGGAGACTTTCTGTTCTTGATTCTTCTATATAGCAATTGATCATGAATTAGAAGAGGGAGAAAAGCGAAAGAAGTAGAGAAGCCCTTAGTGTGGCCTCTCTCCCCATTTCCACCTGCCGTTCCCCAACGCAGAAATACTGGCAGGAGTGGGAATAACGTAACTGATTACCTGTAGGCTGGTTAAAATATCAAGGCACAATACTATAATTAACTACAATGGAGCATACAGAAAGACCAACATAGTTTTATTTGTAACTGGGGTTTTAGGCTAGAGGCAGAAAGCCCAGGAGTTCTACATGTTAGATCTGACCATTCTCCTCAATCTGCCAAATAAAAAAAATATGGTGAAGGGTACACTGTGGAAAGGAGCAAAGTAAGCACTTTGGCCCATCTTTGGGGTGCAGATTAAATAGAGAAAGAATTGGTGGCAAGGGGCCAGAAGTATACATAATTATAGCTTCATATCCTGACACCGGATATTTATCCATCATCCTGTCTTTCTTGGGTTCCTAGATGACTGGAGGAGAGAATGACTCAGAGCTACAAAATGGAGGCAGGTATGTCAAGCTTTTCTCTTGCCTTTATTTCCCCTTTGGATATTTGGGAGGAGTCATGCTTTTCAACCAAAGCCTGTTACGTATTAGGTGTAAAATTATATATAATTAAGAGACTATACATACATAACATCTCTAAAATTTTGTGTATATAAATTTATGCACATATATGTTTACATATACGAAGGAGAGAGTAGAATATAAAGAAAGAAAATATTGCTGGGCCTAGAATTATGGTTATAAAGATTGAGTGGAGAGGAAATTCCAAGTTCTGCACTTGGAACACATTTTTTTCCTCTTTTTTTTAACATGTAACATCTGTTACTTAAAAAAAAATCTTGCAGGCATACAAAAAGAACAAAATACCTCCAAAACCAATAGCAATTTTGGATGAAGGGGAGTCATCACTCCATTTTACACCACAATCCAACTATTATGCTGTTGATATGAAGCCCCTTTAAAACCAAATTATCAAGAAGAGCTGAAAACAACAAAGGCTTTTAGGTCAATGAGAACAAATAGAAAATAGGATTGATGCTATTAACAGAAGATAAAGTAGCATACAAGTCCAAACACAGCAAGAAAAACAAAGAGTAGTTTTAAAAAAAACTATAAAAGGGAAAGTGCACAAATAAGACATAACTTACATACCAAACATCATAGCAGTAATAAATATAAGGCAAAAATTTTAGACAAGGCAAGTAACAGCTACCCAAGTAATATTAGTTATTTCTACTATTAGAAATGTTCAGGCTGGGGTTGTGGCTCAATGGGTAGAGCCCCTGATTTGGAGCAAATACAAGGAACTGAGTTCAAGCCACCACCAAAACAAAAAAGGTGTTAATACAAAAGGAAGTGGCTCAAGTGGTAGAGCTCTGGCTTGTGGCTTCAGTCCCTATTACTTCAAGAAACAAAAAGAAATGTTCACTACATTTATCATAATAGTGAAAAGTATAGCCTAAATTACCCAACAGTATAAGTAGTAGTATGCTGATATGGCATAATACTATGCAAATGCATATAAATATAAAATATTTAAATCTATATAGACCTCAAAAGATATTCTTAGCAAGAAGAGAGTCCACAAGTGGAAAAATAGATTATAAAACCATTGGTCATGAATTCAATAACTTTTAAATTTCTTTTTTCCAGTACCAGGGCTTGAACTCAGGGTTTCAAGTTTGCTCAGCTTATTGCTCACAGCTGGCACTCTTCCACTTGACTCATGCATCCAGCCTAGCTTTTTGCTGGTAAACTGGAGATAGAGACTTAAAGACTTTTCTGCCCAGGTTAGCTTTAAGAGTCTTGAAGACTTTTCTGCCCAGGCTAGCTTTTTTTTTTGTCAGTCATGGGGCCTGAACTCTGGGTCTAGGCACTGTCCCTCAGCTCTCCAGCTCAAGACTAGTACTCTATCACTTGAACATTAGCACCACCTCCAGCTTTTTCTGCTTATATGGTGCAGAGGAATCGAACCCAGGGCCTCATGCATGCAAGGCAAGCATTCTACCATGGAGCCACCTTCCTAGCCCCCCAGTCTAACTTTAAACTTCAATGTTCTGGAACTCAGCCTCTTTGGTAGCTAGCATTATAGGCATGAGTACCTGGCTGATTCAATAACTTTTATTCACTGCCCAGTGCCAACTACAGGTCAGGTACTGTTCTGGGTGTTACAGACATACCCCTGCACTCATGATGCTTTTAGTTTAGAAAAGAAACAGTAATACAGAGCCAGAGATATCTTTTTTGTCAGTTGTGGGACTTTAACTCAAGGCTTGGGCTCTGTCCCCGAGCTTTTTCATTCAAGGCTAGCACTCTACCAATTTGAGCGAAAGCACACTTCTGGTTTTCTGAGGGCTATTTGGGATGAGTTTCATAGACTTTCCTGACCAAGTTGGCTTTGAACTGTGATCCTCAGATCTTAGTCTCCTGAGTAGCTAGGATTATAGCCATGAGCCACTGCTGGTGCCCAGCAGAGCAATGCTAAGTACTTTAGAGAGAAGTGTGGGAAAGTGGGTGGAAATGCTGAAGAACAGGGCAGTCCGGGTAAACCATCCTGAGAATTGAGCTCAGAATTGGCAGAATAGCTGAGGGAGTAAGCTGTAGGGCTATCTGAGAAGAGCATACATAGAGAGACAGCAGCAGGTGCAAAGACCCTGAGGCTAAAGCGTAACAGGATCACTCAAGGACACTGGTAGAACTTGGCTTCCTAAGAGGCAAGGCCTGATAGGAAAGATGTGGATCATCTTTGGCCGGATAGAGGTGATGAAAACAGTTGGATTTTTAAATTCAGATTGAGATGGGTAAAACTGGAACATTCTAAGCACAAAGTGTCACCATTTGCCTTGAGTTTTAACAGTCTTCCTTCAGCAGCTTAGTGTGGATGTAGTGGAGCAAAGGTAGAAGGAGGCAACTAGAGGCCCAGATAAGCTGTCATAGTGGCACAGTGCTGGAGATAGAGTCGATGAAAAGCAGTCAGATTTCAGATTGAGTCACAGGGTTTCCTGGTGGATCAGGTGTTGGGTCTGAGGGAAAAAGAAAGGTTTAAAATAACTCAAAGTTTGTCATTCTAGCAGCTGGAAGCATGGAGCTGTTGTTGCTGACTTGCGGAAGATGTAGGAAGAGCAGATTTGCAGAAGAAAAGCCAGGCTTCCATAGGGATGTGTTTGGGCAAGATCCCTGTGAGACCTTTCTTTCAGACAGCTGGGCACACTGTGTAGAATTGAAGGGAAGGACCTGGCTGGGAATAAACACAGGGGATCTGTTGGGATGCAGCTGACATTTAACACCATGGTGCCAGTAAAATTGCCAAGCGATGAGTATACAATTGGAGAGGAAAGGTGAGAAACCAAGGGAGCCTCCAGCAGTTTAAGGAGGCCTGGGAAACCTTCCCGGGGACTAAGAAGCTGAAGTGACAGGGAAGAACCAACAAGGACAGGAGGAGGGATGAGTGCCTGAGAGCCACATGACACAGCAAAGCCAGGTAATGTGAGGACAGAGAGCAAACACAGAATAGGCAGAGTGGAGGACCCTGGGGACCCTGACAAAGCCATTGAAAGCTGTTAAGATATTTGCTGATTGAATACAAATATCCGAGTAGAATAAGATTATTTATGGACTCTAGTTTTTCCTCAGTAACACCATTATATGTTTTGTTTACTAAGCAATTATCTTAATAATGAAAAAAGAAGTTACAGTAATGAAAATGATCAACCGAATATTTGTAAAGATTGGGGGCTCAAGCATATCAGTGTCTTCTGAAAACCATTTTAAGTGTCACACAAGGTAACTCAGGTGCCAATCCTGTTTTTGTAAGTACAGAAAGCACCTCCTTAAGACCACAAAGCATCTCAGACCAAAGACTGAGGAGACTTAGGGCCCAAGAGGAGACTGTGTTACTAGAATCTTCTAAGTAGGAGGCCCAGGGCAAATAGTTCATTATTGCATAAATCTACCCCTAACTGAGCTTGTAAAAAAGAAAATTAAAGCTTAATTCAGTTACAGAGTGATCTCCCAGCTAAGGGAAGCAAAGCTCTTCTTTTAGGCTGCCTGGTCTTCAGTTAGTGGCTGTATCTTCCTCTTCCCTTTAAATAATGGCCCTTTCTCCTCCAAAGACAAAATTTCTCTTTAGGAAGTGTTGCCTGATGTGAGAAGTTAAAGCCTTGCTAGAGAATTGGTTAGCATTTGAGGACAAAGAGTGAACATCTGGGTGTAGTGGCACACACCTGTCATTTCAGCTTATGTGGAAGATATAATTAGCAGGATTGCAGTCAATAGCCCAGATAAAAACACAAGACCATAGTAAAAAAATAACTACTGAAGTAAAAAGAGGGCTGGTAGTGTAGTGCTTGTCCAACAAGTTCAATTATCCGTGTGGGAAATGTATGTGCACTCTTACACAGAGAGTTATAGAGTGGCCCTGGCTCAGGTGTGGACTGAGTTTCCATATCTTCCTCCCTGGGCAGCCCCACCCACTCCAGCATACACATGAGGCTGGGATGGGCAGCTGCCTCTGTTATTGCGGGATTTTTACTCTTCTTAGACACTTCTTGCCATCAAGAAATTAGTTCATGTACAAACAACAAAAGAGGATTGTCTTCCACTCTTCTTCTCTCCATCCAGCACCATGCTGCCCAGGACCTCCAAACTTCAGAATCTGCTCTTTCCTCTGCGCAAAGTGGTTCATGCTTGAGATCTACCTGGAAACACTGCCTCAACCTTCAGATTCCACACCACTCTACCGCTATCAGTCCTTTCCTGAATAACTGTACCCAAAGCCCAAGTTCACCTTTTACCCCTATTCTTTGCCTGTATACTTCCTAACAGTCTTCTTGTCCTGCCCTGTAATGTGTAATTAGTTTACTATGCAGCCCATTGCAGTTCTAGATTCTTCACTTACATAGGACAGGATATGTTTTCTACCTACATCCTCCAACTTAGAACAATGCTCTGCATACACTGAGCATTTAATAAATGATTACTGAATTAAGTTGAGTTGAATGAAAACATTCAGGGAGTTGGTAGAGTGCTAGCCAATGGGGCAAAGCGTCAGGTACCAGGTTCAATTCCCAGTCTCTCATCAGAAAGAAAGAAAGAAAGAAAGAAAGAAAGAAAGAAAGAAAGAAAGAAAGAAAGAAAGAAAGAAAGAAAGAAAGAAAGAAAGAAAGAAAGAAAGAAAGAAGGAAGGAAGGAAGGAAGGAAGGAAGGAAGGAAGGAAGGAAGGAAGGAAGGAAGAAAGAAAGAAAGAAAGAAAGAAAGAAAGAGTTCTTTGGCATTTTTTTCCAGGTGCTGGTGCCTCATGTCTATAATCCTAACTACTCAGGAGGCTGAGATCTGAGGATTGTGGTTCAAAGCCAGCCCAGGCAGGAAAGTCTGTGAGACTCTTATCTCCAATTAACCACCAGAAAACCAGAAGTGCAGCTGTGTCTCAAAGTGGTAGAATACTAGCCTTGAGGCAAAAAGAGCTCAGGCCCTGAGTTCAAACCCCATGACTGAGCAAAACAACAACAACAACAACAACAAAACCCAGCCTCAAAACGAAAACAAATGAGACTTTTCTGATATAATAACTTAAAATTATTCTGAGAATAAGAGATCTAAAGTACAGTACTAAGCAAGCTTACACACAGCCCCCACTCCTCCCCAGCAAGACCGATTTACTCACTAACCACTATGCCCAATTTTGGCCAGCCAGGAAGTCACAACTGTCACAATTGTAAGCAACAGTACTGCCTAAAGCAACAACAAAAACATCCCAATAGAAATAAGATACCAAAGCATGACAAAGACAGATCTTTCAGATAACTTTTACTTATTCCAAAATCTACCTCTCTCTCTGGCTCTTCCCCTTCTCACCATAGAATCTGCTATTCCCTGAAGAAGGGGAAACTATAGAATATTACACTCTAGCCCATCCATAAGACTATGTGGTTATGGCCCTTTCTTTACATTTAGTGAAAATTAGATTGCTTTATATTTTGCCCAGATAGTTAATCATAGCTGTAATTTCTGACAAGAATATGTAAGCCAATCCTTGCTTCTCCTAGGAGGGAAGTCATATTGTCCTTTATTACTGTCCTTCCGATGCACCAAATCCTTTCTGTTAAGATCCCAACCCCCACCCCAGTTCTGATACCCCAATGTGTTATAATCAAAGGATAATACTGGAGACTTCCTGGAATGCCCAATGTGGCATGAGCTAGGGATGACAGCTAGGTGACAGAAATGTTTTTCCATGGAAAGAGTGAACCTATCACTCAAGTTGTCTGAATTTTAACAGACAGTCTCTTCACCTCATAAAGCCTTAAAACGGAGAAGTTCTCTCTAAATTCTCATATGTAAGGTTAATTTTACTTCATCCACTCAGTAAATATTTATCCTACTAGGTGAGTAACTGGCTTTTGTCGAGAAAGGTGTCCGTTGTGTACAGGTAGAAAGATGTGAGATTTTTTTTAAATTACAAAATCTTCTCAGATGAATGAAAGTATCCCATCTTTCCATTCAAAAGAACTTAACAGCAGAAGGGGTATGGGT